>NC_137664.1:17554057-18154057 GCF_963422515.1 Blennius ocellaris | reverse complement strand
GTGTTTTTGTTTTTTTCCTTTTCCCTTTAAATTGTTGTCATGTAAACAGGGCCTGAGTCGGTTCACCAGTATTTACATTTGATATTTGTTGTTGTTGTCAAGTCATCTTGATGGTGAATTAAATCACTCTGCAAAAATGACTTATGACTACCATTATGCACAATGTTGTGGTTTTGGGTTTAGAAAAATACATCGACCTTTTCAATTGCAATCCATGAAAACAATACTCTGGAAGACCAGTAAAGGAAAGCATAAACACATCGCTATTTAAAATGGATGATTTTCATTTAAAGTTCACATAATTGTCCTGTTGCTTTCAGCATCGTTCACCGTGCAATAAATGGAGACCATCGGCCGTCCAGGCAGAGGAGAAAAGGGTAACTATGACAAACTGTTCAGTGACGCAGTGCAGCCAGTTGTTTCAACCAAAATATTATTGATGTTCCAACCCAGCACACGCTTATAGGATTGTCTCAAGGCTTGTGATTACTTCATCTACATAATAAATTTGTGGGGACCTGAACGATACCGATGACCAATCAAGCGGTACGAGGCCATCAGTCTAAACAACAGTCTTGGTCCACTTCCAAATAAGCTCTAAAGATTGATGACGGTCTGAATACAGAATGGACCAAAAGCCTCAATGCAGGCGAAAGACAGCGTTTGACAGACATTGGAGCTGATGTCTCCTCACAGTCTCTTTTATACATCCTGTAAGAAACTGTTCGCTCTTGGTTGGTAAAAATACAGAATAATCCCACAAGTGTATGTAGCCATGCCCTCAGCACTGCTGTACAAGTTATAAAAGTTACATTGCATAACATGTCAATAGAATCTGAAATCCATTGCTAAGAATAACAGAAGCGAACACAGGAACATAGTTTTCACTTTGTTGAACAATCAAACCTGTCCAGTCCAAAATGATCTATGTGACCCAGTTGTGGGTTTCAGGAACAACCTGAACTGGATCCGCTTCAAACCGGCTTTACCGCAGAGTTAAGAAGACGTCTATTTTCAGCCCGACTGTTGCAACACATTTTCAATTGGTCGTTATTTGCTCATTCATTAAGCAAAATACCAAATGTTTGTATATATATATATATATATATATATCTCCTAAATGTGCACACTGGCTGGTTTTTTTATTTTACATGATTAGCAACTAATTATATTTGGCTATATTTGGCTTTTGGCTTTGACTACTTTCTGACATTTTATAAAGCACACACTGAAAAAGCAGAGACTCATAGATAATGATAACCCTCATGCACTGCTGCCCTCAAGACATTTTCCTTCAGTTGACCAACAGCCTGTCCCGACCGAACCGAAGACTGCACACATCCCTCGTCCTCTGCAGATAAGATTTAATTAAAAGCTATCAGCGAACATCATTACACTCTAATTTACATCTGAAATCCAAGGGTGGCCCTCTCAGGTTATTGCATTACTGAATTTCTGGTAAAGAAAGATGGAGCTTTGCCCTTGAAGAAATGTTCTTCGTCGAGCTGGGTGGATCATTCCAATATTGAAACCAATTAAATCCAGTATCCGGATCGTAATTAGAGTTTTGTTGAAGTCGAGAGAGGGAATATTAGCCAGGGTATTAACTGGCTTATTCTAGCCTGACTGTTGGGTACATTCAACCAGAGCATTGGACAGAGTTATTATCTCAACACTGACAAGATCGACTTTAGATGAGCTTTTTGGGATGTTTGGTTCCCATTTAAATTATAATATTTATAACCCCCAGTTGTAAGCTTTTGGAAGTTGAAACTTTTTAAATATCTTAATAAAGTTGTATGTGTACCGTAGTCTAGATGAAATTAGCAAACTGATTCTTTAATACCATGTTACACCTCAAGGTGGTCTTATGAGTCATTTCCCTAAATTTGCTCTTAGTCCAAGTGATCAACAGGAGAAGTTGGATGTGACACATGCTGAAGTTGGTAATCAACTAAACATACAAGAACCATATAGTGCATATTTGTTTCGTTTACATGTGTGGCATAGCAATCTTAAAAAGTCCAGTTGGTCCATCATAATCAGAGTCGGCAGAGCAAAATGATCATTTCATCTGTGAAGAGACCCAAAAGCTATTTAAATCGAGGAGATATATGTTTACAATAGGTGTCATTAAAAGTAGTAATAATATCTGAAGTGACCAGAAGCTATAGTCAACTATATATATTGTACTGTCTATCAAACAGTCTGAAACTGCAATGATATGACCCAGGGGGGAGAAAATTGACAGAGCTGCATCCTCATAGTGCTGTAAGAACTGCTAAAATACTGAAGTCCTTATTATTATTTCTCTACAGCTCGAGCGCTGACAGTGAACCACACTAGAGTAACTTTGCTTGAGGTAAGAACACACCAACATCCATCCATCTTTTATATCTGCATTACCCTGAGCAGGGAGGCGAGGAGGAGCACTCCATCTTTTCCCCCCACAGAGACAATCACAACAGTTAAAAGAACCAATTTCACCCACTTTACACCAGATATAAATCACTTGAAGCCACAAAATAGGTTTTAATTATCAGATTCACGATAACATAACCTGTAAACGTGTGTAGATGGAGATGTATACTCACCAAAACCGTATGTATATGCTGTATATGTTCATTCACTGTAATGCAATATAGCAAGAAAAAATGTTCAACAATTTTTCCTGTTTTCCTCGACCTAACAATTTTGAGTCGTTATACACATTTTTGCCATGTAAACAGTTATTTTGTAATGTTGAAATGGTTTTCCATTTTTACACTATTTAGTAGATCTTACAAATCCCCCCCCCCATATCAGCTGTTTAAGTTGTTTTAAACTACTAAAGTGTATATATCTTAAACATCTTTTATGCAGTTTTTGACAATATAGCATCACATATATTTATTTGTTTGCTGTTTTCTCTCCATCCATCATACATACATACAGTTAAACCGGCTCTGGTTTAACTGTAGGGCTTGTTTGCTTTCAGCACGGAGTTCTTCTTTTTTGGGGATTTATTCAGGGTCAATTTTCACTTGGATCGTCAACATTTATCACCTGCACTGAAAAGGCAGAAAACACATATTTTAGTGGATAACTATTCAGCTATCTAATTTGAGTGTTGCATTTGTCATCTTGAGTTAGGAGATAAGAGTCTCTTTCGAAGACTGTTTGCAGGAAGCTGCGAGAAAAAGAGGCTCCAGAGACAACCTATGCAGGGAGAACATGCAGTCCCTGCACAGAAAGGCCTCCTCCATACAGTCGAGTCTCACTTCAGAGCGACCGCCGTGCCACCCACATCCAATCATAGAGAAAAACAATAAAGTATTGCACCCTGCAGAGTTCATATATCACTTGTTTCTCCAACAGTTTGTGTGGCGTCTCTGGAGAGAGACGGCGAGAGAAAAAACACTTCCATGATGAATGGCCGCACGCCGTGAAGTCCATGGCTAAAACGCTGCATATTCTCCTGGGGGGGAAGGAGTCATTGCACGAAGTTCACGATTCAATACCTCCATGACATGAATCATTATGTTGCAGCAACCTTGAGCATTAGCTGCGCGCCGACTCTCGGAGAGGGCGGCAAATGTTTTGCCTCTATTTTCATCCCCACTGAGAAAAGTCCTGTTGTTTTCTTCGAGGGGATGACAATGTTTCATTCTCCACACCTTCAGCACCAGGAGCTTTTCACAGCCAGTTATTAGTAAAACCATTCATCACTTTCTTCACGTTCATTAAGAATTTATATCCACTTCCCATTCCCATGCTGCATTTTCTGATTCAATATGGCCTACCTGTTGAGGAAGATGGGAATAGGAACCCTTTTTGAGGATGTTTTCTAATTATATTGAACACTAATGCAACCTTAATTATGTGTAAATATGCACACACAAAAAAAACCTGCAGTTAGTATTAATAAAATTTGTACTTAAAGTACATTTGGGAGTAATTGAAGAAAAATGAAAACATCCCAGATGAACTCAAGCAGGTTGTAATTGATCACAAACAGGCCAGACATTAATGATCCATGATTTAATTAATTCTAGTAGTCACTCAGGCTGTGAAATGAGCTGAAGAATGGATGGAGAAGAGGAAAAGAAAGAGACTTACCTTCCTCAGAGGTGCACGTGCCACAGCAGACAGGCTTGTGTTTGGAAGACAGAAAAAAAAGAAAAGGGGAGTGAATGTCAGCGAGTTGTGTCTGAATGCAGTCCTTCCTCCTTGTGTCCGCCACAGGCAGCTCGGGAAGCAGAGCCAAGTGGCTCCCTCCTCCTCCTCCTCCTCCTCCTCCTCCTCCTCCTCCTCCTCCTCCTCTTCCTGGTCCTGCTCCTCCTCCTCCTCCTCCTCCTCCTCCTCCTCTTCCTCCTCGTGGTTCTCCTACTCCTTTTTCTGCTGTCGTTCTCCCACCTGCTCTGCTGAGAAAAGAAAAAGAAGTCACAGTGGACCACCCCATCTCCTCCTCCTCCTCCTCCTCCTGCTGCTCCTCCTCCTGCTGCTCCTCCTCCTTTTCCACCTCATGGTTCTCCTCCTCCTCCTGCTGCCGCCCTCTCACCTGTTTTGCTGAGAAAAGATAAAGAAGGGTGGACTATCCCACTTGCACCTCCTCTTGCCTTCTCGTCCTGCTCCTCCACCTCCTCCTGCTGCTCTGCCTCTTCCTCGTGCTCCTCCTCTTCCTCTTCCTACTTCTTCACCTCCTTCTCCTCTTCTTCTTCCTCCTCTTCCTCCTGTTCCTCCTTCCAGGCTCATGCTTGAAGTGGAAACGGTAAAGTTTCACTCGACTTTGCATGACAATGTAAGACTGCTGTTTTATAAAATGGTCCAACAGAAGAAATTACCACAGCAAGCAAAGTGGCACTTGCTGTGACAAACAGACGAGTAACAATGGTCCCAGGCAAATCAAAATGTAATTCTTTCACTGTATTTTGCCCAAAAAAGTCAGAAAATCTGCCTCACTCACTTCCAAACAAGAATATAAATCAACAGCTCAGATGAAGCAGGACGTTGGTAGTTAAAGCTTCCTCTTTATAGTGTGTGTGAAGAGGCGGAACTGAATTCACAGAAAAATTGAAATATTAGTTTGACAAATCGTGGAAGTGAAAGGAAACTAAGAATATAAGCAAACAGCCATGAACAGCCAAGAAACAAGCCACAAGAATAACTGAAACTCGGAACTTACAGTGTTTGGGTGTGAATCCACAGAACAACAAGCCTGGAGTTGCTTATAATGAGCTGACTGAGAAATTACTTTCACATTGTCAGGAGGAAAGGCAGGGAAGTCACGTAACGCTCTTCCTTCAAAAAGCAGGACCCTGTTTACACAACGCTTCAAGTGAAAATGCACCGTTTTTGCATGTTCATTTCAAAAAACATTGGGCCACGAGTGGGTGCTGTTGTTTGTTTTTGTACTAAAACCACACACAGAGAAGAGAGAACAATACGCTATAATTATTAACAATGGCAAGTACACAGACATTGGTATGGACAGGCAATGAATTTGGATTGCTATTCCAGGTGACTCTCGACTATAACACAAAAAATTCCAGGACAACATGGACTGGGACTTATTATTATTATTATTATTATCATTATTATTATTATTATTGTAGCATAAAGAAATACATGAATAATTATAATGTGATATGCCTGAATTCATAAACATTATAGCTGTAGCGAGACATTATACATGAACTGAGTTATATTTCTGTATATATGTACAAATGTTTAAAAGCGTTATGACCTATGTGTCTAAAATAAATGATCATTAGCAAATAATGATTGTTCAAACTCTCAATGGAGACTGGCGGCGTCGCCTGTAACGCATCTCGACAAGCTCGCTTGTCCTTCATGTTGTCGTGGTTGTTTGAAGACTGCACAGTGAGAGCGATAAAGTTAGAGTTAAAAAGCTTTGGAGGCTACACTGAATATAATTCATATGTTCCCCCCGTGCATACATGTCCCAAAAGATGTGCTTTTGACTAATCGGTGGCTTTAAATTGCCTGCAGGTGTGGATAGGAGTGACTGATTCTCTGATGGGGTTGTTATCCACTGACCCTCACTTGGAATAAACAGTGTTGACGATCGATGGGTGGAAAGAGTTGTTGGATATATCAAAAACTGAAACTTGATTCTTTGCAATTAGCATTGTAAATACTCTTCATCCCCCCGAGGATGAACACTGATACTTGTGGCCACACCACCTTCACAATCGACCTACAGTATATTTTTGTACAAAAACTGTTTGTGTCCGACGGGCAGATCGCTCGACTTCCTCCTGACTCACGTTCCCCAGTGGATTAACCTTTTCCTCCACTGTTCTACCGTTCTCCCGCCACCACAATCTCTGCCCACAAGACATCATTTTAATAAGCTGATTGCAATAAAATATTCAGAGAGTGTTTATACTCCTGCGGGGATCATTTTTAATGATAACGACCTCGTTCATGAGTCTTGTGCAACTATGAAGACAAGCTATGAATCCTCTGGCAAAAAAAAAAAAAAAAAAAAATGGTGTTCCCCCAAAACTTCTGCAATATTTGAAGCAAATAGCTGCCTGAAAGAGTCCATTGAGAAGAGATTTAAGGTGTTTAAAGGGTCCACTCAGTCCTCGTGCTGCTTGTCTTTTACATTGCAGCATACCAATGACACATGTAGTGAGGCAGACCCAAAATGTGGGCAGGAGAGAGCCACAACATCAATAATATCTCAAGGATGACAAATGGGTTATTTCTTCCACTCGGTTATTGTTTTTCAGGTTTAGTTATTTATGGCTTCTCAAAAAGGATCCGCAACCTGACCACAGGTGCTTCATGACACCGAGCGCCCCGGCAGCTGTGCTCACTTTCACATTTTTGGGTTTTTTTTTGTATTCCTTTCCTGTGCTCCTGTCTCCAATGCCATGATGATACATTCATCTTCAAATGACAGAGTCGTCTCATAAGTCTGCTGCCGCTGGGCGCATCGATCCGGCGTATGGATCTTTCTGCTCTGCGGGTTTACGGTGCAACTTTGAGCGCTCGTCCGGGGATGTTTTCACATCATCCTCAAACTGGCCTTCTTTCAATGCCTTTCACCGACTGACGGAGGAGTGATCGTTGCTCCTAACTGGTGGGTCTCATAAGGACTGAGCACCATTTCAGCCGGGGGCTAAAAAAAAAAAAAAAAAAAAAAAAAATCACTTTGGATGAGGAGAGCATATCTAGAACACTGTGCACTTCGACAAAAATCAATAGGTTGTTAGATAGATGAACAGCAATGATCACCGGGTAAGTGATGGGAAGGTGCACTTAATAGTCCGCATGTAGCACATGTAGAAACTGCACTCAATTCTCACCTTGTGAGCTACAAGTCTAAAGCACCAGGTTGGACCTCTTTTAGCCATGAGAAATACTTTAATTCTTTAACACAGATTCATTTGTGGGATCAATCATTGGCTGCATTGTGCCTGCATTTCCTCAGGCCATCGTATCATTTCAAATAAATAAGTTAAAAGGTACAGTGACAGTGATGTGAATTCGAAAAATAATAAAGATTATTCTGCGTAGACACTGAACACAAACAAGCATATATAGTATAGTTCCCATTAGGCCCCCCCATTTTTTTGAAAATGTGGAGAAAGAAAAAAGAACAAACCTCACTCCTTGACAAAAGATGATATCTTTCAGTGGCTGCAAAAATGCAGAAATGACAGTGAATTCAATATTCTTTTCATGTATTTTTTTATTCATTACACTGCTCTGGCTGGGGCTGGGCTCGATGTCCGGATGGTGTCCGCACACACAAATGAACACCCATGAATAGAGAGACACACCTCTCCATCTTATATTGCCCCCTACCTCCACACATACTCATACTTTCACTAGACCACACATTCCTTCCCTGCTATTTTTGGTTGTTGTGATGTTGCACATTAAGTGCTTTAATGCAGGACCACTGGTGTCCTCTCACCTGCCCTGCAGCATTCGTCTCACACTGGTTCCCCCTACTTCCACCTGTTACATTTCTGGAACGGCTCCACGCACTGATTACAGAAAAGAAAGGAGCCATCATTTGGGCCGAAAGTTTTCTATATTTTTACAAAATGAAACTGAGCGACACCATCATGAAATCTTTGTAAGTATCCCAATTTTTACTGGTACACTGGTAGTTAAGTGGTAGTTTTCTACGTTTTGATGCTGCAGGCTTCCAGTCCCGGCCGAGACACTTTTCTTTTTAAATTGCCTATTTCCCCCCCCCAGTTAAGGGATCAAAGAGCTGCACACTGACAGCGAAAGAGTTGGCCACCCGAGCTCTAGTTCTTCACTGATGACTGGCTTCCAAAAAGTGCTCATGTAATTACTATATTTTATAACATGTTTAAACTTGTGCTCACATGTTCCCAATAGACGTGCACCCTATTGGGAACTATACGGTATTCCAAAATAAAGATGCACCAAAACCACTTTGTGTTTTGTCAAATGTATCTTCCTGTATTGTTCTCTTTGAAACAGTGGAAGGTCTGTTGATTTCCACTTTTTGAATGGAGCCATATTTGTAAGGATCTTGCACAGTGGAGAAAGTGTGCCGTGAAAATGGAAAAGTCCTCTAAAATTGCCAAGCAGATTTTGCAGAGGAATTATTACAATGATCTCACACACACACACACACACACACACACACACACACACACACACACACACACACACACACACACACACACACACACACACACACACACACACACACACACACACACACACACACACACACACACACACACACACACACACACACACACACATGCTATATATGTATATCAACTTTATATATCAACTTTCTGGTATCATTCATCCTGATGCAAACTTTCTTGATCGTCTGGGCTCCCATGCAGTATTTTATCACAATTTCTTTTCTGCCATTGGGGACTGTTTGAGAACAGAGTGAACTTATTGTTGTGTGTGCACTGATGAAATGAATGTGAAGGTGCACCGTCAGCAACAGATCGGACGTATAGTTCCCATGAAGCTCAGTTGGCACTCAGGTCTCCCCCCAAAAAATAGGAAAGAAACCTCAGCAGTTTGTCAGTTTCTCAACCGGCCACTTAAATGTCACAGTAGAAATCAAAAAATTCATCTTCCGGGTAACGATTTGCAAGTCTTCAGTTTGGCAATTTAGTTGCTCCCCCCCTGTGAGTTGTAGCCCCGGGTTTTAGCTGGCAGGAGCGTCGCTTACTGATGTGAACTGCTGTCTTCGCGTATTTGCTTTCTGATTTGTGCTGCACTTGTAAACACGGTTCAGATATTGGTGGTTTTCTATTAGCTTAAACTATTTTCTTTACTTTTGAGCTACAGCAGGATATTTTTGGCAATTCACATGATGTTTCTAAACACCATGTCCAGAAACCGATTCTCTTGATGATGTGTGTCTCAATGTTTTGTGTTATTTTTCACATTGAGCAAAGGGATTTTCTGATTAGACATTAAAAGATTTACCTACTGAATTAGTTTATCACATGCTTGTCATCGTTTTGCCTAAAATGAGGCAGGTCTTTTTCCCCCCCAAATACATAGATTTTACATTATCTGTGAAGGCAGCTTTGTTCTGACTTATCTAAATGTTTTAAAGTATATATTATTAGCTTTAACAATGGACACTTGTGTATAATGCTCAAGATTGGCATTGAAAGGCCAGAATGACAGCTCTACCACACCGCAATGTGTCAGTGATGACAAAGATATTTAAAAGTTTCAACTTTCATAATGCGAAGTTCTCATTTTGGCAACATTTGATGTATTTTTCCCACTCTTCATGAACTCACCATGGTTTCTGTGACACACCTGAAATATGCTTACCTTCATATCTAGGAATGGTCACTTTTTGCTTTAGATCAATACAGAGGATTCATTGAAGTGTAGGTTGTTGGTTGTTGTTTACTGTGTGCGTTATCTTCTTCTTCTTTTGGGTTTAAAGACAGTTTTCATCCATAAAATTGCATTATCGCCATCTGCTGGTTCAATCCATCTCCATTGTTTCACACTGCTCTTGTCATCCCTGATGACTGTTTCCTTGTCTCTCTTATCAACAGCTTTATCAACCCTGATGCGTGTTTCCTTTCTTCTTCTTCTTCTTCTTCTTCTTCTTCTTCTTCTTCTTCTTCTTCTTCTTCTTCTTCTTCTTCTTCTTCTTCTTCTTCACCTGGGTTCACAAAGCTGCACCACCTCCAGTTCCACTTATAGTCCCAGTTAATCTATACTCTTCCTATCCCTCTATACCCCCCCAATAATCCCACTGCCTTCAGAAACCCATTTCAATATCTTCTCCCCTTTCCTCCTCCTTCCCACCCCAGTATCTCCTCAGAAGATATCTGATGTGTTGTACTGCGTCACAGCGTATTGTTTACACATCAATGTCTTCAAGTGAAAATGCAAAACCTTCTATTTGGGTGTTGGAGCTGTATTGTTGATTAACGGTGCCAGTTTGTCTTGATGTATCCTTCAGGTTTAAATTGAGTCGAGCTTGCATTTTAGCTTGAATGAACGCCAAAGTCGCGCTCGATGTTTGTTAATCTAATGGACTTGTGCACAAAATCAAAAACAGCTACATTAACCAATAGCTAATCAAATTTAAAAAAAAAAAGAAATTGAACAGTCAGGGAAACATGAAAAATGTCCATACAGTAAAGAATTATTGTCAAAGTACACATGACACCATGAAATATGAAAAAAAAAGTCTCACACTGGAAGGCAGGAAAAGTGATTTTTAATGGTGTCAAGTTGATTTGAGTGAAGATCTGTGATGTGGCAACAATGAAAGGCCCGAAGTTGTTTTTTTTTGGTTTTTTTGAGGGAGAAAAGTTAGTCTCTCATTTTGCACAGGTCACAAAGTTCTAACAGATGTTGACTGTGAAGGATTGTTGTTGAGGAGAAAAAGCAAACCCCATGC
Source organism: Blennius ocellaris (assembly GCF_963422515.1). Lineage (NCBI taxonomy): Eukaryota > Metazoa > Chordata > Actinopteri > Blenniiformes > Blenniidae > Blennius > Blennius ocellaris. The sequence continues at coordinate 18,143,151 of NC_137664.1, read as the reverse complement.
TCCTTTCACGAAATGACAGCTTGACAGCAGCGTTTAAGGAGTGACTCCAAATGCACTTTCTACATCAATCGCAGACGCTGCTTCCTCCCTCAACTTTTTCTCGATTAGTGCGAATGCTGCAAGCTCACCAGCTCACCAGATGATGTGTATCTGCTCGGAGGAGGACTCACAGGGTACCACTGTGTTGACATGTCACTGATCTAAAGAGAGAGAACAAAGGAAACATCTCCCGCCTTGCCTCGTCACACTTGCAGCACTCCGAGCTGCGTTCGACTTGGATCTGCATTGTTCTCGCTCGTGCTGCCTTTCTGAAGAACATGGGTGGGGTGGGGGGGAATTACTTTAATAGATAAATAAAAATGCATCACTTTAAAGGTCGAACGCCTCGCCATGGGCAGGCAGGCACCTCCAAGAGCCATTACCGCATAACATCGTCGCATAACTGATGGTCATAACATATTTGCCACTTCAGACACTAAACTGATTACATGTGGTGAGGAAAAACCGAACCTCGCTGCCAGGAGAATGCAAATGTATACCTCTCCTGCCTGTATTTAGTGAGTGAGAAGGGGGGTGGGAAGTTGGAGGGGGGGGGGGGGGGGGGGGGGGGGGGGGGGTAAATGCATTTTGTTGTTATCAGTCTCAGCTGGTTAAATGCTAAATTATTCATAGGGAGGTAAAGGCTTGCCCTCATGAGATTAGCGCGCCTAATTGTTCATCCAACCTGCTGCCTGAGCGCAGCAACGAAGCTGGCTGAGCACCTCCATACCGGATCATTTCTGTAATAGGAAAAAGCCACATGACATTCAGTAACTATTTACGGAGCTCTGTAAACTTTTAATATATTCAGCCGAGTAATAATAGCGGCTGCCAACTTTGCAGCTTGAGAAAATTAAAAATGAAAGTAAGCATCAGTTTGGGAGCAATTGGAAACGTGGACTCTTGAGTACGTTCAGCGTTTTTGGAATATAATGCGTGCTTGGAAATAAACATGGTGACAATCAGGAGATCAGCATGCTGCTCTGTCAGTCAGGCATTTATGACTGAGCTCCAAATCAAAGTGTCTGTCCAGATAAACCTGGACCCCCAACATCTATGTGACCACACGTCTGTAGTTCATACCAGAAACTGAAAATAGTGGATCATTTCAAAGTGAATGTAGTTTCCATGTGATTCTTTATTTCATGGTGCTCCCAATAAGAGTCCTCCTCTGAACAAACACCAACAAAAACAACCAGGGTGCCATCTCCAGGTTTCTTTAAGTTGAAATGCGTAAGGCATAACTTTCTAACTTTTCATTTTTATTTTATGAGAGCATTGTAACACAGTCCCTACTTTCAGACAGCATACAATTGTACTTCTTCTGCCGCTCTCAATTGAAATATTTCTTTTTAAAACAAGAAACAAAATAAAGAAAGTCAATGAAATATTTGAGATCTGTGAACATACTGTATATAACTAAATAAACAACAACAACAACAATAATAATAATAGTAACAATAATAATAAAAAAGAAAGATATATCAGGGAGATTAAAATATAAGTAACACAAGACTAATTGTTCGGCCCATTAGAATATTTATTAATAAAAGCAATAATAACAACAGATCAGGGATTTGATTAATGGATTTTGAAGGAATAACAACATTAGAGCTGTTTAAAGAAAAGAGACAATTTAACAACTTTTGAAAGGTGAAGAGATGACTAGGACTTCTAAAGAACTGGTTTTTTTTAAAATAGATTTCTCCAGGTACATAGTCGTTTTGAACATAACAGAAAGGAAACCGACCTTTATGACTCCATATTGATACGTTTATTGACACTTACCAAAGTAAATCAATAAATGTGTCATCTCTAAAATGCATAAAGTCTTATTGGCTAAAGAGTCCCACAGTACAGGATATGTTGGAGAGGGAGGGTAATCGATAAACATCTGAAGAGGATTGGCTTGACATTTGCTAGTCCCAGTGGAAATGCAGGCGCTCTCCCGTGTGGCGAGAGTTTCAGTAGAAGTGTTTGGTCCGATTCTTCATCACACTAAAACAAAAGGCCCATTTTATTGGAGGGGAAGCTGTATGCTGCAGACAATCATTGGCATATTTTTTGGGGAGTGTCCAGTGTCCAAATCCTTCTGGCCAGAGCTTCACAAAGTATTAAGAATCATATTATTAAACACTAATTAACCTCAGCATTTTTCCCACATGATTTTTCTGAGAAATTCTGATTTACAGGTCAAACTGATGAATATGTATAGTATATTTTGATAACCACTTGCAAAGAGGCTTCCTGACCCACACACAGAACAGCAGTGGATGACATTTATCTCATGGAAAGGATTACTTCCCCCCTTCACTTCAGAAAAACACATTTATTAAACTTTGGACCAAGTGGGTGGGATATGTCTGTCCTACAAACAGAAATACTGATTGAATGAGCCTCTAATGCTGTTTTTATATTGCATTTCATATTTCAAATGTCTTCATAAGCACTGCATATTTGGAGTTTTTAAATCACTGGAGCAATTCAAGGATTTGTTATCACTTAAGTAGTGAAATGGGAAAGGATACTCTTCCAGAAGAAATCGCTGGTAACAAAAGTGTGTCCACAACAGGGGAAAATCCACTTAGACATGTAGTGTTCAAAATAAGATAACAAGTTGTTCACTTTATCTGTAACTAATAAAACTCTGCTCACTGTGGTCTAGTTATACTGAGTTATTTCCTTATGTCACCAGTCCTAAAACATCCTGTTGATGCCATGACTGCTGGAAACTACACTGTCCTTGTAGGAGCCGGGGTGGATTTTAATAATGTTTGATTAACTCAAACACGACCAAAGTAACACTTGTGCTCTACTGTTTCTAATAAGTAATGTCAATTTTGCTCAACCAAGGCAGTGATCATCAGACTTGCTAGTGAAAATTTAATACTGAAATTAGCAAATACAGTGAAAACTGCTACTTTAAAAGTAGCTTTTCAGTTCAAACTAATTAAAAGTGTCTATGAAACTTCATGACTTGGTTTGATTCCCAACAATGATTTTTTTTTTTTTAAGTTACGTTTTGCTTTTGACCGACTACCTCCAGGGCTCAATATTTTTTACTGGGTAAGCACCTATATGACTGTTATAATTATGCTAATAGGTGGTGCGCCCACTTTACTTTGGAATTCAGTGCTGTCACTCGACCTGACATTAAATCTTGCCCCACCAAGTATTTACAGATAGAAATGCCACTGCTTGCATGTATGTTTGTGGTTTCAGCGTTCAGTGTGTCTGCTATTTCCATGTAAATGGTCTTTGTTTTAAAAACGTTGCTGTGTAAACATGAAACCTTTCTGAAACAAAATGCAAAAATGATGTGTTTTCACTTGAAACATTTTCACTTGAAAACTACATTGAAACCGAGTACTTTAATGACATAAGTAAATCAAATGTGGACTCACCTATTTAAAAAAGAAAAATAGATTAAACATTTTTTTACAATTTTAAAATGGAAAAATATACAGAGGAGGGCTTTTCAACTCCTCATGAATCTTTGACGCCCCCTTGTGGGGCTCGGCACCCCATGGTTGGGAATATAATAGGCTACATGCATAATTGGCCGCACATGTCAGCTGATGGAAATGCACATATAAATCCTACTGTTGTTTGCTGCTGCTGCTTATATTTCCTGAGAAACACAGCAGTGCTGCCCCCTGGAGGTCACACTGCTATTAATGTAGCTTTATTATCCCAGAAAGTGTGGTTTCATGTGATTACATGTGGGCTTGACAATGTTGTCATGACAACCCCTGCAGTTGTAACAGTGGATGTGACGTCTTGATGTTCCGAGAAGCGAATGCGTGTCGAACTCTGACCTGCTCACGTACACGCAGCTCCAACGTAGCAACAAAAACTGGGCAAGGAAGCCTTTTTAGAGCACTGCTTTAAAAGAGATGGATGGACTCGGGCTGCACTTACATCCATCAAATGAAAGGCCCGCCGCCGTCTCTCCTGGTGTAGACGCACAAAGGTAGCCATTTCAAAGAAATGATGTCAATCCTAATTTGATTTGGTGTGCTGGGCATCGCTCTGCAGGGATGTTAGTGGATTCCTACAATATCGGAGGACCTGTTGGAGGGGGGGGGGGGGGGGGGGGGGGGGGGCATGATGGTGGATCCAATTAATCACGGGATGCACTTAGCGATGGGTGAATGGAATTTCAAATGAGCACTTTTGTTTCATTAACTTATGGAGCCTCTGGGGTTGACTAAAAACGGGATGGCTACATCAACAGTTGATGGTAGGGGGAAAAGCAACAACTCTGAAATGAAAATGAAATGGAAAACACTGCCCAAGGCACATAACTGATAGTGAGGATTCAGAGAAGCCGACCGGAGGAATGTCCTATTACTTGCAGTGGATACACAGACAGCTGTATATGCCATGTATTGGAATGAGCAAAGTCATAAATTGTGATTTCAATAGATATTTGACAGTGTTGAATCATCAACCAAATCTGTTTGCCCCGGAGAAACAAACATTTATTGTGTCGGCAGTATTCAGTGTTCCTAATTTTGACAGAAAACAATGACTTTCTTCATTATTTGATACTTTCATGTTTGGTTTGCTATATTACATTTAGGCCATGTGCACTTCATTAGAAACATTAGAGGAAGTAAAGCTTCATAACGGCTGCCCCATGGAGGGGCAATTATGGCTCTTCTGAGGAATCTCGTCAAGTTGTAGCGGCCATAAGAGAACAGTAAAACGTCTGGGGAGCGAGTGAGAAAAGGTTGGTGTGATCATTTCATTTCAATGCTATTGCAAACACCCATCTCAAGATCACAAATATTTCCTAATTGCTAGTTTAAATAATCCATAAATGATTCTAACCCCTCTTTAAATATTGCTTGTACATTATTGAGCCTCCAACGAAAAATATGAATTGCAGTTGGAGGTTATTACAGCAATTAATTTGACTGTTGGAGGCGATCACAATTTGAAGTACTCTACATGATCCACTAACAGCAACATCATCATCCTCATCCTCGTCATCATCATCATCATAATAATCATGGATGATGTTAAAACAAACCTCTATTGTTCCAAGCTTGTCCAAGCCTTTTTCAAACCAGGAGACTTTGTCCCTGTGAGGTGAGAGGGCTCACCACGACACCAGAGGACATCACATTTCAGTCATAATTACCAAGCACTGTCATTTGTTGGTGCGACGCCTCCCAGTAAAGTAAGAAATGAGCAGAGAGAAACTGCTCGGTGCACCAGCGGGCCGGTTATGCGCCTGCTGAGGTGAACAGGATGTCCTGCCAGCTCCGGCCCAGCAGGAGAGGCAGTGCTGTACATCTCAGGAGTTTTTTTCTTTCTTTCTTTATGACCACTGAAGCAGTACCCAGACTGGATGTCTTCCAAATATAAAGCATAGGACGGTGCGGCTCTTGTTATATTTTCCATAGTTGCGGCGGCGCCCTGGCATCAGAGCGGGCATTAATTTGAAACTATACGTTTTCACTGCTTTTCAGGCTGAAACTGTTTTTAACTGTTATTAAAGTGCCACAAGATCCCTGATAGATGGCTGATGGAGTGGACACTTTGTGCCTCGAGACTTGTTTCTGTTTTTCACTTTATATCGAAGTGCTTTAGTGGTCTGAAAAAAAAAAAAAAAAACTTTGCAGGGATACTTCACCCACCACATCAACATACAAATATTCATCAATATTAAAGTGTTTACTTATGAATTTCTGTGTAATATTTTAGCAAAAAAGCATATCTCACCTATAAAGAGAAATAATAGTCACCCAATACATTATTGTATTGATACAGTATTGATACTGATACTATTAGGGGATCCAATACTGTTCATGTACTCGGAAGAGAGGACAATGGCTGTCCCCAGTTTAAAGCTACAGTCAAATGACTGAGAATGACACACATAAGGCAGACTTTACAATCTCGACATGAAGCCAGTTTTCAATGAAAACTTACATACGGGCTCTGTTTATTTTTTACAGACAGACCCTGACAGCATGGCTTTGGACCTCAGTGCTGTGTTGTATCCATTACTATTAAGAAAGATTTGGCTCATAAGCCCTATGTTTGACACCCCTGGTGGAGAGTGTCCATGTAGCGTCGGGTGTGGTATGAGTGGATGGAAGACGAGATACCACAAGTTTGCCACCTGGAAATCTTCTGACAGCCGAACTGAGTGGAGATTATTAACTACACCAAAAGTTTGATTATTTAAATGTTAAAAGTGTTTACATAATGTGAAAACAGTCAGCGCTGTCTGTGTTTAGAAGTGAATTGTCGCTCAAATCCAGTTTTAGAGGTTTGATCCAGTCTCAAAACACTGAACCTTCGAGTTGCACTTGACATGGAAGCGGTCACCGTTAGTGTATGACCGGTACATCGCATCCTTACATGTTTACTTGAGTATTGTTGATAAAAGTAAATGGCACTCCAAATATAAATATATAAACTCTTGACCGCGCATATGGTCAAGAGTTTGAAGCAGTCAATGAGCTCTGACTTCTGGTAGTGGTAAAACAACATTACGGAGCATGTCAAGATAGTGCAGTTGGCTGAACAAATTGCTTTTCATAGGGTTCATCCATCACATTTCATGTGTGAGTACATGAAAAATAATCAGTAAATCCTTCCTGTATGTACCCATAATAACATTTGTTAACTTTAGGTTATTTTTTTTAATATTGAAGCATATTGAAACTATTGTCATATCATTGGCAAAATCAATAAACTGGCTTTTCCATAAACTCTTCATTTTAGTCTTCTTTGTGTGTTTCTTTCTGTAAAGTGTCTTTGAGTGCCCAAAAAAGTTCCATACTAGTTCAATACATTATTATTCAAATAAAGAAAGTGTTAGTTTGAACTGATCTAATTAGATGAGTATTAATGATTTAGGGACAGAGGCAGTTGGGCAGAAGATCACTGAACTGCTTACGATAGTAATTAGTCCTGTAATACATGGAGGTCAGGGAACTTCAAAACATTAAAATGATTCAAAAAGCCATTTGTATTGCTAATATATGAGGTTGTTGTGAATCCTATTTGAGATGTGATGCTACTATTTATACACATATATGTTTTTTATTGTTGCATGAATACATACATACACACACACACACACACACACATATATATATATATATATATACATACACACATATATACACACACACACACACACAAACATATATACATGCACACACGCACACATATAAAAATACGTACGTGTGTGTGTGTGTGTGTGTGTGTGTGTGTGTGTGTGTGTGTGTGTGTGTGTGTGTGTGTGTGTGTGTGTGTGTGTGTGTGTGTGTCTAATAAATGTTTTCATTGTGAAGAACCAGTAGTAATGGAAAAGTGATTAAAGGAGCAGTTATTCTCCAGGTGTGTGTCACCAGGCAGATTAGATGCAGTTGTGTGTGTTGTCATGGAGACGTAGCCCCTGTCACTGAGGAGCAGAGCTGAGAGTTATGAACAAAACTCAGTAGGTTAAATTATTTTTCACCATGATAATAAAAACCAATAACAGAATAAAACATGCAAATTAAAGCACGGCACTAATTAAATCATGTAAAAAAAAGAAAATAGCCCAATCAAACTACAAAACTGGAGAAGGTGTAATGTCTTCGAGGACATTATTCAATTAGTGCTCATAATTTAATGTTTTTACCTTGAAATGGCAAACATGTTGATTATTTACTAGTTTTCAACCTTTCACAAATCAATTTTGAAATTCACATTGAAAGACAAACTGAATCTGACTTGAAGATTTAATCTTGTGGCAACATTGGGCCAATTTTATGGCTTTAAATCTTTAAAGACAGTCATCATTGTTTTGCAAGTATAATCCTTGTGCTGGCCTTAGTTTTAAGGCACAAAGATTACAATTTTATCTGCCATTTTTTTTAGCGTGTAACTTGTCCCACACTGTTGGGAGTATGGCACAAAAAGCACATCAAAACGTGCAGAGCCTTCGGGAATATGTTGCGATGACTTTTGTTTATGATTCGGTGAACCATGACTGAAAAAATAGCAAAGAAAAGCTAAGAAGAAATGTCCCATACAAAGCGGATGGGAGAGGCACCTCATGAAGATAATTGAAGGAGGTCAAAGGAGATCAAAGGAGGTAAAGGCGATCAAAGGAAATCAAAGGACATAATACATTTGTGACTGAAATCAAAGGAGCACCAGAGCACATGACCCTCTGAGCCTGAGCTCTGAGTTCAGTTGCTTCGTGGACATCAGGGATCGTTGAAATATCGGCAAACTTCCATTGTTTCTTCTGCATGCGCTTCATTCTTTGGATCAAATACAAAGATTTCAGCTTCGGAATTACAGGTATATGATCAAAAACACAAGGATGCAGTATTTATATATACAATGAGATGTTTTAGTTTTCTTCTCTTTTTTAGTACCACAGATGATAATTAGAAACTAAAATGTTGTAAAACGTAGTTAGGGATGAAATATCTGATCAAATTTTTCATTTCCCGATATGTTAATTGTTTTCGATGCATGTGTATTTGTAGTTTTGTGATTCATCACCAACGTTACATTTTACCACCACAACTTATTCTAAACACAGTAGTTCCAATTTCATCTGCTATTTTCACTGTATCTAACCTGAACGTTAAAAATGTAATAGAGTAAGGTCTGACTGTGGCTCATGATAATTTGCTGAAGTCAATGTTTAATGGTTGTGTTGGATTGAGCCTAATTTTCTCATTTTCTCCTTATTCTCAGCTTTAAACCCTCTCCAGCTTTGAAGCTCTTAAAAATGGCTGCTACAGCATTGTATGCCTTGCCTCAGGAGGGAACATCTCCAAACAGCCTGAACCCAGGCACTGCTTACTTAACCGTAGAGTCTATTCTGGGGGCAGGAACGTTTGGTTTAGTTGTGAAGTGCAGGAGGGCAATTGACTCCAAACTCGTCGCCGTGAAGATGCTAAAGAGAACTTCTTCCAACAAAAGAGCCATTGAAGAGGAAGTAAGAAATACAAGAATTTTGTTTCTACTCCTTGATTAACTGATTCAATTCAAAATCACATCTGGACATATGAACCCACAATAATGGAGTTAATCTGTGTTCATGCATTCATAGATTTCTATGCTGGAAGAGGTGCAATGGCTGGACCCAGACAAGTGCAACCTGGTTCGGTGGTACAGGGCCTTCGAAACACCAGGCCATGCATGTCTGGAGTTCGAGAGCTTAGATAAAAGTCTCTTGGACTTTATGAAAGAGAAATGGTACCGGCCCCTCAAACTAGAGGTCATCAGCTGTGTCACCCAACAGGTACGTTCACATTAATTCTTCTCCACATTAGTAAACTGGATCAAAGGTGATATTGATGGAATATTGTTCACACTGAGCGGCATTTCACACACATGAAGGTCATTATTATGGCGCAACCTGTTTTCAGGTCTCAACAGCACTCCTTCACCTTAAGAGCCTGGGCATCATCCATGCCGACTTAAAGCCGGCAAACATCATGTTGGTGGACCAGGGACTGCAGCCGTACAAGGTCAAGGTGATTGACTTTGGTCTGGCGCACAAAATGTCAACTGCCAGACAAGGCGTCTGCATCCAGACCCTTCCATTCAGGTGAGTTACTGCTCTACCAGTGGTGAACTAATCACATGCATGTCAACATGAACCTTCAGATCTCTGTGCGGTTTTCATGGAGTTGTTGAAGTTGTAGTGATTCTGATGTTGAGTAAATTGGATGTACTGTCAAAAAAAATGTGGAGATGGTGTTGGGAGATAATGGCAGCTAATCTATTGTTGGTTGTTTGATTTCCACCAGAGCTCCCGAGGTCATGTTGGCCATGCCTTACACCACAGCTGTGGATGTGTGGTCCCTGGGCTGCATTGCAGCATTTCTGTACCAGGGAACATTGCTTTACCCCGGCCACACTCAATACGAAATGGTAATTTTGACCAACCTTGTTTTCATTTTTTAAGCACCATCTTTGTGGGATTTTAAACTTATTATTGTACATAGTATATGAGAGGACGTACAAAACAATGTGGGTTTCTTACATAATGTTCTGCTGTACCTCCAGCTGCGATACATCGTTCAGACTCAGGGCCAACCACCGGACACTCTGCTGGACATGGGACAGGCTACTGACCACTATTTTATAAAGGACAGCAGGTCTAACAGCTGGAGGCTGAAGGTACGTCACATTTCCAGCCCCATGATTAACCTTCTGCATGATATTTTCTCTGTTTGTTTGTGACATTGCATAAATCGCTTTGTTTGGTCTGGTTGCTGTCTGTTCAGAACCTCGTGGAGTACTTTGGGGGGCACGCATATCTGTTTCAAGACAAGAGGAAGACCATCCTAAACTCCCTGGACGGCTTTCTGCATGTAAGTTGTTTTTTTGTTTCACTGTAAAACCTTGAAGGTGAAGTTATCCATCACTGAAGATACAACCTGACCTTCATTATTGTTGCTTCACATTCCAGCTCAGACCCAACCACTGTAACAGTCAGACTGCCAGTGACGCTCACAGGGCTGATGTCGCCATGTTCGTGGACCTGCTGAAGGGGATGCTCCATCTCGATGCCGCGCGGCGTTTGACCCCACGTGAGGTGCAGCAGCACCCTTTTATCACCAGGTGCCACTTAAAGCAAAATCCCAGTTCCCCGTAAGTATACACTGCCACGTTAAAGTAGCTATTGTTTTCAATAAGTTGAATAAATTCAAGTGAATATTAATTTTGCATGGAAGATGAATGTGGCTAATAGAAGGATTCCTGTATTTTTCAGTGCCACATCCACCCAGGAGAGAGCGAAGGTCTACTCACAGGCTGTGAGAGATCCTGGCAAACGTGCAGCTCAGGCAACCGGCCACAGCCGTCAGGCTGGTACTGGGTCCACCGGTGCCAGACTCACCTCAGTCCAGCCCAGAAAGCGGAAAAGAACCTTCGATACAGAGATGTCTGAGGCCAAGAGAAAGACGCCATGGTTCTCGAATCAGCAGTCAATGCCACCCCAGAAGCTCGACTCCACGCGAAAAAGAAAAATGACTGAAGTGTCTGAAAGTCATGAAAGTCCAAAGAAGAGGAACAGATAGAATTGACAATTAAAATGAGAGAATCAACCTCTTGTTTATTTCTCATGTAGTTTTTTGTACATGTTTGCAAATAAATAACATAATTGCTGGACTATAAACTGCAACTTTTTTTTCACACACTTTGAACCCTGCGCCTTATCAAATGACGCGGCTAATTTATGGATTCAATGGTTAGCCGAATCACTAACAAACGTCATAGCACACTATTCCAAAATTTTCCGCACCGTTTGATGTGCTTTGTACACGGAATAGTTACACGCAAAACAAACGGCGGAAGAAAAAAGAAAACAAAGTGGTCCAAGGAATAATAATCTTTGTGGAACCTGCGTGCTATGAAGGAACCCCATAACACACAATGTCATATACAGTTTCCTTATTATATTCTGTAACAATGAGTTCCTTTCCTCAAAGTATAAACTCTTTGGGTTCACTATCCATCTTGGGGTTTTTGGTGGACTGGAGTCGCTTCAGCTTGAACATTTCAAACTTTCATTCATCAGTTTTTACCAGAAAAGATGCAATCAGCTCTAATGGTGTCCATTGTTGCTATGAAACCATGTGCCTTTACTCTCTTGGTACAATCTTTTTTTCCTTCTTGACAATTTGTCTTTTTCTTTAGCCTCACTCGTATATATTAAGCCTAGTGGCCTTTAATAAATAGTATTGGTGCATCCCTAGTTCATGGAGCACAGACATACATCTCTTTCTCAACTTAATGTGTACATATAGTCAGTTATTTTCCTCTATCAATTCACTTATGTGTGGAGATTTACAACATGGTTCACTCAATATTATCTCATGTATGTGTTGAACCTGCCGAGCACCTGACTGTTTTCTATCTTCATTGATGGTATGTGAAATGCCTCTCGAAACATCCCTGCATCTGAGGTGTTATCTTGATGTTTGTTGCTTTATCTGATGAACAGTAGATCAGCGACAATATCGAACAGAAAGAAACAGAAATTCTCCACTGCTGTATTTAAGCAGGCCCATATATTCTGTTACCATCTCGTAAAATATTTTAACCATTGCTCACCACACAGCTGCCTTCAAACTTAGTATAGATTGTCTCTGTGCTGATTCTAAATGGTCCAGGCTTTTGGTATTGACCACAGTTTCTTCATCTTGTGTCTATATCGCAATTTAAAATTGAGGGGGGAAAAATGAAGCCATCTTTGCATTAATCCATAGAGTAGCATGAGGAGTGAACAGCTTCAGCCTGAGAGTTATCAAAAGAAGAAAAAGAAAGGATGCAAGCACACCGAAAGTAGATGCGTTTAATAAAAATCTTACTTCTCTACATGAGCTTATAGTGGCTATGTTCACATTACAAATATTCAAGTTAAAACGCATTGCTTTTGCATTTTCATTTTGGATAAAGTTTGCATTTACACAGCAACTAATTGAAAACAACCATTTATATAGCAATAGCAAAACCGCTGAAAATGACAGTATGCAGGGCCACGAGTAGGCGCTGTTGGTTGTTTTTGAAACCTCCCATACATGCATACAGTTAACAATATGCTACGCCATTTGGCCATAATATGCTATTTGGTCAAAATAACCAGTGAACAGGTCAATAAACAGATAGCAAAATAATCTACTTTTGTATTACTACCTAATATAGATAATCACAATAAATTGATATTTTACTGGTTCTTTTTAACTGTTATTGGTAGTCTACTGACACATTTTAACCCTTACATACTTAGCATTGGCAGTATTGAGTGGTAGCTGGTCAGCAGCGGGTGGCAGGCACACGTAACACTTCATGTGGAATTTTCTAGTGTGTTTTAGTTTTCCTTCTTTGACCATTTTAACTGTTTGTACTGCTGTTTGAACTGTCATTCTTGTACATTGCTTCAGCTCCAACACCAGTCGCCTCCAAGCAAATGTTAAATTTTTTGAGGAAAAATGGAAATGTATCTTCAGTTTCAATCCAGTACATGTAAATACAGCAGTAACACATGTTAAAGTAGCAGCACCATGGTTGTAGTAAACAGCTCTTCCGCACATGCTCAGGGGATCAACAATAACAACAATGGTTACCTCCAGAGTGTCATGCCTCCCAGTCCATATCATCCTGGGACTTGCTTGTTTGATAGTTGACAGTCACCTATAATAGCAATCTAACTTTCTCGTCTGTCCATTTGAATGTCTGTGTATTCACCATTGTTAATGTTTATAGCATATTGCTCTTTGCACGCATGTGTGTGTCGTTACATTATGACAAACAACAGCATCCTTGAGTGATTCAACATTAAAACTACATTGTTTTCAGCGTTTCTGCCATTTCTGTGTAAACGGTTGTCATTTTACAAACATTGCTGGGCAAACGTGATGCTCTTCTGAAATAAAAATGCAAAAGAAAAAGTTTTTGTGTAAAAGAGGACTTGGTGTACAGAGAAGCGCTGCTGGTATAGTGTCAGCCCAGACACTCAGTGATGAAGACAACAACCAGTCGATTTCCCATTATTCCAGAAAATGACATAACCATGTGTTCTCGGTTTGACCGACATGTCATTTCACCACATACTGAGCGTGTGTTTTGAAACAATGCGATGCATTCGTGACAGAGATGTGGAGTGAGCTTCAAGGAGCTTTCAGAGTCTTATTACAAGTGCTGTCTATGGACCCTGCAGAAGAGCTTCAGTTTGCCATCAGTGTCCTCTCTTGCACACTGATTGCTGATTATTTTTCATATCTCCTATCGGAATTCTACACAGATTTAAAAGTGAGGATCTTATTTGGCAATTGAATAAAATCAAATACGCATGGCCTCAGAGAAACAGCTTTACGTTGTGCACCTTTGTACATTTGTCATCACAGTTGTACTGTTGCCATTCATTTAAACTGAGAATACATATGGACCAAGATTTTAATACATGGTTGAAATGATTTTAATCTAAAATAACATTTGTAGGTAATTCCATTATACAAAAATTAAGTTGTATCACAATTTGTTGTATCATCTGGGAAGTGGGAATGGTGTGGACATGGTCATAATGGAAGCTTTAGGCTTAATGACAAGTTTTACATAGCTGAAACTCAACATGGCAGTAACACAGGGTGAAAGTTTGGAAATGTACACACACATAAGTTATTTTCAGTGTATTTTACTCGATATCTAAAGCTATCTAAATAAAAAAAAGGACCAGTAAAGCTTTGGTAACAGTTCAAAACAACTGTTCATTATGTTAAAAGCCCAAAACAAACTAAAGGCTGTAAAACAAATGTGCATGAATGGGTTGTGCAAACAATTTGCACTTGTTGATTGTTATGTGATCATGAGCTGCTTTGTCTTATTTTTGTGCTCTGACAGCAACACTAAAGCTGCACTGCTGGGGGCTTGTTTGTTATTGCTATAGGAGAGCTGTATACTGTACAAGCAGGGCTTTCTCCCATAATGATCTCACTTTCCAGCTGAATGAACACAGCAATAGCCAAATCCAAACCCTCTTTGATATCTCTCATAAAAGGATGTTGTGATCTCCTATTTTTTTGCCTTGAATTCAAGATGCTGATTTTTAAAAGTTGTGCACTTATTATCCACCAAAGTGTTTACAGGACTTCTGGCTCCACTATACCGATTAAATTACTCTTTTACATGTGCCTTCCTAAAACTGTTCAGAAACTATGATATATTTTCACTGAAGATGTAAAGTAACATCTTCATCATACATTTATCACAATAATGAAGAGCTATACTACATTATCAAACATTTGCTTTAAAGATATGGGACATAATTCCAAATGGATGTTGTTTTTATCTCTTCTGAACTCAAACAGATGTGTATTCAGTTAAAGTTCTGCATAAGATCCATCCATTCACCCCATCCTCCTCCAAATGCAGATTTTCTTCATCCCTTTTTTCCTGTTATGATTGTTACTACAACAAGACGTCAAAAACTACCGATACAAATGTTGATTTTCAAAGGACCTGTTTGCTTGTGCTTCAGAGGAATCGGGGCTCTTCTGCTCAGTAAACCTCTTTAACTATATGAAGACATGATGCAACTGAAAATTCCCTTTACGGGGTTGTGAGCGATTCACAGTATATATAATCACAGTGTCATATCAAGTGAAACCCGAAGGGGGTATTTCCAAAAGGATGTAATGGAAAAAATAATGAACAAACCTAGTGCAACGCAATAAATGTAAAAAGCACAACGGTTGTATTTATCACCATCTGACTTCCAGTTTCAAGGTAACCAACCAGCATGGCTCTATATGTGCTTTTAATTGCCAATCAATCCCAACATAATGTTAAATTATTTAAGTAATTTAACTTGCACCTGAATTTACAACTATCCATGTAGGTACATGCAGTGTGCATGATGTCCCAAGTTGGGAGCGCTACTTTCCTTAGATTTGAAATACATTGAGTTGATCACTTTAGGAGGGAAATTGATTTTATCACTCTAAGGCACATCACACCGTTTGTATAATGATCACTGATAACATAAAAAAAAAAAAAAAAATGACATTTGCTTTTATGTTTTCATTGAAAGAGCCCAACCAAAAAAATAAGATAAAAAATGGAGGTCCTTCACCAATTAATGACAGAAACGCTGATTCCACATCCTTCTTAGGTTTAAATGCTCCACCAGCTGCTTGCTTTGTCATCCACTGGTGTCGTTTTATGCTGACTATCACAGTCTGCTGCTGAGTGACTCAGCGGTTTGAGTGCACTCCACAAAACTACTGGTGTGTGAAGCTGCTGCTGATGACTTACCTCCTGTAAAAGAAGCCTGGTATTGAAAAGGGTGCAAAGGCTGAAACTTTACTTTCAAAAACTGATAGAATAAAGCCTTCTTGAAACTTTTAGGCATATTAAAAATCATTCTTGCCACCTTCTAGAATACCTGTGTTGACTAGATAAATCAGTCAGTTTCCATCTCTAGGGTTATTGAAAATATACAATAATTACAGTTTACTTTCATATCAACTAAATGTCTGTTTGATATCAAATCTTTTTCAGGGTGACGTGTAAAAAATGCTTGTGGAAAAATGCTTCAAGGTCAATATTAAAACATTGGTCTAAAACCCATAACCCCAAGGCCCTTGTCCAAGTGTTGACATAACATGTTTAAGTTCACGTGAGGGATTACTGGAGATCACAGAGTGGGCCCAAGGCTTTGAGCCCTTGGAAGTTATTGAACTGAGCTTTTCATGTGTCAGAGGAAACTGGAATGAAGCGCTGTCTAAAATCAATGACAGACTCCAAAAGCTACCTTATGCTTGTGTGACTGCTTGTGTTTGTAATGTTCCAAGGAATCTGCATTTCTCAGAGGCAACCTGCATTAAGAAAATGTTGAGTGCACCAGAGCTTACTGCTATTGTCATTGGTGGACCTTGTGCACTTGTTCATTTCCCTTTGGGTGACTGAACACATGGCTCATCAACACTTGCACACGTTACGTGTAAAATCGAGTCTCACTGGATTTAAATCAAGGTGAAGTCGGCTATCTTGAGGGACACAAAAGCAGCTGCATTCATGGTCAACTGCCCATGAAGACTGGTCCTTCAAGGAAAGACTGAATGAAATTAGCTACTTCAATACAATAACAGGTATCTTCAATACATTGTCATAACTGCTATTTCCCCACATGTTGGTCCATAGTTTAGTTTGTCTCGTGGTTTCTAGCTACATATCAAAGGTGGGACAGTATAGGAGGGACGTAATACAGTGCAAATGTTGTGTTACTGTGCTTAAGTACATTTTCAAGAATGTGACTTTTCCTACACCTTAAAGGTAAACACAAATATGTGTACTCTTCACTCAAAACAATGACATAAAATGTTAATTGACAATGAAACTAGGAATCCAAGAAGCAATACTGCCTATGAATATGAGGCATTTTACAAAGAAGAGGACATGTTTACTATTTTTATTGCTTGTAATTGTTTTACCTATTTAACTTGTGGTTCCACATCCGGGCCCATTGTGTCGCTTTCAACTTGATCTCATTATATTTACAATACATTTATGCTTCATTGACAACTCACCATTGATGATTAACCTGAGTGGCAGGTTTGAAATTGTGTTTTCATGTCGTTTTAGTGGTTTAGCTTTCACTCTGTCCATTTACCTGCTTATGTTCTTATTATAACCTCTATGATGATGATTCAGCGTTACAAGGGAAGGATAAAAGACGCCAATGGAAACAGACATTTATACTGTACCTACAGATCCTGATCAATTTAAGATTGATTCAATAATAAGTAATGAATTAACGCCGAGACTGTCATGTTTGGCTTGGGAGATGATTCAAAAGGCCAGGAAGCCATACTGTGGATGACAGAGGAGCTCATTTTATTTCACAAAGGCAGAACCAAAAATCACCAAATCTCAAACAAGCAAAATCCCAGAGTCTCACTGGAGTGTTAACCACAGGAGACACAGCACTGGAACACACATGGAGCGACAACCAGAACACGTTGAAGATGCCCAATATAAACCAAAGCCACGAGGCGAAGACAATCACACACTCAGGAACAGGTGAGAGACGAGCAGCAATCAGACATGAAGAGGGAAAGTCAAGGAGCCTGAAGCCAGAGACAGTCAGACTCTCACAAAAAAAGACTTTTATTTTTCCTAGACTAAAGAAAAAATATTTTTTGCTTCTTGACAATTATCTGTCTTTATATTTAAGTTGGGAATGTGAGTGTACCACGCCTGATATTATACCGCAGTAGTATTGTATACAGAAATGGTTTAATGATTTGAGAACAATAATAATATTGTAAAAAAAAGAGGCCTGTGTACGAGGTCTCAGAATTAAAGAAAGTCTGTCATCTCCCTCAGTAGCTTTCTCAACGTTTTAGCGAGTGTGTGAAAGAGGTCTTTCCTTTCTGCGGGGGATAAACTCCCTCTGGTAGTGGATACTCACTTTGACTCTCCCGCACGTATATGAGCTTTGATCTTTAAAATTATGAGGGTGGACATTTTTTCTTCTGACCAGCGCTACCAGAAAACAGACACAGCTCATTAGCTTTTAAAGGGGCAGATACAGAAAAAAAACTTGTTCTTACTGCAATAGAGCTCATAAAAAGTGTTTGAAATTCAGGAGCAATCCTGCATTTGGAGATACACACTTTGAATACAATGTCGATGGCACTCTGACACCGATGTGAAATTGTTGAAAAACTGTATAATATGTGACGTTTACATTCTGGCACATGATGCAGATGAAGCGTACGGCCGTTTATTAAACAAACACAATCCAAACTGCTGCCTTTTCAGGCCATCCAACTCTTTCTCCTCTTGAGGCATCTTGTTTAACCCTCACTCTACCGTTTAGAGAGGTGGGTGTTCCCTGATAGGACTCAGTTGTGCTGCCTCACCTCTCCTCCTACCGCCTCTCCTCATCTGCTCCTCCAACCCTCCGCCTCACTCGAGCTCAGCCACAGCGTTCCTGCCACAACAAGTGAAATCTGCAAATTATAATCTTTGTGTTTGTGTGTGAGGCCTGGCAGCCTGTCACTGCCTCTGGAATAGATTTGAGCCCCCCCCCCCCCCCCCCGTGACTTCAGTCTGGGTGAAGCAGGTACAGAAGATGGATGGGTGGATCAATGTTTGCATTTGTTTGCCCCGGTTTATCTTAGATGACAGCCGAGCTGCAGAGAATCCGCCAGTTGGTTCAACTCTGATAACCCGAGTTATAGACCTCCAAAGAGCTGATCTGTGCTGCATTTTCTATTTTTTCCCCCCCTCTACATATACTGTGGCTGTGATCGGTACAAGACATTTTTCCCTCGTGTCCACTAATTTATCTGCTTATGTGTATTTTTATTTTATTTTTTTACAGCTAAACTCTCAAGACCACCCTCAGGATAGCCACCATTTATGTGCTCATACATCATGGAGGAGGCTTAAAGACTCAAGTTAGGGGGAGGATGTGTTTTAATATTCTCTTTATGTTTTATTCAAGACCTCAGTGTAATTGAAGTTGAAAAATAAAGGCGAAGGAGAGATATGAAATTATGTTGTTTCGTAATACAAACAAGACAACAAAGAGAACAACTAAATGTGGCTCTCAGTGTTTACTGATGTAGGCACACGAGAAAGAGTTCTCTCTTTCTAATCATTCAGAAACACTCTTGAGGAAAGGAGAGAGAGAGAGGGAGAGAGAGAGAGAGAGAGAGAGAGAGAGAGAGAGAGAGAGAGAGAGAGAGAGAGAGAGAGCGCATTCTTTTTGTTATGGTGGTCCTATGTTTGAATACTAGCCTGAAGTGAAATATTAGATAATCTTACTTCTTTTTTTTTTTAAATAGTCCATTGCTGGCTGCTGGCCTTCATTGTTACTCCTTCATTACACATGTAAGATCAACCCAAAAAAAGGTCACAGTCCTGGGAAAAAAAACTGTATTTTAACTATATAAAAAAAGAGAGAAAGCTACTCAAATTTTGTTTGCTGTTTTTGCTAGATAGATAGATAGATAGATAGATACTCCAGCTTTGTGAATGGGGGGAAAAAAACCCTGTTGCGGTGTTATGAAGCTCAGGTTTCTTTAATAACAGGTTTTAGGGAAGGATTTTTAGCTCTGGCGTCTCGCCTTCCTCCTAATTGCCGCCCACAGTTTCTCTGCAGGGTTCAGATCAAATCAGATCAGGGGTTCTAGAACTGTGGACAAGTGGGAATCTGTGCAGGCAGAAGCAGGCGGCGCTTTAAAGCCTCCTGGTGGAGGACAAACTGACTGTTGCCTTAATATAACAAGTAGGGAAACAGTGACATTTCAGTCGAAATTACTCACGTGGAGAGCTTTTTTTGTAATTAATGTGCAGCTAACTGAACATAAAGGGGGAATCTTCACCTCTTGTTCGGTTGTTCTTTAAAGTTTTTACTTTAATATATTCTGTTGCAGAATTCCCCGGGTTGGGATTTGTTCGCTGTTTTCTGCATCTCGGTGTGATGAGTTCTGAGTTGCTGCAGTGTTTGTTGGTCACCAAACGCTTTTCGAGAAGAAACTATTAGTCTCCTCCTGGAGTCGGTGCATCGTCACAGTGATAGCTTGAATCAAATGTTGCTTGGTTTAGCATGAGAGCATCGGGGAGTTTTCAAAACGTTTCACCTTGGGAGCCGTTTTCAAAAGGTTGCATTTTCAGTGGCTCTGAGCAGCTTTGTCATGCAAACGGGCCCTAAATTAAGCTTTTAGCTTTTAGCTTCACAATCTGTCATATTGTCGATGCAACTTCACCATTTTATTTATTCAACAAAGCAAATAGTTTATTATTTGATTACACAAAAATTCGGTCGATTTCAGATTTTGAATTTAATCCTGAGATTTAATCCCAAAACTCCACAGAAAACTAGTATCTGCATTTCGTTCTGCTCTCAGACTCCAATAGCATTCCTGTTTTTTTCGGTCTTTTTGATTTAAATTGGAAAGAAAATAACACTGCTGGAATGTCATTTAGTCTCTGAGAGTATTTCTTTGTGATAACAAAGGTTTGGAAGATGGCATTGACGTACAGTCTGGGGTTTTTTTTCCCACTGGGTCTATTTGTAGTTTTGGCTATGATTAAAGAGATTGTGTCTGAACAGTGTCTTTCTCTCCCGTGGTATTACAGAGTTCGGATTTGGGAACAGAAAGTTCTCTGTGTAAATCCCAGATTTCCTGTCTTCTGCAGAAAGAGACAGACTCAAAGTGTTTGTTCCCTCCAGTTAGACATTTTCTCCTAATACTGCTGGCGGCTTCCCACAGGATCTGTTTTTTTTTTTTTTTTTTTTTTTTCACAAGGAGGTGTTTGGTGTTACTGACGAAAATGAAAAAAATTGTTATTGCTCTAAAACCAGGATCAACTCTGAATTATGGAAGGTCTTATGGATTTTCACTAATCCGTCTATGATGTGTAACCTGTCAGTCGCTCCCTTGCTGCTGCTGCTGCTGCAATTATTAATCCAGCTCTTCCAGTTGTATTATTTATTTTACAATAGCAGATGTAGGATCTATGTTATGTGGACAGGCTTGTGGTGTCTGGTAAAGCTCTCTGCAAGCCACCTACTGGAGACATTTTTGAGCTGTTGATGAAATTCTTCGCACTCACAGTTTTGAAGTGGCAGGGTCAACATCCACTTCCTCTTTGTCTAAGCAGGCTATTGTCAATCTGCTTCAGGCTTGGAACGACGTCCGTTCCTCAGAAAAAATCTTTTTCTACTGTATCAAACTGTTCAGGCCAGATAACACAGAACCTGTTTACATGTACTATAAAAATCTCATCAAGTTATTATGTGAGCAGGATAATGTGACATGCTTTATCATATAACTGTAATTATATGATTATGATCAATTTGATTAACATGCTGAGATTTCTCCTTGCTATTCTAATGCATTTGTCCATGACGTTATTATATTTCATAAGCACATGTAAACATCTCAGATCCAATTATTACAATTATCTAATCTATCGCTATTTGATGGTCATGCATGTAAAGAAAGCTCAGTATAGATGTTTCTAATCAACCTGTTCTTCCGCTATATTGTTTGACTCATTTAAATGGTAATTCAATAAAAAGCTGTGTGTGCAAATCTTTTATACATTCAGTCCTGCAACATGATCTGAAGTCTTAAGAAAAGCAGCATAATTAGCATATCAAAACGATCCAATTTAGACGTACAATATGAGGCAGAGGCTTTAAGTGCACGTTTCACCAAGTCAGCTGATGATGCTGATGTACTTTCACTAGCAAAAGGTCTAATCACAGCATCTTACCGGAGTCTGCTGTACGGTCTGGAGTTCAGTGTGATATCTTGTCCATCCTCTTAGCGAGGACAGGACACAACCAAGACCGATCTCATGTCCATCACTGCACAATGGAGACTGACAAACACACACACACACTCGCACACACGCACACACACACACACACACACACACACACACACACACACACACACACACACACACACACACACACACACACACACACACACACACACACACACACACACACACACACACACACACACACACACACACACACACACACACACACCACACATTTGGCTCCTGATGCGAGTTAGGTGCACTGCCTCCACCTCTCAGTCACAGGAGGAATCTGGGATACGCATGGAGAACCCATGCATGAACAGGGAGATGTCAGAACTCAGACCACACTTACACGTACCCATGTTTTTACCAAAAAATGATATTTCCCCCTCTACGTTTACAAAAAAATCTTTAGCAATGACACGGACCTGCCAGTCAGAATCCTAGAAAAAAACACAATGACACAAATTGTGATGTAAATCTCTGCCTACTCCCTTTTAGATGCAAGCTGAGGCATGAGTTTTTCTAAGACCACATTTACACGTATCTGGGTATTTTTTTTAAACTGTGATGTTTCTCTGTGCTTGGGTCACACATAAACGCAGTGATGAGTCACCACAAATGATGATTCCTGAAAACTCCAGCAACAGTGGAGATTTTTAAAAAAACCCAAAAAACTCTTAGTCTCTGTTCGCATCTAAGGAGATTTAAATCACAATTAGTCATGCTGGGGATTTGTTTCTTCAGGATTCTGATTGGCTATCATGAAGTAATGCTTCTCGCTACACTGCCCCCTACAGGTTTTGCATGCTCATAGTAGCTCTGAACCAGGTGTATATGCGGGTCAGTGTCATTGTTTTGTAAACATAGAGGGGGGAAATATCCATTTTGGTGAATACCCACAAATGTGTAAATGTGGCCTTTTATTTGTTAGTGACATATCTGGTCTCTGTTTCAGTTGACTTGTCTCCTTGTTGCTGTCTTCCTTCCCTCAGTGTGTGATTACCCGATTCCTCCCTCATCTGATTCACCTGTCTCTCCCTCCCGAGTGTAGAAGCTCATGTCCCTGTTGCCACGTTGTCTTTGTACCTCTGTGTCTTGACATCCAGTGTATCATCTTTCTTTCTTTTTTTGTATGTGTGTGTTTTTTTTGTTGGTTTTTTTGTTTTGTTTGTTTGTCTCTTTAGTGTTGAATATTTTGGTTCTCTGTTACCTGCCTTTTGGATTGCTATTTTTGGATACCTTGCTTTTTTGGAACCTGTTTTTCCAAATATACCTTTTGAACTCTTAACTTCATCTGTGTGTGTTTGTATTTAGCTTCTGCCAGTTGTGACAGAAGGAAATGCAAACTTCACATACTGGGGAAATACTTTGGGAAAGAAACCAAAATGAGAGAAGCTTGTTATTTTTACCTCTTTGATTAAAAGCGGTAAACAACAGGCTTTGTTTATTTGTTGCCTCAGAGCGGTGAAATGAGTCTACTCTTTTCAGTGGGTTTCAGCACTTTCTACTGCACTGGAATCTCAGTTTAGACTGCATGTATTGGGGTAGAACTAATCCCACTACATTCTTTGTGGTATGCACAGGCTAGGGAACCAGCCATTAAAAGAAAAAAAAAAAAACCCTCATCTGGTTACCTAGCAAGGACTTTTACGCTGATTTAGACCTTTGTGGTTTTTCACATTCATTCAGAGTAGTTGCACATGGTTTCAGGACAGTGTTGCGAGGATAAAGTGCATAATTAGGATCTCAGCTTTATGGTTGCTTGAGCTCCATTGCAGTGCGTGAACTTACATGTTTGACTCCACTGTTTGGACTGCACTTGATTTTAAAAGACATTTCGTTCCAGGCTTTGTATGGTCCGATGGTGAAGTAGCATAAATTCCTGTGAAGGTGAGGTTGTAACCGCTAGTGATTAAATAACAGAGCAGGAGGGAAGACATTTCAACCCATTTTCAAGAATCTGACAGCAGAAATTTGAACGGACTGATGAAATTTAAATTGGCAGCACACTCATTTTGCGTTCCTGGGAGATGCATCCTACTCACTTCATCAGCCACTGCCTTTGGTTATGATAGGATTTGATACAGAATGCAACTAATTAGTTGTATCCATTTTGTTATATTCAGTATTTGCCGAGTTTACCCTGAGCCTTGCAGGCGCATGTGTGTATGTGAGATTTGTTGTTTGGACACTCGTCAAAATCTGCTTGGATTTAATATAAAACTTTTCTTTTATTGACTTGTCTTCTGTTTGAAATCTTCTCCCCTCTCTTTTCAGATTGTCATGGGGTACTTAGTATCTGAAAGTATCTGTAAAGATATATGAATATATGTATAGAAATCTGTCAGATAAATGAAAAGTGGCATTGACACAACAATCTACATTATGCATAAGCCTCTTTGGGCTCAGAGAAAAATATATGATCATGATAAGTACACAATGACTGGAGCAGAGATGCTTTACCTGGAGGACTGCGAGCTGTGCTGGAGCTTAATGGCTTGTCCTTGAAGGATAAATTATATGTAATTGCATCAGGAAATCCCAAACTGTGTGAACTCTCTTCCTCCTGCTATCTGATTCTGACTCCCACTGATAGAAGAAATTCTGCCCGGAGGAAGGTGGCAGATGCTAGTGATAGTCTGCATGGGTCGGGCCGTTAGGATTAGCTGAGTGCTGAAGCAATCGTTAGTGATATTTTTCAGTGGATACGGTCTGAGTGAAACACGCCGCATTTTTCAGATCAAATCAATAATTGTTGGAAGCATTTTCTTGTCGGAAAATCTGTGCGCAACAAAGGCAGGTGGCTCTCCACTGCCAAGTGGCAAATGGTGGTCAACACTATTTCAGATGGTGAAAGACGTTTTTGGCATTGACACAACAATCTACATAATAAGCATAAGCCTATGATAGGATCTATAGCCAGTGCTCAATTCACAGAGGTGGAAAAAGTACTAAACTGGTAAAGTAAAAGTACAATTACTTTGATCAAATTTAATTCAAAATCTAAAACTTTAATCAAGTAAAAGTAAAAGGTAGCTCATATAAAATGTACTCAGAGTAAAGCTGAGTCTCTCCAGCTGAAAAGATCAGTCCACTGGTGTGTGCAGTTCAACAAACAGCATAGTATTCCTTTCGTTTAAAAGACACACCTGAGAGCCCATTTAAACAACATTTCAAGTATCCATCCATCCATCCATCCATCCATCCATCCATCCATCCATCCATCCATCCACCCATGACACAACACTCTTCAATTCACACTCTCGAAGCAAGTAATGGAAAACCTGAATACATGTTCTGATAAATTGCTTTTTTAGTTAAGCAGCTCATTGAAGTTCACATTCTTCTTCTCACTTTAAAAAATAACACAATTTTCATGCGCTTGCACTGACCTTTACATTTCTACGATAAATAACGCAGCCATATACTCACCATTTACGATGTTGTATTTGGTGCTATATAAATAAAGTTGAATTGAAAGTTGAATTGAGTTGAATTGAAATGCAATATACAAGCTGCTGTCCTTGAAGTAATAAGGAATGTCTAACTTTGATCTAATTAGATAAAAGTAACTGGCTTCAAGAAACGTGTTACTTTTATTCACAATGGCTAGAAAATGTCCAGTAACTTACAATGCTGCTCCACTGCTGTCAATAAAAGAACAACAGGACCCATTCACTTAAACCTGCTATAATTTGAAATGTACATGTTTGTGTAGGTTTGATGTTCAGGCATTGTACCCTAAAAAACAAAACACAGGTTTCATAATAACTGTGCACTTTTGAAGGCCTGGTGACATTTAGCTTCCCTTTTGCTTAGTGAACTCCATAGGCAATAAACTAACCAGGAGTACAGAGAAAATTGAAAGATACAGTAACGTTCGCAGTGAAAGTTTTTCTAAGAGACACGAATAATAATGAGATGTAATACCTGTATTTGCATTGGAACAAAAAACAAAAAAAAGACTAGCATGGAGAAACTCAAGGCTGATGTGATGAGTAGAGAAACCTTGACATGTATGGATTGGTCCTGGTTTGGACGAATATTAACAGCAAAATGAGCAACAAGGGTGCTTGTGATCTGCTAAAAATGAGCAGTTTGGTGAATACAGTATATTGCTGTGTACTGAAAGATTAAATGCATTCAGGAAAAGCAATGAAAGTCCAAGTGAACTTTATCAAGGTAAAGATGGAAAGGAAACTATGCATTTGTCACACAACTGAAATGTGTGCGTGCGTGTATTTTTGTTTTGTAGGGTATGACATCAAGTGACTACTTTTTTCACGCACCCCTCTTGTACTTTTGCAACAAGAAGTTGAATTAGGACAACCTGTTATTGTACGTTCTGTCCCTGCCCTTTCTGAAGCAAAAACATATTTACCTGCTCTGCTTTTTCAGTCCGTTCTACTTTCCCACGTTCTGTCTTTCTCACAAAATGTTCTTTCTCATCTGTACTTCGACAATATGAGGGTCTGGAGTCACGTCTTTACCTGGTGTGGAGGATTTAGAGAATCTGGAATTAGCTAATTGCCAAACTATCTATGTATGCCTATGTATTTAAGTTAGTTCATATTTCTGCGTAAAACATAACAATCTTAAATAAAAGGGAAGAGATCCGAGCACGGGCTAATACAAACCATGTCAACAATAAATACTGAAATAATTCTGAAATCATTTTATAAACCAATCCTGGGACTGGGAAAAGGTTGGAAAACACTGAGTTAGGCACTAATTTCCTCTTTCCTTGAGGAATCCACCACTGAGTTCTCCCACCACCTGTGTCCATACTCTGTCTAACTTTCATCTGGAAAATCTTTCCTGCTACACTCGTCCCCCCCCCCCATCCTGAGTCAGATCACCACTAAAGCTTTTTAATGCTACATTTGATCAATGTCATTTCTGCTCTTCATTTGATCTCTGCTGCTGCATTGCGTGGTTCTAAAGCAGCGGAGTGGAGAACAGGATGCACCTGCAGCAGGTGGTGAGGATATCAGCGCACATCATAAACAGACTACTTCAGATTTAATGACTTACTTTATCATTCAGGAGCCACATACTGTTCAGTTTGATATTGAGAGGGCTTTAAAGAAACCAAGATAAATGGTGAATAATGAGAACTGCTCTTATCTCTGTTTGAGTGCAAACGGACACAGCAGGAATACATTGTGAAAAAAGTTTTTTTATTGATGCCTTTTGATACAAAACAGAACCAAATGTCCAAAAACTACATTCTCTAATAATTTTGTAGCATCTGAAATGATATATCTACAGCACTCTATTTATTCATAGTGCATTAATCCTTCAGCATTTAGTGCGTACGTTTTCACAAATTACTCCGACAGTGTTGCTTCAGTAAGGTAAATAACTCTAAATACTGCATCCCTGGTGTCTCAGCCCATTTATTCGGGGTCGGAGTGTTGTGTTGTATCATCCATTCTTTCTAAAACACTGCAATCCCGAGTGAAAACATTAGAAAAAAAAGAAGTTTTCACAAAAGAACTTTTAGAAGGTAAACACTTTTCTTTTATGTATACTTTCCAAAGTGACCGCAAGATTTACCAGCTGCATTTGTGTTGTAGTCAAGACTACCTAAAGCAAGACTCAAAACCAAAACGAGGGGATCCCACAAACAAGAGTCAAAGGGGTCGAGACTCAGTCAAAACCTTGAAATTGTGGTCTCAAGACAAAGGCTGCATGTTTGAAACCTTGTCGTAAAAACAGCCTCATGGGGAAAAGCTAACTTTCATTGAAAATAAAGTATTTTATGGACATAGATAAGAGGTACCCCCTAAAAACAGTCTTAAATGAATGTAATCCGATTTTTTTTCTATTTTTTGTCAAAATGACAGTTATGTACATAGCACTTACAGCCGACCAGGTGGGGCTCACACATATTTGTAAAGAGATTAAGAATAAACAGCCTTCTTTTCTTTGATCCTTTATCCAGTTTAGGTCGTAGCTCCATCCTTCATGTCTCCTCATTCACCAGCTGTACTAAGCGAGCGCATGCAGAGAAGTGGTCACACCATGAAGCCTGAACAAATGTACATTTTGAAATATAAATAAATGCAACTTCAGCCTGATATATATATATTTTATTGACGCCTCCTGAAATAAAACATGGCCAAATCTACTTTCGCTCATACTTTTCCCCAGCACTTTTTGTTCTTCACATTGCATAAAACCTCTTTCTCCTGTCTTTAGCAGGTCCTGCGCCTTTTCCCAAATGTACTCCCATTGTGTTGTTACAGTGAGGTAACTAACTTTAAATACTACGTCCCTGGTGTCTCAGTCCATTTCTTGGGGTCATAGTGTTGTGTTACACAATCTATTCTTCCTAAAAACACTGTAATCCCAAGTGAAAATGTCAGAAAACAGAAGAAGTTTTCATACAACAACTTTTAGTTGTTAAATGCTTTTTCTTTTATTTGCTTTTTTCAAAGTCATTCCACTGGCCAGAATTTACTGGCTGCATTAGTGTTGTCGTCAAGACCACCGAGTTAGAACCCACATCAGAGCATGCGCAGACCAAGACAAGACCAAAACCAGAGCATCCCAAGATCAATACAAGACCAAGAGATGGAGTGAGCTATCAAAGCAAATGTCACTAAATTCTCGTTTCACAGTTAAAAAAAAGACCATTTATGAATAATTTTGTTTTGATTTACTAATTTACTGAAATTTACATTTAAAGATATGTAATCAAATTTCCAGACAAAGATTGGGAAAGACTAAAAAAAGTGTCACAGAACAAAGAGTGGTGCATAACCATTGTGTACAAAAATGGCTTTTTGTTCTTTCTTTTTCTCTAGTATGATCCCCTAAGCCAGGTGTGAGCAAGCGGTGGCTCTGGAGACCCATGTGGCTCTTTGGCTCTGAAGGTTCCACTAAATTATATATAAACAACCATTTAATCGTATTTTCATTCTATTTACACACACGAGTCATTTTCAAAATTACTTTATCTCTTGGATAAAATGCTAAAATGATTAGTTTCTAAAAGGGATTAAAAAAAATCTTAACTGGGGGGTATTAAGATGTTTATAAAAGAGAAAAAAAGAAGTAATAATCTAGTTTACGATGCTCCTACCTTCCTCATTGTCTATAATAACCAGCTGCAAACAGACTGTAGAGAAGTCTGAGCAGCACGCGCCCTGTGCGCATGCGCAGGAGTATAGAGGAAGTTGACGTAGTTTCTAATCAATGAAAACAACGAGACCGAGCTCCAACTACTGTTTACCGCATGCTGTTGCCAAACCCCGGAGTTCAGGTAAGAGGGGAGCAGGAGGGGAAGGAGCGGCTGTCAAACCAATGTAGCCACGTACGGCTGTTTCCAGCTTGTACAGTTTTAACTTCCAGGAGGCTAATGCTGCAGCTAATTAGCTAACGTCAGTTATGACGTACGGAGCAGATTAACTCTTCATTTTATCCGCAACGTCGTCTTTGTTTATACATGCTCCTCTTTCTGTGCATGGGCGTGTAGATAAGTGAAGGTTTGCTCTAAACTGCGTGCGTTTCACTTTATTAGGTACAGTTGTGCAGGTATATTTGATCTAATGCAACGTCAGTTCAGTTTTTACAGCGTTTGTGAAGCTCAGATCAGGGGTGTTGGAGTGTTATAAAGGTTCCCTAAAGTCCCAGCTTTTACATAAAGAGGCGTACCTGTTAAGTGCATTGTGTTATGTGGTGAAACTTACTCCCTGTTCCATAAATGAGGCGGTTTTTCGCCTCTTTAAATGTACAATTTATTCTCCATGGGGTATCTTAAGTATCCCACAATGAATCGCAGTAAGCTGTGCCCCTTCAATGATTACTAACTCAGTTCCCTTTACAATCGTGCATTATATTCAAAGGAAAAACTGTGTGCTCCCACTATGTGTTCCATTACAGGAGTGAGTTATTTTGGACACGGACGTGGTCTCATTAACATTCCTTTTGGTTTGTGCTGAATCCACAGTGTCCTCCTGTTGCAGGAAGAGCTGTAACTTCCACAACCTGAGGCTCCCTTCAGCACAGGCATCTCTGACAAGTCGATGTGACAGCTGTCAGCACAATAACAGGATGTTTGTGAATGCTCTTCCATACTGTGTTCAAGCAGGAACAACTGTTTTTATTCATGGTTTTGCTTCCCCTTTGGGGGGTTCAAGTGTAAGGCTGCACTGAGTCAAAAGTCTCCACAAAAAGAAATACAAACTCAGGACTTGTGCAGGAGGAGATCACACATGTTTGCACTCCTACTCCTTTGAGTCCCCTCGTGGCAGATCAGTTCTGGTGTGTTTGTTTATTGTTTTCTGTGTGTGTACATGTAGTGAGTCAGGGATAGTCTTTTGAAATTTAGGAGCACTTTTTCTTTTTTGCTAAGATATACTTTTCTGTGGGAAATGAAAACGAGAAGCCATGTCTTTTGAAGAGCAACAAGTGATTATATCAGTTTCTCTCGGCAGAAATAACATTTGAAATGATTTCTCCGCCAGAAGGTTGAGACCTGATTGTGCGGGGAATCAAGTGATTTACTCCGTCTCTGCTTTGAGCGGTCTTTGTACAAACGCAGCGGGATCAAGAAGGTTGCCCAGACCTTCCAGCAGACATCATATTTCACCAATTAACACTTTACACAAAGCCTCTCAGTGACCTTGTTTTCCTTGAGCGTTAACAGAGAACTGTTCTGTTTACACTCTCGAGCAGAGCTGGAATGAGAAGACCGAATGAGTCATGAGATGTTTTCCTCACTAATCTCTCAGTCTTTCTTTCTTGCTACTCAAAGGTGCACCGTGGCTTTATTTGAAAACTCATGCATGCTCATTCCAGAGGGTGAAGTCTCACTGCATTTTATCAGTGGATATGAATTTAACAGCTTTGGTCGAGTTAAAGTTCCCGAGTCCCACATGGATTTTTGGTATTTTACTGGTTGCATGAGGCCATTGCTGAGTGTTGTAGGTTGATGGGGACTTACATTATTGTAATATTTCATATCTGTCATTTATTTCAGGATATTTTTGTCTAAAAAAGTGAAAGAAAAAAAAAACCCTCTTTGACCCCCTGTACAGAGCCAGGCTGCATGTGTTATACATTCATTTTTTCGAGGGGCTTTTACTGAAGTGGCCGCCTGGTACTTCCATGACTAAAATGGAAGAAAAGCACTTGTTATGCTTCATTTCTGAAGCATGAAATTTGTTGGCGCTGCAGTTGAGAATATTCTGCACCGATTTGAATAACATCAATGTCAATGAGTCCTGGGGCTTGTTTCACGAAGCAGGTTTTGGGACAAATTTCGACTTGCACTCCTCAAGGTAAAGGGAAAGATAAAGGAACTCAAGCTCCGAGCTGAGACTCTTGATGTGGATAATAACTGATGCAGTCACTGGGCGAATGCATGTTGAAGAAAATGGGAATGCTATCACCTGGTCTCACACCAAATGACCTCAAGGTCAAGGTGAACGTTATTATGGCAGAGGGGCAATTTGTGGTATAGCCAGCAGTAAAACACAGGCGTAAATGACAGTGTTCATACAGCAGGCACATCTATCAACCTCTTTACTTGTGTTACCAGGCCAAGGCCGGTCGGAAAACAGAGGATGGCTGCAGTCAGACGTTGTTTTTTGCCCGAGCCTGTTATCAGGGGTCGTGTTTTGCATGAATCACTCATGAAGTTCAGTGTATTCGATGCAATTTTGTTGTAAAAAATCGTGTCAAACTTAGGCGTGTTTCGTGCACCTCTGTTACTTTCCAGCTGCTGAACAGTTTTGAACATGAGCGAGTCAGGGCGGCGATCGGACGGAGAAAAGACCCCTCATGTTGTTGCAAGAGGACGACTCATCGAGTATTAAATTCACTGGCCATTATTTTTAGTAAAGGCTGTCAGACATTCAGCCCTTGTGGTATTTTTCTTTCCATCCATCCACTCCTGTTGCTTCCTCGTCTTTGGTCGGGTTGCAGACAGACTTGACCTGAGGTCTGCAACCTGGAGCTCCTCGGTTCCTCTGTAGCAGCTCACTGAAGCTTTCACAGAATGCTATACGAAAGGTGAAATAGCTAAAATCCTGGAAAAAGGGAAAAACTAAAAATAAAAATCTCAAAATGTTCTAACCACTCTTCATTGTTGTGTGAGTGCTTGTAGGAATGATTAACCATGTAAAGCACTTTGGGGGCAGCTCAAGTGCTATATAAGTGAAATCCATTGACAGCCAACACAAATAAAATGCCTTTTTTTCCCTTGTAAATATGAATCTATAGAGTTTTTAGTAAATATGTACATAAAGAACTACAGGGGTATGAATGAGTGGTGGTTGAGTATAAAAAAAGCTTTGCTTTTTCCTACTTCTTTTTGCATATGTTGGGCCATTCATTATTTTATATTATTTATTCATTTATTTTGTTATATGTTGCTTATTTTTTTTATTTGCTTTGCTATCTTGTTTGTTTAGTTTTTTTTAGTTTTATTTATTTATTTTGTTGTTTCCACATGTCCAAAGCAAACTTTTAAATCAAACCAAATCATTTTGAATGGTTGGCCATGCTTTGCTGCTCCAGGCGAGTTTTATTTCTCAAACCACATCATGACCCTTTATGTTCAATTACTGTCAAAAGTGTTTAGCTTTCCACGGCCTCTCAGAACTGTTCTTTCCCCGACAGCTTCTCGGCCAAAATGAAGACGACAAGAAGCAATTTGTCAGCGACCGGGATGTCCAATAACAAGGTGAAATACTCTCGTCTCGCTGCTGATGAAGACGGCTACATAGACTTACAGGTGAGTGACGTCTTGTCGTCACAGGATATTAACATCACTTCTTCTGTTGTCTTGCCGAAGCAAGAATATGAGCTGTGTTAGAGTGTTCTGTCTGAGTTTAAGAGGCTGCGTATTAAGCTAAAAGTGAGGATATTTTTTTGGAGGGGGGGGGGGGGGGGGGGGGTGTAACACTGTTAATTTCATTATAATAAACTCTGTGTTTTAACACTTGACAGTTCAAGAAGAGTCCACCAAAGGTCCCGTACAAGGCGATCGCTCTGGCTATATTCCTGTTCCTCGTGGGGTCTCTGCTCATCGTCTTCGGGGCCCTTCTTCTCTCTGGAACCATTAAAGTTGAGGTGAGTTGAATCAGTAAAATTGGCTTGAATGAAGTTTTTAATTGGGTTCAGACTGAAACACTATCTCGTCTTCTGTTCCTGCTCACCGTGGTGGGTTGTTGTTTGTTGTTGTTGTTGTTCCCTCCCTGTAGTGTTTTGCTTCATTGGAGCTGACAGTAAATACTCTTGTCAGGTTCGTTCACAGAATGAAACTCTGAAACTGTGTTTGCGACACAGATTCTTCCTCCTAAGCCTCCTGTCTGCTCTGAGCATAATTCCCCACTTAAAAGATAGATTTCGCTTTCTATTGCCTCTGTGTATGAAGCAGTGAGGCTTTGTGTTCCTGTTTTGTTTCGATGGATTCACATTGTGCCTGCGAACAACTCTGAAGTGGAGCATCTCTAACATTTCAGGACGGTGGAAGAGTGAGACTGTAGTAGTTCGGTAAAGTTTGGTCAGCTCTTCTGTTCACTTCGGGCATTTGGAATTAGATGGCCCCTGTGCACCTTATTAGATAAAGAACCTTTTGGATTTCTCTTAAAAACTAGACCTATGCGAGATAAACATGTGAACTTGGTGACTGCGATATTTAATGACCTCTTCCAATTGACAATAAAATTTAATGATCTTAAAACAATCTCTTTTAATGAGAAAAACACTGTCAAGTACTGAATTGAGCAAAACATACATGGCAGACGAGAGAAAAAGCATGAGATTTGGGGGTTTTGGAGGGTCTGGATACCTGGGGAAACCCTGCTTTAAACATATGATAATATGTTAAATTCTGCATGGACAGAAGCAGCAAGACAATTTATCCTCGACGTAATAAAATCTACAACCTTTTAATTAAACGATCAGCAATTAGGGTAGACAGGTCTGTTAATCTCTTTAAACAGTCATTTGTTGGTTTATTAGGTTCTCAAGAGTAATAAAAATATTTCTGTGTGTTATAATGAAGGATTGTGGGTGATACCCAGCTCCAATTCTGACACATATTCAGAGAGCCAGCACCCCCCCCCCACCCCTTGGAAAAAAAATTATGCTCAAGCAGCAATTAAAACACCCACTCTACTGTTAATCTCGTCCTCAAACGGTTGGAATTGAACAGCTGTCCTGACATTTTATCGTCCAGCTGCCAGTTTTCTGCTGCGGTATTGTTTCTTTCCTGGCCGTGATGCTTTTGTACCTGAATTCAGCTATTGATTCAGATATTTTATAGCCTGCAGCGTCCACTCCGATGGATTCCCAGTGTTTAGTTTCTGCTTCCCGAAATTCTCCACACCAAGTGGGAGCGAACAGAACTGGCATATCCTATATTTGTCATCGTCAGTAGGAGGTTTATATGAATAGAGTTTTGTCTTTTTTTTTTAATTGTCTTTTTTTTTTTCCCCCTCTCCTTCCAGTCTGCTGATTGTATTTTCAGAAAATCTGATCTGACATGAAGGCAGCATCGGAGCGTTTTGAGCCGTCTGCAGCGCTCACCAATTAGCCCACGCATGTTAAAGTAGCATGTCTGATCCTGCAAGGTTCAGGCAGGAGATAAAAGGGGAACGGAGAACAAACGGGCCCTTTTGCGTGAAGTAGAAAGAGTGTTGTGTGAAAACAAAGCGCTTTAATTGTTTGGTTCGTGTGTGCATTTGGTTTTTCTTGTCAACTGCAAACATGTCATGGCTCTCAGTGAAAGCTTTGAAATCCTTCATGACGGGCAATAAAAAAAAAAAAAAAAAAAAGATAATGAAGGGGGTTAAAAAACCCCGTTTGTTCTCCAGCGACGCTGCTGGTGATGATCGCCGGCACACAGGGGTGGAAATAGTTTTTAAACCAGAATCAATCATACGTGCTGCACCGCCCCCAGCATGCACTGCGGCGCATCTCAAATATGACGAGGAATGGGCCGCTTCAGAAACCATCTGTGCTCCGCTCCATCAAGCAAACACATCTGGTGTCACCAAGGTTTCCTACCTGCAGCCGCTACCCCTGACCCCCAATGCAATCATATCCCCTTGTGGAATAACTGGTCTACTAAACCCACAGACGTATAAACCAACAAAATGGACATGAGAACCGAGTCTGATTGTGCGTGCAAATGTGTGAATGTGACCGACATGGGGCAAAGTGGAAAAAAAAAAAAAATGCATTGTATTTTTAAAAGTCCATTGACTTTAAATGAGATTTTTATAGGCTGGTTGTGAAGCATGGCATCCACAGTGTGGCGTTTGCAAAGAAATACCAGCTAATGAATTTCTTGGATGGAAGCTAAAGAAGCAGAGTAACTAAAAGGGGGCGTTTCAGCGGCGGGGGGGGGGGGGGGGAGAAAAGTGTTTCATGTGCTCGCTGGGTTGGGGGGGGGGGCTCATCCTCCTCCGCTTTGAAAACCCCAGCAGTTGAAATTGAAATTATTTTATTTGCCACATATACTCACAGCAGTACAGTTAAATGTGTCGTGTGTGTGCGTGCGTGCGTGTGCGCAGCATCGCATTACACAGGGGGGGTGTTCTGGGTTTAAAGACCCTCCTTATGTAACCACAGTACTGAGATCGATTCACACATCCTCCCCTTTTCCTCTCCCCAATGAACACGAGCTTCACAAATAGGCAGTTTCTGTAGTTTCCAAAATTATTGAACAGAATTGTAATTTTTTTTCTGTATAATTAAAAAAATAAAGTGCATGAGTTTTACCATAGGCATTAATATTCATACCCTTCGCTGATATTTAGTTGCAGAAACTTGACACTGCTGGTCTGACACTCTTTAATTGTGACACGAACTAATGCCAAGGATTTCACGTGGATTCAGTTATGGACTCGTAAAACTGCCCTTCTCGTCTGCTAAATGTGACATTTGGTTCATTATCCAGCTGAAAGACTCGGGACCTTCACCTCAGATTAAGCTTTCTGAAACGTCTCGGTAATTGTCAAATTTCATCATTTCTTTTTTTTATATTTGACTCCTTTTCCGTGCTTTACAGTACGTGGGCTGTATATATGGAGGTCCATTATCAAACAGCCTTGCATTTCCAAAGAGCTATACTTGGATATGAATTAGAGTATTGTTGTACATTTCTGACTCTTGTTGTAGCCATTAGTTGTCCCCTTTCCCTGGCTCATTGAGCTCTACGGGATGTGGAGTGTTCAGTACATGCTGGAAGCAGCACTCCCAACATTTTAACGGCTCAGCCTGAGCCGTTTCTATCCTGCTGCACATCCAAGACTTGGTGAACTATTCCGTACCCATTCAATCAGGGATTTCCAGTTATCTGATGATTACCTTGCAGCCACCGGACCTGTTCAGCCTATTGATAATAGTTTGTCGAGCTTTGCACAACCTGCAGTTTTCATACAAACAACAGATTGAATGTTGCTCCATTCAGCTCAGGTAGTTTCTGATTTAATAACGTGGTCGTCATCCAAAGGGTGAGGGTAATTGTGACTATTGTGTATCTGAATCGTTTGGTTTTGTTCAAATCAACTTGGACCTTTTATGCATTCCCAGGTTATGCAGTATTGGCTTCATTTGCATTTCCTTGGAATGATATTGCGGCCGTCGAGCCTCTGAGCAGCAGTTATGTAAAGAACTAAGGGTCATTTTCCTCATTCTTACTCACCAAATGAACACAAGGTGAGTTTATAGGCTGTTTTCTGCATAATGATTTTCTATCAGACTGTAAAACCCAGTTGAATAGATCAAACTGGGGCCACACAGCAGTGCATTTTTAGATGTACACAAGACTGCCATCTGGTGGCCGAGCACGACACATGACGTTGGAGGTGGATTGGAGGCTGCCTTTGCCTCCTGGTGGTTTCCTGCTGCGTTTAGGGTGATTTACATGAGCCGACCTCAGACAGATGAATGAAGTCGTCACGTCTGCACGCCTCCTCGACTCCCTTTTCATTCCGAGGGTGTTTAGTTTGTGCTGGCAGGCAAGTGCTGAGATAAGAGTGTTAAAGCGTGATGAGTACATCGGTCTTTAATGTATAGGGCTGTGATGACACCCCCAGCAACTCATCAGTGGACGCAGTGTCCCTCTTTACGATGTTTATCTACATGTGTTAAAAGGGCAAACCGGCGAGCACAGCAGAGTGATTAAGCGAGCTTGTAAAGCCTTCGGCACAAAGTCACATCAGCCTGCAACCTCATCACAGCTTCTGAACGCCTTTTCTCTCTTTCTCTTCAGCATCCCGACCGAACCATTCCCGTCATCATCATAGGGCTGCTGGTTTTCCTGCCCGGATTCTACCATCTGAGGATCGCCTACTACGCAGCCAAGGGATACCGGGGCTACTCCTACGACGACATCCCAGACTTTGGCGACTGAGTTCTAAGACGGCCGCGGATTGTCTTCTGATGCCAGACGGTGTTTCCTGAGGCGGCTGCTGTTTACTTTGTCAACGCATGTAGCAAAACACTAAGAAAAACAAAAAAGAGAAGCTCGATCTCTGTTCTCCAACAGAGGCCTTTGTTTGTCCAGCTGGATGTTGTTGCTGATTTCTTTTTTGTGTGCGTTTTCTGCTGTATTACTTTCCATAGTTCATGTATGCAATTTTATACCAAGGACACTGAGTATAGAACGTCAGGCCAGCTATTTCCCTGCAACTATACTGCAATAGTTCTATAATACTTCACACCATATATTTCACTAATGAATATTTAGAAAGCAAACCAGCGAATCTCAGCCCATCCTGTCCCGCAGTATGGCCCGGCACCTCAAGATGGTGTGACGAGTCACTTTGAACTGCTGTCCTCAGTTCACCAGGAGAAGCAACTAGTATCAACTCTGCTTGATGGAACTGTGAACAAGAGGCCGGATGTCTTTACAGCTACTTATAATACGTCACACCAGCAAAACTATGGAAGCAGAGCTCTCACCAACATGATTCTTAAATGGTTTCAGAGTGAAGTTAAGAGATCCATTAGCTTCTGCACTCTCCATGTTGCAATACCAGTTTTCACCACAAGATGGTGGAATTAGTAATTCCAGCATATTTAAAGTGGCGGTTGTCAAGAAAACGTTAAACATGACAATCACTGGAGGGGAAAAAAAATTATACTTTGAAGGAAGATGGTGTGCTACCGTGGTTTTTGTAGCTGCCCCGTCGGTAACATACTGTACTTTATTATAAAAAACTAAACATGAATGAGTCTTTAGAAATGCCTTTAGTTTACGACTAGAATCCATGACTGGACATATTTGTGATTTCGCACTGCAGCTTTACAATCTTTCTTAAATGAAATCATCTATATTAAATAGAGAAAAGTTCTACTGAATGACTGATTACTTTGTATATTTTTGAACGAGGTGTTACTGTTTCCGAGCATTGCTTTGGTTTTACATGTTTAAGGTATTTTTACAAAACAAGAGGAGGAACTCGGGAGAGTTTGGTTTTCCTGCTGTATTTACACTTGCACTTAAATGAGAATGTGATGGCAGAAGATTGTGAATCAAACTGATCAGGGTTTGAGTCGCAATGGCCCGGACATTTTATACATGAAACTTTAGATAAAGTGTATAGTAAGAGAGTTCTTTCTCTTTCATTATCCCATTAAAGCAATTTCATTTGTGTTTGTGCATCTCTGCTCTGTTGCTATTGAGTGTATTAATATATCACTTTGCTCTCTGTTGCATGTCCAGAGCTTAAAACTAGAAAGCTGGTTTAATATAGTTAATAGTCCCTTCTGCTGATGGGATGAGATTTCTTATAGGGCCCTCTCCATCGGGGATTTACTTAGAAAAGAAATTGAATAGCATTATTTTGACCATTGCCTTCATAAAATAACATTTCACCCAATTCAGATGCTGAAAACCAACATAAGAATTAGATGTCTCCATGTTTAATACACAATGTTATATTTTCTGATATGCATGTTTGATGAGATACAACTTTATTGTCATCAGTGAAATGTTTAGTCGAGGAAAATGAGCAGTAAACTGCAGTTCAATGTGCGAGAATGCTACGTTTTGATGCATTAACAGTAATTTAAAGAGGAAGGTGGAAAATTAACTGAATGTGATAAAGGGGTGAAAAGCGAATAGCATCGTGACTGACCATTAAAAGCAGGAAAACTGTAAAAGTAAAGGATAAACAGATATTAAATGTAAAACATCTTACAGTTCAATGACAAGACGACTCCAATTTTGCATGAATTATAGATAGCAGTTAAAAAATATTGTAGTTTCTGTAAACGACAGAAAACGTTTTCATTTGCAATATTTTAATTTAAATTATATTTGAAAATTGGAAATAAACAGTCAAGTTTGAACATATAAAATGTCTCATAGCCCTCCCTAAAAAGAGAACCCACACGGGGATGTATTGGTCTTAACATTATTTTTAATAATGAATAAAGTCATAAACATAACATAACTTATTGAAAGGTCTATATTTTAAATTTAATATGAATAAATGAAAAAAATTTGTTCTTTGTAGTTGCAGCTTTTAAGTAATGAAACTAACAGGCATACATCATAAGGTCAGATGGCAAATTTTGAAAAAGTTTTAAACCTTCCAGACTTACATGAGGTTTTTAGCTAAAGACGTACAAGGTTGAAATATTCCTAAAAGAGTTATTTCAGTGTTTTTTAGAGGTAGAAATACATTCAATTGATATATTCTTAATGAAATGTCATCAAGTCAACAGTTAGTGGCTGAATCTTTTTAAAGATGCATAAAACAAATATAAACACAACATTGCACAATTCTTTAATAGACTAAAAGTATATACATGTTTATATCTTAAGCAAAAACTTGATTCCGCTGTGGAAAAATTTATAAGTACAAGTTATTTAATGAAAACTGTTCGGTAATGTTTTTTTTCCCTCTCTTTTATCCACTTTCTAAAATCGTTCTATGGACCGGAGTTGATATTCTGGTGGCCAGTTGTGGCCCACGGGTCTTATGTGTGACACCCATGCCACTGAAAAAATGTTTTAATAGGGCGTATTTAGCTAAAATGTGAAGGATTCATATTTGTAGCCGTTTTAAGTATCTGTTCCAAGAAACGGTCTCTGTGCGTCATGACGCACGGAGCTTCTCTCCTTTAAATTAACCTGTCAACATTTTACAATCTAAAATTGTATATTTCAAGTATATTGTGATTTTAAAAGAGTAACTTTATAACTTTATTAACTATAACTAAATTCTGCTTTGCAACATGAGGTGAAGGACACCCTCTGGTGGTTACGACTCCTCCGGTGACACCGGTGGGGGGGAGGGTTTGAGGGGCAGTTCAGCGTGTGTGTGTGTGTGTGTGTGTGTGTGTGTGTGTGTGTGTGTGTGTGTGTGTGTGTGTGTGTGTGTGTGTGTGTGTGTGTGTGTGTGTGTGTGTGTGTGTGTGTGCGTGCGTGTGTGTGCGTGCGGGCAGAGAGCTGCAGTAACACACCAGTATTAGAGTGAGTTAGTTTCCAGGTTTTGGAGGCTCATGGAGGCTTCAGCGTGTGTTTGCTTTGATGAACTGGGAGTCTTTTGAAGTGGGAGGAAAAAGGAGGAAAGAGGGGGAGGAGGAGGAAGGGAAGGAGGAGGAGGAGAAAAGAGGAGGGGGGAAGGAGAACCGGAGCACGCCGTCACCTGGGCGTGAAGCGCACACCTGTGCGCGTCGGGTTTCAGCCACCTTTGCAACAAGTTTGGTTCTTTATACTCAGTTTTTTCTTTTCCTTTTTCTTTCTCCCCGTCGGTTCTGTTTTAGTGGCGTCTACTAAACTGAGAGTTGGACTACTGGAACAAAAAGGAAGGGATGCTTTTTTAAAAGAGGAAACGCCGTGACGCACCGAGCGCAAAGGTAAGATGGGGTAAATAAAAAGAGACATAAATAAATAAGTAAATGCGTGAAGGTAGACGTTAACGACTCGGGAACAGATCTCATTGTAATGTGCAATCTGAAACTGACACAAAGTCAGGATCATTTCATTTTACTCGTGGCCTCTTTTAAAAAGCAAACTCGGTTGTGCAGCCTTTATTACTCACTTTGTCCACCTGTCGCTGTAATCCACTGTGACAACCTGACTAACACATTGTTTCTACACGCCACTAGTGGAGTTTTAAGCTGCCACAAAAGTTTGAGACGTGTATCTAACACAATGCAAAGCAGGTGAGCTCTTTTTTTTTTTTTTGGTTAATTATTTATATGACCTATTTACACCCCCACCCACCCCCGTTGTTTTAATTAGGTGTGACAACATTTCTAACAAGCGGCAGACAGAGAGAGAGAAAAAAATGGAATAACTTAATCTTCCATCAAAAAATAGAAGTCACATCTAAAGCTTTAAAAATGTAGGATTACTAAGTACAGCCTCGTTTTATTTCATTAAGACCCATCAATGTGTGGTTGCGTGGGGGGGGGGGATCATTCAGGTGTTCAAAGAGGAGCAAAAGTGTGAGCTGATAAGTGTTTCATTTTTGATCCTATTCACCACATTTAACAAGGAGATGAGTTCTTATTCCATGTATGACTTTCTCCCGTGCAGTCTGTGGAGCTTGAGCCAGAATAGAAACTTTAATGCGTTTCCTCTGTGCGTGTGTGTGTGTCTGTGT
The DNA here is from genome assembly GCF_963422515.1 of Blennius ocellaris. Classification (NCBI taxonomy): domain Eukaryota; kingdom Metazoa; phylum Chordata; class Actinopteri; order Blenniiformes; family Blenniidae; genus Blennius; species Blennius ocellaris. Next base: position 18,101,686 of record NC_137664.1, on the reverse strand, counting down.
GTGTGTGTGTGTGTGTGTGTGTGTGTGTGTGTGTGTGTGTGTGTGTGTGTGTGTGTGTGTGTGTGTGTGTGTGTGTGTGTGTGTGTGTGTGGTGTGACTTTGTACTGAGACTTGAGCTTATCATTATTTCACCATTTTATGGGAGAAATTTCCTCCCAACTATCCCAGGCGAGCTCCATTTAATGTTTTTTAAATTCTATTTCCACTCTTGAGTCCACCGAGGTGCCAGATGGACACAGTTTCCCATAATGTGATATTTCTGTAAGAAATTTACATCATCAGAGGAAGTCATGGGCTTATAAGTTTTTTTTCGTTCTATTCTTATTTTTTAATTTTTTTAATTTTTTGTTGATACTGTGAAGGATAAGGGCTTTGGCTGACCATCTGAGTTCCACATAAACACTTCACAGCTGACTGCAGTGAGTGCAAATTTCTGCTGTAAATACCATATCAGTGTATTTACATTCTGTAGGTCGGTAACTAAAGAGCTGTTGTGTTGATTCAGGATGTCTGGAATGTGGCTTTGACTCGAAAAATGAAAAGAAACCCGATGAATCGCCAACGTAGGTGAAGTTACTGTATGTGTTACTAGTGTATACGTGTGGATAGAAAACCTCTCAAAACTCGATAAAATTATATGAAAACAAAGCATCCTATTAATTAAAGGACTCAGGGCCACACAACAGTGTCCTTGTCTTTGAACAAGCAGTGAGTTTTTCTGGACTCAAATAAATTATTCAGGCATAAGTTTCTATTATTTGTATAACAATGTTGTTCGTCTCAACCTTGCAAACATGTAAATAAGGTAAATAAAGACCGATTGCGATAGGATGTGGAGACGGTAGAACTGAGCACTTATCGATGAAGTCGGTGGCTCGGTTTGTGTGGGAACATTGAGTTTCAGTTTGAATTTTGCTTCAGTAGACACAACATGCAGGGAAAACACAAGCGGCTGAGAGATAGCGAGTATCTAACGTATAAAAGGCTTTGTTTTTTCATGTCCGAGCTTCCCTGGCTCTCATGTTGTCTCATTCGTCACTCCCTCGTGTTTTTTTTTTAAAATCAAAATATATTATCGATCAGCATCAGTGGCAATAAAAAGCTGTGTGATTAGTACCTGCTGTAAAAATAGCTTTGCACTATTTATTAAATTGATCATAGTAGTCAATACCTGCATTCTGAAAATGTGTTTTTGCTGAATCAATTATTAGTTTTGCCCTTCACTATAAGAAAGGAGATTAACATGCTTTGAGCCGGCATCCTCCCCTCACGTCCACAATTGTCCTGCTTTCGTTGCGTTTTGCATGTTTGAAAAGCTCCATCTTGGTGATGGTGTAGATGGACGAAAACATAACTTCCTGAAAAGGCTGGAGCTCAGAAATGCTGCAACTGCGCATGTACACCACGGAGTAAGTAGTTCTTCTGCGCATGTGTGAGTAGATAGACAATATCAAAAATCTCCTGGGATTTGGCAGTTTTATAGTTGAGAGTAATCGAAATGACAACTCAACTTGGACGTCGGTCCATGCAAATGTCTGTGTACTCCCATTGTTAATGTTTATAGCATGTTGTCCTCTGTCCGTGTGTATGTGTGTGTGTGTGTGTGTGTGTGTGCTTTCATTATGAATGATATCATTTCGTTGCATTAAACAAGGACAAGTGGCTAACTGCTATATGGAAACTCACTAAGTGACTTGCATAGTTTGCTTAATTTATTGTTTACAATTAATCGTGATAGATAATATCTTTTTGTAACAGCAGAAACAGTAAAAAGCTCGCTGAATATGTTTGAATTAAAATTTTACTTCTCTATCTTCTAATACCTTAATGCTTTGTCTTGTAATTCCCAGCTATGGTGACCCTCACCCCCCCCCCCCCCCCCCCCTGTAATAAGAGGCCATATTTAAGTTCAATTTTGTTCCGTATTATTAAATCTTATATCAATTTGAATCAAATTACTGCTGCGTGGGGTGTAATTACTAGCTCTATGTCAACCCTGCCTCTTTTATCCTGGCTTGGGACATGCGCAGTTCATTTGCAGTGTGGCTGTAGAGAGGTGGGGGTCTCCTTTCTGCTCGGCCTCCAGCTGAGGACACTGTCAGATAAATGGACGTGCTTTCGGACGAGGAAGGGGCTCTCGGCGTCGCTCGCTGAGGATAACGGTAACGATGCGTGTTTTCACGTCAGAGCCTCCAACACACCAGAAAAAGTCTCAAGATTTGCCGCTAATCGCTTCCGACTCAAGTTTCCCAGGGTTATCCAGGTTAGTAGCACCTCCCATCCCCTCAGGGGAGGCTTCTCTCACACTTTGAAATCCCACTGTTTAAAAGCGTTACTTGACCTCTGGGAGTGGACTGACTCCACCTACCGCATCTTTCAAAAAAAAAAAAAATGCTGGAAGGTGGGGGTGACAGTGAATCTCTTTGCGTGTGAGCCACACAAAAACCATAATTCAATTCTTCCTCATCAGTAAATAGAATTTCACGCATCCCTGACGTGGCTGAGACCAGGGCAGGATATCATCAGCTTTGCCATTGATGTATGGTTTCTCATCCCAACTCACTCCACATCATTATAGCGCTCTGTAATTCCAGCGTTCACATATCTGCAATTTAATTCTGACCACCCGTAGTCCCCAGCAGCAGATCGCTCAAATAGGACTTATCATTAACTTTCATTCTGCCTCGTCAAAATGTAATTGCGTATATCTTCCTGTTACAGCAGGGACCAGGAGAAGCGATGTGGCAGATCTGTGTAATGACAAATTACACACACACACACACACACACACACACACACACACACACACACACACACACACACACACACACACACACAAGCGCACACACACACACATACGAGAAATGGACACGTGATGGTATTTATCTGAGGAAGAACGATGGCATGAATAATTTCTGCATTGAACAAGGCAAGAGTTGAAAAATGTCTTTCACACACGGTCAAAAATGTGAAAAAAGGTTTTTGTCAGAGACGGGCTGTTAAAATGAGCTTTTCTTGAGCAGCAGTTACAACGTAGCAACATTTTGTCCCCTCCCTTCATCTCCCTCTGAAGCTGTGTTAAATTTCAAGTGTTTCATCCTGTACAAGCAGGAAACGTAGTGGCTTTACAACACACACACACACACACACACACACACACACACACACACACACACACACACACACACACACACACACACACACACACACAAGCGCACACACACACACATACGAGAAATGGACACGTGATGGTATTTATCTGAGGAAGAACGATGGCATGAATAATTTCTGCATTGAACAAGGCAAGAGTTGAAAAATGTCTTTCACACACGGTCAAAAATGTGAAAAAAGGTTTTTGTCAGAGACGGGCTGTTAAAATGAGCTTTTCTTGAGCAGCAGTTACAACGTAGCAACATTTTGTCCCCTCCCTTCATCTCCCTCTGAAGCTGTGTTAAATTTCAAGTGTTTCATCCTGTACAAGCAGGAAACGTAGTGGCTTTACAACACACACACACACACACACACACACACACACACACACACACACACACACACACACACACACACACACACACACACACACACACACACACACACACACACACACACACACACACACACACACACACAACTTAAGATTTATCGCACGTTAGAGCCCGGTATGTAACAACGACCCGATCTGTCATCAAATGTAATCTAATAAAATGCAAAATGCAATAACCCAAAACTTTAAAACTTTAATATTGCATTACGGGGCAGGCAAAATATGTTTCCCCAACTATTGTGATTATTTGATTACATTTTAAAGTGAGTCAAGGACTTCACTTAAACTGCTTCAATAACACCGAAAGAATGAGTTCTAAAAGTTTAGACTATTTGTTTATACGTATATCAATAGACATTTTATAATATTTATATATGATTGCTGTCTTTATTCATTGCAAGTCATTAATAGTCTTCTGCTGTCTATAATTTACAATATATTTGTCCAATCATCAGTACGAAAAAATGCATAACATTAAACAGATCACGTTTAAATTCTTGTTGAATCTTTTGACATTATTGACCAGTTAAAACATTTGGGTTTTAGTACTCTTTTTAAATTACATTTTGGGCTCTGCACTTTTTGGGTTTTATTACATTATTTTTCATAATGTATGAATTGGGTTGTTGTTGCAATTTGGGTCATTGTTACTTATCGGGCTCTAACATGGCATTTATTAAGTACATACTCGTATTGGCAAGTGGCTGAAGGTTCGTTTTCATACTTCATGACTTCATACAGTCACTTAACCTTCTGAAAAGTAGATGAAATACCCAGGAGTTCTCACTTAGAGAAACAGAGACGACAGTGTGGAAGAAACAAAGGTCGACACCAGAACTAGACAGTCATGGAAAGAAACCTCTGTGTATTGGAGGATTTCTACCAGTCGAAACCTGTGGCAGCTTAACAAAGTAAGTCGAGGGTAAGTTTTGCAAATAAGAAAAGATCTTAAAAGGGAGGACAGGACGTTCACCTGAAATCTCGGGCTCCAGATTTTCTTTAGAAAACCTAAGGAATGTCTAGGATTCCAGGACTAAACTAAAAACCTCGTCAGTGTATTGAAATGAAAAACATGTTGTCTAATTCTTGACAAACCGTGTCTTTATTATGCGATGACTTGTAAACATAGTGTCAAAACCTGTGTTGTGTGTAATCTATCTGGAGTTTGAGAGTCGACAATGATCAGATCCAGATTCAAATCTTGATTGGTTGCAAAAATACAGCGACGTCACCTTTTTTTTTTTGTTTCCCAAATGGGCCCCGCCCACTTCAGACATCCGAGACGAGCACGGACAGGAAAAAACTGTGATCAAATTGAAACCGGAGCATCTTTCATGTGTTGAGTTTCAACTATGAAGTTTGTTGTCTCCACTCACTTGATACGGAATCTATTCATCAGCGTCAGAATCGTGAATCACAGCTGAAACAGAACAGAGGCACCATAACATGACTTCTAACACCAGCCCTTCAATCAGAGTTTAGCCTTTTGACTCGGTACGATAACGCCCTCCCCGAGCTCCGAAGATTAAAAACTCCGTTATAAAATCTCTCCACGGCCTATCAGCCGCGAGGCTTTGAACGTGTCCTCGCAGCAGCAGCCAGTCACGTTGCAAGAGCGATGGGGAATGGTGCATTTGGCAGCGGCAGACAGACAGCTGATGATACCTCGTGTTATTTCATTCCGATGTGAAGACTCGGCTGTTGTCAACAGAATGCAGACAGAAACTTAAAAAAAAAACTTTCAGCTCAGACGTGACTAATGACTAAATGGAGGAATTAATCAGTACAATTTACACACAAAATGATTATGTCATACTTCTGGAGGTGTTTTTCAAACTATTCACTGTTGTTCAGTGAGTTATTTAACCAATCGTATCAAATGAAAGCAGTCAAAGTCATCAGATATATAATACATTGTTCAAACACAACGCATCCAGCAAGCAAATGAATTCCCAAATCCAGGAATCAATGTCGTTTGAGCAACCCACTTGCCGACATTTGTGAAGCCAGCGCTGAGAATATAAATGAGGATATAAAGTCATGTCATCTTCAAACAGAAGTCATCAAAATAAACTTGTTTCAGCTCATTTTCATCACTCTTTCACATATGTGTGCTTTTGAGGTCACTAAATCATCATCTCTGCATGCAATTTAGACTGTGGTGGTGAAAGTTTGAAATACTTGTCACTGGAGCTGAAAGACACAGTTAACAGTTCAATCTTTAGCAATTTGCCTTTCAATATGAGGCCCCGTTAACATGGTTTTCACGTTTTCGATTCCGAAAAGTTTAGCTTGTACACGTAACATTTTGAAATCGATGCCCAAACTCTGTATTGGTACTTTTTTCAGTAAAGAAACCAATCCTGTATTTCCAATTAGCGTTCTTTGATCTTTTTGCCACTTTTCTAAACTCTACAAATGATATAAAAGCAACAGAGACGTCAAAGTTGAGCACGGCTATTAGTCAATGGTATTCATTAACTTGTTAGTCTGAAAGACATGAGGAAGTTGAGACAAATGACTTAAAATGCATGTCATTGGGTTAAGTCACCAGAGGACTGTGTCACTCAGATACCTGCTATTTGTACCGTGAGCAGAGGAGAGGCGATGCCCACACAGCGGAAACCTCTTTATTGTTCTATCTGCCTTTTCAATCTTTCCTATTTTCCCTTAAGTGCACATCAAACCAAGCCACGGGCACGGTTTCTATTGTGATGGAGAGAGTGTGTATGAATTTAAAAACGGGCTTTTCGAACTCACGTATAAGCTGCAAAACCAAATGTGGACATACGGAATGAAGTAAGCACCTCGTGGAGAAGAACTCGGTGAGAGCGCCACACATGACGTGTCATGTTCGGCTCTTATGAATGTATTCCCGATGTCACACTTTTAAAAGAGTCTTTTGACCAAAACTAGGCTTTTAATTCGTCCATGAGCCGAGAACGAACAATTCCAGCGGCAGAATGTTGAGGAAAGGAGGATGATGTTATACTTTGGCCTTTACTCAAGTCGCATGCATACATGCACGAGTAGTAAATAGCCTTCAAAAGCAGAATGAGTCATCAAATGTAATACAGGAAAGGAATTAAAACAAAACAAAACAAAAAAACCAAACAGGAATTTCATTTTGCGACGACACTTTGAGTGTAATTTGTTTGACATCAACCACACAGGAAGAGATAAATGGAGGCTTATCACACGGACACAGCATCAAAATGAAGAAAACGTATCTTTTATGTCATGGGTCTCAAGTCTCAGACCTGCAGCTCTGGAAAATCTGTGTTTTTTTTCCGCAGTGCCTTTGAAGATGCAATTTTTTCCTAGTTCAAAGTTAAAAATAAAAAAACACACACAAAAAACCCCCAGCATTTTGTGTTTTTATTTTTTTTTTTTACCTCTTTGGAATACAGCGCATTAGCAATGTGGCTTCCTCGCCCTCCTGTTTACTCGCACTCTGGTCAGAGGTTAATGTCCAATTTAGCTTGCGCTGGCAGATACAAACAGCTTTGAAACAGTGCTGAACAAACACCCTGGGTACGCTTCCCCCTGGAGGAACGCTGCACCTGTAGTCTGAATCAATACCTGGAACATTATGAAGCGCACACTTCCAGCGCAGACCTGAGCGAGCGTTGATCAGGAAGCAGAATTTTGATGAGAAAACATTTGTGTGGGAGCCCCTTTATCTCTGGGATTTTGTTTTAAGTGCGGCGGCGCTTAAGAGGAGGCAGCGCCGCTCATAAATCTGCTGCTGTGCCTTCGTCATGATTAATCAGCTGGTTGCCCATTTCTCTCCTTGTGTAGATTAAAACAACAAAAACAACCAAAAAAAACCCCCCAAGTATTTCCACAGCATGCCTGCCTGTCACTGACATCTCTATTTCTGCCAGCTGATGAATCTGCACGAGATGGGGCGCTGTCTTTTTTTTCAAGCTACTGGCTCATTTATTCCAGCTTTAAAGACTTTCCAGAGTGCCGCGTCGTCGCCGTGTCGCGGGAGGCAAAGATGCCAATTGGGGAAAATGTCTGGAGACTGTCTGGGTTGCCACGGCCGGGGATTGTCACCTGTGCCGCTCGTTTCGTTTTCAGCCGCTCGCCGTCGTCTTCCCTTCTGATTTAATGACGGCAAAAAGTCCTGCGGCTTAACAAGGTTTTTGTTCTTCTGTCTCGCTGTGTCTGCCACAAAAAAGTGTTTTGTTTTTTTTCTTTTTAATGATACCACTATTGCTCCATTTAGTTTGGCTCAAATAAGTCTACGTTAGGATGTCGATGACAGGTAGAAGGTCTGTTTTTGTTTATTTAATTAGTCACATTGTGTTTGTCGTAAGTTTTTCATTAAACTTAAAATATATGGCCCAATGCGATTTGACAGAGTTTCGCAATGCCAACAATGACAAAGTCACAAATGAAGAAAAGCCACTGAATCATTCAACATAGAAAAACGTACCATTGTTCATGTTCGTAGCGTGTTGTTCTCTGCATGCATGTCTGTGTGTGATTTCATTATAAGGATAACCAACAGCGCCAACCGGAATCGTTTTCTGCATTTCTGCCATTTTTTTAGTCGTAATCGGACATTGCTTTCAAAACGTTGCCATATAAACGCTAACTTTTTCCGAAATGAAAATACAAAAATGAAACATTGGTCATCGGCCCTTAAGTTTCATCCATCAAATCTCTTAGCAAGCACTTCTTTTCAGAAAACACATTGTGGCAGGACGGGCTCACAATTTTCTTCCAGACTCGGTGTCTGTCTTTGTCGATGATATAACTCAATTCTTTCCACCCTGAGAACCCTGAAGTTCGCTGAACTTCTTGTGGGGAGGCACATCTGCGCATCTGTTGATACGGAGAAAGCTTTGTCATGGCAACAGTAGGCTTTAGTGTGCGAGGGTATAAGTGTGTGTGTGTGTGTGTGTGTGTGTGTGTGTGTGTGTGTGTGTGTGTGTGTCTGTGTGTGTGTGTGTGTGTGTTCTTTCACCGTGGTCGACTCTGTGAGGAAGAGAAGAAAAGCCTCAGAGTGAGAACGTGGCAGCTTTACCTTGTCCCGCCTGGCTCAGTCTCGGCAAACACTCAGGGCCTCGACTCCAAAGTAATAAGTTCAGGATAAACTCTCTGTTGTGGTACTTTGCATAATGCCACATGGGTAAAGGATAGAGGATAGGAAGTGAAACAGACTGTGATCAGCTCAAGTGTCACAAATTTAGTTTTTTTTGTTTTTTTGGGGGGGGGTTATTTAGTTTCTTTCTCTTTTTATGACTTGGATTTTTGTGGAAAATCTGTACGCCACGCTGTTTGCTGAAGCAAGGGAGTGTGTTGGAACAAGCACAGCAGCTGTTGACAGCCTGTGTAATTGTTTTTCACCAGTTCAGACTTTGCCCCAGCCATGAAATGAATAAAGCCCATAAATGCCTGATGGTTGAGAGGCGGTGGATATGGAGTTTTGCTGCTGCTGGGACAAGAGAGTGTTTACTGCTCGTATTTTGGCAGTATACAGATCAGTCACATTGGCATAACTTCATAAATCTGATCGTACAAATCTGTTTAGAAAAGCTGTGCTGTCACTTCAGAATACTGAAAGATGCATGTGCGCAGACCCCACGTGGTCAACTACAGTTATCATTTATAAGGCCCTATTTACACAACAACATTTTCTCGTGAAAACGGAAAACCTCCATTGTGTTTTTTATTTCATTTGCTGGGTTGAAGCTGGAACTCAACACTGCTGGTTTATAAGAAACAATAGTTTGGTCTTTTAATGCAGTTAAGAGAGTTGAGATGAGTTATTGAGTCTTATTACATAAATTGTGTTATCTTTAATGTTGTCAGTGTGCTCTTTTGAGCACACTCTCAATGAAGATATCAGCCTGCGTTACTATTTACCAATAGAGAGAGATTTCAGATTAATATTGTTGAGAAACAGTGTATGATTTATTTGTTTTGGGGACTCCCGTTTTATGAGCTGCTCTGTTAACGGGTTTGTTTTCTCGTCCTACGTGCAGATCTTTCATATCATTTCCCCACTCCTAAATTGTTGCATTCCTACTTTTTCCATCTAAAGGTCTTGACCTGTTAACTTATAATGCTGAGGGAATGGTACAATCATAACAAATTTATTAATTTACTTTAGATTGAGAAAAATTGGGTATTACTTTTTTATTATTTGTAACGCTGAACACTTGGGGGAAGGATAATGCAACAGTAAAGTCACATTGCATACAAAAGGTGTCTTTTCATGAAGAACAATCTGAAGTAAACAATGATGTGTCTTCTCTGACTTCTTAATTAAACAACAACCTTGTAACTTGAAAACACTTCAGTACTTCTTTTTAAAAGTTCAGAAGGAAGTGACTAAATTCATTCATTCTAAAGGCATTTGTCACCATCGAGCCACAATTGAAGGTTTTACTTGAACATTAGTGACGCGATTGGTTTGAATGTATGAGAGTTAACAATATGAATCATTATATTAGAAAAGTGGGTCAGTGACTTTATGACTCCCTTTTCTTTGTGTTACAGTGGGAATAGATTAGCATGTTATCATTGTCATGGATTGATATCGACAATCGCTTGATAATCCAGTTTTATAGCTGCTGCTGCTGTGAATTACTGTTGGCTTATGTCACCCTGGTTAAAGTTTGAAACGCTTTTATTTTTAGGCACCGATTGGGACTCCCTGCAAAAGATTTGACGATATTGTGGGTCCAACATATTGTGAATAAAGATCCCAGACTTTGTATAATACATCCGACCTTGAGTGGAACCCTACTGTACATGTAACAAGTTCACTTGAAATGCAGTCCCTGATTTTACCATCCTCCCAGGAGAGGAAAAAACAAATCCAATCACAATTCTTTTTAAATTCCCGAATACTTGCAAGGTAATTATACCACTGAAAACATGTTTAGTATCATTCATTAAATCTCCTCTGTAGACAGCAATATGAGTTCTTTCAGTAAGATGCAGTGGGTGGGAGATAGCAAGGTTTACAAATGTCCACCACAGAGGACAAAGTTGAACTACCGGTAGTCAGGAGAATATTGCTGCTTTAAAGTTGGAGCAGCAGCATAAATCCAAACATATAAAATGTTTTTCCAAACAACAAAGGTCAGTATGCTGTAAAGCCTCTCGTGATTTCTGATGGTAATACGATCATCTGTGAGGCCAAGTCAGATCAGCTTGGCGATTCTTTGTTATTAAGAAGAATTTTATAAGTAAGACCCTGTTTATAAGACAACGTTTCACGTGACAACGCCGAATCCGTTAAAAAAAAAAGGATTGTGTTTACACTACAGCAGCGGACACAAGGACATCGATGTAGTTAGTATGCCGGGCCATGAGAGGGCGCTGTTGCTTGATTTTGTAATGAAACCACACAAACGTGTGTGCAGAGAAGAAAACACTATAAACATGAAGAAAATGGAGAGAACCCAACATCCGCATGGACTGATGGCGCATCGGATGCTATCGGGGGTGAGTCTCAACTAGAAAACTACTGATATGGACGATCAAACTAGAATACAGACCGCGAGTCATACCGCTACGGGTCGCCATGTTTGATTAGAAGGGATGGAAAGGGAGGGAGAGAGTTGCGCACGCGCAGTAACAGGCTAAATAGCCTCCAGCAGTCTCTGCAGAAGGGATGGGCGGCCGTGAAAGAAACTTTCCACCTTGGGAGCCAGAATAAAAACTTCGCAGATACAGTGCATCCGCACACTTGTGCCGTGTTAGGGCTATACTGGAGCCTTCAAAGCATTGCATTTGCACATCATTTGCATGTGGAGTTTGAATTCAGCTTAATGACATTTAATAAGTACTCTTATCTGTACTTGGTATCGGCAAGTAGCTAAAGGTTAATATTCATACGTTTAAAAATATTTATTGGTGCATCCCTATTTATTTTCCTTACTTTGTCTTCAAATTCAGAAACTGTGCTTTATGGGCTGTGACAGATTGTGAGTATGAGGTTATCTGTGCTCACGCACATTGTGAAGAGCCTTAAAATGCAGCAAAAGCCACTAATAACATGATTTAAATAACATTTTGGTCAATTACTGGACTCTTCACAGCTTCTACCATGAGAGGCTATTGATGTAAAAATGATGAGGACGTAATTCTGACATATCGTGTTGATTCTTCCCACCAGATTCGGTGCAATCAGAGCAGGGATTGCTGCAACCGGATTGAATCTGTGCGCCGACATTCAGTTACGCCCCTTGACGCTGCTCCTTTGCCTACGTGTCTATCAGCTGGGCTTATCGCTGTCCTTGAGTGCCGAGTCTTCTGGCTGCCGCAGCCAAACATCTCCATTGATGTGCTCTAAATAAAACACTTAGATGTCGCTCTGCACGTGACTCCGGGAAAGATTTATTTGACATTTATGACATTTACTTTCAGAAAAGCATCTCGGGTCCGGGGAGTTTTCTGGCTGCTGAATCTGCTCTGCCCATTTGTGTAATGATATGGGATGAATTCCAGTTATTGGAAAGCTGTATAAAAATCTGAAGGCGCACTCCCCACCCCGTCTGTAAAATGATGACACAAGTGGCAGCTCTGCTGTAGCCTTTTTAGTTTGGAAATCTGTCACAGATGGCGGTTTTCTCATGTGCCGCCAGGGAAGTTATGTGATTGTGACAATTGTGTCTCTTTTGCCAACAGATTGAGCATGCTGCAGGTTGCATGAGTGACAGATATGGGGTCAGCGAGATCAAATTTGCAGAATTTCATTCTGGTGGCAGTTGTTTGCCACTTCTGTAAGTATCTCCATGATTTGATTAGAGATAATTTGCAGCCCGCTGTACTTTCAGCACTCACTCGTCCATATTAATCGCGCATCGCCGCTAATTGGGTTTAACTAATTTCTGGTTTCTCCTCCGATGAACCCGACAGTGGCAGCTGGAGGAGCGGGATCCGAGGTGCGAGGACAAGTCGGGGGCTCGGCGGAGCTGGAGTGCAGCTTCCCGCCGTCGGACCCAGCAGCTGCGCCCGCCGCCGCCTCGCACGTGGTGGAGTGGGTTCGACAAGGACTCGACATTCCTGTGCTGATTAAATTTGGATCTTACCCTCCTCGAGTTCATCCACATTACGAGGGTGAGCCACTACACACACACACACACACACACACACACACACACACACACACACACACACACACACACACACACACACACACACACACACACACCCCGAGTAACCTTCCTGAAAATTGCAGTGACATGGATCCTCACTGTGCACTGTGACCACTTTACACAACATTACCTACATTGCCAGCAGCTCTTTGTGAGAAGAATTTATGAAGCGATAGAAATACCTCAACAGTTTACATTATATGTGTGCGTGGGTGTTTTTTTTTGCTCATATAATTGCTCTTCACCGGTTGAAGTCTTCTTAAGAGCACGTCTGAGTCCAAAGTAGACTACTGCACTAAAGACACTTCTTTCTGCTTGTTTTGTACCAATGGTTAACTGATCTTGTTTGGTTGATCTTCCAATTTGGTAAAACATTGTAGAGCTGCAACTAACGATTACTTTGCTAACCGATACATATTTGTTTTGTTTTCTTTAAGACTCATTGTTTTTTGTTGGGTATTTTCCCGACACAAATCTTCGTTTAGCCTTTATTTACTCAGGTATATTATTAAGAACATATTTTCATAAAGAAAAACACAAGAAAGTTGTGTATTTTACAGCACTTTATTGAAATAAGTTTGTAAAACGGCTTAAAAAGAACACTGTGAGGCTCATTAATGCTTAATGAGCAACAATTGGACACAAATACAAACTGTAGTAGCTGCTCCAACAAATTGGTTGAAAATGTGAAAATGGGCGGCTTTTGGTAAAAATATTTCATAAACCAACTAATCGATGACTAAATCAATTGGCAACTATCATATTTGTCATGTGTAGGTGTGAAAAAGTATGTTCCAATAGTATATATACAGTATTATATATTGTTCTTTTTCACCTATGTAATTAAAAAAACCATTTAATTTTGGAGTAAGAAAAAGTGCTCTTGTGACCTGATGCAGTCCCAGTATTGAGTATCTGGTTCTCAGAGTATTTTTCAGGGCCGCACCTCCTGGGCCTTTCAATGCAGCCTTAGTGGGAGCTACTTTTTTTTTTTTTAAAGGAACTGAAACTCTCGTGTTGCGTCATCACCTATTGTGCACTTTGGACCCACAGCGCCAAGTACAAAGAGAGTCTGTAGGGGAAAAAAGATCCTCAATGGGCCAAGAATACCTTTGTGTGGCTTCTGTTATCCTTTAAAGTCGCAAACAATGGAACAAATGTGGCCAAAAAGAAGGCATGTCTGGGTGGCTCAGATCTTCCTTTTGTCTGACTGTTTTTCTTTTCCACAGTAATGCTCAGGGAGAAATTCAACCTGCGGACAATTCCGGGGTGTTTGAATTTCTGCCGGAGCACGGAGAAGGGTTTTGACTGAAAGTGCATTTTTAGAAAGAAACTGCCAGAGGAGCCTCGGTGTTTCCACTTCAAAGAGTGAAATTAATTTTAACACTCAGGTGGGAGCGTATAGCAGAGAGTTAGCCAGCACTGAGGATTTAACCTTGTCATTAATTTTCTGTTATGGGAATAGCAATAGGGGGTAGATAACAGCAATCAAAATTTCATCTTATAATTATGGAGAAGGCTATACTCTTCTTCAATACTCTTCAAAATCTTTCTTACTCTCTGTTGCATCAGTTATTACAGGCCTGTGCTGTGCAGCTAAATACTGTTCAAACCCACACAAATTGCTTTTAAATTCGTCTGGAGTTTCCAAACATGCCAGATCTTTCTGAATCTCTGGGAAATGTGGATGAAATGATAAACAAAACATCCCAACTATTTGGATTCAGAGGAGTTAGTAATGCTTCAGGTACTTCAGGGGAAACTAAAGGGTGAGGGTAGCTGGAGAAGCAAGAAGTCTCCATAAAAATATATGAAATTATCAAGATATTTCATGTGTCAGTACAAATTTAACAGTCCGAAGAGGTGAATCAAAGAATATACCGTTGTAGATTAAAAACATCCAACCTGGCCGTCATTGCTTGAAGGTATGAAAATAACATTTCTGGCTTGACCTTTTAGCAATTGAAAAAGTTAAAGCGAAACAAAAAAACTCAACATGTGGTTCATAAGTAATAAAGGTCTTCTATTTTTTTAAAATTCTTATTTAGTTTGCAGGTCTCACACAAACTCCCGCCTGTGCTAGAAATGTAGTTTTATGAAAAAAGTACTCGCACTTTATTAAGCACACTGAATAACAAGGATGTGCTAAACACCTATGAACCTCAGCGTTGCAGCGGGTGGCATCATACCTGTGTTATGGTGGGCGAGGTCTTTGCGCTGGATTTTGAATCATTTCCTCATAGAGGTGTTGATTCTCAGTTTAAAATGGTTCCTGACTTCAGTGCGAGTATCTTTGGTGCAAAATTTCCAGATTCCTATGTTTATGCCAGGTAAATGCACTTTGCAGGCCACACCCGCACAATACATTGTTATCTAAATGATCACTTTTGCCTTGACAAAGACCATAATGCTCAGTTTTACCTCCATCCATTTTCCTATCACTGCATCAAACTGTTATTATAAACTCCTGCTTCAAACCTTCTGAGAACCCTTAACAATACGTTTGGAGGAGAGTCGGAGCTTCACAGAGACATTTCAACTCACAATTTATTCACTCTTCACCGAATGAAGTGAATCGGGGAGTGCAGTCAGTTTTCGGAGGTGGATTAATACACAATGCTCTTCATTGAAAAGAGCTCAAAATAACGAGCCGGGCCCATGTTAATAGTAACAAAGGTATGACGCTTCCCTCTGCAATGCCGTGGGCGGTTTAGCAAATACTTCTTAAAACAATCAAGGTCCTCTTGCACAGAGGACGGATACGGTTGTGACTGTATGGACAGCATGTGTTAGTAATATCGTTTTATTGCCGGGGGAATATCTCCATCCTTAACCTACAGGTCACTCTGTGTATAAGCCAACCGAGTCCCTCAGGTTCATTTGTCGTGATAACGCACAGTAATAGGCAGTAATCAGTGCTTGGAGGTGTGTGTTTGTTAAAGGATGGAAACCTTCTTTCAGCTGAGTCGAGCCCTTGCTCATCAATGGCTGAATGCCCCTCCCCTCCCCCCAACCAGGAAATATGATACAGACATTTACATAGCAATAAAGTCAGGGCGAACCTTGGATGATGAATTATCTGGAGCGGCAGCGAGGCCGTCTTTAATTCCAGCCCGGGCTCATAAAAGACAGTAGCCTTTTGTCGCTGACTCTGAAGACGATCCGACTGCACACACACCGATGTCACGACTCATTAGGCCGGATGCTCGTTTCAGAATGGGAAGATCGTAAAAGCCTTAAAAAGTCACCTGCCCTTTGGCCTGCGAATTATTTCTTTTGGTGCTTCTCAGTCAACCACGAAACAACCCACACAGAAAAAAAACCCCAAACAACTTTAAATGGATACATTTGTTAATGGCATGCTTCTCACACATCAATCTGCTGTTCTCTGCTCATCTTCAACATTTAAAGAGGAGTTTTTATCTAATCATTCATATGATGCTTCTTCGTTGCTTGCTGGACATCGCACAGCGTATTCTTCTCTGCGCATGTGTGTGTGATTTCATTACAAAAGAAACAACAGTACCCACTGGTGGTCCTACATGCTGATTACATCATTTTCAAAATTCTGCCGGCGAAAAGCAACCATTTTCTCAAATGACAACACAAAAAAATAATTGAAACGTTGCGTCAACAGATCCTAACTGAAAGATAATATTTGTCTGAGACACACGATGAATTCAATTATTGATTGGAGCTATAGATAAAGGTGTATAACCTGTTTCCGGTGTTTTGTCTTGTCCCCACTCAAACTATAGATGTAGTTTGAGGTCGTTGCTCAGCAAAAAATTCAATGGGAAACCAACTTTGAGGTGGGAAAAAAAAGAATTACCGTATTTTCCACCCTATAAGGCGCGCCTAAATACCTCAAATTTTCTCAAAATCTGCCATTGCACCTTATAGCCCGGTGCACCTTATATATGGACAATTGTTCTACTCGAGACTGCTATTTGACAGCTGAACAACCAGAAGCTTTTATTTTGACAACTCTAACTTCACAACCGGATCTTCAGAGCGGACGACACTCCGCACAACACCTTAATCACTCATGGTTGCACACCAACATTCTAACAAACCAAAATAAACTAGATGAAATAATTACTCCCTAAACTGGGGAACAAAAACACATAAACACAATCAACACAACACCAAGCCCAACAACGAGCCACAATAACCTCCAACAACACAAAACATGAATTTGTCACTGCAAGGCATGATGGGACATCATGCCTTGCAGCGACAAATTCAACCTGAGCTCCTCAGTGCAGCCGATAGAAACTCCCATAATTCATTGCAGCTGTTTGTGGTGTTTTAAATGCAATTATTGGGGGTTATATTTGGTTTGTGGTGTCGGTAATAATTGTGTTGTGTTGTGTTTTTGTTGCTTAGTTCATGTAGTTTAGTTTATTATTATTATTATTATTACTGGTAGTTGTAAGTTGTCAACCAGTAGTGAAGAAGGTTTTGTGTGTAGTGTCCTCCTGGCATAGGCTGCAGGTAGGACTTTCAAAATAAAGCATGTGCACCTCTCTGGGTGTTAGAATCAGTGGAAAATGTAACATAATGGCCTTGAGCTATAAATGTTGCTGACCGCTGGTCTATTCCATGCACCTTATAGGGCAGTGCGCCTTATATATGAATGAAGTTGTATGTTATGTCAATCAATGTAGGTGCACCTTATAACCCGGTGTGCCTTATAGGGCAGAAAATATGGTAATACAGTATAGGTCAAACTGGATTCATATGTTAAGTTTTTTTCCTGTCAAAATCATAACATGGTGCTTGTCAGCTCACATTTATTTTTCTCTAATTTTGTTTTTCTCTCAAACTTCCCTGCCAAAACGCTAGGTATCCTATTTGGAAGAAAGAATCAATAACTCGGGTAGACTCACGGTGTATAAAAGCGAAAGAAAAGTGGTACTTGCCTGTCAGAGTGATCAAATGTAGGACTTGAATTTCCAGTGGAGTTTGGTTGGACTGTAATTTTCAGTGAAACACAAATAAGAAATAAGAAAATACAAGACTGAACAAATGCCGGGAAGGAGGTATTATCATAACACATCTGAGCTGTACAATATCTAAGAAGGCCAGACATGAATTGCTGATGGTCAGTGGGTTTTCTGTTAAGCCAACGGCTTCAGCTTTTGCTAATGAAATCATTCTGTTACTATATTACTCACTGATCAATCCATCCTAATCCTGGATTTAAATTTCCTGACAGCGATGTTGAGTTATGTACTGCAGTCTGTTTAAGTCTTTATTATGCTTCCTGCGCACTCCATCAACCGTAAAGCGTCTCCCACAGAAACGAAATTCCGTCTTTAAAAGGACGTTTCTGTCAATCGCATGCCTCTCCGGTGACAAACAGAGAGCTGCTGTTCTCCGTCCGTACAAAAGGTTTAAAAAGAAGCTTTGTCCCGTCTGATGCTGAGCTCAGGCTTTCTCACAGGTACGCTTGAGGCTGTGGGAGTAACAGCTGTTGTATTGGGAAGGTAATGCAGTCCAGTGTTTCCACACCCCCCCCCCCCCCCCCTTGAGGTGCTATTCTCGGGTGTCTCAGCAGTTTGGCCGCTGGACCCAGACTACCAACGGTTCTCTATCTGTTGTGAGTCGTTGTTTATTCACTGCTATCATCCCTCTTTCCAGGCCACCTTAAATGGATCCAACCTTTCAGCTTGCACGCCTTCTCCCCTCTTCAATATTCTTTCTCTCAGGTCGTGTTTGTGTTTTGGCAAAGTGTGAGATGCGTTCGATTTTCCACACATCGCTCCCCGGAGAGCACTGGGGGAGCTGAAAGGGTTTAAATGTATTTGTTGTAATGGAGCGGTAAAGATCAAAGGATTAGCTTGAGCTCGGGAGGACGGGACAGAAAGTCCCTCTGCTCCCATGCAGCTGCTGACTCCATAAAAAAGTGAATACGGCAGTGTGAATGCACTCCCCTCCAGCTCACCTGTGTAAGTCGCATCTCAATCAGTTCTGCAACACATCACACTGAGCTAAAATGGCTAATAGCCTCTTGTTCCCACGCGGACTTTAACAAGAAGGCTTGGGCCGGGATGTTCATTACAGCAGAGCGCAGGCCTCGGCGACTGTGGCCTAATTTACACAACAATGTTTTCTATTGCTAATCTTTCATTGCATTTTGGGGGCCCGATCACATGACAACAATGCTCAGAACCATTGAAACGTCTGTCTTGGTATAGACACAGTGTAAACACAAAACTTTGAAAACGAAAACCCAGCAATTATGCATTTTTCACTTTTGAGATTTGATTTTGAAACTTTTGTTGAGCAAACTGGGCTTTAGAGAGATGATTGAAAGGGGTCATATTGTGCAGCTTTTCAACACTTTCACATGGTCTCCTTGGTCCCAAAACACTGTATTCAAAGTTTATTGGCCCAAATCCAGCTTTACTTTGATTTTCATCTATTTGAACATTGGATCATTGGAGTTGCATTCAGAATCTGCTGTGTGTGTGAGCTGGACTGGCTCCGCCCACACATGCCCATCTTGGGAAGAGCAGGAAGTACTTCCTCTCGTGGTGCCATGTGCCAGAGCAGAGCTGCTTAATTGGGAGGGTCAAAGGGAGGAGCATTCCTTGATTGTGATTGGCTAAACCCCCAATGACACTATATAGGGTTTAATTTCTGATTGGGTTGTTGGAGCAACACACTTTTTAAAAACTGAAACAAGCCAGGGAAAGAGAGGGCACACTTTCTTTACTTCTGGGGCGTCATTCCAGGTATGGGGTCGCATATAGAAAGGGCATTTTGTATAATATGATCCCTTTAAAGTAAAGTGTGTTACATATCCAGATAGTTACATTTTAGTTTGAGTAAGTTGTTAGTGAAACCACAATTTCTTTTAAAGATACCACTCAGATGCAGAGTGAACTCTCATCCGCCTCTTTCTCGAAAAACCGAAACCTGAACGCCAAGTGACAACAGTGCTGTCAGACGACAAAAGCTCCCTACCTGTCCACTGTCGCATTCTCCACGACAGACCATTGCACAAAAAGGCAATTTGGATTGAAGCCTTTTTTTAAAATTTCATATCATTCTTCAAAAGACTTTTTCCTTTTCTCTAATTTCAAAACTTCCTTTCCAAAATGTTCCTGTTTAGAAGACGGTAAATTAATGAGGAAAAGCAAAAAGAAAAGGGGTGCCTGCCTTGCAAAGCAACGCTGGACTAATTTCAGAGGAGCAGCTGAGTTTGGTAGGGTTTCAAAAAAATGAAATAGAGGAGTGAAGAAACAGCAGGAAGGACTCTACTATTACCATAGAAAAGAATCTGAGCTACTTCAACGGTGAATCACTGCAGGTCAGCTGTTTGAAAGTGAGTTTTCGAACGAGACTTTGGCTTCAAAATGTGCCGTTTAATTAGTCGCTAATTTATATGGAGATAGCTTTTCATTTTACCTTGAAATCCTTTTGTCTTGAGAGAGATAATCACCATCGTATTTAATACTCTTCTCCCCGCCTGCCAACTTCTCATCTCAGATTTAACCGTATTATTTGTGGGGAATTGTGTTTCTTAACGACCCTGAATGGGTTTGGGTTTCTCCGTCACCTGAGAGCGCACTGAAGGATGGAGCCTCTGGGGTCTTCGGTTCGTGTGTGTGTGCGCACTGATAGGTTAGCTAATTTATTGTTGGAGGAGGAGGAGGAGGGCCGTATCAGTTCCTTTTCTTCCTTCCTTCCTTCTCTTTTTTATTGCACATTTTTTGTAGTCTCTAACTTTTCAGGCAAATTTCTACCAACACACACAATTATTTTCTCAGAAATTATTGCTCGAAACTCACAAAATACAAGCTCATCTAATGTTTGGTATTTGTACTCATCCATCCATCAACAATTTTTACTGGTCGCGAAACCTCATTGTAACAACTTTTTCAAGTGTAAAGCCTTTCATTGCATTTAAGGTGTCCGTTTACACGACAACAGTGATCAGAGTCACTAGAAACACAACTTTAAAAGGTGGACACTTTTGAATTAAAAAAAAGACTAATTATTTCAAGTCTGCGTTTAGTAAAGTTTGTTTTTACAGTCTTAGATATCGTTCTCTTTGCTCGTTGGGTCTGCAGCATTTATCATAAAAGATTTGGGATAGAAGTCGAATAAGCATTTTTCTTTCTTCTTTCTAAGACCACATCCACAGGAGTCAAAACCATCCCTTTTCTCCCCGGGGTTCTCAAAACAAATGCTATCCACACGTCACTATGAACATTGCTCAACATGAGGCATCAGGGCATGGAGTGGACATACCGGGCCTTTAGGGGTGCTGTGACGCACTCAAAACTCTGGCACTGGTCCAGTTTCTATCAAATTAACTGGAAAGTTCAACTGACTAAAGTTATTTGTAGTGAGTCAGACTTGTTAACAAAACTGATTGTCCTTCACTGTGGTCTTCTGTTTTATAATTTGGAACTCTACTTGCACCTTTTTGTGATTTAATGATCACTATACCACTACACCTTCAAGCCCAGACTCTTCAAAAAATAAAAATAAAGCAGTTGTACTGATAATGAGTTTCTTTTGATTTATAATACATCATTTAGCCCTCATGGGCCGGTTGACAACCCAAAGGCCACAATGCACAGGTCAGCTTAAAGGTCTCCTCTCCTGATTGGCTCAAAGATTTCAAAAGTCTCTAGCCTGCAGGCACACACACCACTCTCAACTTGTAATTCAACCCCAGCTTCATTATCCTGCTGGCTGTTGCTCTGTCTGCAGCGGAGGATCATATGAAATATCCATGAGGAGACCCTTTAGTTTCCTCCTCACTGTGTGACACATTTAATATATTAAATCCAAATCGATTTTGGTAGAGAAAACACACACACACACACACACACACACACACACACACACACACACACACACACACACACACACACACACACACACACACACACACACACACACACACACACACACACACACACACACACACACACACACACAGTTTTTCCTTGAATCTGTTGAGCAGCATCGTTTAGTACAGTTTTCACAATGCATGTACGCTTTAACCTCTCCACATGACGAAACTACATGTTCACTTTCAGTCTGTGTTTGTTTGTGATCAGTTTGCTCCACGTGAGATCGTTTACATTGAACAAAGTCCACAGTAAGAGATAAGCTGAGTGGGAATCGGTATAATAAACACTCACCTAGAAAGCTGTTCTGGTAATTACTTTAATCCGTCTATATTTTTAGGCCTTAAACCAGACTCACTCAGTGTGCATTCCAAAGCTGTAGTACGACCTTCCTGGGGAATTTGCAGGGTATTACAAATACATAATGAGTCAAGATATCTTTGCTGTTTGTTTTGGTTCCATTTGTTGTCCTTCGCAATATATTTTGCGGGGATGCCACTCTGTCGTACGGGAATGTAATTTCTAGGAGTCGGGCTTGATTTAACACTCAATCCTTCGTTGCATTTGGAAGCCGGGAGAAAGCTTGAGTGAAAGTCAAAAATGCAAATGCTGTTGTTTTATGTACATCCACAATGCAAAGCTGAACTTACCTCATTTTACTACCATCTCGACTCACTTGGCACGCTGTCAACTCACTAAATCTTGTCCCGCATGTGGAGCACCCGCTTGTGTTTTCACACTGTGGGTGTAAACACACCAGGCTACATGCGTTCAGACCGAAGACGAACGTCTTAATTTACCCCGTCTGTGTTTCTCCGTCTGCACTGTGGCGTGCTGCTTGTTCGCCAGCCTCACACTCAATTTACCTCACATTCAAATCTCTTGCAATCATGCATTTTTCAGGCGGCGAGCAGAAGAGGCGCGAGGCCGGGCTGGTGCTTCCACAGGTTCCAGCGAAATCCTTTTTTTTTTTTTTAATATCAAGATGACTCTTGGTCACATTCACACTGCATCCCTGTTTCAGCCCAGCCTTTCCTCTGAGGTGCTACACTGACCTATATCACACTGAGCCAGTAAACATGAGAGGGAGGGGAAACTGCCAGGGGTCAAAGGGTGGGCTTTTTTAAATGTACAAATCCCTCAGAGTGTATGTTGATGTGTGTTTTGCTGAACCCCCCCCCCTCCCTTGTGGGTTTAGTCCCATTTTGGCAGCTAGGAAAAGTAAATAGGGTGTGACTTCCTGCTTCTCCCAGCCTGTCAGGCCTGACCATCCAAGCCTCTGTTAATAATTACCATCTCTCACACACACACACACACACACACACACACACACACACACACACACACACACACACACACACACACACACATCCCAGAGGTATCGAGGCGTTCTCACAGCGGTGTGTCTGCTGCCTAGTTTTTGTTTTGTTTTGTTTTTTTGCACTGTAAAGTCTGGGCGTCCCTACGAAATGCTGTCATTGACAGTTTCCCTTCAGCCGTGTCATCCCATGCTGTCGGGTCACCGGACAGTTGTGTGTTTTGTTAACTTGTGAAAACTAGACGGACGCCACGCCATGCAGGCTGCAGAGCGGAAAACAGAAAGAGGCTGATGTTCTGAGCTGCGTCGGCTCAAGGGAGCTGTCACTTGGCAACCGTGAGATCAGGTTTCCTGGCCTGTGTGCACATGCGAGTGCGCGTGTGCTCGGCCCGTGCGCGCGGCCACCTTCAGGCAACACGGGGGATGATGGCTGTAGGTGTTTGAGCGCGCGCGGCTCAGACCTGCGAGATGCCAAGTGAAATCAGCATCAGCTTGCAGTTGGCCTCTCCCATGCTCCTCGCGCCCGCTCGCTCACCTTTCCCCTCCATGCTCTCTTTCCGCAGGTCGGGTGACTCTGGTGCGAACCACCGCCCTCAGGCTGGATGGCCTGCAGCTGGAGGACCAGGGCGCGTACGAGTGTCGAATCCTCTTACTGGATAAACCCTCGGACGAGCTGCGAAATGGCACCAGGACTGTGCTGTCTGTTACGGGTGAGCTTCCCGGACTGGTGTGCTTTTATAACCACTCTCTGACTGGGTTCAATCTGGCCTCCTTACTGTGAAATAAATCAGTGATCCCAATACAAACAAAGAAGACAATTGAAATGTGTTTGACCAGCAAATAATATTGGATCCAGAAGATTGCCCTCGCCCAGCGTGTCAATCAAAACACCAACATTCAGGATGAATAAGTTTTATTCATCAGTGCTCCAGGCTGGGTTTTACTCCCGAGTGCTTCTTTTGTTCCCAGTGAAAATCTGCTTTTTCTCTCCGACTGCAAACCAAAAGCAAACAGCTACCAAATGTTGCTATTAAATGCTTTGTTTACCATCTTTTTGATCAGATGTTGTCTGATTGCATAGATTACCCACTACATATTATATCAACACACTGATTAATTGGCAGCACACGGCTGTGTTTATCCAACATTATTACCATGAAATGTAAATAAATCAGAATGCAGTCACACTAAAATCAATCACACCCTATATTTATTTGAAAGCCAGATAATAAGGACACATAAATCTATCTAATTGAGAAAATGTATTTAAATTGAAACATGTGAAGCCAATTTTATACTTATATAAAGACATTTGGAATGTTTCCTACTTTTCTTCTTTAAGAACCGAAAGCTGTTGCTTTGTAAAAGATTAAGAGATAAACCCAGGGCCTCTACATTAGGTACACTCACTAACATCTTCCATCATTAAATATAAATGGCATTATCAAAATTCAATTGTTTGATTAATGTAATTAATGTCTAATATTTACATTTTAAGTTTGTAGTTCAGATGTTTTAAATAGTTTGATCGTAATATTAATATAAAAGACTCTTTAACTTGGTAACAATGTAATATTTATAGAACAAACTTTTTTTTTTATCAGCAATGACGCTGTTTACTTTTTCCCGTTGAACCACATTTCCTCAGAAAGCAACAGGTCTGAGTATGGACCCCACAGCTGCTTAGATTCCTGCAACCACTTGAATGTGTCTCAAGTTATTTTAAGTCCACATTACATCACCAATCAATCGCTGCTGCTGTCTGGAAGAGTCTAAAAATACAGCATCAGAGAACTGCTGATCCAGCAGGCTCCGTCACAGCGGCCAAATGAGTCCACTCATCCTCCGCAGAGTTTCACATTAGCCCGTCGATGGCCGCAGGGACTTGGAGCCGATCTCAGCTAATTGTGGGTCAAAGGAGAGGGAGACCCTGACCGGGTCACCAGGCCGACTGTCTGTCAACGCACAGAGACCAGCAGGATAAAACTGTGCAAGAACTGAAAGAAAAAGAAAAGAATCTGTGCAAACGACAATTTAAAAATGAAACATTAAGAGAGAAACAGCAGGAATGCAAAACATGAAGTTCAGGGGCCAAAACCGGCCTGCAAGAGGCTCTAATCCGGTCCGCCAAAATCCCAAGCAAATTGTAGACATTTCATGACATTTCACGACATTGATGAAGCTGCCATGAAAGAACGCTAGCTCATTGCTCGCAAGCTAGCACTATAGCGTCAAAGCCATGTTATAGTGCAACAGATAGAGTTTTTCTTATATATTTCACTGAATTTTGCACAATAAGGTATCGTCAAAATTGGCTTAATGTTGAGATTGTAGTCTTTCTTCAGTAGTAATTGCTTAGTTTTGTGAAAACATAGATGTACACTTTTTAAGAAGACAAAGTATCTGAACTATATTAAAATGGTAGGTCAAACTGCATTTAAATCACACTTAAATCAAGCTAATAAACACAAGAAAAGTACTCATAATTAAATTCTTTAGTTTGCCACCCCAGCAGGTGCACTAGGTGGTTTTGCTTGTGTAATACAGTTTGTGTAATATAGCTTTAATATATTTCTCTGGTTTCTTCAGTAAATTATGAAAATGTCCCTTTCATTTGATGTCCTTGGTTTAACATCTAGGAAAATGTGATACATTGTTAACTATGTCACGAACTTGGTCATTTGTCGCACTTGCAACTCACCTGTGTGCTGTGGAAATAAAATGAATAAAAAAGAAGAAACGTCATACCATCTTTAATCCTTAAATGTAATAACGAAGCATCCAGGTTAAGCGATTTGCGTATCTCAGCCTCAATCCTTGTACTCTTCCAACTTCTTTTATAAGCGATGTATTGATGTAATGAATTTAAAAAGACAAACAAAGTGTTGAGAGCAGGTAAACCTTTGATTCCGAAGAAGCTCATCTCTGCGTCTGTTGTTTTGATGTTGGGTTTCAGTTTGTCATAAGCCACAGTGCTCATTTTCTTTATTTATAGCTTAAAAGTTCAGTTTTTCAACCTGTTTACCAGCACTGTTTACTCTAAAAAAAAAAGAAAAAAAAGAAAGAAAGTGAACTTTTACCTCCAAGTCTTCAACTCACCTGGTGTTTTATTTCATTTAATCTGCACACAGCTGCCTGAATATCCCATCTCGACAGGTTGCGTGTATATAAAGCATCTCTTTAAACCACCTCTTGGGAAAAAGCTGTGAAAAGGCGCTTAAGAAAGTGTCGAGACTTTCTAAACAGTTTGTTTAATTTGGATAACTTTTGACTCTCTCAGCACCGGTTTTGTTATACTTATTGATAGGTTTAAATAATACATTTGAATATAAAATATTCATTATTTTTAGACAGGGGGGTGGGGGGGGGCTTTGAAGTTTATCTGTATTTTGTGAAGGGCGAAAAAACCCACCTCAGCTGTGATTCCACTCACAGACGTACAGAACAAAGTAGCGGCGCAGAGCAGATCAAAGCCAGGAACGACGCGCGGGTCCGTGCAGAGACGTCAGGTTAGCGATGAGAATGATAATGGATCGTGACTGTGTTCTCGAGGCTTTTGGTGCAGCTTCACTGACGTGCCCTGCAGACACGCTCTCCACCTATTGTTCGCGCTCATCCTTCAACATGAGAGGCGGCCGGTGTGGCGTTCACATGCAGAAACGCAGGGATCAAAGAGGTGTTTGCGCGTGGCAAGATCATTATCAGACAAAAGCCTGTGTTTTTCATGGAGGCAAGAAAGAAAGAAATATGTTTTGATTCGTTGTTGCGGAACTACATTAAGGATTTAAGTCTCGCGGAAGTGGCTTGTTTATGTCAGAATTGAGTGCAGATGTCAAAAGAGGAAGCCTCCCCGCCCCTCCGCGAACGTTGTCTGATGAGATCTGAGACTTCAAGTGGCGGTGAAACGTTCGCATTAGCAGATCTAAAAGGCGGCGTTTGTAGCTGACATTTTCACTCCAACGTGTGAAATAATAATGCATCTAGATGTCGGCAAAGCCATGCAATAGGCTGCCGCTGTTTGACAAACAAGGCCGAGCTGCTGTCAGGCTGCATATAAATCCATTAAAAACAAAAAGAGAGGATGTACAAGAGCGACAAAAGATTTATTGTTTGCTAGTGCAGATTTTTAATTTGTAGCATTTTTTTTCTCTCGATTTGTGTCTGGCTGCTCTTTGGAAGACAGTGTTTATCTTGCTTTATGTTTCTGTATTGTTTCAGACAGGGAGGCGCTACATCTGACATCTGAGTCTATTTTGTCTGAATGGGGGGGTGTTCAATCTATTTGGAGTTCTCTAAATTTGGTCGGTCCTCATAAGCCGCTTCCCTCATATGGAGACAGATAGACATGTCCAGTTAAATATTCATATTTATGTTTTGTTTTGCAATCCGCAGCGCCTCCAACCTTCATCCAAGCCCCGCCTCCCGTGGTGGAGGTTTTGGTCGGAAGTCGTCTTTCTCTGGCCTGCATTGCCAGCGGCAACCCTGCTCCGACCGTCACATGGCTAAAAGACGGCAATGTCATTCAAAAAAGTGATTCTCAGGTACGTGTGAACTGTCTAGATGAGTTAGCAATGTATATAATCATTTTAGCATGTATCTTTTATATACAGACCCAAGTTGATTGAGATCTCTATTTTTTTATACATCCCTCCTTTACTCCCTTCCTGGCCTACATACATACATACATACATACCTAACTATGTACCTTTTCCCATGTACTTATACTTCTTCTGTTGTACCTATCACTACCGACCTTACCACACACCGGCCCACCTTCCTTCCTACACACCTCACACGTCTCAGCCTACCTTCTGACCTACTTGTGTACTGAGCTGTATGAGATGAGATAAAACTTTATTGGTCCCACAAGTGAGAAATAGCAGCATACCTTTCTTCCTTGCTACATTCTGAATGCCTGCTTGTCTTTAACACTTACCTAGATATCAACCCGTCTTCCGAGTGGCCTAACAACCAAGCACCCCCCACCTAACAACCCCTTTCCCTCACTGTGTACTTTCTAACTTTTCCTTACATTTCTATTTACCTTCCTACCAATTACATATTTACCTTTCCTCTCACCTACCTAGCTAACTAACTAGCTACCTACCTCCCTTCTCACCTACCTACATTCTTATCATTACATCTACCTACTTACCTTCTTTTCTTTATACCTACCTGCCTACCTTCTTATCCTTACATACTACTATGATATTAGGTTTTCACCACTGGTGTACATGTTTTCCATTTTTAATCTTAACCGCACATGTTTTTACTCATCAACACAATATTCAGCAAAAGCTCAGATGGACACAACATGATTTTTCTAACAAAGGTTACTCTGACTTTACATGTGTGTTTCTTATCAAGACTAAGGAAAAGTCTCCAAAGGAAGACCAGATTAGATTACAGTCTTCAAGAGAGGTCAATGCCTGTTTCTTCAAAGTTTGTCAATATGATTTCTCTGGAAAGCTTTTTGAAATATTTTAGGTGTTTGCATGGATCCAGATGTCTCACAACGCAGATGTTCAAATGTACTTAAGGAAAAACATCTCCAAAAGGCTTGTGATGTCATGTTTGTTCAATGTTTGCCACTGACAACTCTCAAGAGTGGTCCTCTAAAATGGAGGAAGTTATCTGATGAGGACAGTTATCTGTAAGACCTTGACTGTAAGAGACTGCATATTATGCACTCATTAATTAAATATATCATAACAATGATAATGTGATGATCTATTCCACAACATAATACAGTTGTCATACAGACTGCATCTTTAAGCTGGCTCTTTCTAACTATTTTTTTGAATGCTATTTTCTTTTCTTAATTTTTATAATCGAATTTCTAGTTTTTCCACTGTGATTTATAGTTTTTTTTTGTGATTTGTGGTTTTTCTTCTGCTGTCCTGCTTGCTGCTGTAACACTGTTTCTCCATTTGTGAGACAAGTAAAGGATTATCTTATCTTATCGTAATTATCCATTAAAGTCCACCAACTACAAAATGTTGAGTGCTAGTGACATTTCATTTCTTTCTAAGTGAATAAAACAGATTTTTTTAAATTTCAGTCAAAGTAGTTTAACAGTAAAAAACAAAACGGGGACCAAGTTGTTTTTCTTTTTGAGAAATGTCAACATGGCACACTATTCAGAAAACACAATTTATAAAGGAGAAACACAGGGAGGCTGAAGTTGAAGAGTTCAGCTGTAGACTTTAATGGCGCTGCATCATTTTAAGACATGGTAAAAATGGTAATACCTTGTTTGTACGTGTGTTTGTGAGGCTACACAACTTCTCTGATTCACGTCACCTGCATGTTGAGCCATTCTCAGCCCATTACATGCTACAGTCAATACTCATCCAAGCATTTGCTTGCCTCTATGCTTTGTTTATAACATAAACAACATCGTTGAGTATAGAGCATTTCCTTTAGGGAGCTTTGTGCCTTTTAGGCAAACTATAAAGTGGAACTAATGCACCTCATGTGGCCCACTGCACATAGAATTGAAGGGGAAGAGTCACTCATGATCAAACACCTAACCTTTGCTCAAAGGTTGTCAAAATCAGATTTTCGCATTTGAAAGACAACAAAAATGTATAGAATTGAAAACAGATTTGGGAACCTGCACATTGCTTCTATTAAGGCTTTTATATGTTTGCTCAACCGTGATGTTTTAAGGAAACCAGAGATTGAAGAGGGAATTCACAATCTTTTTTTTTAGATCGCTTCAGGTGAAATAAAAAGTTTTGATGTGGATGCACTAATGATGAAATAAAACCTAATTCAAGTAGAAGGGTCAGTTTTTTTTTATCAGACATTCTTTAAAGACCCCATGTAATAAATGTTCTATCAATCTTTTATGTTCTTATCAAAGCAATTGAATTAGAGATGATTTGTTCTGAATTAGATCAGATTACATTAGGATGAGATTCGATTGACATTTTCATGAGCCACTTTTGTTGTATGTATATTATACACCTCTGACTCCAGTGTTGGTGCACAGATTTTTTTGCAAAGGCTCATGTCCATCACAATAATGGAGACGCGGCAAAGAGATTTAACCAATCATTGGTATTGGGAAATGGGAAATGGCCTCAAGTACAGATGTGTTTTATACATGTAGCAGATATTTACTGAAAGAGAAGAGGAAGGAAATCAAAGTAAAAAAAAAAAAGGAAATAATTCACATATTGAGCAATAACTGATCAGTTAATACATAAACTAAGTCAAGAAATAAAGAAATATAAATTTTTTTTGGCCATCCGTACATCCGGCTGTCCATCCGGCCAGTCATCTGTCCATCGTTCTTTAAATCCCTTCCTTCCTTCCCAGACCTCTGTCCCCCGCAGCTTCCCCCTGCTCCTCTGGGGGAAACCCTGTCACGTCCAGACTAACCCAGAGATATAATCTCTCCACTGAGTCCTGGGCCGACCTCGGGGTGTTGAACTGCATACTAATTGCTTTACACTCATCAGCGAAATGTTCCAGTGAACGCTGGAGGCTTTCATGTGACGGTGCTAGAAACTCTCACACCTGACATACAAAGAGCGGATAGCTTGCAGCAGTGATTCCAGTACTCTGGTTGTAGGCCAGTTCCAGGTCTACAAATGCATGTAGAATGGATTTGCAAACTCCTATGCCCCTTCAGTAATCTGTGAGAGGGTGAAGAACTCGTCTGTTGTTTCAAGGCCTGGATAGATTCTGTATTTTTCCGCACATCTCAACCCCTCCTATGGCCTTGCCACCAAGATGTTTTTTTGGCTACCCTGGTACTGGACGAGGCCTGGAACGTCCTGTAATGGATTTTATTTCATGTGCTCTTTTATAGAACAACTATGTATGCAAGTAAACCATATTTTAATATACTAAACAAAGAAATAATATATACCTGTCAGCTGGATAGCAACTTACAGTGGGGAGTAAACATGATATTTGCCGAGACATCGTGGTCACACATCTACATGAACCTCTCCTCAAGCCCTCAAAAGTAGTAGTTGCTTTTTTATTTCACAAGAAAAACAAAGAAAAGCAGCAGATTCTCAAGACGTTCTGGGTATCACAAGAGTTATGGATGCACAAACAGGGTCTGCATGGCAAAATCTTCAGGTATTTTTAAAGTCTGCAGAGTGGCATCTGGAGATACCAGTGTAATCTTCCAAACAAATAAAAAAAACCGAGCCACAATCACTGAAAGAAGGTGTTTGGAGAAGCTAAAAGCACCTGGGCAACTGTTATACGCTGAATTGAAATATTCAGTGGAGTTGAGGAGAGAACAGATGGAGGAATGGTTTCTGCTAACTCTCTGAAAGTTCTTGGAAAATTGATATGTATCACTGCCTAACCTTCTGCAAGAGCTGCGATAACTGTCATGATTTCTGTGTGCAACTGTCTGTCTGTATTTGTGGCCATGATCATGTGTGCTTCTGTATACATCTCATCAGTCCGTCTGTCATGTCGTGTTTACCAGGAGGGAGAGTTATCTCTGCGATCAGCGAGCATGCAGTCAGCAGGACAGTACACCTGCCATGCCTCTAACTCGGAGGGAAACGTGACTCGCGTGACAAAAGTGAAGATCAAAGGTCAGTCGTTCCCTAACCGTCTGTCTTGTCTCTTTTTCCTGTCTCTCTGTGAGACCCTCCGCCTGACAGTTCCTTCAGCCCCTGTGAAGTCTGCGTGGCTGACTGGCTCCAAGCCACCGCAATTTGCATTTCTGTTTCTCCCCTCTTGCATCATGCGACGGAGCTGTAACAGAAACTCAAACCAGAATTTCACTCTTATTTTGTGGCTCGGCAAACATTTGCAGCATCATGACATGAGACGAGACGGAGATCCTGTGGGGTTGCAGAGCGTCACGTTACGGCGATAATGCTCGGTCTTTGGGTCAGTACAGGCACGCACTCAGCAGTTCACAGAGATTTTCAAGGCTGCTGAATACGACTGAAACATCTACATTCAACTGTGTGTAATTGCATATTTGATACTGTTGAAAACAGCAACTACTCATAGGGACAGAGGACAGAGTATTTGTGCTTGTACTCATGAATACGCCCCAGTACAACCTGGCGAGTAATACGTGATGTCCCCAATGTCGCCCGAAGGTTTGAGCGATATCTGGACTTTGTAGATTCTTTAATATTAATGACGATGACGAAGCCAATTACAAAATGTAAGGCAAACTGTAAATTATGATCTGTCAAACTATCAAGAGGAGGTGAAAGATAGTTCTCACAACACCGGCAACTTAAATCAGCAGGGACATTTGGAGCAGCAGAGTTAGCTCAACGTTGCTCATTAGTTTAAAGGCTCAGTGGATCCCGGAGGATTTTGCTCCGAGCCATGCTACATGCTTCATATTAAAGCATTTCGGGGCTCACACACCAGTGATGTCACATGCTACACATGATGAAAGTATGACTGATACACTGATTAACAGTAAGCGGGAGCGTGGTTTTTTTGTGCGCATATACAGCAGTGTATAGCTAGATGCCATGCTATACCGGACGCAACTCATAGCCTTCACATATCATTTGCATATGGTGTATGAAGTAGGATTTACAACAAGTAAAGGTTAATACTCGTACTACTTATTATTGTTACTACTCGTACTTATCACAGTTTAGCAAAGACAGATGCCATAATTTTACCCCTCCATCTTACCAAATTCAACCCACACTTTTAATCCACAGAACGAGGAGATTCTAAAGATTTCACTTACTTTATCTTGCCTGATGGTACATGTATGGTAGCAGCATCACCTCTGAGTGGTCGGAGGTCGGCGACGTGCAGTCTGCACATCTCCAAATTGGTGTCGCCGCCAAGTTCATTAGATCCACGTTGCACAATATAGCGTGTAATAAACTTATAAGATTAAAAATGGCAGAGTCTGTAGGAGGCATTAGCAAGCTCTTTAGATCTTGGCATGATGACACGACACACTGCAAGTGCACTGAGCGGGGAGGCATGTACATAATAAACAGATTTAAACAGGATTTGATACATTTTAAGGATCATTATAGGGATGTGCTTACTTTTCCATGTTTTTCTAAATGTACCCAAATAATAATGCCAACAGTGTGCCAGTCATTGACATGTGATGATTTAGAGGAGACCAAATGCTGTGAAAACAGGAGGACGTAGTAAGAATGTGGTCAAAAAGGTATCGTAGGTTTTCAGGTTACAGATTTACAGTCCATTTCTAAACACTAAAACATGTCGGTTCTGCAAACAGGCCCCCGTGTGTCATTGGATTACACCAACACACCGCTGCATAATACTCAGTGGAATTTATTTCCGACTCCTTCCTGTACTCCTACTCCTACTGGAGATTTCCTCGTCTCCAGGCCGGGCGCAATGAGAAATATTCAGTTTTTTGCACGTTGAGTCCCGGTGATGTCGCACTTAACTTAGTCCCGTAGTTGCAAGTGGTCACATTTAGAATAATATTCGTCATGATCACATACTGCCCTGACGCTGTTAAGTCTAAGTCACTTTATCTGAGCTTTGGCTTGCATTTTGTGCCGCAGCGCTGCCACATGGATGGATTACCATAGACTAATAGCTCATCTGGATGAAGTCAGTCTAAAAGCCTTAAGTAACCTCTAAACTGTCACTCACAGATGTATCCAGCAGGCGTTTAACATGAGAAATGTGACGGGTAATGACTGCTGGAGAGATTATGCGGTTGTTTATGTGTAAGGCTTGTGGTGTGTTGGTCCTCCTTTATTAGCTCTTCGTAAATAGCACGTGTCGGCACGAGGTTGGCACGGCGGGGGAAAGAGATAAATGTGACATGCGAGCACTGCGCTGCCACGCCGTGATGTGATTAGTTCTCAGGGCAGTTTCATTGGTGCGTTGGACAATACAAGGCCTGAAAATATTGCTGCACTACATCTTTTTTTTTTTTACTGTCCGACAGAAAAAACGGACACACAAAAACATTTTTTTTCTTTGGTTCTTGGTGGTTTGGCTAAAATATGAAGTGTTCAATTCTGTTTTGAGAAACTCCACCAGAATAGCGACGGGCTTATTTACTATACTTAAAAGCATCCTTATTTATCTCAGGCTGGCCCTTTAAGTAGCCCATTACCTCCTCCTGGATGACACAGACCTTTTTAAGAACCCACTTAATCCAGATTAGCCATTTTGAAGAAAACCTTTTTTCTTTCCATCAGAATTTAGCTTTGTGACAAGCTGATGTTATATGCCATTTGTTCAAGCCCCCTTGAGGTTAAGGCAATAAAAAATGTTTCTGCTTTAAAAATAGGTGATTCATAGATGAGTAAATGCAGAAAAAGACATTTCCACAAGGTGTTTGATAAAGTATGATTTGTTGTGTCGCACTTTGCGCCATTAACTCAGACGTCATCGCTCTTCTACCGTAGAGTGGATGTGACAGGATCTAATGATAAACACATCTTTTTGAGATTGAGTTTCTTTCTCTTCTGTAAATTGCCGCACTGCAAATCATCACTGTTTAATATGCAGAGCAAAACTTAAGTGTGAAAAATCATCACACACCGTACAGACATTAGAGATAATGGCCCCCAATAGATTGCTTGTAAAAACAGAGTGTTGTGTGTGCATTTGTTACATTTTATATTTTTCATAATAATTATTTATCCAATTTGGACATTCTTTGACCTGTGTAAATTTTATGTCTGTTAATTCTCTATGCTTTACTCATATATGTATGCATTACTTTAATTGAATTGAATTGAATTGAATTGAATTGAATTTTGAACATAAGAAAAAGGGGAAAAAAAAGATACAATAAAGTAGAAAATCTAACTTATTGAAAAAGGCGTAGGAGGAAGCACAAGTTTGTTAATCCCCCCCAGTCAATCTAATAAAACCATTTTATAAAAACAATCACACATTCACAACCACAAAATAAAGCAAAGAACGTAGAGTAAGTAAAGACATAAATGAACATCTTGTCAGTGAAAACACCTCGTGCATATTCCTCTACAAATAATAGAAGGAAAACTGGGGATGGACCATTACCACTCTCGGGCATCGGGCCCGATACTGCACGGAGTACTTGTACTTGTACTCGTGAAAGTTCCCTGATTCTTTAATGAGAAAGAAGAAAGAAAGAAGTCTTCTTCTGTCTTTTCTCCTGTACAAAAGTGTTGGCGAGGTAGGAAAGCCTCTTTTCATCTTGACACCACCTAGTGGCCCGGAACTTTCAGATGCGGAGCGTTTCTATGCGAGACAAAACGCCCTTGTGGACACGAACCTTCAGGCTGGTGGATGTACGTACATGTGGCAGCGACGCAGAGGCTTAGCCTTTATGTGTCGCTTTAGTGTGGAGTGGTATCGGTTCATCCTTAAGAAAAATCATAGTTTTTGGGCCTGTTCAATAAACGAACCTCGACTCACTTCTTTTCACACTAGCTGCTGAATTGCTTGAAGTATTCCAACATTATGTGAAAAAAGCCGATTCCTGAAAACTGGTGTAAACACTTCAAACAATGACCAGGACCAGGCTCATAGATTTCCTTTTGCATTTATGCTAATTCTGCGTTTTTCGTATTTGTTGCTGCCTGTGCCACATTTTGGAATTTCGTGCACCGTTTTATCATTTGCATTTGTTACGACCACACCATGCCTCGCCTTACAGGCATTTTAAGTCTCTTTAGGGGGATGGAGATCTCTTTCTGTGTCTCCTGTATCTTGTTTTGTATGTTCCATACTCGTGACCAGGGGACCCTCCATCTCCGGGATGGGAACTCGTTGCGATTACTTCATTCATTGGTTTATGGTTTGATGAGCATGAAAATGAATGTTATTCATCTTTTAGCGGCGTCACAGCCACCGACTCATTAGGCAGCAGTCTTCATTGCTACCATAAATCAACAAATGAGCGAATGTTTATTTTGGGGGGGAGGAAAGGTGCTCAGAGCCGTACAGACCTGGAGAATCAATGTCAGAAAGCACACAGGCCGTCCTGGCAGCACTGTACACCTCACTGCAACACTGTGTTAGCTTTTCCTTCTGTTTGTCAGCCGTCTAAATGATGCAAGCAATTCTCAGCCGGAGTCGTCGTCGGTGGGAAGATATTTTTGTGAGACAGATTCAAACCAATTTAAGACTACGTACCACAATATTCCCCTTCTGTCCAGCTTCATGTCTGGTCATGTTCTCCTGCGCAGCTGCTGATGTATTGATCTCCATGGTAGTGAACCATGTCTTGAATGCATCGTGGAAAATCTGAAAATACTGAAGGGGAAGAGTTGATGTGATTTCAAGGAGAGTGTTAGTTTGAAGAACAGACGTTAAGATGGATTAATCCACATCTTGTGTTTGTTAGAATGGTATTAGTGTCTTTTTTCATTTTCTGCCGGCCCCCAAGTGGAGCTTCGTTCTACTTCAACAGTCCTAAGCTGATTTAAAATGAGGCTCACCTTGAGCACTTGGGCACAATCTAGGAGCAACAAGTAGCTGGAAAAGCAAAACATAAATAAATAAATCAGCCAACCACATCATGTTCTGGCAAATGAATGTCAAGACGTTATAATGTGCCCCAAAGGAAAACTAACCGCGACTCAACGTCCTTCATTCTCTCTTGTTATTAAGCCCTCCTTACACCCATTTCAAATTTTATCCAGAGCATCTTTTATTTCTTGTCTATTTCTTGTTTTATATTTCTGTTTTAACTGTTTGTATATTGTCTTGTTTTTACCTCATATGCTTTATCTTTTATCGTATCTGGTTTTATCTTACTCTGACTTCTGTACATGGGTAACTTACAATGTTGTTACATTTCTATGCTTAAATGTGTTTCCTTGATTGATTGATTGATTGATTGATTGATTGATTGAGTGGTTGATTGATTGATTGATGTGGTGACTCACTGTACGCCCGACTGTACACTGGGAACCTTGAAATGAATGAAGTTGTCTGAAATGAACGAATGGTTTGGTTTTGTGAAAATATTGACATTTTCATTATATGTACTCTGTGCCACAACAAAGATAAACTGTAAAGTTTAAATTAAAAAGTTATTACAGCACTATTTTCCTGATCCATCCCTCTCAAAATGAAGTTGGGCTGTATGTGGCCTCTGAATTAAAACTGCTTTATAATGAAATACAACAACTTTAATTAACTGGCAGACATACACACATGAAGGTACAGCTACATTTTTCTAAAACATGAGGTTGAAAAAAAAAGGTTGAAAAAAATAATAGCCCTGCTGTTATTTAAAAGGGGTTCCACAGCTTTTTGTACTGTTTTGCATAATACATTAAAACATGAGCCACGATCTGTATAACCGGCTTTTTGTGAAATAATTGATGCACTCCCCCCCCCCTTCCTTCTTTCCAGGTCCACCTGTCATCGTCATCCCCCCCCAAAACACCTCTCTCAACCTGTCCCAGAATGCACTTCTGCAGTGCCAGGCGGTGGCGGACCCCCCCAACATGACCTACGTGTGGCTGAAAGATGGAGAGAACGTCTATCACACTGAGTGAGTGCAGCTGGAGCTTTGTCCGTCTTTTTTTTTTTTTTCTGTTGCATGTGCTTCAAATCTGATTTCGTCTGACTGTCTGACTCAGTGCAAATGTGAAATGAACAAAGCACAATAAGTCGTATCACTTGGATTAGCTGTTTGAATAAGAAAAACATCCCGAACATTTCAAAAAAGGCAGCCAATCTCCCCGTGAAGTCCTGTGGCAGACAGCACAACAAGGTGAGTGGAGACTAAAACCTGCTCCTTTGTCAATAGAAAACTAAACCCACCTCCTCATGGAGCTCCCGGACATGAAAGCCTGTCCCAGCGGACCAAACAAATCCAGGAGGCGACATTTCTTAAAAGCCTGTCTGACATGTACTCGTGTGCCGGTCCACTGAGTGATTTGATGATGAAAGCTGATTTGCCTCAGTAAAGTGAGGCGGTAAAATCAGGTACACCACCTGCTTTGCGGCACTCCTTCCGCATGTGTCGCGATATTTCCAGGCAGTTCTGGGTGACTGAGGGCAGGACCTGAGTGTCCTGTCGTTCCTCACTTGAATTTTACATGTTATTACCACTTAAATATTTATTGGGCTCTCAGATCCCCTGGCAGGTATGAATGAGTCATCTTGTGAAACTCAAGCTAATTCTGCTTTCTTTGAAAGCTGGAAGTCCCTCCGTGCATGATAGATTCTTTTCATTTCTTCTTTCTGTGAGTTTGCTCACCAACTTTAGCTCGTGCAAAAATAGCAACACTTACCTTCCAGCAATGAAATCTTGATAAAGCGGCGATGATGCCGGGGAAGGTTTCACAGAGAAATACACCATTTATATTTATTTTTGATTCACAGAGAAAAATTTATAATAGTTTTTTTTAATAATCATGGTGGATAGGCCATTCGACTTTCTACACTCCATATGCTTGATTACATGTTTTTCTATTACCGTATGATTATTGTGCCGTTGGCATTGGCGATGAAATTGTTATTTTCACTACAGTATCTTTCATGACATAAAAATAAAAAAGTAGTTGACAAACTACGTAACTCTT
Source organism: Blennius ocellaris (assembly GCF_963422515.1). Classification (NCBI taxonomy): domain Eukaryota; kingdom Metazoa; phylum Chordata; class Actinopteri; order Blenniiformes; family Blenniidae; genus Blennius; species Blennius ocellaris. The sequence goes on along the minus strand of NC_137664.1, from coordinate 18,063,323 downwards.
AAAACTGTGCTTACCATCATATATGTCAGGCCCCATTTACATGACGTTTTTGTGTGGAAAATGCAAAACTTTTCGTTCTGGGTGTCCGTTTACGTGACAATGGTTTCATACACAAAACAAACCATCAGCACCAACTAGTGGCCCAACGTGTTAACTGCATAACTGCAGCGTTTTTGCCATCTCTGTGTAACCCGACATGGTTTTCATAATGCTGCCGTGTACACAGGAAACTTTTCTTAAATGCCTCCAGCAAGCTGGTTTGGTTTATTTGTTATTACTTTCACGCTCTGAAAACCTGCTTTTTTTTTTTTTTTTTTTATAATATTGACCAGCTTTAAAAAAAAAAGGCTCTCTTTCAGAAGTGCTGCACATTAAGTTATTGTCATTAGACACCTGCTTCTTTGTCTTGCCAGCTGCATTACTGCACATAAATGAAAATCCATAATGACCTATAAGAAATGTTTTAACCTTTCGGTTCATTTCAGCATGATCTCAGGTGATACTATGAGGATAATAACCGGATTTCCAATAAACGCATAGATGAAGCCTCTGTGTTTTGAAAGTTTCAGAAGCACAGCCGTTTACTGGCTTTCTTGGTTTTGGTCATTTTTTCCTTGATTGTTGTGTTTCTGACTTATTCCTTGGGGCCTCTGGAGAAATAATTAGAGCTGCCAATGGATTACGTTCCTGTCTAACCACAGTGTTGGGGCGAATTAATTGAGATGACTCATACTTATTTAAAATTCATTCATTTTAAATTTGTGGAGTGCGAATTCATAGTGCATAGAGACATTTATCACAGCTCAGTCAGTGTTTTACAACATGTTGTCTGAGCGATTACTAAAAATTCACTATTATTGTGCAGCTCTAATTAAAATGACTCCTCAAGGGTTATTTCATAGCGTGAACAAAATTTGTCCTGTTTCACCTGTCGTTAAATATCCCAGAAAAGTGTCTGATGAACACAGAGAGATGATAATCATAGCTAAATTTAACCGAGCTTAAGGTGTATTCTGTTGATAAAAAGTCAAACTTTCTTTGAAGTATTGCAAGAAAATGACAAATAGCAGCCTCGTGGTCCACCATTCCAAGGTTCCAGGCACACTCAGAAATAATGTCATAAACAATGTGGTGAATACTTATTTTTTGAGTGCGTGAACTTTTCATATAATTCATATAAAGAACAAGTTCTTCTTTGTCTTTGACCGCGAACTCAGAACTCTGCTTTCTTCTTGCACTGAAGAAATTTCTTTCAGACTGTGTGACATTGCCTGTTTTTGTGCTGCACAACATGCCTGAGGTCGATGAGAAGCCTCCTTGTTGGCAATGTTGTGTAAAAAAAAAAAAGGCTTGATTGTTAACCGCCAAGGTGAAGAAGTGCTGTGTGAGTGTGTCTCTAGCGTACCCTTTGCAGCGTGACGATGGTGAGCGTCTGGAATGCTGTTCAGTTTATCACACAGTCCTTTACCTGTTGTTGACTCCGATAGACTCCTTGACCCTGCGCTGTTTAAAGCAGATGAATGGAAATAATGAGCGGCTTATGATGGGTTACTTAACCTTGCCCGCATACATTTCTGTCATTTTCTCTTCCTGATCCGAGAGCCCTGTGAGCAAACTCCAAAGTCAAAGGCCGCTCTGCAGTAATCTATTGTGCTCGTGAAGAAACGGTGCTTCAGTCCTCCAGCATCTGTCCAGCAGACCATGAGTTACACACCGGCAAATTCTAGGGCTGATAAAAAAATTTGAGTTTTTTTTTTTTTTTTTTTCCTAAGACGAAAGATTTGAAATTCAAATGAACTGGCTCGGGGCTCGACTTTGGTCCTGGAGATTTTCAGTCACAGCTTCTCCTTTTGGTTTCCCGCTGTAGAGATGTACACGGTGCCGTCTGTCTGTCTGTTCAATGTCAAAGAAAAACTGTACGTTTCTAACGAACCAGCCTCCATATCTTATAGGCATATATGACTATGAAATGCTGGAAGGGTGAATGACAAATGTGCCAGTGTAGTTCTTGGGTTCCTTGAACTTTGGAAGGCCAGGGGCACAAATCCTGACTTTTTGATTATTGGAGAAAAAAAAAATCATCCTCCAACCTGGAACTAAAATTTAAATAAATAAATAAATAAATGCATTGAGGTGAGAATTCTACATGTAATCCAATTTCTCTAGTAAAAGTCATTGCACATCCTGTGCATATTATCCATTATAATGACCAACACAAACACACATTTTAAGGGCGTGGCAAACTCATTAAACAGCAAACTTACATTCCAGCCATGAGCTGACGGGCATTCGCATGGACAGCCGACATGTATTTTGGAAAATAATTCCACTCCGGGAGCCTCTTTCAAAAAGTTGCATTGTTGCTGGATCTGAGCACCATAAACAGACAATCAAAACACAATGAGAGTTTTCTGTTTTCACTGGAAAATGTAACTTTACATTAATATTTTTTCTACAACATGCAGAAGCTAGGAATAAAAGAACTGAAGCTAGAAATTATTGCCACTCCAAGCAATTGCCTCAGCAACTGGAAAATTGCATTTTTTTTTTGCCCCAACTCCATGGAGACAGAGCCCGAGACTTTTCAAACAATTGCGTTTTCCCCCTGTTTCCAAAAACGTCCACCTGGCGAACCGTTTTCAAAAAGTTGCGTTTTCTGTGACTCTGAAAACGGGCCATGTAAATGGACACCAAGAACACACCAGAAGTTTTCTGTTTTTATTCGAAAAAGTTGCCTTCGTGGGTTTAGTTTTTGCACATTAAAACATTTTAATTCAGTATAATTACAAAAAAGCTGAAAAATAATCCCAATTGAAATATAATTATGTTTGTAATGATGCCTTCAAGTGTAGAACAAAGTGAAAAGCTTTGTGGGCAGTAAATATTTCCTCAACATTTTTTTTGTTTCAGCCAAAAAATGCAACAAGCTTGATACATTTTTTTTTGGGTCGTTCAAATGTGAGAAACTCTTCAGGTTAACGTTGGTGAAATGGGATTTCTGCAGGACTCGGCATGCATGTATTTCTAGCTTCACCCTCACAGTAATGCCACTTCTTAAGCACTGGAAGAGTTGTTTTTAGGGATGCTCGATATTGGCTTTTCTACCGATATCCGATATTCCGATATTGTCCAACTCTTAATTTCCGATACCGATATCACCGACACCGATACATGCTGGCTTTTTACATCAAAACTGTTATGTAACAACAACATAAAATAACTCCTACTGTGGAATTAACACATTATGCCTAATTTTATTGTGATGCCCCACTGGATGCATATGTGAATCAAACATGGCTTTCCAAATGTACACACTGAGAAAAATAAGAGAACAACAACTTAAATTATGGAAAAAGTGCCATATTTATTTAGTGTTAGAGAGAAACCTCAACAACAAACTCAACAACACCACAGACAATATAAAAAAAAGGAAGAGGCATATCTTCAGTCCATTAGCTGTAAACAGTCAATGAATGAATAACTGGCCAAAACTTGTCAAATAATATACTCAAACTGGGCTCAATCTCTTTTAAGAGTAACAAAATAGTGCAAATATAAACAAGAAAGGTACAGAAATGCTCACAAAATTAAAACAGCCCTCCTTTAAAGTGCAACAAAAACAAAGACTGACGTTGACTCGTCCATATAACTGGTCTATTTCTTTTTCCCATGTCCTCATGTGTAAGAGGGAGATTTTTCTGTATGAATACAAGCATCTCAGCATTGTCGCAATGTATGCAATTTCTCTTCTCATCAATGATGTGGGCACCAGTGCTGAACAGTGGTTCACTGTCAACACTGGTGCAGGGTGCAGTCAGGTACTGGTACCAGTGCTGAACACTGGTTCACTGTCAACACTGGTGCAGGGTGCAGTCAGGTACTGGTACCAGTGCTGAACACTGGTTCACCATCAACACTGGTGCAGGGTGCAGTCAGGTACTGGTACCAGTGCTGAACACTGGTTCACTGTCAACACTGGTGCAGGGTGCAGTCAGGTACTGGTACCAGTGCTGAACACTGGTTCACTGTCAACACTGGTGCAGGGTGCAGTCAGGTACTGGTACCAGTGCTGAACACTGGTTCACCATCAACACTGGTGCAGGGTGCAGTCAGGTACTGGTACCAGTGCTGAACACTGGTTCACTGTCAACACTGGTGCAGGGTGCAGTCAGGTACTGGTACCAGTGCTGAACACTGGTTCACCATCAACACTGGTGCAGGGTGCAGTCAGGTACTGGTACCAGTGCTGAACAGTGGTTCACTGTCAACACTGGTGCAGGGTGCAGTCAGGTACTGGTACCAGTGCTGAACACTGGTTCACCGTCAACACTGGTGCAGGGTGCAGTCAGGTACTGGTACCAGTGCTGAACACTGGTTCACCATCAACACTGGTGCAGGGTGCAGTCAGGTACTGGTACCAGTGCTGAACACTGGTTCACTGTCAACACTGGTGCAGGGTGCAGTCAGGTACTGGTACCAGTGCTGAACACTGGTTCACTGTCAACACTGGTGCAGGGTGCAGTCAGGTACTGGTACCAGTGCTGAACACTGGTTCACTGTCAACACTGGTGCAGGGTGCAGTCAGGTACTGGTACCAGTGCTGAACACTGGTTCACTGTCAACACTGGTGCAGGGTGCAGTCAGGTACTGGTACCAGTGCTGAACACTGGTTCACTGTCAACACTGGTGCAGGGTGCAGTCAGGTACTGGTACCAGTGCTGAACACTGGTTCACCATCAACACTGGTGCAGGGTGCAGTCAGGTACTGGTACCAGTGCTGAACACTGGTTCACTGTCAACACTGGTGCAGGGTGCAGTCAGGTACTTGCCCAGCAGGGAAGAGGGCCTGGTTGAGCCTCCAGTCCTCCACGGACATTTCATTCACCGGGCTTCTCCTTCTTAGCCACGAGTCCAGCGTGTTGTATTTGTTGTTGTTAAACGTCATCAAGCGCGCGCCCGTAAACGTCCCATGCTGCGTTCATGCAGACTCGGAAATTCCAATATCGGTTGTAAAAAACTGATACCGATATTTCCAAATATTACATTTTTAAGTCAATATCGGCCGATAATATCGGCCCTCCGATATTATCGGACATCCCTAGTTGTTTTTCATGTCTGCCACTTGAAACAGTACATTTTCCAGTAAATGCGCCACCAACAGCTGCTAATACACTTTTCAGGGTCTTCACATGTTCTGGATTGGAACCTCAGTTGGAATGATTTTGACTTTTGCCCCACATGTTTGACACTTCCCACGGAGCAGACTGGACCGGCCCAGTTTTGGCCAATGATGTTTCAAGTTTACCGTATATTCCGGCCTATAATTTGCACTTTTGTGAAATAAATTTCCAAATAAATGTGACTTACAGTCCAGTTCGACATTTTTTTTGACTGGTGCGATGTATACTCAGGAGAACTTTGACGTCCATTCAATACGTGACAACAGTGGATGGAGTCACTGAAAAAGGAACATTTTGTGAAACTCTCTGCCACTTTTTTGAAATACTGCTTCCAAGCAAGCACACCATGGTTGTAGTAAATAGTTCTTCTGCATGCGCGCGAGTAGATGGACAATAACAACAACGTTTGCCACCAAAGTGTCATGACTCCCAGTTCATATTCTCCTGGGACTCAAACGTTTGTGAAACGAAGCGGCAAAAATTATGTGTTCTCACTTGAAATGTTGCTGCATAAATGGGGCATTAGGCTTTATAGCATGATTTTGACTTGTGAAAAGAATTAAAAAAAAAACTCATGCAGGCACAGTGAGAACATGGAAACTCACATCATCACATCAATTGAGAAAATTGTCAGATTTTCTCGAAATGTGCCTATTTATATGATTATAAATATGTAAAGGTCGTTAAAATGTACAAGCACAGTCATTACAAATGATGAAACTATTGTAGTACTGTTAGTTCTTTCAGGCAGCGGCGTATAGTCAAAGTTTGTGAAAAAGGGATAAACAAAGAGGAGCATTTAGCACCAAAAGAGCTCCAATCGTTTTCTTCAGCGACACATTACCAAACCTCTAACCACACGACACTGTTGCTTGAGGACTTTAGTTTCCTGTAAGAAACCATAATGACAGGTTACGTACTGTATCTATCCCACTGTTTTTGACCTTTTTTCTGTCCCAGGTGTGCCTCACACATATAATGAAGAGGATAAATTCGAATGAGCTAAAAGCTTCAGTCATACCATTTCAGGAGAAAAAAAAAATATATAATTGCTCTGGAACTGTAATGCACCGAACGAGCTTTTCTGTGTGAGAGGTTTAACGAAAGCGCCGCTCAGTGCCAAGGAGAAGATCCGAGCGAGCGGGGAACGTTTCACGGTTGCCAAAATATCATCCACCAGACAATTGAACACCCTCTTGAAAAAAGAGAATGGTTGGGATAGGGTCAGTGAAGCAGGTGGTGGGCTTAATTTGCTTTACTTCTCCTCCTGCATTCCTCCAGCACACATATCACTATTCTCTATGGTTATACATTTTCAACTTGATTTCGATGCGAAATATAAAAAAAAAATATTCAAGAGGCTTTCTGCAGATAATATATATATATATAATGCCGTTAACAGCTGAATCAAGAACATGAGGATTATTCATCTATAGCTGAATTAATTAATAAGCTCTTTTGTAATTGCTTTCTTAAAAATAGTGATATGCTCTTTGGGGATGCCAAAACAGACCTCCTGTTGCTTTTTTTTATTTTTTATTTTTTTAAATCCATTTCCACTCAGTTTTCTTGTTTTGTTTTATGCTTGAAGCATGCTGTTTAACTGAGTGTGTTTGTTTTATTATTAGTTAGATCATAAAAAGTAAATGAATATAGTCAGATTTGTATTATTTTCATTAGAATTAAATGAGAAAGTGCAAAAATGAAATGTTGAACAATTTTGCTCCATGCCAAACATGATTGAAGTATGACTGATACTCTCATTAACATTGAGCTGGTAGCAGGTAGCTAAAGGTTAGTAGTTGTACTTGTACTCATCCTTGTAGAAAGTAGTATTTGTGCATGGTCATTTGTTTTAAACCTCAATGTGGAAGCCACAAAAGGTGTGTGTGTCCTTCTGGGTTGTGTTCATTTGAAGATGTCGGGATGGTTGTTTCCTGTTGTTTGTTCTGGATTTCATAAAGTTCGGTTGCCCAACATTCATTGACTCACTTGTTATTACCACCAATTAGTGCACCATTACCATAACCCCCCACTCTGAGAAAGAAGTTCATTTGTAACCTTTAAAAGTTAGACAAAACAAGCTTTTTTTTTTTTGTTTTATTGAGTTTCATTGTACAATCTTGTCTTGCAAAGAGTAAAAAGCCTTTCACAGACAAGTAGTCATAGAAATGACAGATTACAAATGAACAACAAGGTTTAGAATTAAAAACAATAAAGACTGTGAAGTAATGTGTCATTCAAACAGTCCTCAGGCTGGGACTTCTGTGGTAGCTTGTGTCAAATGTTCAGAACATTGAATCTAAATGCAATTCAAATGTATTTAAAATATCTTACAGTTTTCTTTAAAGTTCTCAAGAAGTTGAGTTGCCTCTCAGGTGATCATGGAAGGTTTTGCATCGTCGTGGCACAGCAGTGCAGAAAGTCAAGACGGACAGCTTCTTCTAGTGAGGGAGGGACATCTTTACACAATGATACGCGAGATCTCAGACCTTGTTGTCAATTCTTGTTGAGGCGAGCAGCCTCAACAGCGGTGGAGTGAGTGGAGAAGGGGTTTAACAATGATTTTCAAATGGACGTTTTTCAGAGATGTCTCATGCGACCATTTTTGCTTCATCTACATCCAAGTAAAGCTTTGATTATACACACCACATGACATTGTGGTCTGTACGTAATTGTTTGGCTTCATGAAAATACAGACATTTTCATCATTGTATAATTGTATACTCTGTACAACAACAGCAAAAAGACTTTGAAGTCTGAATGTAAATGTTATGGCACCATTTTACCAGTCTGACCAACTCAAGATATTGGGTTGAACTAAAAACCCTCCCACAATCAGGCAGCGCTGCTCTGGCACATGGCACCACGAGAGGAAGCAATTCCTCCTCTTCCCAAGATGGGCATGTGTGGGCGGAGCCAGTCCAGTTCACACAGACACAGCAGATTCTGAATACAACTCCTATGATTCTATATTCAAATGGCTGAAAATCAAGGAAAAGCTGGATTTGGGACAATAAACTTTAAGTATATCCACACAGTGAAGTTGTACTAGTTTCTTTTGTACATGTTCCGTTTTAAAATGAAATAGAAACTATATTAATCAAATAGTTTCATACATTAATACTGAAAAAAGTTTGTCTTAAGACCAGTTACATTGTATAAATGAATAGAATTTCTACTGCCTTTTTCCTGTTTTTGCAGAATAAGCCTCCACCAAGGTCATGTGGTTCATTTCCAAACCCTAAAGGAGTGTGCCAACGCTGATCTTTTTGAGATCAAATGCTGCTATTAGTTTTTTTTCTTTGTGCAGCTGAAGAAAAGCAGCACCATTGTTCTGCTGAGCGTCCAGCTCATGTCACTTTGACACATTATTTTGGCCTTGAAGCCCCCTGAAGGTATGCGGCTCCTCGGAGGGAGTCCCTAGAACAGTTTAGGCCGAGACAGATTTGTTTTCTGTAAAAATAAAAGCTCGTGAAACTACAAAAAATGTGCCATGAAAGCTTGAAAGCGCCGCCGAGTTTTTCCATCCACTCTTTGTGGTCGCTGCCGGCGACCCCGTCCACATTTACTCATCTGATTCAACCGTTAATGTAAAATAATATTGTAAGTGGAGCTTAAATAGCCGGAGCACTCAGTGACTCGGGCTGATGTGGATATTAATGCAGCGGGAGATAAACAGAGGAGTGACGAAGTGCAGCGGGGGTTGCTTGCTTTACTTGAATCATCTGACCTCTCCGGTAATCACCACAAAATGTGTCACGTTCTTTGCGGTCCCACCTGAACATGTTGTCAGCTTTTCTATGCAACAGAGGCCGCTGGAGTCTGCTCTGCTTTCTCTGGGAGAATGTATGAAGCGAGTGGGCACTTGTCTTCCCACTCTAACTGAAATGAAATGAAATATCCTTAACCTCCATCTACACGTAACTCACAGAGGAAAAAAAAGAGGGAAAAAAAAAATCCCTCCTACACAGTCGATGCTTTGAGAGCCTGTTTGACTCGATGAGCAACAACAGGCATGATTTACCACTTTTCTTTACTCTGGAGGAGCTGGTTTGTCCTTTACGTACTGAAGAAACTCCTGTGTGATTTCTCCGAAGGTCTCTGAAGTCGCGAGTGAAGATCATGGTGGACGGAACTCTGCTCATCACCAGCCTCATCCCAGAGGATTCTGGGAACTACACCTGTGTGCCGACCAATGGCCTGCTGACTCCGCCAACCGCCTCTGCAAACCTGACAGTGATGCGTATGTTTCTCTCTCTCTCTCTCTCTCTCTGTGTGTGTGTGTGTGTGTGTGTGTGTGTGTGTGTGTGTGTGTGTGTGTGTGTGTGTGTGTGTGTGTGTGTGTGTGTGTGTGTGTGTGTGTGTGTGTGTGTGTGTGTGTGTGTATTCTCGTGAGAAATTTGCAGTTTATTTGCATTTTTATGATGCAAGCTTTGAAGGTTCAACCTCAGACTTGGCCCTTGCCGTCGTAGCACCGACCCACAGCTGCCAAACACAGCATCACATCACGTTATGATTAGTTTTAAAAAACTAAAAACTAAAGGAAACTAAAGTAGTAGAAGAATGACTAATTAAACCACAGTCGAGCTGATTGAAACTAAGTAAACAGACAAAAGCCACTGACTAGGAAATGGTTTAACATTTGCCAATGTTGTAATCAGCCACAAGGTGGCAAATTAGATGTTTTCCTTCTAAACCAGGGGTTTTTTCATAACATGTTCACGTTAGTCTCTGCGCTAACTGATGCACGATTGATGCTGTAATACCACTTTACACCACAAGTTGGTGCATTGAGTTGCTGACATCTGGCAAGGAACAAGTCGAATAAAAATGGCTGAATTTATTTCCCATTGCAAAAAATAAAAACTGGCAGAATTCTCCAAGCTACATTAAGATGACACTATCATGACTCACCGTTAATGTAAAACAGTACCGTGCCAAAATATTATGTCATACCTTTTCAGCACGAACATTTTTACTAAATATATTTTATAAATGATGTGATTTGTGTTTCTTGCTTGAATCTACAAGAGCAGTTTAATACCACATTGAAAAATAACAGAAAGTTAAAGGTCCATCCACAGTGGTAGTTATCAGAGTTGTATTGCGTCTGTAACTACACCCAGCAATGATGTGACTTGGCTCCACTCAGTACAGCACCTCTGGGTGACTGTTTCAACACTGCAAGTCAGGATAAACAAGATTTTCAGCTGCTGATTGCTCTGAAAGGTGAGCTTGAAAAACAATCTGGGCTTATAGAGTTATATACAGAAAGCACTAAAGTCCAAAGTATCTAATAATTCCCAAGTACAGTAGTAAACCCTCACAGTCTCGTAGTCAATGGTGTTGGCTGAAGAAGGGTGCGTGTTAGCATTTTTGTGAAAGTTAACTTCTAAACCTCTTATCCAATCATCTCTGGGTTTCAGATGTCATCGCACCACAGTCCAGAATGTATAAAATATAAATAGGACCATGATATAAATACAAAGAAGAAGTTTTTTTGGCCCTATAGTGTGACGCACGTTAGTAACGATTGGGTATTCGCCCGTACTGATTGCAATTTATTGCTTGTCTGATTAGCAAAAAATGCTGCTAATGGGACAAAGTGATCCCAGGAAATTCATGGTTCCTTTTGGCCAAACCCAAGGTCAGAACTCAGGAGTCGTAAAGCATGTTATACAGTCGTGCACTCTAGATTTTGTGGCGAGTGCTCTGCGAAGCCTCGCAGGCTGGACAGGACAAAGTGCCATGAAGGACATTGGACGACTAAAACTTTCGGCAATCGATTGTGCTTTATGATAAACAGCATTGCGCTGTTAAATCTTCCCCTGAGTCAAGCTGGATACTGTGTAGTCATGATTGAGTTAAGTAAACTTCAGTAGGTTGACCAGATAATAGGAAAAAGATACGTCAATTTTCTTCCATTGAAGTTGGAATGAAAATGTTAGATGCTCCTTACAAGTTAAGTGTTTTTTGCATTTAAATCATGCACAACACGTTGATTATTCATTAACTCATCATTCAATTAATATTACTTAGACTTAGAAACCACACATCAGGCAGAACATTACAACCACTGTTTTGTTGTTTTGTTTCTCCTTACGGTAGCTCCGACACAACAACTCGTAGCTTCGATAAGTCCTCTGACAGTGACGTTAAGTACGTGGCACTAAGACTCTTCAGTTGCCACAACATGAGGTGATATTTGAGGCGATGTTAACCCTGTGAACTCTTCCACATGCATCTCAAAGCATTATTGAACCCTTCTGAAGAGTTATGGCACTTTATCCTGCTGCATCTCATTGAGTTTCTCCCTCAAGTTGTGTGCAGCAATCGATAAGTGGTAGCACAATGGAAATTAACCATCCATTCATCTTCTACACCACATTATCCTGGATAGCGGCGCAGTGCACTGGAGGAACTCGTAACATGCAATACAAGCGATCTCCTGAAAGCAGAGCTGGAGCCTTCAGTGACAATGCAGCACTTGTGATTTGTACAAAAGCCTAATGTGTAAAGTTATGTGGTAATAAAAAGTAATTAAGGGCCTTGTCTTTCAAATTCAAGCTATTGAACCTGGATTTTAAGTTTAAAACAAACCAAAATCACCTATTGTTGTTATTCATGGCTGAATAATAAAATGACAAAAAACAAATTTCTTGTTTTGGGTGTTATAGTTAATCGATTTGTTATGTTTTTTCCAAAAGATAACCCTGTTTTGACTTATTGAAAGTACAATTGTTCTTCGTATCATTTTTTTGTAACCGTATTTATGTGTTTTAGGTATTTTAGAGCAAGTAAGAGAGAATTGATGTTGATAATCATTGCTTAAGACACATGAGTCATAACATGACATTGTTTAACATATTCACATTCATACACTGTTATAAATACAGTTCATGTATAAAGTTTCCATCCCCGAGCTTTGGTGTGTATCAATTCATTCATACCACACATGCTCACAAACAATAATTATGACTGACAAGAACAAAGAAAAACGCTTATTTATTTGTCCAAATTTCTCGTTATCTCAGTTATTATTATCTCTGTTTCAGAATCCTGTAAATTATTGTAATCGGTTAAAGCAATAGGGAAAAAGGACCGTGCTGGTTATTTGAAGCAAAAGTTTCCTTTTTTACATTTACTCAACCTCCACCCAACCTGTCTCAGTATTTAGCGCAACTTTGCATTTTGTTGCATCAACTTAATAGGTTAAAATTTAAATTTTTTTTACATATGGACATTTTCCTAATGAATGGTGAAGGGATTTTGCTTTTACACAGACACGCGCTCACACATATCCCCATCGTATCAACACAACGAGTGGAGTCAGAGCAGCCCATCTTTATTTTTTCCCAACACTCCGTGGTCTGAATCTGACGCAGGCCCATTAGAGCAGCTTTCTGTGGAAGAGAGGGGGTCAAACACGGTCAGTCCGGCTCGTCTGCAGCTAATAAGCACCTTACATAACAAGCCGTGATGCACCGAGCTCTCTCAGACCCCTCTGCAATGGCTGCTCCGGCTCCTATGTGGTCAAACCTCTCGGAGAAGCTTTTATCTCCCACACACATCGGTGAGCCTTGGACATCCATGACCCTGTCGTTGGTTCACCAGCTCATCGGGCTCCTTTTGATACACTCGCCAATAATACCCCTCCAGAACAGCTTTTTTTTGGAGAGTGATCGGACCCAGCTGTCTGACCGCCACGTCAACGCCTCAAATTGTCCCCCTGCCCATTATTCTGGCTTCCATCACGTCAGTTTCAAATATTGAGCTCTCACTCGGTTCCTAATGCGTCTTCCTCCTTGACAGGAAGCACGGTAAATGAGACGACTGCCCGTTTGACCAGTCGGTTGTTTTAATATTTTGTCAGTTTTCTCTCAAAATGAATCAGAAGGTACAGATATTGGAGTTGCTCCTTGAGAGGTGAATGACATGCTTTATGTTTCAGACCCAGCCAAGCCGCTCCGAATGCCCCAGGAAACGTACCTCCCCACAGGTATGAATGGCGTGGTCTCCTGCCCGGCGGCTGCTCGGCCTCCGCTGCTCCGGGTGGATTGGACAAAAGACGGAGAACCGCTCGACTTGTCCTTGGTAATAACAAGAATTTTGTTTTTTTCGAAATCTCATCCACATGGTATCTGCCAGCACACTGTGCGACCTTTTCGCCAAAAAACTCCAACTCCCATGTTTCATTTTAAGCGGGCGGCAGCGCTCCATTATTGATTCCTGATACTGCAAAACCTCCCAGGGGCTGAAAAACAGTGTCTGGAATCATGCGTTTCTCTCTCAGCAGAATCATGTCCAATGCCATTGCAGGCGTCTACCGAGCAACAGCCTTCAGCGAATCGCTGTGGAGCAGCTCAACAATCAGCTTCCACAACAAGGCAGCTGCACTTTTTAGTGTAGACCTAATTATGTCTGCCCAAAACATTTAATCAGGACGTTTCCTTTTCCCTCGCCGATGGATATATCTCCTCCGTTCTTCAGGTGTGAGACTGTTCAATGATACATTTTGATGGATGGTGGCGATGACGTTACTTACAGAAGCTTTGGGAGTAATCCCCGGGGAGTCCCTCACTGCTCGTCATGCTTTCCTTTGTTCTTGATTCCCCCCCGTTACTTCAATCTTCCTCTCATCTCATTGGAGAGATGAGTGTGGGAACAAGAGACGCACTGATACTGACACCAGTATCGGCTATCGTACTCGTGAAAGCTTCAACCTGGTGCGTATTACGTGACGCAGTGGTGTACTGGAGCCTTCATGCGTTGTGTCGTGTCGAAGCAGAGGCTGTTCTTGGTTTGCAGCAAAGCATCGTCTTGGATATCGTTTGCATATTTAATATGAATTAGACTTGAAGGCATTTAATCACTACTCGTACTCGTAGTCACTATAGTTAAGTAGCTACTTGTACTCGTTTTTTAAATAAGTGGTGTGGGTGCATCCCTAGTGGGAGCCATCACAGAAGAAGGGGGAAAGAAGACGGACAACGTACCATTTTGCAGACTTTGTTCTCCTAATTTTTTCCTTTAAGAAAAAATCCTCAAAAAGCGTTACGTGTATGTGTTTTTGTTTTTTTTCATCCTTTTGAAGTTAGAGCCCAGGGTATCAAACTTTTAATAACGTTCCCTTTGTTTTGCGTGCAGAGAGATCCACCCACTTCCTCCCCCTCCCTCCCTCCCTCCACATGCTGTGTTGACCCTCTTTCCTCAACACTTTGGTCTGAAGCGATGGACATGCCCGCTGACGAGATGCACCACAGGAAATGTGACAGATTCCTGTAGTGCGGGACACAGGCGCTGGAGTCGGCCTGTTATTCTGCCAATTATTCCAATTTGAGTGTGGATGTCACAAGCCCTCATATGTGCTGTAATACTCGCCGCCTCATTCCAGGAAGGATAATAGCCGTTTTGACTTCATTAAACTGAGTGGGAACCTTTTGCGCAGTCAGAACGCAACACGAGCCTTCCACCGTGGCTTAATTGAAAAAAATGACCGGAAAATTTCACTGCTTTTAATGCAAATGATTCCTTAAAATAAAACAAAAGAAAGATCCAGCAGAGCATCATGGCTGCATGTTCAGACGTAGAAAAAAAAAGTTTTTAGGTTTTTTTTCTATTCACTTTATTTTCAACCACGAGTTTAGTTGTCATCTTTAAAAACCAGTGCCAATAATAAAGGATTAAATATTTGACATTTTTAGATTGGGAAGTAATCTGTCCAGTACTTAACTTCTGAAATCATCATTTCCGTAAGCCCTTCAAACACAGCTGAAGGAGCTCATGTTGCTTTGGGCACACCTTCATACCTCAAAGAAATCAATGTTTTTCATCATAATTGAACCATCAAACATTCAAAATGGCACACACACAAAAAAGATAATTTCCTCAAACTAGTGGTTATTCCAGCCTGTGTGTGAATAATTATAAGTTGGTTTGGAAGTGACAGAGTGAACGTGTCATATTTAATACGCTGACATTTCGTCTGTGCTCTTCCTTTGCTGTCAATGTCTGTGCTGCCATCTGTCTGCGATCTAAAGAGCTCCTTCAAACCTGCAGTTGAAAGGTTGGTTGGTGCTAAGATTTGAAAAGTACGAAGTCCCCAAAGGGACATGGCGAAAAAAAAAAGAGAATAGCAGAGAATAAAATTGTGATCTTTTTTTAAAAGATTATTTCCACCTATATAAAGACGTAATAATGTATAAAGATTTATAATCATATTTGTGTCATCATAGCGATGTCAACACACATTTGGTGACATGCTGTAAGGGTGTCTCGCAGATTTATTTCCATGATTACATATCCTGAATTGTTGTCTTTGCCTCTGCCGTGTTTAATTGATCAAATTAAACAACAATAAACTGAGAGATTTCACAAGCGTTTCTGAGGATTTTGCAAAAACATCCCAGTGCAGGTAAATCCAACTTTCTCTGATGAATGGTGTAAATAATTGGCTGATGGTCTTTCATCTTACCGATGAAGACTCATTTCAGATTAGTATTTTAGGTGTCGAGCTGCACGGTGATGCAATGGCTTGGATTGTTGGATGTGTCCAGGGTGGATACTGCCAGCGCCATGTGACCCAAGATCAAATGTTTGATGTTTGGACATTTTCTTGTTAATTTGTCTGGCAGTTCAGTCAGTCTTTTGCAATATGTCTATTCCACATGTTTCAATCGCAATAATTTACACTTAAAGTACATCACAAATGCGTCGTGATGAGCGTCTTCTCCGTCCCTGTCGTTTCTCCCTCTCAGTATCCAGGATGGACCTTGAAGCCAAAGGGCTCCCTGTTCATGGCCACAGTCAATGACGACGCAGCAGGCGTGTACACCTGCACTCCGTACAACAGCTACGGCACCATGGGTCCGTCCGGGCCGACAAATGTGATTCTGCAGGTTAGTGCTCCCTTCTGTGGCAGCCGGCTCACTAATTAGGGAGACGCGGTGCGTGAAGCCGCTGCGAGGCATGACGGCGCTCCACTGACACAAGTGTTGGTTGGGGATGCTGTGAGCGCTCAGATCAGATGTGTCGACTAAACCTGTCTGTCTACACTGCGAGCGTGAGTATATTCTAATTAGCCCCAACCACATCTTGTCACAGTGAATTAAAAACTTAACAGAAACGACATTTTCGCGACCTTTTCCCTTCGACGTTTCAGCTGCGTGACATTAATAGATGTCTGCGCCAACACGCTACAATGCCGTCACTATTGTGGGAGTTAATTGTGTGGCTAATCCTTTTGTTATTAAGATAATCTTGTCCAAGGCGGCAGTAATTCAGTCTTAAATTCCATTGTTGGCACTGCTGCAATCTTCTTGATTTGACTATATTGCTTTGGCATTTTTACAGGACCCCCCATCATTCAGCATCGCTCCGGAAGAGCAGTACAGGCGGGACGCTAGTGGGACCCTGCTCATCCCATGTCAAGGAAATGCCGACCCGACAAATAAAATAACCTGGAGCAAGGTATAAACTACACGTTTCAAGTTCAAGACTTTGTAAATCATGATTGTTAAACATAAGGCTCATGGGCTGAAAGCAATCTGCACGGTGCTCCAACCTGGCCCGTCACACCAACAAGCAAATTGTTTCAAAGAGAATAAATTTCTTCAGCGTAGCGAATACAGCACAACACTGGGAGCCGGTCAATACCAATCAGTTTCCTTAATATTCATACTTAATATTTTTCCATTCACAGTATGCCTTTAACTCCAACCACAGCCTTTTGAATTCTTGATGCAAGAATTGAATAATCTCCCTAAAATATTCCAAAATATTATTTTAACAATTAATTCTTGAGTCCCCAAAGAAGTTTCAATGCAAATATTCACGGCAACTGCAGCCACTAATTTATGCATCACACAGTTTATCCCCGTACTGAATGGGAGAATTTCTTGATGGTAAGATATGTGTGTTAACTAGCTGCATTAGCTACTTGGCTACTAGTCAAGTAGCATTAGCGTCAACATCATTTAGTAGCAGATCTAATTTCAGATTATTTGCCAGATAATTTTAAGCAAGATGAAGCACGTGTTATTTGGTGCATTTTCATTAACAACAAAAAAATGGAAGAGTTTCGGCCAGATTTCGGTATTTTGCATCATGACAAAATAACGCAAGGTTAAAATTGCCTTTTTTTCTTGTTACTATCCAGGATATTTTGTCATTTTGAAATGAGTGTATAATAAATATAGATTTTTTAGCCCTGTTTACACGACAACGTTTTCAAGTGAAAACTGAAACCTTTGCTTGCGTTTTGGGTTACATGACTGCAGTGCTCGGAGCCACTGGAAATGCAACTTTTTGAAAACAGCTCACAAGGTAAAAGGTTTTGGAAACATTCTCACTTTACTCCATCTCCTTGGAAATGGAGAAAAGAGCGACTTTTACCTCCAGAGTGTCATGACTCCCAGTACATAATCTGGTCCTGGAATAGCAATGTTTATAGCGCATTGCTGTCTGTGCTCGTGTGTGTGTGTGATTTCATTACAAAAACAACCAACAGCAGCAACTCGTGTTCCCACACGCTAACTACATCGTGCCATGTCAACACAAACTTTTTCTGAAACAAAAACACAAAAACAATGCGATTCCGTTGTCATATAACTGTGCCATGCTCAAAGTTGTTTCTGTTAAATCGCCTATGATTTGCGATCGTTTATAGGTGCTCTCTTCCCATTGGCCCAGCCCAATAAAGATCAAACTAATCAGGATACTGTCTCGGGAGTAGCTGGGCAGTTTACATAATGTGCTTCCATCTTTTCTTTTGAACCAACTTCAGAAAAAGAGTAACTAACGCCTTGATTCCCTGTTTGCATTGGTTTATTAGGAACATACTGGAGGTTGCAAGAAGTATCAGAACACACACAAACATTTTCTACTTTCCCGCCCTGTGTCCAGTTGACTCACGATGACTAATTCAGTACTGGAGGATGTACACATGAATTCACACCAGTCAGGCCTGGTAGGGGGCTAGCCGGTTTACCTCTCCCGACACATTTAACTGCACTTGACCTCAGCTTGTAGGTAGTAGTAGCTGGCAGAGCCGCATCATGTCGGAGGCGTATGTTTAATAGCAGCTGGCGCAATAGTCCTCTCAGTTTCCAAAGGAGTGCGTCCGCGGTCTAATTTATTCCTCTCTCCCTCGCCCTCCGCCCCCTCATCTGAAGACACGGGCGAGGGAGGTGCAGACGGAAGCAAACAGTTCCGCAGTCCGTCGCTCTGGAGTCGCCTCGCCGGCTCACGATTTACTTATTCACTCAAGTATGAAGAATTCGATCAAATCCTGTGTATAATTACACCGCTGCGCCCATGTATTGCATTTCACATGGATGCATGTCACGCCACCGAGGTAAACGTCTCTCTAACTGCCATTTCACAGCAATTCTGAGGTGTAACTTCGCTGAGTGTGGCCAGAGGCAGAAAACCCTCTCAGCCCACTCGCGTCAGTGTTTTTGCTCCACAGAACAAACAGCCGCTCTGCAGGTCAGCAGCCCAATAGGGAAAGGTAGCAGGAACTGATTCAAAAACACACACTCCATAAAAAAACCCCAAAAAAACAAAACTCAAAGAAAGCCAAATTATGTCAAAGCACTTCTATCACAAGGTTACGTGTCAACAGAACCTTAAAAGTTCCAATTAAAGGTTATTATGGTACTATTATACCTGTCTGTGCCACTCGAGGTTAAATTGGGCTGCATGTGACCCCTGAACTAACACGTGTTTAACACCAGGCTTAAACTCAGGACGCGTCCAAATAGTCCCTCCTTTCTGCTTTCCTTTCCACTTTTTCTTAACCTTGTGGATGACGTTACGGTGTTAAGGAAAGGTGTTAAGAGGCTTCCTAAAGGAGTGAGGGAAAGGCGATCACGTTGTTTTGGGGGACAGAGTGCACTTAACGAGGTGACATAATAATAATCCACTGGCGGTGCAGGTTAGTGACGTCTGCCGTGATGAAAATAACTACAAATTTCTGTAAATGGACTATAAAAAGCATAAGTTATAACACTTTCTCCTGTGCCTCCAACCGCTGATATAATCTCAAATATCACAAGGTTTGAATCAAAATCACAGGAAAAGAGGCTCCAGGCTACGAGGAAGTAAAGTGAAACTGCTTCCAGGTGAATAAATAATTAATCAAACTGAGAATAGGCTGCACAATAAGTTTACTTCACTGTGTTTATTTGACAACATCTGCATCACGTTCATAGTTGGGATATGTGTTTTAGATTATTTACATTTGTTTAAGACATATTATTGCATTTTTAACTTAATGTGATCTGTGTCCCTTTTCAATTAGCATGAGTTTCCCTGAACGCTCGGATGAGAAGGTCGCTTTAAATGTTGTCGCTGCAAGGAATTGTGGGGCAACATGTCATGGCCGCCACTTAAATAATTCTGGGGTTTTAGGGAAAAGTGAATAGGAAAGGCGATAGGAGGGACGTACTGAGCACATCGGACGCACCCACAAAGTTAAGAACGTTTTTTGGTTTTTTTCGAACTACACATCCTGGTTAAGCTTCATGGACAGAGACACTAAACATTCTTTAATAAATGATAATACATGCAGATATGGGCAAGTAAGAATAATACGAGCATTTGAATAGAATAGTGTGTATGGCAGGTAGGTTTGTTTGGTTTTTTTTTTTTGGTTTCTTTTGTTCCAACATATTCTATTTTCCGCTTCAGGATATTTATAAAGACAGACACAGTTAAGGATGTTTTCATGGTATAATCAAGCTCCTTCCACACTTCCAGATGAGCCACTCCCACGTCTACCTTTATTTACATTTCTCAACCTTCTGCAATGAGTTTTTTTTTTTTTTTCATCTTGAATAGATGGAAAGTGGATCGGAGCAAGGTCGCAAAGCACAAAATCATACATTACATAGCCTTCATGATTTTCAGTAAGTGTTTGAAGACTTTGCTCTGATCGCAACAATGTTTCTCTGGAGGCTTGGAGATGAGTTTCACTATTTCACATCGTCGTGAGCAGGACTACTTATTGCAACAACACATTATCAGTAGGGTAACACTAACCTGTCTCATGACGGTCTAATCCCAGCTCCTGATCCCTGTTGGTGGGTGAACAATCACCACCAGGAGGCCTCTGAGAAGGTCTCGTCCACATGATAACATCTCATGTGACACCTCATCATTTTTTGGCTTTTTTGTTTGAGAAAAGTTTTCCTCTCACAAGCCAACGTTCTGAAAACGATGTCGATATTTCTGCAACAAAAATGCCAAAAATATGCATTTTCACTTAAAAACACGTAAAATGATCTTTGTATTTTCGATGATCTGCTTGTGTTTTTTTTTTTTTTTCCCCTTTAAATCCAATTGTGTTAATGTTTAATGAGCTCTTTTAACTACTTGATTCCTTGCATATTTCCTCATCAGGTCGACCCCATTCGACGTATTTCTTACTCCATAGAGCGCAACGGCTCCCTGCTGCTGCAGCCTCTCGGTAAAGACCACCAGGGGGCGTGGGAATGCAGCGCCTCCAACCGCGTAGCCTCCGTGAAAGCCATCACGCAAGTCTTTGTCTTGGGTGAGTCTGAAAAGTTAACCGAGCGAGCACAGCGATTACATGAGCCGGCCACATTTTTAGCCTTTTACCTTGTATTATTTATATATTTCCTCGCCCAAATTGTCTTCTGTACACCTGGTGCAAAGCTTGATCGTGCGCAGGCCGGATGCCTGTGCCTCCACTCCGCCTCCGACGGATAAATGCGGTGCATGCGGAGATGGCCTCTAAACTCTCGCTGCATCGGGTAGTTGAAGTGCTGGCCAGTTTCCATCAACTCCTCTCTTCTCCCTCCATTACAGGAACCAGTCCCCATGCGGCTACCTCTCTGTCCGTCTCTCCAGGGGTGAAGCAGGCCAACATATCCTGGGAGGCAGGCTTTGATGGAGGATCGGCGCAGACATTTTCAGTTTGGTGGGTGTTAAAGCCTCCGAATTTTTTTCTCGGGCTGTAACTATGGCAGCCATCGACAACGCTGGTATTACGCTTTTGATTTCCGGGATGAGGATTCCATTTATCTGTTATCACTTCTTGGCAGCTACAATAAAAACAAAAACAAACAAAAAACGCCGGTGTAGAGCATAACTTTATAATGTGGCGGCCTTGCTGGCTACAATCAGAGGTTACGGACACAGGAGTTGGTTTCGCACGTGTTTTCTGTGAGTCGGCATTATTGGCCCTGGAATCATATGCAGGTGAAATGTGTATCATGTGAGGGAAAGGAGAAAAAAGTGAAAACGATAGTCAAAAAATGTCATCATCAGTTCAATAACAGATCAAATATTAAAAAAAAATATATATATATTCATGTCATTTTGTGCTTGTTGTTCGAGAAAAGTGTCAAAGTTGATCCATCTGTTCATCTTAATCACATTGTAACCTGGCAGCGCTGCATCAGATACCAGTTATCGTAACGCCTCGGAGGGAACTGGGTCATCGCTGCGCAGCAACAAATACAAATTGCCTCAAAACATTTAAAAATAGCTGGGCCGATCAATAAAAACGAGCCGTCAAAGTCTCGGCTCGTCCCTCCCGCAGACAGCCCGTTGCGTCGAGGTTACTCGTGCGGCGAAGAGCGCTCAATCAAAAGACCAACGGCTTCATGTCGTCTCGTCGCCGGAGGAACTTTTAAACGGGATATAACGTGACAGCAGTTCTCCATCGACATTTCAATCTTCAATCTTCATTTGCTTCCTGCGAAGGACAGAGATGGTCGCGAATGAGGTGGCGTTGGTGTTCAGCGAGTCGCAGCAAATCAAATTTTAACCATTGTATGTTTGCTCGATGGGCAAGTGTTGACTCTTCTTGTGAAATCTGTATGGAACAAGACGAAAACACCCACACATCTTCCGCCATTAAAATAAATCTCTGCTTTCCACACAGTCCTCATGGTAACTTTTGATTGCGTTTAACAATCATCCCACACATCCAATATCTGTCTTTTTGGCTTTTCATAAGAAACACAAATCTTAAGTCGAGTCAACGCAGTTGCACTCAGACTAACAACGGTCTCATTTCCAGACCGACATGATTCATTCTTTTTCCTGTTTTGAATAGGTGAGTAGGTTTTCTCTCAGCCTCTGGGTCAAGTCATTTCACTATGAAACAGTGGTGTGGAAACTCTGCTGTGGTAGAAACATAGAAATCACCATAATTGGAGTTGTAAGCTCTTCGTGCAATAGCGGAGATACATCAGCGCTGTCTCTGCTGCACAATCTGGAGCTGATGATGACTATGAATGATTAATGGAACCTACTTTTCTGTCATGTTTCATAAAACCAGAAGCCCAGAGTTCCCCACCGCTCTTTTGTTCTCACTTTCTTTCTTTTTTTTTTTTTCCCCCACACTCCTCTTGGTTTTTTCGCTCCTCTGCAGGGTGAAGAAGATTTCAGGAAGCCATAATGATGGCAAACGAGACTGGTTCTCTGTGCCGGTGCCCCTTTCCTCTGGCAACACGCTGCAGGTGACCGGCCTGTCTCCGTCCACCAGCTACCAGTTCAGCATCTTGTCTCGGAACAAAATGGGGACGGGTCCCTTCAGCGACATCGCCATCGCACGGACGTTGGGTCAGTACCGTCCTCCACTTGAATGCCTCTCCATCTATCTGGTGTTGAGACATTGAAAATCAATCGTCGTCTTTGCTCTCAGTGAATAAATGTCATCCGAGGTTAATGACGGTTCGTTCGAGTTGCCCACGAGCCAACCTGATATTTAGCTTTTGAGTGATTTTGCATTTTACTGCATGTTGATTTAGCTCCCATGCTTTATTCACTTGTGAGCAAAAAATGCTCGTTGCATGTTTAATCTGAAAAGGAAGTGAAATTTATCTCAATAAATTATTAAGTCTCACAAGATTGAATAAGATCAAGTTTTTTTTAAACGCATGGAGAAATTATTTGATTATTATTACTTTCTCTGATTCCTTGAGGAATCCAACCCAATTCGATCTGAGCGAGATATTTTTACGCTTGAAAAAATAAATAAATAAAATTGCTCTAGTTTTGCATCGCTATGATGATGATGATAATAATAATAATAATAATATTATGTTATTAATTAATTAATATCAAAGGTGCTAAAACACAATGCAAAGTTTAAAAAATGAAAAAGTATTGTTAATTTTTATAATTCTAATCAACACTAAAAATAGAAATGGCCTGAATTCCAGGAGGAAATCCTGAATGAAAGGTGTCTGCATTTAACCAACGCTGTATCATCTATTGATCAATAATTTTCTCACCAGCGAATGTTTAAAGTAAATGATTACATCCTTAAGGAGAAATAAAAGAAATGGTGCTCCTACTCCTCCCTTCTCAAAACAACAACGGTGCACCGGTAAATACTCATCTGACATTTGTTTTCAGGCTTCGAACTCAGACAAAAATTCAAACACTTTAGATGTACATGCTTTGACGTAATCCACCCGTGAGGTGATGGAGCAGAGAAGCGCAGTCTGGTTACAAATGTCTTAATTCAGAGAAAATACTAAAATCATATTGGACACATCCTACGCAAAATACATACTGACTCGAGATTGATAACCACTGAAGCTCCTCTGTGGGTTTTTAATGCTGACAACCTCCAGAAGACTTTGGCACGACAATGTTTTCAAGTGAGAACGCAAAACTTAGGGCCAAGTTTCTTTGTTCTTGGACCATCTTGTTGTAATTTGACATCAGCCTCTAATCATCCTAAAAAGAAAAGTTCCAGGTGTTTATTTTGTTAATTGATTGTCAATGTTCCAGGTGTTTGTTTTGTTAATTGATTTTCAATGTGAACATTATTCACGGTATAAAATTTAGACCGAATTAAAAGCCAGGCTTGCTTTGAAATGGTATTGCTGATTAATCACTCAAAGTTAACAGCATTTTTGGATTTATGGAAAGTATAAAATGTCCTTTTCCCTTTCACGAGAGCTCAATGTTTCACTCTGACAGATTTAGCACTGGTAAGATTTCCTGTATTTTCTACAATTAGAAAAAAAAAAGTGGAGTTTCAGTAAGTTGGGTCTTAAAGAGGAAGATAAATTGAGTCCAGTTCTTTTCACAAACTGTGATTCAGAAGGTATTACTGTATGGGCAGCTCCGGAATAGGAATTAAAAAAAAAATGCTGGCTGAATAGTTCCCCTTTAACCTTTTATCAACAGCAATCTTATATCTAAAGACACTTTTGTGCCTTGCAGCTCCAGCCTTCAATGGCAACAAAAAGTTTGCCTTGGGCAAATACAGAGACAAAACTTGAATTTTTCACCCTTTGTTGCCGCTCTGAGCTCCTTCTGGCTAAATGTATGGCAGCTTTGTACCTGATCTTATTGAAGGTCAAGGCTTTGGATGACGCTTTCTCTGGAACCAGAAGAGTTAAATGTTGGTTTTTGCTGCTAGAAATAGTTTATCGTTGTGGGCAGCAGAGTGTGGACTTCTGAGAGATCAGGAAAATACCTTTGAAGATGCAATCCGCCGCTGGATAAGAAGTAAATAAAGTAATATAAAATAGCATTCAGGCTTTTTTCTTAACATCACCCCCCTCAGACAGTTTGTGCCGATGCAGCGACGGCTCAAATCTGAAGAAACAAACTAGTTGATCTTGTCATTTGTTGTCGCATTCCCTGCGTCGGACTTTCTTCTCAGCAGTTCATCATTGCTGGCATAATAATCCAGAAATGAGCTTTTGAAGATCAAGGCATACGCTGCGTCTCATCATTGGATTAATCAAACTTTGTGAATTGTTGCTCCGTAATTATGACATGAAACACAGGGAGGGTTCTTCACATCCTATTTCCAGTTTTTGTAAATAAAAAAAAAATCTGATGATAATAATAATAATACTTTTGTGCATTGGATACCAATGAAAAACTGCTGTAGCATTATTATAGCACCAGCCTGCTCTCATAGGTTGCGCAATGAGCTTGTGAATTTGTCATCATAAGATGCACTGTTCAGGCAACGTTTCAGTCCAGGCTGTCCTCCATTAAACTTTAAAGCATGTGTCACTTCGCCTTTTCATCAGCAGTCACTGTATTGGGTTTCTGTGTCCTTTGTTGCACTGATGCCTCTTCACACCATCTGGTGGTGTGAAGAGGCATTACATGACTGGATGAAACTTTTGTTTTTTAAAATATATTTTAAACAGTAAATCATTTTACTTTTAACCTTTCTGTGCATACAGTAAATGTGTTAAAAATGACTTTTCACACAATATGTCTGCAATAAGAATGTATAATTTGATATTGCAGCTATTCTTCAAACCACATGTTATTAGCATCAAATAATTTTGATCTTGCTTTCGTATACAGTTTTATGACATTACAGTTTTTTGTTGCCACTACAACCTTCTGGTGGTGGTTCAAAAATTATACTTATTAATTTCCTGTCCAATTTCATTGGAATCTCTTTTCTAGACCACAGACTAAATGAGAAATATCATGTACTAATCTGATTTAATACAGCAACATTTTCCTTATATCCCATTATGTCTCTCTCTCTCTCTCTCTCTCTCTCTCTGTCTTATTCCTGTTGTGTAATTTTCTTATTAGATTTAATTAAAAAAAGCAGCAAATACAGATATTGCACAGATGAAATTAAGCTACGTTATGAAATCCAAAATGTAATAAAAAATTTGTATTTTTAGCCAAAGTGGCATAAAAACACATTTTAGACCTGCTAATGGAAGAGCGCACGATCCATCAAGGGGTTAACAA
This sequence comes from Blennius ocellaris, assembly GCF_963422515.1. NCBI lineage: Eukaryota > Metazoa > Chordata > Actinopteri > Blenniiformes > Blenniidae > Blennius > Blennius ocellaris. The sequence goes on along the minus strand of NC_137664.1, from coordinate 18,037,413 downwards.
ACATGAACGCAAACGTCACGTTTCATTTCTGCTGGAGTTAAATATTACGGATGTGCTCCTCTCACACTTTAAAGACTTTAGCATCAGTGGCAGTTGCAATTTCTGCTGCTGTCATTAAAGTTTCCTCCCTAAACATAACAGGCAGAATGACTGAAGCCCTGTCTCGTCCCTCGTTCCCGCTGCATCAGGTCCCACACGGAGGAGAAATAAACCAAAGCCCCCCACGTCTCTGTCGGCTAATCAGGGCCCAGCGGGGGTCGTCCTGCAGTGGACTCCCCCCGAAGCTCCGCAGCCCCTCATCACAGGCTTCGTCCTCCAATCCCGCACCGAGCAAGGGGAGTGGTTCAATTTGGACGAGGACATCAGCGCCAACGCGAGCGAGATGGTGGTTCCGGGTCTGCACAAGGTAACGAGGCCGACCAGCTCGTTGAATGCATTGGAGATTTTCCTCTGGGCTTTACCTCCATGGTTTCACTTTTTGTATGGTTTCACTTTTAGTGGACTCTCAGTTATGCGCACCACACGCAGTCATCACTTTTCTGGCGTCTTTCAATCTCTGCCTCCTCGTCTCCCTCGGCCCGTTTCATCCTTCTCTCTCTCTCTCTCTCCTCTCCTCTATGGGCCGACATGAATTCAAATGAACTTGATTAGCATTGCAAACACGGTCCTGTGTTGACAAAGTGTGGTTTCATCCTGTGTGTGTGTGTGTGTGCGTGCTGGTCACAGGACTGTGTGTACGAGCTGCGGCTTCTATCTCGTCGCGGGGAGTTGCTGAGCGAGCCCAGTCCATCAGTCAATGTCTCCACCATAGGTAGGTGTTCGAGAGCAACCTTGCCCCCTTTCACATCCTCACCCCACCCCTCTGTTTCGAGCCACCCTCCCCTCAGTCTCCTTGTCGAACTCGTTTCTCTTTCCATACTTCTCCGCTGCTCTCCCGCCGTCCCCGTGTTCCCAGCGTCAGGCTTAAATTAGAGCAGGCCCCTAGGGAAAGCTGTCCATTAGAGGCCTGAGTGATAGAAAAAGCTCTTCTAGTAACTCCTCCGAAGAGTTACTGATTGAATTTGTACTTTCTATACGTGCATGTGAAACAAATGTTAGATTTAGATCCATGACTCCCATGTGCCCCAACAATCACGTCTTTTTATGCCGAATATCGATCCACTGATGATCGCAGAGTGATATCAAATTGAGGTTGTTTGTAGAAAATACTTGAGAGCTGAGAGCTTCATTAATTCTCTCAGGCACCCAAGAAAACATAGATTTCAGGGAAAACGGGGCTGATCCAGGTCAAGTCTTTTAAAGGGTATATTTTTAGAGTAAATAAGAGTTACAATCTGCACTCATTGTCCATTTCATTCCATACCCTTGCAGTCTAATGGGATCCAATTTACAACAACTAAGCTATAAATTCTGCTTTAACAAAGCGAATCATCTTCCATTTGGCAAAAATGCATGAAAAGAGCCGAATATTAGAAATGTCTTTCAATATAATTCAGTCCCACTCAACAATTGTACAAAGTACAATGTCAAACAATAAAATATAATTACAGTAAAAGCTCACGGATGATCTGAAGCAAAGCTGAACATTGTTACCTTTGCAAAGGCAGAATTTATGGCAGCACTGAATCACTGAGAGACTACATCATCCTATTGTGTTTGAATTTAAAATGTTTCCTAAGCATTCAAGGCGGATTTATATGTACGACGATAGACCCTTTAAATATGTAGGAAAATTGCAATCAATTGCCCTCAACTAATAAAAATATTACATTTGGTTGACTGGCATATTCAGTTAGTACCTGGTGGCAACAGGAAAAACGTCAGAAGCACAAAAATCAAGGGGGAAAAAAATAAACAAAGTCAATAAACTGCTTTATTTCAGAAAAAGCTGCTGGTGTGCGGCAGATACACATGTGAAGGAGGAAAAAAAACTAAATACAAACAGGGCTCACACACAGCTGGTGTGAATTATGGGTAACAAGACTGTTAAATGAGTGGAACACATATCAAAACAGCAATATATCAACATGCTCTACCTCACAAAATCATGCTGTTATCACAATACCAAATTACATTTTCTGATATCGCATTTTTAGCTCAACTAAATATTTTGGCTTGAACTAATTAAAAATCAATCTAGCATATTAATCCTAACATTGGCAATGTCCCAAAATGCCTGTGGGGTTTAAAAACTAACCGTACCGTTTAGCCCAATCTTTGCCGAAACAGTGCCATACCAATTTGTATCACAAGGTGGTGTTGTGATTTACATTAACCCAGAGTGGCAGATTGAACTGTCATCAACAAAAACTAGAAAGCCATTATATAAAACAACCAGAATCTATAGATGTGATTGAACGTGATGAAATGTCCACATTTTCACAAACACAAACAATTACGACCAAAAATTACTCCAATCTCAACAAAAAGCCAATTTTAATGAAACCTTCTGGTGCAAAGTACAACAAAATGTGAAAAAGAAAACTTCTCATATAGCTGTTGCTTCATGCATGTTTCACCTTGACAGCATGACTTTGAGACTAATGATAGTTTGGCAGCAACGAGGGAGATCGCTTTCATGGCAGCATCACAGACATTTCAGCTCGGTTCTCACTGTCGACACTGTTGTGTCTGCTACTCTTGACAAATATGTTTAAAAAAAACAAAAACGTTTTCTTTGAATCTTTTACAATTTGCTTCATGGTTTGGCTGGATTGGAGCGTCTTGTGGGTCGGTTTTGGTCCCCAGCCTTATATTTGACACCCCTGCTTTCGTGTCCGAAAGTAACCCCTATGCTTAGAACATAATAACATCCAGCTCTAATTAACACTCCGCAGACCCTGTATTTCAGACGTACTCTTAACTTCATCTTGAAATCCGAGTGCAGTCTAAGAAAAATCGTACTTTCACAATTTCCCGAAATACATTAATGCCAATTTTACAGCTCAAAAAATAACATGAAGAAAGTTGATTATAAATAAAATATTATAAATCATAACTTTATGAAAAAGTATATACTCAAATCCCAGCAACATTTCTTTTGCAGTAAATCAAAGAGTTCCTGATCTCCAAATTTTCAAACAGAAAAACTATAACAGAGAGAAATCCTAAACTATTCTTAGGTTTGTGTTGGCCTCGAGAACAAGCAAATGTTTAATTTTCCTTAAATGGTTTTACTCTTTTATTATTAGATTTGGCTTGACACTACAGTCCCACTTTCATTTCGTGTACCTCGATATATCACGTTGCAATGATGTCATAGGGATGGAGATCTACCCTGCCACATCCCGACTCCTGGAGTTCGTCCCGGAGCCATTACTGGCCGGCGTGCTGAGCGGGGTCGGCTTCATGTTTTTGGCACTGGTCTTGCTGCTGGGGTTCGCCTGCGCCGTCAGCCACAAGAGGGACCGCCGCCGCAGGACGAAGAAGGATGGTAAAATGTCCCTCACTCCCGAGACTCAGCAGACACTCACTTTGATGAACTGCATCATGAATATCATCATTTATTCAATAAAATATTGAAGCCCCTTCCAAACCATTATATAAATCAAACCCTGCTTGCATGGATTTGGCGCTTCTCCTGTCTCCCGCCCGTCCATTCACTTGTAAAAATTATTGATGTCATTTACATTGCTCACTAATTAGAGTAATTTCTCATTAGTGCCTGATAAATGTAAGTGTAATTAACTTTTTGGACAAGCGTTTGTGCCTTGGGCTTTTTAATGGGTTCTTATTAGAGCTGATTATGTTTTTACTTTCTTGGTCACTGTGGTTGTTTCCTAATGAGTCAGATATCATCTTGCCCCTCTTCCTCCCTTCCAGAGCCCCCCACTGCCATCTATAAATGCTCCCCATCCATGTAAGTACTCGTTATCATTTCATTCTAAACCTCTCTTTGACCTTGATCCCTCCACTTTCTTATAAATGTGTTGACAACGGTAGCACTTTATTTTCTGTTTCGCTTTTTTTGGTGTTTTTTCCACATCACGTCTATTCTTGCTGCAGTTTTTGGTCTTCCACCATCTATATCTCTCCCGCCCCCTCTTTTGCTCTCACTCAATCTTATTTTCTCTCTTTCTGTTTCTCTTCCTCTTCCACCTCCGGTTTTTCTTACAATTTTCTCCTGACACCCCTCCCTCCTCCTCATTTTCTCTCTCTCTCTCTCACAGAAAGACTTCAGGCACCAGCAGTCCAGACAGTGTGCTGAAGAAAAGCCTACTCCCAGCCAACTCCCTCTATCCCACATCTTCCTCTACTACCACCTCCTCCTCGCTGCAGACAGACTCTCCCTCCTTTAGCGCCGAGAACCATCATAGGTGGAAGCAATTCACGTCCAAGTACAGCCAAGGCTCCCTCACTGAGACGACTTCTGCTCTGATTTCTCCTCACATCGAGATGATTTCTCGAGGTCCAGATGGACGATTCGCAATCTCGCAGTTTGATGATACCCTGAGTGTTCACAGCAAGAAAAGCGTAAGGTATGCCCAAGCCCCCCGCGTCCGAAGATCTGTGTCGCTACATTCAGAGAGGGATGATCGGAAAGCCTTGCCTTTTGTGCTTTCTGTGGATCTCCCACCTTGCAAAGCAGGGACTGATTCTGGAAGTCAAACCTGCGGCATGCCCCTGCACCTGCCCTATCGTGCCCCTCGTGTTGTGGATCACAAGGCCAGTTATGACGGCTTTCCTGATCTAAGCAGCATGTGTTCCAACAGTAGTTTGTCCACACTCCCTCATTACAACCGAGATTTAACTCCCTCGTTTCCAGTGCTTCCACATATCAGATCTGGCTTCGGTCAGCCGTCCACGACCGCCAGTACCCTGGTGCTTCAGATGGAACACGAGCGGGAGAGGGCGAACCTGAGCCGCTGTCTGAAACTGGCTCAGGAGAGGGAGGAATTGGAGAGAGAGCTCCAGAGGTACACACTAGAAAGAACCACCACGAGGGAAATTAAGAGGGAAGAGCCAGACACAGAGAGGACGGAGGATTCGGGCGATGAGATTATGTGGGAATACAAGAGTAAAACCTTACCACACAAATACCCCCGAAGCAACAAGGAGAACCCTTTCTTTTCATCTTCAGCGCACTGGGAGGCCCATTCTCAAGGTTCCTCTCCTTGTCTGATCCCATCCAGGACCCGTCTCAGTTTGTCTTCACCTGCCTCTTGTTTTAAGTCCGGCAGCCATCATCCTTCTTCATTCTTTGCCAACCAGACCTCTCTCCGATCTGAGGAGGCAGGCAGTTTTTCGAAAGACAGATTAACTCTCCCACATCCCTCCTCAAAGCACCAGAGACATGAAAGAGCACAGGCAGCACCAGAGGGGTATGATAATTCACCACAATCCACAGCCTCCGACATGCAAACGAGTGATTCATCCTCCGAGGCACAGAGACAGAACAATCTTAGTCATGGCAGCTATTCAACGTTGTCTTTCCACAGCACTGAATACACTGGAAGATCTAATTCTGCTCTCCATGCATTGCAAGACTCATCGAGAGAGGAGGTATCACTCCCCGGGCACACTGGTGAGGACCAGTGTGTGGAGATGAGTGTTGATGAGCCAGAGTCCGAGGTGTGTGTGGCGCAGCCCGCGAAGCCCATGCTGCACCACAGGATCGCCTCTCACGTGCAACATGGACGGCCGCTGACTCACAGAGGTCGGCCCGAGGTCATTAGAAGGTGTACAAGCTTCAACTTCCGCAGCCCAGCTTATGTGGATGACATTCACAGAACCCCGCGGCCTTCCGAACCAGAAGTCTGGAGAGCTAAAACATGGAACACTAAAAAGCGAAGTCGGAGCCTCGATTTGAGACGACGGAAAGAGAGTGGATTCCTGACCCCGGATGCCTGGATAGACTCACTCAGTCAGGAGAACTGCTCCGTTCCGCCTTCCTGCCAACCCGGCTCTATGTTCTGGAAACCTCCGAGTGCTTTACCTAGAAAGATTTCCAAATCTCCTGCAATTTCTCCTCCTGCCACCCAAGCTGCCGCCCGTCCCCCTCCCACTGTGAACCCTTTATCTCCCATGAGCAGTTTGGAAATGTCCGTCGCAGATCCCGACGAGCCCCGCCACTATGAGCCAAGAAGAGAGGCGCCACCTTTTCTAAATGCTGCCAAATGGCCCATCGCCTACCAGGAGGGTATGAAAGAGGCAGAGGGTTACTCAGAGGCCACCAGCGAAGAGTCCATAAGCCTCCCACCCAACAACAACAACAGCGATCGGGAGGCGCTGGAAGTGGAGGCAGGAGGTTTGGAGGGAGTGCCGGAGTCTGGGGGCAGCTACAGCAGTTACGCCAGCAGCGGCCGAGGCAGCATGGAGACCGCCACCGGACGACTTTCCCTGTGTCACCTCTCCCCAACCCTGGTCAGCTCACCTGAGACTGTGGAGGACACGTACAGCCACCAAATGGAAGCAAGCCAAAGGTAAATGTACCCACAATAAATGTAAGTTGAGGGTGTGATTTTTGGACGAAAACCAGACAACTTACATTTTGCAGTTTGACACCAGTTTGGTTGATTTGTGGTTTTTCAAGGTGAGCCGATAATTTAGTGCGAATGATTCAGACTTTATTGTATTTGGATTCCTTGTGAAAGGGGGTTATTTCCACACGTTTCCAAAACAATCATGCACATTTGTGGACTTTACGCAAACTTCAAAAGACACGTACGTCATAGTTGATTAAAATATTCCAGCTAAATGTATTTCTACGTAATACATCATAGACAAAAGCACATTTTTAAGCAAAAGAGTCTCTCTAAGACAGCAGTGAGTTTAGAATTCTACACCAATATGGGTTCATATTAAGTGCTCAAGGAAAAACAAAAAATGTAATTCAGTTACCATCACTTATTATTTAAGAAAAAGTAGTTGTAATGAAAAAAGAAAATGTATTTATTGTGTCGACCTCTTTTTAGCATGTATGTGGGGAAACGTCCACACGCCCACCTTCCGACCAACCGACCACACACCAGTACAAACTCACCACTGTTTGTGTAGAAGACACAAACTGTGGTTCACTGGGATAACCCTGCTTTGATGTATAGTTCACTGGCACTGCTTTGACATTTATGGACATTAATGAGGGCGAGGGTGTGCTAAACATCCCAGCCGTGTTTGTGTTTGATAGTAACTGATGTTTGGTGACCTCTCCAGGAGAAAGGCCTCTGTGGATGAGAACTATGAGTGGGATGCAGCTGATACCTGCTCACAGCCTGGAGACCATGACGGTGATCCATTTGTCTTTTCATATCTACAATGTGGTTTGTTGTTTGGTACACACACAGCTGCAAAAATACACAAAGGTATCGAAAGGATACGTTGCAGGTTTCTGTCTCGAGCCTTGTTTCACCACTATCTTCATTTTCACTTGAACTGAAGGTCAAATTCAGTTTTTCATTCATTTCAGGTTTCAGTTACATTTAATGACATCTCATGGGTTAATCGGTTACACAAAGTTTAAAGTGAAAACACATTATGTTTGCATTTTTGTTTCAGACCCATTTCACACATATACAACAGCATATTGAAAATCACATCTGTTTTCACTGAAATGGCAGAAACACTGAAAAACGATGTCGTTTTCATGAAGGGTCACGCGTTGGTGCTGTTTGTTGTTTTTAGAATTAAACTACACACACATGCTCAAAGAATAATACACTATAAACATAAAGAATGGCAATTATGGATATTCATTCGGACAGACAACAAAGTTGGATTGCTGTGACAGGCAAATCCAGTCCTCTGAGAATATCCAGCAGTGTTTCCACCGTCTACACAGGAATGGAGCCTGAGCGTTTCCAAAGTTGACTTTTCATTGGCTTTGAGCACCGTTGTCGTTTCAATGGACACCAAAAATATGATGTCAGTTTTCTGCTTTCACTGGAAAACATTCAAACAGGGTCAAGAATACATCTCATTTGAGTGTTTTCTGGTCCATTTTCGCTTTTTGAGTCTTTTTTCAGTCCGTGTGGCTTCCTCTTGAGTCTCTTCATGACTGTGATGAGCATGATGCTTCGTCTGTTGGTTTTATGTGTCTTTGTTCTTACTTTCATGTTTCCTTGTAGTTGTTTGTGGTTCTTAGTGGCCTTAGTGCTGAGCTCCTTTTGTCTGTTCCTGCTGGCTTTGTGATTTTTGGAAGAATTATGAATCTCTTTGAGAAGAACCACAAAGCCACATAAAAGACACAACAGCATGTGTTTCATACGTGGCTTTGTGTTTCTTTCTTTCTTTCTTTGTTTTTGGTAGTTCCCTGTTTCTTTTTGCAAGTTTTAAGTAACTTTGTGATTTTTATGTCAGTTTACATGCATCTTTATAATCTTTTCTGACCTTGTTATATGGGCTTTGTGTCTATTTGTAAGGCTTTTGTGTGATGCGTTTGACTGGGATTGTGGTGTTTTCATGTTTCAGTCAATTTGTGATTGGTTTGTAGATCTGTACTGCCTTTAGGCTACTTTTTGACTTTTTCCTGACTCTTTTTGATATGTTTATGTTTCTATGTGATCCTCGCATATCATTTTGGGGTACTTTTGGATTTTTAATGATAATTTTAAATGTCTAAGGGATGCTTTTGGATATTCTTTTTGTGCTTTTGTATGTGCTATTGTCTTTGAACAAAGTTTTGAGCAAAATTTCACATTTCTTGGTGATGCAGTTGTGCTTTAATTGGTTGTTTGTCTTTTTTAGGTGTTCTAAGTCTCTTTGGTTGTTTCCTTTGGCTTCTCAAACGTGTTTTATATGTTGTTGGGGTGATTTTGTGTGTATTCGTGGTGTTTTTTAAGTTTGCTTGTAGTGGATGTGTCTTTTGGGATCTGTTCGACTCCATGCCGTGGTTGCCCAAACTTTTTTCACTGGGGGCTACATTTACACCTTACACACAGCAGGGTCACTCCATAGAGGTGAAGTAAGCTCACACTCTCTTGCTACTTGCTACTACTTTTTTTTTTACTTCAGCCATTTTCGTTCACCAGCAGCAAAAAATTTTTGTGATTCAACTTGTTTCGACCTGATTCAGAGCTAACATGTCCTAAAACTAGTGGTCAATACAAACAACATGATATGAATTGACTCACGTAGCTCTTTATGTTATTCAGCAGTCTCGAAGTAAGTCTTGTTTTAAAAAAGTTTGATCCACCTCGTGTTAAAACTTGGGTGACAATTCCATAATATTTTTAGATCTTGCTGTGGCCCAATTAAAAATTAATATTGGGCCCTAGTTTGGACACCTCTGCTATTATATGGAATTCATTTTCTGTCTGTCAATGCTGGGAACTGGGAGGTTCCAACTTAGAACCCATTTGCACGGCAACAATTTCGAGTGAAAACACAAAACTATCATTGTATTTTGGGTGTCTTCTTAAATAACAACGGTGCTCAAAGTCACTGTAAATGCAACTTTTTGAAAATGGCTCATGAAGTGGAACTTTTCAAAAGGAAACGCTTTGGCTCGACCCCTAGTAGATGGCAGAAGTGCTGATGCTGCGCATCCACACCACATCACAGCCGTAGTAAACAGTTCTTTTGCACATGAGCGAGTCGATGGACAATAACAACAATAGTGGCTTCAAGAGCGTCATGAATCCCAGTCCACGTTCTCCTGGGACTTGATGGTTTAGTTGAGATTCACCTGTAATAGCAATCCAACTTCATTATCTGTCCATAACAATAACCATGCACTCGCCACCATTAATGTTTATAATATATAGTTCTCTGCAGACGTGTGTGTGTGTGGTTTCATTACAGGAACAACCAATGGTGTCAACTCAGCATTTTAGTCATTTCTGTGTTAATGGACATCGTTTTCAGAATGTTGCTGTGTAAGTGAGAATCTTTGCTGAAACAGAAAGGCAAAAACAATGAGTTTGCACTTGTGTAAACATGTACACAGGGCCTGAGCAGCGAGATAAAGGCATGATCTTCATGCCTATCATACTTCAAGTTAGATATTTATCATTTGAATTGGTTCAAAGTTTTCGCCACAAACAAACCAAAGAAAAATCCTTTACTTTATTTATTAATTATCCAATATTAAATCCACAAACTGTGAGAGTCTCTCATGTGACAGAAGGGACAAAACCAACAGGGTGCGGGCTTTTAATAAAATAAGAAGTAGGGTAAAATATTAGGAAACTCACAGATGCTGCATTTTTTACAAGTTTCTGTCTCACCCACAGGCCTGCTTCCTTCATTGAATCTACTGAAGCCAGCTCCGCACTGTAGCCTTCCCAGCATGCAGCGCTCCGGTGAGGAACTGAAAAATTGCACTCAGCTTTCTTTGCTCCCGGGGCATCAAAGCAGCTGCTCTGCTGAGCCAGAACCAGACACTGTGCTGTTCTGACAGCGCCAGCCTTCGGCTCATCTCACCTGGTGTGTCCTTTCACTTATTGACTCGCATCACGAGGCGACAAAGCGTGCACGTGGCAGAAAGTGAGTTTTGCTGTGATCAATCTCAATCGGACAAATAAACCAAAAAATAATGGGGGGTGGGGGGGTGGCAGAGTTTATAACATTTTCATAGTGTTGAGTCTGGGCTTTGCTAACCTTCAGTTGAAAATAATGCTTTTCAAAATACAATTGACGAGGACATTTAAGAAAAGAAAAAAGAAGAAGCCTTTACCGTCTCTCAAAAGCTTGAAAATCTTTGCTTCGCTTTGTGACCCGCTATTCAGGTTCCTCTTGCAAACAGCCTGCCAATCTGCCCCAGAAAATCTAAGCATTTGGCCACTGATGGATTCTACACATTCTCTCGTGTTGTAGTTTTAGCTGCATTCATCATCCGGGGATGAGTCAATCACCACACCAGGGACAAAACGACCTCAGTCATCAGTGAGTGACTGCTGTACTCCGCCGATGGTTTCTTGTCGTAGATATCATCCATCAACCTCCAGTTGAACAAAATGAGACTTTATGAAACGCCAACAAATAAGAAAGATCAATCGAAGATAAAAAAAATTTTGCCGTGCTGTTTTTCTTGAGCATAACTGTCCACCTATGACTGTAATTCTCACAGTTTTTGACTTCTACTTCACCCTGTGTGGATAAAAGACCAGTTTTCCACTTGTTCAGTGAAGCGTGACCTTTAATTAGTTTTGGTAATTGGAGAGGGGGAAGTCAGCTTGTTGGGTTTGTCCTTGTTTATTTTATAGGTCAGAAAGGGAAATTAGTTTTTTTTCTTTTTAAAATTTTATCGTAATTTACCAAGGGTCACTTCACTAAACGATGTCCTTTTCTTATTTTCCCTGTCACCCGGCAATTCTCGCCTCACACGAGATAACAGTGGTGCCGGTTAAATATCTTCCCCGATGGAGGAAGCGTCAACACGAGCAATTCTGCATTCCTCTTTATCAGATCACATGTTACCGCCGGCTCTTTTCACAGCTCTCATGAATATGATGCCGTGTGCTCAGTCATATCGACAAGCGGTTAAACTGAAACGTTGCTATTTCTCACGGAATTTCTATTTGACCATTTGCAGATTCGAAGCAGATGCTGTGTTTTGCGGGGAATCCCATAATTAGTGTCCAATGTGCAAAAAAAGTTTACCCAACAGCCTAGCAACTAATTAAGATAGGGAAAGTGAGACACTTGTGAAATCTCCGACTGGTGCTTTGTGATGCAGGAGCGACTGGAAAGCATTTGAAGTATGTTTTGTCCGCTGTAATTAAAACCATCTTTGATGGTTTGTCTGCGTTTGTGTGCGCGCAGTATCTTTAACCCTCATTCAATGGCCCAAAGTTTAGCGTCGAGACTCAGAGAGTGTTGTTGTGTTTACAGATCCTCAGGACGGTGCTCACTGTGGAGGAAATAGCATGAAACAGTCATTCACTCAGAGCCATTTTTAGCCGTACAGTAGGCGAGCTATAGGAGGCTGAGGGGGAGGAGGGAGGGATTACTCTGCTCACACAACACTGACCCAATCCACAGGCAGAGTCTGTCGAGTACACACAACCAGTGGCTGGTCAATGCGTCTGATATCAAAGAGGTCCCTACTGAGTTTTTATGCTTTCTGCCATTTTACAAATCGCACACTTTTCTTGTTAAATCTGGCCTGAGTGTCAAATGCTGAGGCAAACCACATGTTTTTTAATGGTTGGTTTGCAGAAGAAAATGCTTCAAATGCGCCATTCAAGGCCACACATATCTTTACCATGAGGCTGATGTCAAATAACAAGTGGTTCATGTAACCAGACAGTGCTGCTGGTTTGTTAAAAGGAATAGAGAAGCTAAAGCATTGTATTTCAGACTAAAGATGAACGAAAGAGATGGAAACAGTTTAAGATCAATCCAGCTTTCTGGAGCAGTAAATGATTTAATGTTTTGATAGTGGCAGTCCAGAATACACATTATTAGCAAAAAATACCTTGACTTGATGACAAACTGTATGGCATTTCAAGGTTAAGTTCTTTGGTACTTCATGCATTAATGTGACATCTGTGAATTCCATTGATCTCATGTCTTAAAAGTTGAACTTGCTGGAGACAAAGTGATTACACCGTCAGCTGCAGCTTCCCTGCTTGGCCTGTAACCTCCGTGTGTTAGCGGAGACAGCCCGGCTCTGGTCATTCCCAGAGGTGGATGCATACCTCGGTTTGTTTGACTGAGAAGTCACAGGAGCTTCCTGCTGTGTTACTCTGACAACCAGCCTCACTCACGCAGGGGGAAAAAAAACCCATCTCATTTAATGCACTCTGCTCAATGTGTTGGTACATGTCTGATGTGCTGCCTGCTGCTGCCACGTCCCATTGTATTGCCAGTCTATTTGATTATCTTGTGTTCAGCTTTACCATCGGTGTGACATGCATTGAGATGCTCCGCAGACAAAACCAGCGACTTCCCAAGGATAAGTGTTTCCACCACGGAGAAAAACATGCTCACGCCTCACATTATCTCTTTTCTCCATAAACAACGAAAGAAAGAGGAAGGGGGGAAAAAAAGGTTATGCTTGCTGCTCCTCTAGCTTAAGGCTTTCACATTAGTCAAGCAAATAATTAACTCGAAAAGCCCACAGTATACCAAAGCATTGTAGGGTATCCAGCCTATAATTGAAATTCACTCATAGAGGCTACATTTACTGGGAATCAATGTTTCACTTCTGTAGAACATTTTCATTTTCTGCTCTGCACATATTGTACCTCCAGTCCATGAATGATCAAACCTTGTTTTCTCCTCTGAGGGATTTGGAGTCAGCACTATACGCTGTGCCGCCCATGTGTTTGAACCTGAACCTGAGCTTCTGAGAAGTCATTCGTGTTGACAAGTTTCTGCATGTTGACGTTTTTGTTTTGGGATGATTTCCTCACGGGAGATACAACACAGACTTGCTCACAGCAGCACAACCTGTTGAAAGAAAGACGTCGGACAACAGCGAGCGCTCATAAACCCGATTGTTATATTGCTACCTCTTCCAGTTATTGTGTGTACTTAGGAGAATTAGCTTCAAAGCAAGCAGTCTTTTATGATGCCTATTAAGCACCAAATGAATTATTTGCAAATGCCAGGAAGTGACTCTTCAAGCTCGAAACCAATCAAGGTCCCATGAAAGAAAATGTCATATACAAATTGAAAAGAGCAGCCATATGGCGTGCGCGTTGCCTCGGCGTCGTTTTAAACCTCGCCATAATTGGTGAGAAAACTCGAGCCTTCATGCTGATTGAATGTCACCATCAAACTTTCCCTGGCGTGATTCTGGCACTCCTTAAAGTAAAAAGATGGTAAATGTTTGTTTGTTGTAAAATTTGATCAAGTGAGCACTGCTGCCTGTTCCATGTGGACAGTAGAGTGGAAACTGACTGGTTACCAGAGCCAGCAAAGCGCATATATTGTATATATAGTGGAACTTTTAACGCTCATTGTTTTCATTATCTGCACATCTTCATGAATATAATTCCTAAATTCATTTTTGCATTAATAGAGTGACCTGCAAACTCCAGCTTGAATTATATATTAAATATTCTCAGACGATCTGCATCAGAGTTCAAAGTAACAAATCTTACACTGAAACCATAGTTTAAAAACGATGTAAATAAAAATATTGAGTTTCCAAATTATGATTAAATCAAAGTGATCTTGGGAGAAAATATTTTGATTTATTTCTCTATCTTGTGGTTCATCTGTCTGTTTGGTCATGTGGAGATAAACGACTAAAAAGTAATGCTGAAAGCTCAGAATCGGGGGTGTCAAACACATGTTGGCTCAGGGGCCACAAATCATCTTGAGTATACTGGACCAGTAAAAAAAAGTGCCATAATAACCTTTAAATGTAAACTTTGTTTTTGTTGTGACACAGAGTATGCATGACAAAACCAAACAATTAGTATCAAAAGCTGACTACAATCTGGACACAAAGCCAATTTTAATGAAATCTTCTGGTGCAAAACACCGAGAAATGTCCCCAAAAAATAGCTGTTGCATTGTACATTTTATTAACTCACCCTGACAGCATGACTTTTAGCCTAGTTTGATTGCAACGAGGCAGCATCACTGATATCTCAGCTCAAGTTTCAGTGTTTAGTTAAGTCTACTACTCCTGAAATTTCTTAAAAAAAAAAAAAAAAAAAAAAAAAAAAAAATATATATATATATATATATATATATATATATATATATATATATATATATACATATGTTTTCTTTACAATTTGGCTTGATACAATTTACTGTATGTTTTACACCCCTGCTCTGAAGCGTCAAAAACCACTGAAACCAAGTAGAGAAAGGTAAACCAGCTGAAACGGCTCAAAGTGTAAAGCCTGGTAATGGGCTGTCTTCTTCTCAATTTGAAGGTTCAGCATGTTGTGTGGCTCCAGGAAAACTTCCTGATTCGTCGTAACAAGTCAAAAACAGAAGTTGCAGTCTGCTCTTGCAGATTAGTTTAGACTTGGAAACAGTACGACTTTCATAAATGCCACTCTCACATAAGAAGTGCAGGTGAGTCATTGGACCCACTTTTAGCAGTTTCACTCTGTACTGTTTCCTGTGGAGATGAGATACTAGACTGACTCTTTGTTCCACCTGGTGGCGCAAAGTGGTATTACAAAACAAAATAGGCCCGGGGTTGTGTGGCAGTAGTAAATCACTGAAGTATTTTCACTGAAGCTATTTTTACTATTTCATTTGTTTTTGCTTTCTTGTTGGACTGAATACCAAGTAAATGTTTGTTTGACTCTATAGATATTGTTGTAGCTTAGGGTTTATTAACCAAGGATATTTTCTTGCATTTCATGTATTTTAAAAGTATTTCTGAATGTTTTATATATATTATATATGTAAATGTAGGAAAAAATATATAGTACAAAGGTATATTAAAGTGATGCGGTGGACAGTGTTGTTGCATCACAGCTAAAAATATGAAGCTTTGGCTTCTTCTCACCTTCTAAAGACATATTTTAGATAAACTACATGAAGGATACATGGCAGATGAAAAATACTTGATGTGACCTGAAATCCAGGTTCAAAAAGACGAGGAGAAATAAGCTGATTATGAAGCGGTGTCCTTCCGAGTGATTAGAAAAGCCCCTGACTGTTAAGAGATGAGAACATTTTAAAATTTAAAGCGTTGATAAACTCCCTGATTCTATTTAATGCCCCTTAAACTTAAAACTTCAAATGTCAGGTAACATTCTGTGCCATGAAATATAAATGAAAGAAGTGAAACATTCAGGAGCAGTTTAATGAGGTGTGTGTAGGTGTTGCTGGAAAACATTTGTGAGCTACACATTTCTTGTTTCACTCTTTTTGCTGGTTTGACATGAATTAGTTAGCGTGTTACTGCTAATCCTCATTTTCTCCTTTTAGAAAAGGATTATTGAGCTTTAAATTGGCTTTGGCGAACAGGAGCAGTTACCAACATATGATCAGATGAAGACCTTTGCAACTGTGTATGACTCGCAACCAAAACATTTAGAGCGAACCCTATATTGTCTATTTCCCCCATAAAAAGCTCATAATTAATACCGCATGTACTCCTGTTACATTCTTCTTACTTGTAGCTTTTACAGTCCGGAGAAAATGAACATTTACATTTTTTTTTCTTAAACACATGTCGGATTTATCAGATCAAGATGAGCCGCTTTAATTCAATATATTCTAAATTAGTGGGTCGCCACAGCACTCCAGGAGTTGAGGAACTCTCTCGCTGCACCATTTACACGACTCAAACTATCGAGGCAAATTGATATAGCGCCCAGATATATTGCTCCATTCTGCTCTTGTGACACTGAGTGGGTAGCTGACTTCACTGACTGTTAAAATACTTGTCTTACATATGAGCTAGCTTCTAATTATACTAATGGTATTAGTCGGGTGGCAGCAGACGACATTACCCCCCCCCACACACACACACACACACACACACACACACACCCTCCACCCTGCAATCCAGAGGAAACCATCAGAGGTGATATCACAGTAATTTTATTTTTTTTTTTTATTCCTCTGCAATTCCACTTATCTGGACTTTTTAACGGCAGTGACGTCAGTGATCAAGGGGGCGGGACAAATAAATACATATCCCTGCTGCACGAGTGTGTTCAAAGCGTGAACTGCACAGATTGTTTCTTTTGTTTGTTCGTGAATAAATAGCTTGAATGATTAATATTTTTTGTATATATGTTTGTTTTGCGGAAAGAAAATAGCAAGGAATTTTTTTTTTTTTTTTTTTACTGATGATCACAATTTATCTTTTCTTCTCAGGTTGCTTTCATAATTGTTTATTGACATTCTGTGTTTTTTTTTTCTCATCTCAAAAACCACAACTTTCCTGAAACTTGCAGTTCTGTGATAGTAAACTTTTTTTTTCTTTTCTGAAACAAAATAGGATCCAAGTTATACTCTTGAAATACTCATTTTCTCTTAGCTCTTAGCGCATGTACAAATGCTGTGAACTCTTGATATACCTTTTTGTGTTTACGATGAAAATCAGTGAGAAGCAGCTCAGTGTAGCCTCTTGAAATTTTGCCCATTTTTAATTCGTAAACAAGCACTGTTTCCATCTCGAGTTCAGCTGGAGGGCAGCTGCCTCATGTCATCAACTGATAATGAAACACTCCCTGCCTGGAGTTTAAAAATTATAGTAATGAAGAAAATATCTCTAAATATTGAACATATTTGTAAGGAAGTACTTTAAGAAGAGAGGCCAATTCTTAAGTGTGAATGCCAACAATTGTATAAAACCAGAGTTTCTTTATTCCGTGTCCTTATGCTTGACTGTGTGGAGTTGTAATTGTACTGTAAGAGAAAATTTCTGTATTTGTGGAGCGTTAAGAAGGAACAAAGTAGCGATGCTGGGCCAGCTCAGTAGCAGCGCTAATCGTTAATGTTTTGTTCAAGGTGGTCATGATGGAAGGTCTGAAGTTTGTCCTGAAGTTGATGGCTCTCATGCACTCGTTTGTGCTTTTGGTCGAGACAAGTACAAGACATTTTCTTTGTTTGTTTGTTTGTTTTTTAAACCGTTATTGAAGAAACAAACAATACAAGTCGAAACTCTCGTAGAAGAAAAATTCTCAGACATGCTGGAGGGGGCATTAACGAAGCCATCCTCAATAATAAATTAATCATCATTAGAACATCAAAATCAAAGTACAAGAGGAATAGTACAAAAAACAAACAATACGAATATGGGTAGCTTGGTGATCAATTTCTCTGGCCATTTTCCACTGCGTCAATTTCTGCAGTGCTGAAAAATATTATTTGAATTCATTAATAATACAAAGAAATTGTGAGTTCTTATTTTTCCATTTGGAACCATAGATGTGCTATTTCGCCAGAAGAATGGTAAACAGGTTTATATCATCCTTGAAAAGATAAAATGTGAGTTTAATTGAGAGCAGAAAAATCTGTTAATTTCAATGACAATCAGTTTTTAATATCCAACCAAATTTTTTTATTTGTTTTGGAATTGAACACTGAACAAACAAATGTTCTAAAGTTTCCGTGCTGGAATTGCAAAAAGAGCACAAATCAACTTCAAATTTAAAACTTTTGTTAAGAAAGTCAGCTACTGTTTAGACTTTATTATTTTAAAGTGAGTCTCCTTAACCTGCGTGGAGATGGGCTACAAGTACAATGCATTCATGACATGTATTTATTTGGAAAGTAGTATTTCTTAATGAGCCACTCTGGAGTCAGTAGTTCTTCAGAGTCTAAAGACTTTATTAGTTTGCGATGAATAACAAGCAGTGGTTTTCGATGTACAGAATAATAATCGTTTCATCTTAATGGTGCCCTATGTGAAGGCTGAACAATGTTATTCATTATTCCAATATTAATTAAGTGTGAAATCATGAAAAGTCAAGGAAATCAAAAGCCTTATAAATGTAAGCGTTTGTATTTATTGATTACTGGGGGGACCTGGAATTGTTCTTCATTGGTATTTACCGGGGGGGCATGTTCAATTAAAAGTTGACTCTCAGTACTTCTCTCTTTTTCGGAAACTTCAGTCGGAAATCCATCATCACGCGAGTTTCTAACTCTCATTAGACTGGAAGTTAAAGTGGGCAAATTTCTTCACTCTGAAATTTGTGTTGTGTTAAATTGCAACTCTCACCAGGCAGTGGAGGGACAACAAGCTGTGAAAGTAGATATTTATGGGGCAGAAACGTCAAATTCTCACAGGTTTGGTTTGGTTTTTGTTTTTGGTTTTTTTACAATTAAATAGGAAGTAGGACTTTTCCCATTCATTTAAACTGTGAGCTCCTCAATTTTTTTCACAATCTGCATTGGCTTTTTCATTTTTCGACTGTTCTTCCGTAGTGATGAAACCAAGTCAAAGGTATGTTTTCAAAACGTGATAAAAAAAGAAAACAACATACTTGCGTTCATATATACTTAGAAATAGCCGACAGCTTCATTGTGATCCAATTAGAAGAGAACATTAGAAGAGAACATTGATTAGTTTCGTCCTTCAGTATAAAAACCTCTGCACATAAAGACGTCCAGATTTCGTTCAACCTTGCATACGTCTGTAATTATTTTTGTGTTTTCCATCGCGGCGGCAGGTATTTTCACTGAGCATGACGGAGAGAATGAGGATGGCAATTAGCGCTTGTTGCCAAGGATGGGCCGCAACTATTATCTCCTGCCAACTGTAAAATTAGTGCGATTATCAGCATTATTACCATCAAAATATGGTCGGGACGTGGATCATTTAAAGATAGAAACCTAAATGGGAGCTTTTCAATCAGTCTATCTGCACATCCGGCGTTTTTCGACGGAGAGGCAAGAATTCACAACATGTCAGAGGAGTTAATTACCTCACGAACGCCTCCCAGCAGAGTGCGGAATAATGGCATCGGGGGAGAGAGTGACTTTTCTTCTCTTGTATTGGTTTTACGGTACAGCGAAATCTCTCTTAACCCCTATTTCACTTTAATTAGGCGTTTACCCGGGAGACGGACTCCCCGTCTGTTTTCTTGGCGTCTCGGGGGGGGGCGGCAACCTCGCCTTGAACGCCTCTTATTCTCTCGTTGGTTACAGAGCGCGTTGATGAGAAGAATTGATGACCTTATTAGAACGGCCGGTTTTTGGCACGTCCTTGAGAATCTGCTTGCACCAGAAAGATAATTGAGACCAATTTCTCACAGCGACTGTTGACATTTCGAAGCACTTTTCAAGCTTTTGATTTATGGTAATTATGTTTAAAAAGGATTTTTATGAACTTTTGTTTTTTAACTATGCATATGACTGATATGAAGCCTGTATTTGAGTCATTCTGATTAGTTTGTTTTGTTTTTTTTGTGCTCTGTTTTCGCTTGAATATTTAAGGCCGATGCGTTTTTGTGAACCTCGTTAGACTCGCCAGCGAGGCTGCAATTATGTTTACAAAAGTCACTGTAATTAAAGCAAAGCACTCATCTTGATGTAAAAATATGATAAACATGTTTTAATCGATTCCGTTCAGCAGAAGAATTATTGGAAATATAATCTGGTTTTATATACATATATATATATTTTGTAAGCTTTATGTCAAATGTTTAGATTTCTATGTAAGTGACTGTCGTGTTTGCAGATTCGGATTGTTTTTCAAACTGTATTCATATGTCGTGTTGAATCATCATTACTCACATGCACTCCCTGTTTCAGGGCCTCCATAGTTTTATATGTCATTGTAAGACTTCCTGTTCAGTGGAATAAGCTTCTTTGCATTGCATTTGTTAATCTCTCTGTTCCTGTTTTCCTACGCCTCCTCAAACTCCTCCAATATAGATCACAGCTGTCAACACACACCATGGCAAACGCTGAATACTTCCATCTTTTATTTTGGTTTTTTTTAATAAAGAAATGTGAACAGTCTGTTTCTGAATATTTCCACCTCAATATCTTTGGTTACACAGCATGATTTGTCTCTACATACAACACTGCTGATTACAGACATTTAATAAAATGTACAAATGTGAATAAAATGCCACAATACCTGTGATCATTTTAACATAAAGATGTAGTAGCTCAATAAAAAAATGCTACACTAAGATGTATTTACATTCACTGGAGAGAGTTAGCCTCTATTTAAGACTATAATTTCATTTATTCTTGACACTTTTTGATGCACTCAAAGCCTTTCATCCATACACTTTGTTCAATAAACCAACAGAGCGATACCAAGAGCAAGCTTTTGGGGCAAGTGTTGAGATTAGAAGTGAATTAAAAATTGTTGAAAGTTCGGTCAGCTGTGTGTAACAACCAATAATGTCACGATGGCCAAAACCACTGCATATAATGGATTGGAACAAGGCGACAGACAACCGCATTGAAGAGCACTGCCACAAGCGCTGGATCAGAGAGGCTGTGGAAATAAGACGGTCCTGAGGACGATGAAGCATACGTGCTGTCACACACCTGGAGACACCTGCTGACGGCGAGCACAGACAGCAGGGGGCGTGACCAATCTGTCAAAATTTGACAGGTTGGTCACGACTCGGTAACATTTGCTAACTAGCTAATGAGAGGACACGTCATTCACCACCACCAGATGATGTTTCTAATGAAGATGGGGGAACATCATTGAAATATGTCAGGGGTTTGTTTCAAAATATACTTGCCTTAACAGGCAAAACGAAATACACACGGGTGGCATGGCTCTGTTTCAGCTCCCAATCGGAAGGTTACAGCACTAACTGCGTAGGATGTTGAAAGGCGCTATATACGTGGAGTCTATTTACACTTACATATGAAAAAAACACCAATACAAATGCCAGTACTGGGTACAACCCCGTGAGTGCTACGAGAGGTATGCAGGTTCACAAGAGAGCACAAATGATGTCAAGACAATATTCAAGTCGACTTCATACATAAAGCACCACAACACAGTTCTTTCTCAGTGCTTTTTACAGAGACAAACCCAACATATACACATGAGCATAAGCGACTGTGGAAAGGGAAAACTCCCTCGAGCAGGAAAAAACCTTGAAATCTTTGCAGAACCAAGCTATTCTGCTAGGCGATTTTGCAAGTTCTCCCACTTGGAAATTATGGAGGTGTCTGAAATTTACATCGAAGGCACTTTTCCACTGTGAAAGACGGAAGTTAAAAAAATTCAGGAAAACACATTGTATGATTTTTTAAAAATAATTTATTCGCATTTTTTTGCTCAACTTGCATATTTTCACACCTGCCAATCAGCAAGAATTCTGGCTCTCAAAAACCTGTTACTCTGCCTTTAAAAAGTCCACTTCTACTCTGCTTATTAAGCTAAATTAGTCGCACCTGTTTGAGCTGGTTAAAGACACCTGTCCACTCCACAGTTGGTCAGACTCCAACTACTACCATGGGCCAGACCAGAGAGCTGTCAAAAGACATCGGAGACAAAATTATTGACCTCCACAAGGCTGGAAAGGGCGACGGTGAAAGTAGATCACCTATCGGAGCAATTGTTAGAAAATGGAAGAGTCTCCCTCGGAGTGGTGAATAACCTCTGCCAAATGTTCATTCCAAGGCAATGACGTTTACAAGCAGGGAGCGCAAATATTTACACATCACATAAAGTGAAATTTGTTTCATTGCTTATTTAATACCACTTGGCCCGTACTGGTTGCTTTCACACGTAAAAAAAAAAGCAGATGAACATGCATATTTAAAAAAAAAAAAAGGAAAACTATACATCAACATTGCAAAACGTGCTTCCTTTGTAACCCAGTGCTTGTTAGCCACTTCTGAAGCAAAAAAAAAAAAAAAACTGACGGCAATGTCAATTTCTAGAAAACCCAAAGGGAAAATTTGAGTTGGAAAACAGCAGCTTTAATGAATAATGAACTGATAAGAGCGCATTCATTATGCCAACTTTCAGTAGTGGTAAAAGTGGCTCTCCTGGAATAAAACAATCACTTCTGCAAAAGAACATTATGAAGAAGAGCCTCCTACAAAAAGAGCCGGACATACACATAAAAGTGCAATTATTCACTAAAACTTCAGTTGGAAAAGAGGACAGCAAGTGCATCTCCTTGGGATGTTTTCATTCTCTCCAAATATAAATCATTTACTGACATTTAGTGACTTCAAATCAGGGAAGCTGAACGCATCAGCGACACAAGCGTTTTCCAGCTGTGTTTTGTTTGGCGGATACGTTGATGAGAATGATGTTGAAAGGGGATCTGATCATGACACCGGGGGTATTGTATTGGTGACACTGCATCTGAAACACTATCCAGAGTCATTTAAAACACAGCTTGTCATAAGGAAAAATCAACCTCATCTGCACAGATGGTGTTCCTGCCATGGTCAGCGACAACGGGCATCTGGTTAGCTAAATTATGGATCCCAAAATAATTGGACCTCACCATCTTGATCATCTACTAACAATGCTTTCACTCATTTTCTCTCACCAATTGAACAAACTTGGGCCCTGTTTACATGATGTTTTCAAATGAGGAAAGTTTTGTTGCATTTCGGGCGTTCGTTTACACAACAACAGTGCTCAGAGCCAACGCTCCAATTCAGAGTCCTTGTTGACAGTGGAAACGCTGTTTCTAATCTTTTTTTGCTTAAAAGCATAGGATTGTCGTCGACACCGTTTTGAGTGAAAGTCATCTTATAGGTGTCATGGTTTACTTTGCGCCTTTTGTGTTATTTTGATATATCTGCCTGTCTTTTTAGACCACGTTTACACGTACCCGGATATTTTTAAAAATATGATATTTTGAGCATTTACACATAAACGCAGCTCCGACTCAAATGATAATCAAACTCCGGGCACAGTGGAGATCTGGATAAAATCCATGTCTCCAGGTGCATTGACGTGGATAATTCTGGCACAATTCATGACGTCGCGTTGTTTTTTGTTTTTTTTCCAGGATTCTGATTGGTAATCATGGCTTCATGCTTCTAGTTACACTCAACCCTACAGGCTTGGCATACCCATTTCAACTCTGAACATTTAAATGAATATTTTCTTTTAACCTTAGAGGGGGAAATATCAGTTGTATGGAGTTGTCTCCTCAGCCAAACCTGACTCGGGCTCCAAAAATAATAGCTACGACAATATAAAGTGAATATTTTCTTAATTTTGAGTCCAAAACCTATGAATATTTCTTTGTAATTGAAATGTTTACTGGTTGAGAAAGGTTATACTTAAGTGTATACTTTAGGTTATGTTGAAAAGAAACAACATTGAATTCAGCTGATTGTGACTTTTTCTCACAGTCCAAGTGCCCAGCACAATGGTTTAGTCGTGTACTTTAATTTTAGTTAAAGGCTGAAAACTTTAAACCTCTGAATGGAGTCATGTTCTCCCTGTTGCTGTGTGAGTGCTCCCTCCCATTACCCTGCTTAGATTCTCAAAGTGTGGAATGAAAATGTCTCCTTCATAAAGTTTTAAACAAATTGAGCACTCCCCAACACCCACATCACATTATTTCATTTCCAAGTAATAATTTTTGGTCTTTCTACAAAACATCTGCAAAAGTTGTGCCTGCTGAATAAAGAACTTGACTTTAAGTTGTTACACTTGAGGTTTCAAATGAAACCTTTTCATCTTATTTGGTCTCCATCATGATTATTTCTATAGAGGATTGTTTTACACTCAGAATTCAAAGGAACAATAGCTGTGAGAAAAAAGTATGCCAGTGGCCCCCATTTTTCCGATTGTAGGACGACTCATCCGCAAAACCTTTTCCGGCTCCAAGGGGCTTCATGCTTCACACTGTGAGAAACACTGGGTCAACAGGTGCCTGTAGGGTTGATCGTCTCTGTGTGTTGGCCCTGTGATGGACTGCCGACATGACTAATGTTAATTAGGAGAACATATCATGATGATCACCGACCCATCCTGTTTCTATCACCAAACCCTAGACGTGCCTCTTAAAGAGGTTATGGACAATACAGTCAAGTCACAATTAATTAAAAGTAGGTTTAGGGTTAAAAAAAAAAAAAAAAGTAGCAGGGACCATACTTCTATTGCAATTCTAACGAGCCTGTTGGCAGCTGGAGGAATCCTGTGGAGCCCCGGCCGATGATCAGTGCTTAACAGAGTCTTCGCATTCCAGTGTCTATCACACAATGGATGAAACGCATTGACCGGCTGTCCGACCCGAGATGCAGCACTCCAAGTGATCGGTATTCCTCCTTTACTCATTCTCAATGTTTTTTGCACACACAAATACTTTCAAGATCAATGGGCCTCTTTGAAAAATGTGGCTATTTTTAGGAGGGGAAGTACTCCCTAGAATAAAAATTAATCACCAAAGTTCATTTCCAAAGTATAAAACTAATGCGAGTGGACGGTGAGAAAATGGAGCTGCCTCAGAGTTCAAGCTCCCAAAAAAAGAAATGGACTTTTCCTTTCTTTCTTAAGATTCAGGTTTTGGGATATTATAAGCTACGGATGGCACAGGCGGATGTTTCTTCCCACCTGCTCGCTCTCCGTCTCATTTGGATTGCGATCACAACGGGATGCAATTATCAGAGAACGCTGTTGGAGACGGACCAAACTCACAGCAGTTAAACTCTGTCAGCAGGTAAGTCTTTTCCACCACAACCTTTTTAAAACGCTCAGTATGCACATTAGTTCTGATTGGATGGAAATCTGCTCGGGGAGTCCCGATAAACAAGCACGCATACACTTAACCCCTTTTCAGTTTTTACAGCAACAATATTCTGATTGAAAAGCATCGTTTGTAATAAGCGCGCGCTCTCACGCTTAAAAGAAAAGCCTCTTGGTGAAGAGAAAACCAATGATTGCTGCTACTTTCAACACGATTACAGACATTTTCTTCATTAAAATGAAACGTATTGCACCTCTCCGGGCTCAGTAGTTACTGTGTTTAATGTGGATCCTGGTAACAACAAAAAAAGCCTCTTTGTTGTTCTGGAAATTACTATAAAACCTTTTTCTTTGTGTATTCAATACAATACAAGAACCGCACAATAACAAAAAGGATTATTTAGTCTGTAATTTTCCCGTCATCTATTTGAAATGATAAGTCTCTACAACAGACCCCCCTCTAAGAGACAAACACGCGTCTGATAAATGGCATAATTGCCAAAAAATAACAACAACAAAAAGGAACAAAAGACAAATTGAATTGCTCATAAATATCTACACTAGCAGTGGGGTTGAGTGGGAATTTTCACACTTCCTCAGTAATTCCAGCAGTAAACCTGGCAAATGTGTCTATTTAATCATAGACAATAACGCCAGAGAACATTGAGGGGGGCTGACGACGGTCTCCTACAAACAAAAGAGAGGAGTGAGGCTGAAGACAAAGTAACTTATCCCCATAATGTCCATGAAATATTTAATCATATTTGGCTTCTCGGCTCAATCGATGGGGCTGATTAGGAGTAATTCTAGTCTGGCTCCTCCGGGTCAACCGGAGTCTCTTTGTCTGAGTTTTGTGGGATTTGATCCTTCGCCTTTTGATGTCTGTCTCTTTCATTGAGATGATTTGAAAAATGCACAGGAGGGTTCGAGGTCAACAGAAGTGTCAGAAAAGACAGCGTGAAACTTGAGGATCAACTGAACTGATGAATGAAATCAGTCATTCAAACTGAACTTACACCCACCCACAGTAACATCCACTGCTCATTAAGTACACGTATCCAATGAGGACTGCAGTGTATTTACTGAAAGCTAGTACATGATTACGTTTATTAACTCCTGCATGGCTTGTCTTATTTAGTCAGGCCTGTCTTACTTGTGTGGAAATAATGATGTGGGTGCATTAGTATAGCTGTTAGCACTGATGAAGAATGAAGAATTAGTTGTAGGAAGATGCTTCTCCATTTAGAGTTTGGCACTAATTGGACAAAAAAAAAAAACATATTCATGAACTAATGACAAGAAGAAGAAACAATAACAGGACCGCTGAGACAAGGGTAAGCCAATGCACTTTTAATGCTTTTCAGGTTCTGTTGCTACATTCTATTGTTGATATTATGACTGTCAGCCATCATTAATTTTGTTTTCAGGATGACTGCGTAAGCTCAGCATTACTTTACTTTACTTCTCCTCAAGTAAACATGAGCTGTGTCATGGTAATGGTTGGGACAACAACTTAATCTAATGTAATAAGCTCCATAGCCAGAGTATGCATGCATATATTGCCTATCCCCACTTCTGTTTAAACATGATGTACCTGAATGCATCACTCAAAACTGTCAGCTACAAAGCGACGTTCTCACTTTTCAAATGCACGGCCTATTTGTTTTCAAAAATACATTTCTCTGAACTTTTTCAGTAATAAAAGATAACGTTTGAAAAGTGATATAGTGAGAGAAGCAGAACCAGTGGTGATGAGGGGACTGATCCCGTCAGTATGGAAGGAACAGTTGAGCTGTTCCAACAGTGTGTGAAGACTCAAGCATTACTTCCAATATATGAGCTTTTTCTTAATAGTACAGTTGATTAAAAACTGACTCAGGAGTACTTTGACCAGAGGAAACGAGGCATTCGTGCTCATGAGCACTGAGGAATGAATCATCATGTCTGTAGACAATGATGTTGTCATAAACAAAGTGGCAGAGACCAGTGCACTGCTCAGGTGCTTATTAATGCTTTAGGGATGGTAATGTTTTTTTGAAAAACAGACGATAGTGTTATAAGAAAGTACATTTTTTAATTCTATATTTTGAATCTAATATCTTGTGTTTTTTGTTTCATTTAAAATTTTTGGATATATGTTACCACCTATTTGAAATATACACTGAATTACAAGGCTTTACAGAACAGCGCTTATAGACTTCATATGTTAAATTATAATGACATGATCTGTCATCAACATGGCCTAAAGTGGGCTGATCTGAGGTATGAAACTCCGGGGCTGAACATGAATCCCGCTCTGGCCCTGCTTTGATTAATGTGTTTGCCACAATTTGAGAACCTGGTACGTGCAGTATTTGAATGTTATTTAAGGCACAAGTCGTGTATTGCACTGGATTTAGAACATCCTCTTCCAAAGGCCACAACCTCTCCTGAAGGCACACTGATGCTCTGCCTTTACCGGTCATATCCAGTGGCTGGATGCGTTTGCACATGTGCAGTCAGTTCCCCAATATGAAAATAATTTAGATTTAGAAAGGGAGATCACAAGGCTGCCTTTGGACGTAACTGTGCTGTGCTAAATGCTATGCATACGTACGCCGTGCATTTGTGAATTAATACAATGCTGCTCCACTCTCAAGACAGCTCTCGAGATGATAAAGACATCTTCAAAACTCTCTTTTGAGGAAAAACAGCAGCTTTTAAAAGATGAGACCAACACCTGAGTTCCCAGACCTTCAGCAAAGGAAAGCTCAGAAAATGTTTTTGTACACAAACAATGGATGCGCTGCCATGTCATGAGCTATATCTTGGTGGGAGAGTCTGGAGACTGCAATTTGTTCATTGTTAAATTTTCTGTAATGGTGTTTTACAATCTTTTTCTTTATAATTTATGCTCCTTTTTTTCTCAGTATATTGTTATGCTTCAAAACTGACATCGGATGTGTTGAGAATATTTATTCATTATGGTGACTCGCTGTTCTTTGATTTTGAGTCTTTTTTTCTCTCTCATTTTTCTGTGAGGCGAGATTCCTGCACATTTGAATGAGATCTTTGTTAGACACAGGAGTACAGGGGATCCTGTAAAAGAAGCAGTTGGTATTTCATACAGTGAAACACAACAGTTCCATTGATTGCACCAATAAAGGAGTCTCCACCAGTCTCATTTTCAGAAGGTCTTGCAGCAAGAAGTGCTTCAACCACTAGACAAAGTGAAAAGGTACAAACAGCTAAAAACTGCTAAGTATAAGCGCTGACTTTTAATGACTTGCAAATGCAAGTCGACACTACATGCACCGTTAACAGCCTTGAACGCTCCAGTATACTACTGCATCAACGTTGCTAGTGCATGAGGTGACATATTACTTGTATCTCCAATTCTGTATGAGTATGAATACCTGATACTGATATCAGTGTATCCAAGGCAAGGCATTGTACATTTATTTATAGGGCACCAATCAAACAGATGCAAAATTGACAGTGCTTTACAATGAAATTAAAGAAACACAGAAAAGCTTTACGAAGAAATATGACGAATATATTCACGTTAATTAATTTATCCTTAGTGTTGTCCTATTTTTAGCAGATTTTATTTGGTGAAAAGCAACAAAAACTGTCCTGCATGTCATAAAGTTTTCAGACCCCTGTACAATGACCTTGCACAACAAATGCCTCTTTTGACAGATTTTAAAGCTATTCCTATAGCATCGATAATCAAGCAGAGATAATAAAGCCGGGAGAATAATCTTTGAGAAGCATATTCAATTTTGTAGGTTTGGTCCACATGAGCTTGCTGGTTCACCTAAACGAGCTGTTTTTGGCCCATCATCCACCTGAGGTGGCATTTTAGAAGTGTGAAAACAGGTTTTTTTGAACACGGGTCCCAGAGTGGGGAAATTAAAAAGACCCCGGCTTGTGCCGTCCAACCCCTCGTGGTGTGGATGGCAAAGAAGGCAAAGATGAACATCTGTGGAAAAAAGATGAGGTAATCGCCCCCCCTCTCTCCCCAAGTGATGTCATCAAATAACCACAACAATCAGGGACTACAAGCTTCGGTGGAGCTGCAGAAGCTCCATGACGCTAGCAGCAGGAGCAGGAAGAGGGCCTATAGAACTAAAGTTATATAGAGGTCTATGAGCAGGAGTCTATGTGGTCTGTCTTCATCTGTGTTTTTGGTGTGTTTCTTGGGTCACCTCCCCTAAAGGCCTGGCATGTGTACTACATGTCCTGAAGCCTTGTGTTGAGCCGTGTTCATAGTGACGTTTGGACGGAATTGTTTTGGAGAACCTCTGTGAGAAAAAAAGATTGTTTTCCCTGGTCTGGAGGTGGTCTTATATGATAGATAATTGCATTTTCTATTGACACAGAAGAGGATTACTTTGCTGGTATTAAAATTACAGGGCTTCTCTCAGTAAACTTAAAGTATTTCGAGGCAGGGCCACGTGTTCTTTGATAAAAATAGAAATAAAAAATTCAAAGCACTACAGTTAATCCGGTTTCTCGAAATCAGATAAGGGTTATCTCATCGTTCATGTTGCTATATACTGCTTACATTATGGTTCGTTTAATCTGATAAGTCCAGAAATGGGATAATGATCAGAATTTTAGTGTGTTGGGTATTTCTCCATCTCCTTTTTTAAGCAACTGAATTCCTGCTGAGACAAGTTTGATAACTTTTCATCTTTGCTAGATAAATCATCATCACACATTGGGCACTTAGGGTTATTTAGGTTTTTTTCTCACTTGGCTGATTATTTTAGGTTAAACAGAAATTTGATTTGATTACATATTGTACCTATGAATGTACGTTAACCTACATGACATCAGTCGTACTGAATATTGACATCCAGCCAGTTGTGACTTATTTAAATGCAAATTGAATTTGTTGGTGATGTCTTTGTGATGACAACTTGACATTAATCAAGCTGACACAGCCTGCCAATGGACATGTGGCTGCACGACAAATTAACAGGACATAGCAAGTGATTCATATATGACCAGCTGGAGATTTAATTCAGACCGATTGTGAATGTATTTTTTAATTAGGATTTTTAATTATGATTATCAATTTTCTTTGAATATAATGCACTGAATGCTGAGGAATAATTTCCACAAGGGGATCAAATGAAGTATTGGTAATTTAACAACAACAAAATAATTGACATTCTGCCTGTATTCACCAAATTAATTGTTTCTTCTTCACTTCTCAGAGCGGACAAAAAAACCATTGATGTTATTGTTCCAGAAGAATTTCCTCCCAGCACAAATGATTCCAAAGACAACCAGTTTCCCTGCTCTTGAACAAAAAACATTGTGAAAAGGTTTGCTGTTTCTTCTTCTCCCTGATGCCTCCTCATTCTTGGGGCTCATCGGGGAGTCTCGACAATCCCTCAGCCCCCCCCAACACTCCGCTCCATCACCAGCATCAGGACCCTGCGGGGGTTCCGTCTGTCTCCTACCATCACCTGAGTCATCCCCATGTAACACTGCTTCTAGTCGCAGGAGTCTGCCCACCAAAACTTTAATATTCCTCTTGTATTGCTTCAGTACACTGTGTTTGTACTTACAGATGCTCCGTCTTCATAGAGATGCAGAGGACTGCTGTGTGGACGGGTTGTGTAGTTTCTTAACTCAGACAACATTCACACGACACCCTTTCAAGTGAAAAAGCATCATATTTGTTTATTTGTTTCGGAAAAGTTTCACGTCACGCAACAAATTGAGAACCATATCCATTTCCATGGAAATGGCTTAAACACTGAAAACAATTTAGTTAGTATGTTGGGCCACTTGTCAGTGCTGTTATTTGGTTTTGTAATGAAAAGAGGGATGCTGAGGACAATATGCTTAAAATATTAAGAATAGCAACGACACAGACATTAGTATGGACAGACACAGAGTTGGATTGCTATTATGGGTGACTCAACTATAAAAAATACCAAGTCCCATGTGCAGATGAACTATTTACCAAGGCAGTGGTGTGCATCTGCAGTAGCAGCGTTTCAGAAAAGTGGCATTTTTTCCTGTCTAGATGGAGTCGGAGCATTTTCACAAAGTTCCACCTCGGGAGGCTTTTTCAAAAACCTGTATTTTCAGTGACTTCGAGCACCGTTGCCATGTGAACGGACATCCAACATCTCATGAAAGTCTCGCATTTTCACTTGAAAACTGTCACAGTTCATGTTTTGTCTCACTCGGTCTCTCATTTCAGGCTCCTTGTGTTCGATTGCTGCTCCTCCGCCCTGACGTCTTTCACCTGTGCTCGAGTGAGTGATTGTCTTCACCTGGTTGCTTTGATATATATCAGTCTGCTCTTGTGTGTTCTGGTTGTTGGTCCATCTGTGTTGTTTGTGCTCTTGTGTGTCTGTGTCTCCAATACTATCTTGGACTTTGGTTTTGTGCATTTTCGTAATAAAATGTGCTCCTTATTTTCAAACAATGTGTCCGATAGTTTGAGTCTTCCCGTCCCAAGCTAAATGGAACAGAAAACCTTGTTGTGTGAATGGGGCTCCAGGCCAAGTTCATATGTAACTGGGTATTTGAAAAAACTGATATTTCTCTGTTTTTGTTGCATGTACACATGCACACAGCTACGAGTCTCTACAAGCTCTGATTCCTGCAAACTCCAGCC
This sequence comes from Blennius ocellaris, assembly GCF_963422515.1. NCBI lineage: Eukaryota > Metazoa > Chordata > Actinopteri > Blenniiformes > Blenniidae > Blennius > Blennius ocellaris. Next base: position 18,005,821 of record NC_137664.1, on the reverse strand, counting down.
ACAGTGAAGATCTGGATAAACTCTGTTTCTCTGGTTGCATCTAAAGGGGGTGGGGGTGGATATTTACGTCAGAATCTACATACATAGTTAGACACTGTAAATGCAGAGTCACTCAGGCCGGTCTGAATAGTCATTTATTTGCTGTTAAAACAGCGCATTTCTTTGTAAAGAAAATACTCAGTGCAGCTGATTAACATATTCAGACACACAATGTGTTTCACCAACCATTCTGAAACGCAGCAGCAGAGGCACAACTTCTTCAGGAGCTTCTCCTTCTGGGTCACATTCTGGTTCTTATTGGTTTGGTTGGACTGCGTTTCTCCTAATGTAGCGACAGATAGAATGTAAACAATAGCACATGGCATGAGGAGATGAAGCACTTCCTCCTTTTCCCAAGATGGGAATGTGGCAGAGCCAGTCCAGCTCCCTGAAACCCAGCAGATTCTGAATGAGGCTCGAATGCTCAAATATTCAACTGGATGAAAATCAAGGACAAGTTGGATTTGGGGTAAAAAGCTTTTGAATACATTTTTCACCTTCAGTTTTTGGAAAAAAAATAATAACCTTGTTGAAAAGATGTGTGTTCTGACTCCTTTAACATGCTCTTTCAAACTTTTGACCTGTCCAGTGTTCTTCAACTCTTTGCAGGTCTGGATGAAAGGAAGAATGATCCGACAAGTGGTTCTTTTTTGGGGGGGCTTTTAACAATGTTTAGGTGGATTGCCATAAAATCTTATTTCAAAAGATATTATAATAATTGGCACTTTTACCTTTGGGTGCCTTCAACAAAAAAATTCATTCACACTTGTATAACCTCTTTGCTACAGTAAAGCATTGCTTTTAACAGGAGCCCATTATGATCATTTTCAGCATTTTTCTTTCAACTCTGGAACTCTCTGAGTCACTTCTCATTATTTAGTCTTTTAAATACAAAAAAAGAAAACTTATTCATTCTGGCCACTCAAGCAGCTCCCCACTTCAGCCTTTGTCTGAAACAAGCTCTTTGAGATTCTTTCCATTATCTTGAATATCTGCTTCCTTCTGATTTGCAGAAAGGAATCCTTTTTTGCCGCCATACTGCACGATGTGCAGCTGCTCCTGCTTGTAATTTGGCATCAGCCTCACCATCTTTCTAACAGCATTGTAGGTCCCGACTGAGCAATAAAGGCGGAGATCATATTCAAAATGTTGTATGTGGTACTAATGGGCCCCAAAATCTGCCAAGAAAATATCATTCACGCTATTACACCACAAGCAACAGCCTGAACCATTGATATGGTGGGACAGATAAATGTTTTCATGTCAATATAGCTAATTCTGACCACCATCTAGACTCAAGACCTATAGCAAATCTTCTATTGTGATGTTTGGTGAGTGGAACCGTAGCTTCAGTTTGCTGTTTTAATCAATAGCGTAAGACCTTGTTTATATGACAACGTGTAAACACACTTTTTTTTTTCAGTAAAGTTTACGCAACAATGTTTAGGGGCTGTTGGTTGGTTTTGTAATGCAACCACATTCACGTGTACGCAGAGAATAGTTCAAATGGCAATTATACAGATGTTATTGTTATACTGTTGTTATAGTCCATCGACTCGAGCAGGTGCAGAAGAGCTTATTACTAAAGTTCCACCTTGTAAGCCCTTTTCAAAAAGTTGTGTTTTCACTTGAAAACATTGTGTAAATGAGGCTTAAACCTGACAGTGATAGCTTTGGCGGCGTTGAACTTCAGTAGCTCAGTATGTCCACATGCCTGAATACATCGAGGTTCTGCCTTGTGATTGGCTGTTTTGTGTTCAAGTCGTTGAACAGGTGTTCGTAACAAAGTAAGCAGTCGGAGGATTGTCTACATCAGCTTTCCCCATATTCAAGATGCATTCCACTCTGTCAAGACTTGAAGAAAAAACTTGTGTCGTGAAAATAAAATGTCACATACGATGTTTAGTATTCCCAGGTTCAATAATCCTCTTGTCTCTTCTCGGCTTAAGGTGTTACTGTGATCCCTTTCGACTTGTCACTCCCATGACAGCTCGCCCTCAATCAGATGAAACGAAAGCTGCCCGCAGCTGTTCATTTCAACCGGAGCAGCTGCACAGCGTCGCATGTCCAATCTCCACATTACACCTGTTGCGTGGCTTGTGTCTTCCCAGCTTCCCCCGAACGCCTCAAACAGGAGACGGGTAGGATCAGCCGGCAAGGAGATTGTCCTTGACACGTTGCTCCACTCTGCCTGTTATATCTATTCCATGTAATGAAATGAAATGTGTCGTATGCAAGTGGCTTTCCACCGACGAAACTCTTCAAAGACAAAGAGTGCCAGATGTAAACCAAGCGACGCCAAATATGATGGGGAAAATAGCGGCGCGCCGGTGTCAGTGTGAGTTGTCATGCAGACACTAACGACAAGCAAAATGTCCTGCAGGAAATACACAAAAGACACAGCTTGTTTCCTCTCCTAGCACCTCTTAATTTCTAGTCTGGGGATGAAAATACACCATAACCGAACATTTTCTCTGATTTCTGGGAGACTATTTTGATGCATGGCTCACGGCCTGAAGTGCGAGTTGCCATGATTACAATGTAAATGGTCTGTTTCCACCTCCAAATACAGACGTCAATAGGCTGTTTTACACAATGAATGTTTGCTGCTTCAGACAAATAGATTATTCCATTAGTCAAATTGATTACAAACGGGTGAGAGGGGTCGACTGTGTCGGCCAAACAACAAATTAGATAAAAAGTGAGTGCAGGCTCTCTGGTGTGCCGAGGTCGACTGAGTTTAAATAATACCAGCATCCTGCACACCGTGTACATTTCGTATTGCTCAATATATATATGTACTGTCAATTGATTCAAAACATTTACTGATGAATTGCGATCGCATTGTTTTTCGACTGAAGACTGAAGCTTGTATTGGATATGTGTTCAGGTGAAAACCATGCAATTAATCTCGACTCAACAGACAGAGACTATGTTTAAATTCAAAAACTATTTTAGAATGTCCTTTTAGCTTTGCGTGAAACTGTATCTCTCCAAGATTAGCAAAATAATAAAAACATAAATTCATTAATTAATAAACATCAAACACAAGTCTGAGTGTTGAGAGTGCAGGTCCACCACTTTGAGAATTTGAATACTTCTAGAAACAAAGTTGTAAACTTATTACATAAATAAAGTGGCAATCATATACTGTAATACTAGAGAGAGGAGCTGAAACACACATCCAGTATACAGGAGAGCCATGGAAAGAGAGAGAAAAAAGAGAAATTCATATTTTACCTGCAAGTCTTTCCTCCAGCTTCAGCAGTTTGGTGGCTACTGGTCAGCCAACATGGCAACCTGCTGTATTGCTGGGCGGCCAATCTGGCAACAGCAGCCACCAGAGGCGCATCCCTGCATGCGTCATCAACATGCGACGCATCACGGCAAAAACAAATAAAAGACAGCAGCACTGACTCAGACTCTGCCTCCACGATTAATACTTCATCTTCGTAGGATTACTTAAAATAATTTTATGAAAAGGTCAGTGATGATCCAGGTGGGAAACATCTTACCTTTTTGTGTGAACTTTGCCCGCCGGGTTTCAAGAAGCAACTTCATACATCAACAACGGCAAACCTGAGACGGCTCATTGAACTGAAGCACCAGGCGAGTCTTTCAAGGTACGTGCAGTAACTGAAAGGGCTGAATATTGCACTTTTATGACCCAAGTTCTAGAACTTCTCTTTGGGCAAACAAGTCAGGAAAAACATTTATTCACTCAAAACTGAAAAGTGACACAGATAAATGATGTTTAAATGTTTTGCACTTTGAATGTTACACTTTGAGGTATATCTTAAATTTCGTACCTCAGCCTGGCTCCTCCCTCAGATTGTGTTTATGTTTGTGCAAGAATTATGTTAAAACATCTTCTGGACTTTGTTGTTAACAGTATACTGCAATTCACAATGGTCTCCTTGAGGGTTTTACTATTTTAACTTGCAATTTGTTTGTAGAACCTGCCTGGTATATTTTCCTTTGTACCTTAAGGACTACTGTCTGTTTTGTTGTTGTTGTTGTTGTTGTTTTTAAGCAATTCCTCATTATAAAAGACCATTCAAGCAGCATGTTTTTTTCCTCATGTTTTGGAGAATATACTTTAGGGCTGGGAAGCTGCAGCTGGCTACTAGTGTGAAATGAAGGGGTGGCAATGATAGGGAAATGCCAGTATTCTGAGGGTAATAGTTTGCAGCAACATCTTAGAAAAAAAGAACTATGAACTAATTCATTTTTGGAACTGAATTATGAACTATGACCTGAAGTTGTTCATTTTAAAATGTGGGAACTGAACTTTGAACTAGTATTTTTTACATGTAGAAACGGAACTTTTCCAACACTGTGTACTCTTCTACATATACTCTTCTGTGTAACTCAATTCAAAAAGAATTGAGACACAAATAAGATGAAACAGGTGAAAGCAAAACGCATTGCTTGTTTTGAATTTGGCAAGAAAATTAAAGTTATGAGAGGATTGTATTCACCACCATGTTCAGTGGTCTACAAGAACAACACATTAGGAGTGTTTGGACCTTGAGAGAATTAAAGACTTTTGGTTTGAAAGTAACCCAAAAAACAGGAAATGTGTCTCCTTTGTTGTAATTTTCAGTTTGTGAGCCATCAAAATGTTTGTTGTTGAAGTGTTTGACGCTCACATCATAGAAACCCTGTTGAATCAACATCTTTTCAAGTGAAAACGGAAAACTATGGTAGCATTGAGCATGACAATGGTGCTCAGAGGCACTAAAAATGCAACTTTTAGAAAAGAGCTCCAAAGGTGGAACTATTCAAAAGTGTTCCAACTCCAACTTTGTTTAAATTGAGGGAAATTCAACTTTTCACAGCCATAGCAAACACTTCTTCTGCACATGTGCATGTAGATGGACAATAAGAGTAATGCTGGCCTACAGAAACTACGTTGTTTTCAGAGTTTCTGCTGTTTCCATGTAAACCGGTCTCATTTTCAAAATGTTGCCAACTAAACAGGGCCTGAAACAAGACCCTGGTTTTATTTTCAACGTGTTTTCTTTTTTATTATTATTTTTTTTAATTCTTGTTACTCGGGCTTCTTTCTATGTATCACAGACAAGGACACGAGGTTGATCAGTTGGTGACTCTCGCTTGCTTGTCGGCTTAAATGTGTGCATGTATATTTGCCCTGTGATGCATATATTCAGGATGCACCCTACCTTTACTCTGTTTCTATTTGGGAAGCTGTTTTCAGTTGGCAATTGATTTACACTATAGGCCACACATGAGTGGCTTTGTAGATATTGTTTATGCATGCAGAATGTGGTTCGACACACAATAACCAAAACATCAAGAGCATAGCTGTGTAAATTGCTCTAGAATCTGTATGTCGTCTTTCAGATCAGTGTTGCTTTCATTCTATTTGCACTTGAATCCCTCCATCCCATCAAAACTGTTGGAGTGGCAACCTTGCTTGCAGAAATCTATAATTCATATCCACTGAGCAAAACACCCTGTCAGTCCATCCTCGAGTAGCTTAAGCACAGAGAAAATGGCAGAATCGTGTAAAAGACTATATCGTGTCCAAAAATCTGAGGGTCAAGCGGGTTGCTTTTCCCAGCATGTTTTTCCCCCCATTAATTTTAGAGCAAAGAATCCATTTCATCCACCTTCTACACAGCTTTATCCAATTTAAGGTCACAAGGTGTTGGAGCCGATCCCAGCTTTTTTCCACGTGTGAAGGCAGGGAACAACAGGCAGGTCACCAGTATACAAAGTACATACAATCACACGCACTCACGCAAATTCGAGCCTCTCCTTGCACTCAAATGCATGTATGGGAAGTAAAGGTCATCCATGCACAGGGAGAACGTGCAAACTGCACAGATAGGTTTTATTTTTTTCCTATGAGATTTGATTGCTAACCCCGACACCATAATACATTCCTTGCAATAAAAACAAAAAACATGACAGATAAAATACAATGATTTGTCAATCAAATGTTGTTTTCTTTTTCTTTTTTTTCCAAGTGACAGTGACATATCAATGATGGAGATGAATTGATATTATGAAGTGAGCTTTATTCTGACACAATGGTCACAGACTATATCAAAACACTTGGCAACGGCGTCCTCTTCTGCAGTCTGCAGCTCTGTATTGTGTCCCTGGTAGGTTATTAATGTGCATTCTTTACTCTGGTGGTTCACATCTGCACGTAATTTTACCTTCTGTTTAATGAGGGCGCACGTCTGTTGTTTCCAGCTGTTCCTCCTTCCAGCCATCTGAGTTTATCTTCTGCTTCTTCTTTTAAATCTCATTACCTTTGATGTCTTTGTTATCTTTCCGTCATCTGAATTTTTTTTTCGATTGCTGCAAACACGATGCCGTCTCAAACGACTTGTCAATCATCAGACGTCAGATGCTAATCACGCAGTTTTAAAAAAAAAAAGAAAGGAAAAAAGATTCTGATTCCGTATTGTTCCAGCAGTAATTTGGAGTTTGTAAAACAGCCACGAGTGCAAGTTTTCTGTGCCTGTCCTTATCTGCACTGGAGCTGGCAGGGGTCTGTTGGCTGAAACAGGGACAAAAGCCATTTGGCACCACTGGTAGATAATTCATATGGCGCAGTGCTACAGGATTAAACCAAGATCCACTAATGAAATTGAGCACAAGGCCTCTTCAAGGCTATTTTCCAAATGTCCTTGAGCAATCATAGTCCCAATTACGACGTGATGGAGAAGAAGCTTGGTCCGTGGCTGCATAAATGCACATGTTTTTTTTTTTGGTTTTTTTTCACGCATCCTCTGAGATTACTGACACCACTGTGTTGTACTGTAAGAGAGGAGAGGTTATTACCTTGCTTCACAATTCCACTTCCATTATACGGCAATCTACAACAATCTGCCATTATCATCACAAAGACTTTATCGGATGTAAAGCGTGACTTGGAGGTCAGAGCAAATCCGTTTCGATTGAACTGCCGATTACGACAACGGTACAACAAAAGACAGCTTCTTCATATCCAGCTGCAGTTCAGTAAAATTCAACATAACGGAGAGAGAGAGAACATTCATCACTACTATTATGCCCCCTACTTAGAGGCACATTGAGGTATTGCAGCTAAGCATTGTGGAGAGCACGAAATAAACACTGATTTACTGGATGCGTAGTATGTTGTATCTGTCATAGTGTCAGATTTAAGCTCATCATCACATTGATTATATTCAGTCATGATAATGATATGTTCTTCTGTTGCAGATGTATTTCAGCGATGTGCTCAGACAACCTGGCTAGGTTTGATCAGACCGCATCCTGGGTCCCTGCAGTATTTGTCCATGGATCTGCTGTCTTGACGTAAAACCACTTTGGGACTTCACTTGCAGACCTGATATTGTTCCTCTTGGCCTGCCCGGTGAGGAGCAGCAGCTTGAGCACTTTGCAGAGTGATCATTGTGCAAATCCTCTGCATCCCACCTCCAGCAGTTTGCAGCAGGTTTTCCGGGCTTCCCTCCCGCACTTGTACTTGGTGCATTTCCTCTCATTGCCCTCGTATCTCCAATCTGACACCATGATCGTGTTGGTGTTATTCTCATTGGCTTCCTGAGGTGTTGGCAAATGTCCATCTCCAGCTGCCAGTCAGTGGCAGAGGTGATGAGCAAGCCAGCCTTTGCTCAAGGTTGTGAATTAGGCTATTCTCTGGCTCTGTGTAACTCGATATTCTTTGGCTTATGGTGGACTTTAGTGGTGTTGATAGCAGTGGCTATGGTGTTGGCAACTGCTCTAACTATCTGGTCATGGCGCCAGTGATAGCACTCGTCACCAAGAGCTTTCAGTATCTACTTCGGAGGTGCTCTATCCAGTCTGGATATTGGGGCCAAGATGGCATCTGGCAACGTGGAAGTTTGCCTTGACTGGGTGGGATGTTGTAAACAGCCTGGACTAAAAACCTGATGCAATAGATGTCTGCTTTCCAGACGTTGAACCAGGTGATCTTCCATCGCAGAACATTGTCCCATTATGTAAAACCTTAAAAGCTACCCCCTTCTCTTTTTTTTTTTTTTGCTTTAGCTGCCGAAGCAGAGGGGAAACCTTCCGCACTGCTTGAATACCAACAGATTAAACTGAATAGAACATATGACCAGAGTCTGATGACACATCACTTTTTCATCTTTCTCAAGAGAACTTTTCTATCAAGGGTCTTTTACACCAGGCATTTTACTCAAAGAAAAAGTTTGAATACCACTGTAAACAGATAACTTGGAAATCTATTATATTCACTTTCAAGCCTGACGAGTTTTTTGAAGTGTTGAACACCAGCAAGTTGAGAGAAAATGGATATAATTTCTTAATTTCTTAATTTATTTTTTATCACAATTGAAACAGTCGGAGTCGCACAGCAACAAAAAAGCCACACGGAGTGGAGCGTTCAAAGTGGGACGATCCTTTACTAGGCTGCAAAGCGACGTGTGCAGTCCAACATAATGTGGGTGCAGGAGCCGCACCGCTGTGTCTTGTTATGTCTGCATGTTGACTGTCCTCACCTCCACATCGGGTCTGAAACCTCAGCCAGACCCTCAGCGGGAAATCTGACTCTTCACTTGGCAGCACTTCATAAGCAATTCAGCCACTTACTATTTAGTGGTGGGATTTCTGTGGTTGTTCAGTTTATCTCTATGAAAACCCATTCACCTCACATCATCGGGCCATTATAACCCAATTGGAATAACTTGGTAAAAAGGTAGTTTGAAAAGCTCGGCTGCACTGCATTGTCAATGATTGAATCAGTTGGTAGAGCATGTTGTCCTCCAAGTCCAAGATTTGATTCCAACCACCATTTGTGCATGTGAACACTTTGGCAGTCAAAATAAGATGAAAAGAATACCTAATGAATTCCTGATGAAGCGCTTTTTAGCTATTTTTAATTACAGTTTTGCAGGTTTCACCTGTTTAAAACTATAATATGTCTTTTTTTGCAATATTAGCAAACAGCGACGTGACATCCAAACTCCATTCCATCATTGTGGTGGAAACAGAAAGTAAAGCCCTAGCAAGGCTATAGTAACAGACTTTATACTGTGGATGGACACAAACAGTAAGGCTTATGTGTATGTTCATGTGAAAATGTGCTTATTTTTCTCAATGTTATCAGTCATTTCCCATGAAAAACATGTTCATCCATAGAAACTGGATGAGTTGAATGGTGAGATCATCCAACACAGTCCCGATTCCACTCTCCACAGGAAATGATGTGTTTGTTGCAGAGGACATTCAAGAGGACATTCAAGGACAAGAGCTACATCATCCTGAGAGGCTCAACAGTTTATCCTTCAGTCCCCGTGAATGGCGATTGCTCCCTCAAGGCACCTCTGACAGATCCTGTTCCAGAGAACAGCACAAATGTGGGGTCACAAAAATCTGAACCTTCATTTATTTCACCACAAAAATAATCAGTCGCAGAATGATACTGGAAATATGTTCCTATTTGAAGAAATTCACAGTTCCTCTGAGCTCAGCTTGCCCCTGATGAAAGGTTACTTAATTAACGCGTTTTTTTTTTTTTTTTTTACCCTCGTAAAAATGACCGTTTCTTTCAAAGTTATTTGGCGTGTCAGAGCAAAACCTCAAAAAGACCAGCATTTAATTAAAGCTTCCAATTTCTTACGTGGGCCTTTAGTCTAGTCTCATGTATGGTACAGAATCTAGAAACATCTTATTCCCTTCTTGCAGGTGTGACACAATAGGCTCAGAAAAAGAGCCTCTCTGTAAAGCCATGCCACGATAAATAACAATAAGGACACCGTGCTTCTACAAAACAGTCTGTGCACCCCCAGCTGACTGCTGCACAAGGCTTTTCACTATTTTATACTCCAGCAATCTTCTCTGACTTCAGGATTCGGCCGAAGCCTGCACAATATAATGTGGCATGCAGAAGGAGAGCCATCTCCATGGTTACCTGCAGCTTCAATATGCCTTGAGTCACCTTTCATGTCGGTGGAAGACATACTTGTTTGGCCCCTACATTTGACTGGACCTGATGACTATCATTTGTACAGCCCGGTATAAAAAAATTACGGAGGTAACCGCATACATTTTCGAAAAAAAACATTTCGCCCGACGGATCTGAAAAAAAGAAAAAAAAAACATATTCACCAAGAGTAAAGTTTGCAGAGAAACGCATCACAGGAGGGATCTTTCTTTAAATCATATGAATTAATAAAAATACACAGAATTGTATCCACCCAGTATTGTACTGAAGCTCCATAATTAGACATTTGCTAAGCTTTGTTAAGTTTTTTTCTACACTTGTTATGTCAAAAGCAGATTTGCATGTCAAAGGAAACTAACCTACCCATCCAATCGCTGTCAGCTGCGAGGTAACTGGGAACAGATGCAGACTGATCAGCAATCAGAATAATGTAGGAAAATTGAAAATGCACCTGTTGTGGTTATCCAGCAGAAAGGTCAGGAACCCACTTGCAAAAAATAGATAATCAGTTAGAGTTTATCTGACTCTGACAGCGGTACGCCGCGACTCGGCAGACCCCTTTCATTCCTACAGATCTTTGAGACCTCGAAGAGTCAAACACAAGTCTGCAAGGGGCAGAGAAATCAGCCGTCTGAGAGCTTCGGGGTGATACTTTGAGGTTAGGGCTGATTCATGAGGAGCATTTTCCTTCTCTGCTCCGCGAGCTGGATGGAGTACAGGAATGACTGGACCTCACTTCAATGATAGGGGGCAATTTCAAAAGGGAGCCAGTCCAGATGTCATCACTTGTCATGATGGACGTCTGAGTGATAGGTCAAGTAAGAAAAAGCTGTGAGACTATCGCTGAGATGAGCACACACACAGTTTTTGTCTTTTCTGCTGCAGAACATCCAAAATAACCCTCTGATACTGATACTTTACTACAACGTTTTTATTCAGTTTCATTCAGTGACCAGATTTACAGAAAAGCCTCTATAAGTCCTATTGATAAGACGTGAAGCTTTGAAGGACACACACACACACACACACACACACACACACACACACACACACACACACACACACACACACACACACACACACACAGAGGTGCTTCGGTGCCGCAAGGACCGTTTTTTTCCCCCTGAACTCAGTTGTGTATCGAGAATAACTGTAAATTCAACTTTGTATGAAATGCATTAGCATTTTTTCTTCTACTGTATGATAATAAATGTAGATTTGTGTCAAATACATTTCTACTTCAGCCTTTGAAAAACCATGTATGTTGCCTGTGTCTGTATTATACGAATGAACCTGTTCAAGGACAGTGAGAGTAAATGCTGCTCTGATGGTTCCTGTAATATGTGTATATAGTTCAAATGTGATGGAAAGAAATGTGCAAAAAAACAAAAAATAACTGCATTTAATTCTGTGTATGAAACTGGTTTTCCTGTTTTATCGTAACAAGATGACAATGATTCCAGAGTCAGTGTTAAATGTTAATGTCGCATGTAGTATTTATTTTATCTCGTATGTCTTTAGTATTTATTTGATTTTATTATATTTAGCATTTATGCATTTCAGATAGGGTTGGGCATTTTGAATCAATGAGGTTTTATGTCTTACAGAAAAATGCTGAGAAAGGTTTCCCGTTTACACACATTTGTAAACTATAAACAATGGAATATGTCTGACTTTGTTCACTTTTACACTTTTCTCATGAAATGTATTAACAATGAATTTGACATAACAAAGGTAATTAGTGGGGATGCACCAATAACACTTTTTTAAAGGAAGAGTACAAGTACTAACCTATAGCTTCTTTCGGATACCAAGTACCCATACGAGTTCTTAAATGCTATCAAGCCTATTATGCACTGACCTTGAAAGGACAATTCATGCTTTTATCAGCTCACGAATTGACTATTTGTCGGTGTCTCCCAGTCTGCCCTCAGTCGCCTCCAATTGGTGCAAAATGCTGCTGCCCATTTTCTAACAAACACATCCAGACGTCACCCCAGTCCTCTTCTCCCTCCACTGGCTCCCAGTTTGTTTTAGCATCGATTTTAAGATTTTACTCTTTGTTTTTAAAGCACTCAACAGCCTTGCCCCTCCTTATTTATCTGAACTCATGACTGTCCGACACAATTAAAATGTGCTAAGGTCCACAAACCAGCTACTACTGGAATCCCCCTAGAGCCAGGTAGAAACACTGGGGATGTTGGACTTTCTCAGTCGCTGCCCCCGGATTCTGGAATAAACTGCCCCCTGACATACACACCATTACCGACTCTGGCCTCTTCAAATCCAGGCTCAAAAATTACTTATTCAGACGGATTTTTAATACACAGTAATATGGTGACATTTTATCTTATTTTATTTTGGCATTGGGATCCGAAATTCTTCAGCATGTCGCTTGTAGCACGGCTCAGAATGAAATCCTCCTGGATCCACTCAGCAGTTAATCTCATGAGCAACATTGAGCTCACCCTGCTGGTCTCAATGTCTCTGGCAATTAAGTTGCCGGTGATGTACGAACTATCTTTTGCCTCCTCTTGATAGTTTGACAGAACAAAATTTACAGTCCATCTTACTTTTGTCATTCTCATTCATTTTAAAGCATCTTCAAACCAGATACCTTGCTTGTCTTATGAAATCACGAAATATTTGCCGGGCTGTACTGGCTGTACTTAGTGAGCCGTGCAGTATCAGACACGGTGTCTTGGGAGAATTTGACCCATGAAATGCACTTTTAGTGAGTGTCCTATCAAGGGTTCATCAAACCTAACCAACTTGTTTTCTGACCAGTAACCAATAACTTTTGGAAATTGGCTCTCAGGAAGCAAGTTCTTATGGCCAGGGCCTCATGGGGTCCACGAGCCACCAGTGGTCAAGTCAAAGACAATGCATCGTTAACTGACTCATTCAATCAAATTTTTCTGAGTAGATTGATGGTTGTATAAATTCAATATTTAATAATATGCAATTAAAACAAATGTCATCTGCTGCTTAACATTGTGGGACTGTACTAAAACCTAAAATACAGCTTCAGTTGAAGTCTCTTGCATGTGAGCAGTGGATCTTGGATTGAGGCTGAAAATGAGAAAAAATTAAATAAATAAATAACCAAGTAAAATTTTGAGAATGTCTCAGAATCCAGGTTAAGACATTTTAAAAATGAAAATGTGTTTGGAGAATGCGGACATTTTGATGTCTACAAACATAATCCTGGTGGTAGGGGGTTGGAAGGGGAAAATCAAAGTTTAAAACAAAACAAACCCTGTCATTTTAAATTCATGGGACTTGTAATATTTTATTCCCTGTTATATGTGAGTGAAGTAGATCTGGCAGTGAGGCTGAAACAGTTTTCGAGGTCCCTTGCTGCCAGATAGCGTGAGCCTTTAAGGTGCCTCCTGGTTAGGTTTACAGAATTATGAAGAAAAGGAATAAGGAGAGTTAAAGTTTGTTCCTTTAGTTAAAAAAAAAAAATAACAGTGGAGGAGTACAGAAGGGACTATGATCATTACGGTGAACACTCTAATTAGCTTTCACCTGGAAGTATATAATTGTGGAGCTCATAAAGAAGGAAAAGATGAATGACAGCCGGAGAGCATTTGTGATATTTCCCCTTATGTGTTTCTGTACTCTGTGTCTGTATTTGTTTTTGCTTGTGGAACTCGAGGGATTCTCCATTGCATCTTGAGGTTGTCTGCAAGACTGATTTTTGGGATGCCTTTGATCATAAGGAGCCACTCGGTGCACCCACTGGCAATCAGTTGATTGACAAAAAGCAAAGAGACAAGCGGCACAAAGCGGAGCGCAGTGTCTAAATGTCTGTTCTCCCTCTTGAGTTCAAATTTCTATTAAACCTAATAAAGGAGAAAAAAAAAGGTATCATTCACTGGGGCATGTTTTGGACTCACGCTCCATTTTTATTCCGCAGATGCACTCACAGTATTTCTACTGCTGAACTCAGTCAGTGTCGACCTGCAATAAACGATGGAACACAATAAATGTTTTTGCAACAAAAAGAAAAAAAAAGGAACTGATCGTGAGTTATCGCAAAATGTGTGACTCATTAAAAGTCACAGTGACTTTGCCCACTGGCTCATAAAACAGTGGAAGTCAAGGGGAGTATTTGTCATTGTTAAGAATAGAAATCCAATCAGTTGGTCTTCTTGTGGGTGTTCCTGTGTGGTTCACAGTCTTAGGAAATTCAGTTAAAAGACTGCGTCCATCAGTTTGCAACCAATTTATTACTCAGGGAGTGGGAACTAAAGTATTTTGAGACCCTGTCTTTCACTAGCAGAGCTGCACTCAGTGTGAAGTAATGCCTCATGCAACGTAGCATCGAGCACAAGGTGCACCGAGTTGCATTAAGCTGTGGAACGTAGCACCCTTGTTGCAGTTCTACCAGTAGATATTGGAACTTAGTTGAAGAATTGAAGTTCAGCGGTTCTTTTTTCTTCGTGGAATTATGTATCTGTGCTAACATTTTCTATTAAAAAGAAACATTTTTAGCATGAATTGGTGAAAGAGATTATTGTATGGATAATAGACATTTTTAAGTGATCTCTGTGAAGTTGTGTCCAATATGTGTCCTTGCATCTTTGAGCTACTTATATTTCCACCCTGCCTTAATTTAAACAACAATGTTTCAAGTGAAAAAAAAAAGTAGTTGCAGCGTTTTTCTTTCAGAAAAGTTTCACATTCCTACGGCAATGTAAGAAAATGTTTGCATTTTTACATGAACCTGTTTCGTAAACAAGCTGTTAGTGAACATAAACAAAACATATTACACAATATCAGAGACTGACACTTATGGCAAAGTGAAAAACGACGCCCAGCTCAGTAAAAAAAAATATTTGTGTGCTTCTATGAAAACTGTGCTTGTTTGTCGAGTGTTAGAATGAGACATTTTGTGCAGTTTGCAAAATGTCCCTACAATAAACAACAATTAAATAACAACAAAATACAGAATTTTAACTTCATTTTAACTGGATTTATTGCACCTATTGATGATGTGTAGCTGAGGCATTAATGTCATTCCTGGCACAGCAGCTACAATTTGCTCCATGTGGAAAATGTGTTTTAAGAGTGTGAATCTTTGACCTCTAACTCTGGGAATCAGAGTCGCTCCATTTCTGAGCTCTTGAGCTCACACTCTCATCTGTTTTTTTTTTGTTTTTTGTTTTTTCCTGGGGTGTCAACAGCTCTGTAACAAACAGCAGTTTATCCAGGATTTGTTAAAAGGTGCCCACATAATGCACACTTACTGTCGGCATTTATCAGCCCACCATGAGGGAGCCTTTCAAGCAGATTTGCTGGATAAAGTGGAGGCGGGAAAAAAAAGAAAAGAAGAAGAAAAAAAAAGCAGCCCCACAAACGGCTCCATTTGGCTTTCAGGTTGAATGGTACTTTTCAGGGAGCAGAGGTTTTAATGGGTCATCTGAGGGATGGGCAGCCTTTTAGCATAACATTATGTTTCGACATTAAACGTACATCAATTGAAATGTGTGAGTTGGCATGCAGGTGGCATGGAAAAAGGGACGGCATGCTTTCTCAGTCCAACACAGTGATACAGAATGAAATACATTAGATGGGCTTGCACAGTAGTGTTTTGTAGTAGCAACTGCATCCAGAAAATAAATTGTACTCTGTTTGTACACCCCCCCCCCCCCCCCCCCCACACCCCCCAAGGCTCAGTAAAGGAAAAGACAGCCATGTGTAATTCTGTACTTTCATTTTATGAATGATAATCAGTTGTGACACTCTGCAGTAGTGATTCCCATTTTGTTTTCCATGAGCTTTTGATTGCCTCTGAGAATAGCTATACGATCTGATCACAGATCTGATTTGGCAAAACATTGTAACATTGTAGCCAAACACTGATGGAGACATCTACTCTCACTAAGCCTTCCAAATAAAACCAATCTTAATTTTACCAAGTCTGCTCTAGGCCCCGTTTACCACTAAAGCCACTGAAGGCAACTTTTTGGAAATGACCTTTTTGGAAGTGGATCTTCTCAAAAATGCTCTGGTGCTATGTACATGGACGAATACAGCACTTTCTGGAAACTCTCAGGCCCTGTATTTGTGTCCATGGTGGAAACACTGCTACTGCGCATGCACACCACGGCCATAGTATTTATTTTTATCCCCCGCCGTGGCTGATAGGCTCCGAAGGGGGATCTTGAAACAGTCTCCGTACGTACGTCCGTACGTCCGTACGTTCGAACGTTTCTACCTATATCTCGGCAACCCCTGGGCCCACAGTGACCAAACTTCACATGTGGATACATCTCAGAGGGGGAAGGGACACTATGGTTACCTTGACCTAATTTGCATATTAAGTAGGTCACAGGGTCACGAAGTGCTTAAAAACACATTTTGGGCTCTGGAGGCCTAGGTTTTTGAGCTAGGGCTCTGACATTTTATACACACATGATACACACTCCAGGGATAACCTCCAGTACACCAAGTGACCTGACCTTGACCTTGAAGATTGGTAGGGTCTGAAGTTTGCTCGTCATGGTTGCACAATACATGTATTTTCATATAAACATTTCTCCTCATTTCTCAGCAGTTCCTGGGCCCACAGTCACCAAACTTCACACATGGACACTCCACCTGGGGAGAAGGGGCACCATGGTGACCATGACCTAATTTGCATATCAGATCACAGGGTCACTAAGTGCATAAAAACACCTTTTGGGCTCTGGAGACGTATTTTGACATAGCTTATGAAGAAGACCTTTCAGATTCTACATAATTATCTACTAGGACCCATGGAACACCCTCTAGTGTACCAAGTGTGCTGCCTTAGAGCTGGCTTTGTGAGAAAATATAAAACCCTCCGGCGGGGGATTAGCCGAGCAACGGCCTTCTTGTTATACACTGTTTTTTTGCATTTACATGGAATGCATATAGACCTGGTTCAGAGCTACTATGAGCATGACAAGCCTGTAGGGGGCAGTGTAACAAGACGCATGAAGCCATGATAGCCAATTAGAGTCCTGGGGGAAAAAAAAAGAAAAAAAAAAGCAGACACCAGGGTACGTGTAAACATGGCCTGAAACCCAAATTGCTCCCAATAGGTGGACTGAGCATCTCGTATGGCTGCAAATATGTGTGTGAATGGGTGAATGTTATTAACAGTGTAAAGCACTTTGGGGACTGTTCAAGGGGTGGAAAATCACTTAGTGAAATCCATTTATTGTCATGATTCACGTTTTGTTTCTTGTGTTCTTATTTTAGAGTTAGTCTCTGATTTCAGGCGCCTTGACTTCCCCTCCTCCTGTCTGATTGCTGTTGCCCACCCTGATGTCTTTCACATGTGACTGAGTCTGGGACGTCTTCACCTGGTGACAGCTGGGTGTTTAAAGTGTGTCCTCTGTGTGTTCTGTGTTCATCCCTCTGTTTTTTTTAATGGGTTACTGTGTTGCCATGATTTAGACTTTCCAGCATCTCATTGTTTTTTGGCCATTTTGATTTTTTGCTCGTTGGGAATGAAGATGAGTATCTATTCTACCGATAACAATGCCTGGTAACCTGAGTCCTCCTCTGAATCAAAAATTACAGTAAATATTGTATACAGCATTTTCATCAGACATTAAGCAAAGATAATGCTTATTTTTAAAATATAAAAATATCATCCCATCATTGTTTCAAATCAATGTGCTTAACATGACTTAGTTTGCATTCACAACATTGTCAAATAAATATTTAATCAAAACAATCAATACATAAAGTGTGAGGGGAAAAAAACAACAGTTTTTCCTTTGCTGTGCTTCAGCTGCTTCTATTTATCTTTCGTCTCTCTCTCTCTCTCTCTCTCTCGCTCTCTCTCTCTCTCTCCCTCTCACACACACACAGAATGGTTCTCGCTGCCCCCTTGAGAGTTCACTGCTCTTGCTGTTTTAACCTCTACCCCAGGTTGTCCATGCCGTGTTCGCCGGGTGTCACTCAGAGAACTGTTTGTTTGCCAGTCATCGCTCACTGCCCTACTCCTGTCCCCGCTCGCCTCCCCTGCAGCCAACAAACGGCTGGAGTGATTTCCCATCATGAGCCCGTCTGCACGGGCCACTTCCCCACTCGTAGCAGCTGGTAATTTACTCCGGACAAGGCATCTCTGATCCTATCAGCAAGATAAGTCTTTATCCCCCCACCCTCCACTATCCACCCATCACCACCAGCAGCAGCAGCCCACCCTGCCTTCCTCTTCTTCCTCTCCCTCCTCCTCTTCCTCTCCAGCAGCTCCACACACTCTGCATGCAGCATGACTCCCTGCAAGGTGTTACCAGTGTTAATGCTGCAGCAAATAAAGCCATCTATCTCCACTTTACAAGCAGACTGTAATTAAAAGTCAACATCAGGCATTGCTTCTGCTTTACAAACGTGTACAGTTACATTACTTTAAAGTGATAATGACATAATGTGCAGGCACAGTCAAGACTCGAGCTCGATGCAACGGCTTCAAAAAGGGGGCAAAAACGCCGACTGCGAGCACGTGCTGTCACACTGGCATGCTTCAACAAACTCAACAAAGCGGCGTTCTCACTCGGCTGCACTCCCCCTTCCCTCCTGTTCTCGTTGTGTCATTACCCCAGCACCACTTCTCCATAGCTTTTCTTGCATCAAATTGCCTTTGAACCTTGGTTGCGAGAAAAAAAAAACCCAACAATCTTTTCAAATGCCTTTTTTTCCCTAGTGAGAGTCGTTAAACATATTATTTTACGTAGAGAAGGGAGAAAATCAAGCAATGCAGTGAACGCATTGTAACTTGTTTCCCACCGAGTGTCCTTGAAAGGAAAAGAAAAAAAAATAAAGTTTTCACAAATAATACAGACAAGTGTAGAGCAGAGATGCCAAACTGACTTTAAGTAAACACCTGTTTCAGCTTAATTTGGCTGGCACACTGAATTTTAGTATTCAAACTTATTAACACAGACACTTCCAAAGTTCTCCTTTATGCAGAAAAACTTTGAAAATGTTGACATGCATTTAAAGCATCTGAACTTTTTTTTTTTTTTTTTTAAAGCAGCACAGAACTGTTTGAAAGCCTGCTTGAGCCAGATGTTTTTGTTAGTGATGGCTCGGTGCCACTTTTTCACATTCGATACCGATACTGCAGCCTTGGGGATCGGCCGATACTGGTCGGATTCTTTTTGTCACTCTAGAAGTTGTTAATAATACGTGGATGTAATTTGCTTGATAAAAAACATCACTTTCACTGTATAACAACTATTCTGGTCCCCTAAAGGAAGAAGGATAATATGTTACCACAACTGAAGTTATGCGTAACTGCTTTGTCTTTATTAAAACTTAAAGCTCACATAGCGTTTAACAGCATTTGTAAACACAACAGACCCAGCTGCACCATTCAAATGTTTGAAATAAAATAAAAGTGCAAACTGGTGCAAATAAATTAAATAATTCAAGTGTATAAACAGAAAAGTTACATTATAATTCAACGACTTTGCAAAACCACCACAAACCCACCGTAATGTGGCCAAAATGTGGATTTTAGGTTTAAATACAAAGCGGTTTCAAAAATCAAGTATTGTGTGATCTTATGTGGGATCACGGCTCAAACATAATTGTACGATTGACTGGTGAGTGGTTTCATGGCCAGGCGTGACCTGTTCTCTCATTATTCTTTGACAAGCTGGATGGACTCCCACAGAGCGCAGACGTCCACAAAGGCCAACAGTCCACTCCTTTATGATATGCTAATCTGCAACTAGACCCACTGTTATTGTCCACAAGAAATTAAATGTCAGAATACAGCCATACAAAGCTGGTGCCCAACTGCTGCTACATAAATGCGGATACTCATCAAACTATGTACACTTAATCTTAGTTATAGTTTGCAATTGGGCTTTGTGGCATTCTAATTCGTGGCATTTTAAAATGTATGAATTTCAGGACACCAAATGCCCTGTCGTTTAATGTTAACAGAGGTGAAGAAAGATGCGTGGATTCATTCACATGTGCTAAAAAAACTATTTCTTGGTTCCTCCACAGCCTTTGCGTTACTCTTTACCAAACTGCATATAAATCAAACGTATAATCATACAAATTGTTTTGGATGTATAGATTTGTAGGCTATTATAATAAAGTTGAAGAATCCATACAGTATGACTTATGTTAAAGATCAATGACATGTTTTACCTTATTGAAAAAGTCTAACAGATCATTGACCAAAGGACCTAATATTACATTGACATTATTTCATTAATTTCACAATTCCCCTCGATGGACTTTGAAGAAGATTTTGCCAGATGCCAATCAGTCTGTAAAAGAAGCCTAAAGTGACGCTTTTGTCTTCTTCTTTTGTAATGAAACCACACACACATGCGCACAGAGACCAATGTCCTATAAACATTAACAATGGGAGTACACAGACATTCGTATGGACAAACAATGAAGTTAGATTGTTTATACGGTGACTCAATTATAAAACTACAAAATCCCAGGATAATATGGACTGGGAGTCGTGACTCTCAGGACGCTGCCATTGTTGTTATTGTACATCTACTTGCTCATATGCAGAAGATCTATTAACTATGACAGTGGTGCAAAAGTTTTTGTTCCTTCCATTGATACAGAGACAGAGACAGAGTTTCTTTTTGATGGACTGATCCAGAGCGTACTCTGCCTTCTCCAACCATCAGCCAAATGTATGCTTTCAGTAAGCCAAATGCCCTCTTTCACATTGTTGTTTGAGGTGAAAAGCAATTTGTAGATCTATTCTATGAATCACATCCACCTCAAAATGTAATAGGCTCTTCCAAGGTCTTTGCTCCACCGTTTTTCCAACCAACTTTTAGTGGTTTAAAAAAAAAAAGTACAACACAACACACTGAACACAACTTGTTTGCCAAAAGATGCAAGGCCAGAGACAGTTAAGAAGATATGTATTGTGAAATGCTGCTTGAATGCTGTTACTGCAATGTGAAATTTAACAATACAATATGTCATAAAAAGAAGACATAATAGTTCCCTCAAGGGACTTCAGTTACTCAAATGATGCCCGCCAGAAAACAACAAAAAGAATGTTTGACTAAAATGTAAATAATCATCCATTCTCCACCATAAATCCATCCACCAACACCCACCACTCAGATGTCGGGTGCCAAAGTGCACCGGATTGCACAAATTTGACCTAGGGATGCATCGATATCGGTATCGGCACCGAGTACTCGTACTCATGAAAGATGCTCACTACAACCCGGTATTATGTCATGTCATCTGTTAGCAGCAGTTACACAAGAGGGAATAAGCAATGTCAGCGATTTGGAGATTCTTTCATCGTAATGAAAATGACAAAAGTAAGGCAGATTATAAATTCTGTTCTGCCAAAATATCAATCGGCGAAAGGTTCAACACCAGTGACATAAATTAAAGAGCGACATCAGACTAAAACTGCTGGTCCAAATGTCTCTGGTGATAAACTGCTCAGTGGATTCAGGAGGATTTTACTCCGAGTCGTGCTCCACGTTACATGCTAAATGCTCAAGTGTTTTGGGACTCACACGCCAGCGATGCTACATGGGAAACAGGATTAAAGTATGCCTGATACACTCATTAACAGCCAGCTGGAGTGTGTGACTTGGGCAGTGCGTAACGTCGGCACAGGGGCCGTACAGAGGGGATTTGCGGCCTTTGCATACCATTTATGTATTGAGTACAAATTAGGTTTAATGGCATTTAATGAGAACTCCTATTGGGGTATCGGCAAGTAGCTTCAGGTTAGACCTCTTACTTACTCTACTTTACTCATGCTTTAAAATAGTAGTATCAGTGCATCTCTAATTTGGTATTTGTGGTAGACATCCTTGTGAAATATGGCATGATCATTTTCAAAAAATCTCATCAAAAGGATTTCAAAATGGAAAGCACTTCTGAAGTTCATCTAATACAGACGAATGGCTCTCGGTTAAGACCTTCATGTCCTGTATGTTACACTTGGTTTGTTTCAGCCATTTCCTGTCCTTCTCTCCATCTCTGGACTCGTTGAGCAGCAGGCATCTCTGCCAGAAGGTCACTTGTTTCTTTCTGAAGTCTTTACTCAGTTGGTCAGCCGAAGGTTTGTTTTCCTGCGAGTTAATATTCTCCATGAAGACCGTCTCTTTATCCAGGTCGCGGGTGGCTGTGCCTTCTTTTTCTTTGATGAAGGTGAGACTCTGCTTTCTTTTGTTAACGTTAACTTTATCTGCTTCGCTGCCATCTGTGGAGCCACCCTCTTTTCTCGATGCATTGAGAAAATGCAACGGGCATCGCTTTTGTCTTTTGGTGCTTCATTATTTCTCATGAGAATGAAATACAACAGACACACGTTTGTATTTCCGAATGTGTGCAAACAATAAAGGACATTTCATCTATTTGCAGCATTTTTGGACTGCTACAATACAACATTCCAAGTTATCAAGTGATCTTCTGTGAATGCAAATGACTTGCATCAGGGAAACATTTGAGTTTTTGTTTTACGTCAGGTTACATTCCCCATTAAAGACTGAGAGTGACAGAAAAAAATAGTTCATTTGTTCCATCTCAGAACTACCGTAATGTCCTATTAACTGAATGTCTCAAGCTCCCTACAAAGCCTTCAACTGATCCAGAATACTGCTGCCAGAGTACCGGCAGGAGTGAGCACAATCATATCTCTCCCATATTAACTCTTTTTTATTAGCTCCCTGTAAAATTAAAGAATATAATTTAATATCCTTCTCTTTACATGCAAAGCCCCTTGACCACGCTCAATCACAGCTTAAAGACCTCATAGTATTATAACATCCCATAAGAACACTTCGCTCTATGACTCCTGCCTTACTTGAGGTTCCTAAAGTTTCCCTAAAGTCTGAGCTTTCAGCCAACAGGCTCCTCTCTTATTCAAGCAATGCTTGATTTCATTTTCAAGAGGCTATCACTCTCTACTTTAAGGTTGAGGGTTCAAACTTTTCTGTTTGACAAAGCTTATGGTGAGGACTGGCTGAAGGTGACCCTTAACCATTTCTTAATCATGCTGTGTTGGGTGAAGGCTGCTGGGTACCTCTCAAGAGGCTTCAGTCTCTAAAGGATTTTCACTCCTGCACCTTCCAGCAGGCAACTTTCTCTCTCGAGCTACGCATTTGTGATCTGACCCCACTCACCTGTGCATTTCGCTGTCTCTTTTCAGCTCATCAAAGCTGACGGCAGCCCACTCCTGGTTCAGTTTGGATTTTGTTTTGGCTAAAACGTCGATTTCCCTCCCTTCGATGGGACTTCCTCTTCAAGAAACTGTCAAAGGCTTCATCTTACCAAGTGAAAAGGCCCTGAGAGAAACTGTAGTAATAATATAGTAATTTGCTCTCATAAGAATAAAATTTAATTGAACAGTGACGATAGTTTTGAGATTCTTTATTATTGATGAGAATAATAAACGTTAGACAGACTGTATATTATGTTCTGTCAAAATATGAAGAGGAGGCAACAACTAGTTCATACAACACCAGAAACCTAATAACCAGAGACATTTGGACCAGCAGAGGTAATCCGATGTCGCTCAGTAGTTTAACTGTTCAGTGGATCAAGGAGGATTTTGCTCCGAGCTACACACTAAAGGCAGCTCACACACCAGCAATACTACATACTGAACGTGATTAAAGTATGACTGATACAGGCTAAAGGTTAGTATTAGTCTTTTACGTTATTAGTATTTACAAACCTGCATTATTTATCAATGGTATGACACATTAGCTGAGCTGTCAGAAGTGTCTCTGTTAGTTTAATGGTGCAATAACTATAA
The DNA here is from genome assembly GCF_963422515.1 of Blennius ocellaris. Classification (NCBI taxonomy): domain Eukaryota; kingdom Metazoa; phylum Chordata; class Actinopteri; order Blenniiformes; family Blenniidae; genus Blennius; species Blennius ocellaris. Next base: position 17,982,062 of record NC_137664.1, on the reverse strand, counting down.
GGTGATCTTGAGTTACATGCTAGTGCTTATGGGGATCGGTGAGTGGAATAGAGAAATTGCCGCTGTAACATGCTTATACTAAATATGTGAAAATTGCATGTTTCACTTTGACTGAGGTAATTAGTGATGCTCACTCATACGATCATTGCTTGCATGGATTTCCTCTGGATCCTTTTTAGTGGGGAAAATGCCTAAATGCATGCTGTCAGGTTTGGACAGGCAAAACCTGCTGAGCCCGGGACGGATCCAGCATTGGTCCGTCTCTTTGTTCTAACATCTGTGCTCAGATGGTTTGTTTAGCCAATTACTACATGGCTGAGAGAGACACATTCAGCCTTGCACATTTTCTTGTGCAGGATACCAGATAAGGTTCTAATTCTGCACAGAATGGCCCTCATTTTCATTAATTTCTCCATCGTGGGCCCATGGCCAGTATTGTTGCTCATTTTGGCATTTATTCCTCTCATGAGGTTTGTAATTTGTGTTCGTGTTTTTGGACAGGATTATCTTATAAAATATGTAATGATTATACATGAGAGATCACTGATAAACAAATATGGCCTAAAGGCACATTTTGCCAATATCCTGACAGACATTTGTCATTTCACAGTGTATTGGACAGATTGTCGTTCGCTTACACCTTCCTGGATTTGTCAGAACAGAGCACCCTTTCTGTGAGCATTATGTGTACTTACCTCAACTTATGCAGTGCCACATAACTTCGAAGCTGGCTGCTGTAATCATTCCCTCAGGACTGAAAGAAACTACACTCCAGAACAGCTTTGGCATGTGACATGCATCAACCACACAGAGGATGAGGGAAACCTGTGGTTGGACGGCTTTTTTAAGTCTTATTGCTTCGTCTTGCCCTGTTTTGTATTCTCCACTCATGGGTTGCCATGAAGCAACAAATCCCAGAGGATGTCTGACTTTATTTGGGTGCAATGTGTTAAGTATCTTGTGTTTGTGTCTCACGTTAACTCTTTCCATTTGTCTAAGATCCTGAAAAGCCGGAAATGGACTGTGAAGGTTGCCCCCAACAACTGCTGAATCTCTCTTTGGATGCCAGGATTTCAGGTGCCTTTCTAATCAAGATGTGGCAACACTTCAATTTGTGTGATTGACTTTTACATCATTCATATTCAAATGGTTTTGACCTTTCTATGCAGGTGCTTGACTTCCTCACAGCGCCCAACTGAGCTGGTGCTTTTGACTCAGAGCACAGGCATTTGGTAAACATTATTTGGTAAACATTATTAACATTGCATTATTAACTAAAATCTATATGCTGTAACTTAAATTTGGTACATTAAATCCAGGGTACAACAACACCTCACAGGGTGTTGTCATAAATGATAGAAATGTCTATGTGCATCCAGGCACAAACTGCCATACGGCAACTAATCACTTATTTAGACTCACTGTTTCTCCAGAGCATCTAGTTCCAGACATTTGATCTCATAGTGCCCAGGAGTTGTTATTTTTGTGGAGCTAGTCAGGTGGCTTTTAGGAAAGAGGTGTCAAAAAAGTTGCCACTGGGTAACTTAGACTTGAGTGTTCGTGATGGTTTCTGATCAACTGACATTGACGTTTCCTAAGAAACTGAGCGTTGGGTTTTCAGTTGTTAAGAGTAAACTTCAGCTGTGTTCAAAGAATCGTCTGAAAGGTTGGTTTTACTCTTTTGACTGATAGGGTTGTTTGTCCGGAACTGCAACACTTATCCACCTGATGGTAGCAGCTCACACTCATAGGAAACAGTGTTGGATGGATCACAGCTCTTGTTACCTGTGAACAAATATGATGAAACACAAACTTAAACTATAATTGTGCTTATAAATTAAAATAACTTAAACGTAATCACTTCTATTCTGATGATATTGAAAGACTTTTAAACCTTGCAGTTATATCATAACTTTTCCTAAAACAACCTGGCAAAAAACAACAAAAAAAAACAATTTCTTTGTTTCATTATATGGAGGTATAATTTACATGAAAATACATTTGCCAGAGGAGTGAAGTCTAAATGAAGTCATTATGACTAGAGAGAGATTTAAAGTGTAGTCATTATAGAAATAATGATAGCTGTAGAACCGAAGATGCACCAATAGCCTGCTTATGTAGAACCACTGGCTTGTGATTATCCAGTATCCCGAAGCCATATAGATATATTAGGCTGCTTGTCCTTGGATGCAAAGAAATAACATCATTTATAGGACAACTCCACCCAATGCCTCGAGATTTAATTTGTATAAGAAGTAAAGGAGGCCTTTGTGAGGCCTTTTTCTCCCTGCAATAAATCTGCAAGTCGTCATTGCACACATTGAATAATATATCTCATTTGTGGACCTACCGGTACATAAAATTCAGACTTGTCTGATTAACTTAAAAATGTGTGTGCACCTCTTGACTGATGCACAATGCTGACAGCTCCGCTAATGTATCACAGCAGTAAACCTTCATGCACACTATCATGGCATGCCAAATAAGAGAGATGATTATGTTTTCCAAACAAGTAGTTGCTTGCTTGAGTAACTACAAACATCTGCTACTTTTCAAAGAAATAGCTCATTTTCCGTAATGTGTCCAACACTTTCAACAAGCTTCAAAGGTCATGTTTAAAAAAACAACATTTTCAAGTGAAAACAGTGAAAAATCTTTCATTGCATTTGGGGCGTCTGTTTACATGGCAACAGTTGCCCGGAGCCACTGAAAATGCAACTTTTTGAAAACTGCTCCCAAGGTGGAACTTGGTAAGGCTCCAACTTTGTTATTGTGTAGAATGGCTAAAAATAGCAATTTCTGGAAACGCTCGGGCTTTGACTCCTTGTAGGCAATGGAAATGCTGCTACTGTGCATGTGCACTATCGCCATAGTTCTCCTGCACATGATCAAAAACAGTAACAATGGCCGCCTCCAGAGTTTCATGACTCCAAGTCCATACTTATTAGTGGTTTTATAGTTGAGTTGAGTTTATTGAGTTGTCATAGCAATCCAGCTTTGTCATCTGTCGATACAAATGTCCGTGTACTTGCCATTGTTATTGTTTAGAGCATCTTGCTTTCTGTGCACATGTGTTTGTGGTTTTCATCACAAAAACAAACAACATCACCTACTAGTTGTCCCAAATGATAACGACATTTCCTGTGTTGGTGCCGTTGCCTTGTAAACGGACATCGTTTTCAAAATGATGATGTGTAAAACGTGAAATCTTTCTGAAACAAAAGGGAAAAAAACAATCTGTTTTCATTTGAAATGTTGTCGTATAAATGGGGCTTAACTGTCCAGTTGGTGGCTACTGGCTACATTACAAATGTAACAGAACAGAAATTCATCTGATCGACCAACCGACAGAGCAATCTATACTTTAGCAAAAAAGACAACTTCCACCTACATTTAAGTTGCATTTTCAGCCTTCTGTGGGGGAATACATCAAAAGATGCCTATTAAAGCACTTGGGTCGATTTTTCTTGGTGGAGTTCAAGTTTATTTTTCATATGGAAGATAAAGTCAGAATTTATAACAAAGTGACTGATGATGTGAAGTTACAACCAAACCAACAAACCGTTTGCTCATTTTCCACATAAACATGTTTCTGCAAACTGATGAGGGCATTTCAGGTACCTGTGTGAGGGCCTTTGTGAGATGTGACTCTGAGGACAACAGGGGGTCTTTGTCTATGACAAAGCACTATTGTGTAGGAGCTTTAGTCAGTTTTTGTTTATTTATTCAGTATTCGATACGTTTACCTTTTTTGCACCTTTAGCTTTGAGATGTGATGCCAGAGTATATTAAGCATCAAAATCTGGGCCTGAAGCGTGCATACTGTGGTCCTGGCTTGGCGGCTCGGGACGGGGCCCGGAGCTCTGCGCCCTTTATCCTTCTCTTGTGGGCCCCTCTGGCCTGGGGGGGGGTCCTCTCTGCGCGCTCCGTCTGGTGCCTTCCGGGTTGGGGCGTGGCTCGTTGGGGGGGTTTGTCGGGGCCTCCCTGGATCCGGTGAGTCGCTGGGTGCCGGAGTGGCGGCGTCCGGCTCTGGTGGCCTCGGCCCCCAGGGTGGTGCTGCGGGCCCCCCACAACAGTTCCATTCACATCCAGAGGACAAACCACACACACACACACACACACACACACACACACACACACACACACACACACACACACACATACACACACACACACACACACACACACACACACACACACACACACACACATTTGTATTTGTATTTTTTATTTTTTTGTTTCATGTCCTTTTGTTTTTGCTTTTGTTATAATTGTTGTGATTATTTTGGTTTTTGCTCTGTTGTCGCTCAGGCTGGTTTAATCTCATGGCAGTTGGAAAATATTTAGATCACTGTGATTTCTGTATTATTAAAAAGAATAAAAAAAATGTATGTAGCACTAACAAGGGTATTGTATGTATCTCCCCACCAAGTCTTTCTCTGTCTTTCCTTTCCTCTCCTCTCCTCTATCCTCTCCTCTCCTCTATCCTTTCACCCCAACCGGTCCGCAGAATGCCGCCACATCTGAGTTTTTCCTTTCCACAGTCGCAAACACACCTGCTTGCTCATGTGGATATGTTGGGCTTTTCTATTTTCTCTATAAAAGCAAATTGGAATGACTGTAATGTATTTAAAAATGTCTTTCTTTTAATAAAAAAAAACAAAAAACAAACAAACCAAATAAAGATATTAGGTATATTTGACACAAACACATAAACATTGGCGGCTGCCCAGAGCGCAAAGAAGACCATTCTTCGCGAGAATAATAACCCATATGATACCATACCAAATATATATGGACATATACTAGATATATGAAACATATATAATATATCAATTAGAAATTATATGTAAAAGCACATTGTACAGGATTTATTTTCTCCCCAAAATTCTGAAATCTCATCCGTGGACGAGTTGTCTGGGGTTGCAGTTTTGTAGACGAGTTGTCCATGGATGAGTTTTCCTACAATCGTCTCTCTGTCCCTGTCTGTTCTGTGCCAGTGTCTGTGTCATGTCTTTCTGATTGTGATGTGAGATCTTTGACTGTTCGTCTGAATAAACTCCATTGCATCAAATTGAATGCGTCTTCTTCATTCATCCTCCTTGAACCTGAGCATCACCAGGAAGCAACGAAAATTCTACAACAGATGCCAGCAACATGACTATATTCTTACTGTATATATGAAGAAATCTCATGACTGGCCTTTATGTTTAGCTGAAAAGAAAAGAAAAAACAACTTCAAAAAACGGAATGGAGATGACTTGGAACATATGTATGTATACATTTCCATTATAGCTTCAAATTCAGCCATGACAGGAATTTTATTTACAATATTACACTTCCCTGTCTGTGGTTCTAATAATAATCCATTGGATAACTGAGAGGATAAAACAGTCCTGCACACAGCCAACAGTGTTTCATGGAAAAGCTTTCTATTTTAGTTTGTTTCAAGCTGTGAGTGTATTGACGTATGTAGATGTAGTAGTGATACCGCTTAGGATTGTGATGAACAGTGATGAACACATGTAGGGCTTGAAAAAAGGCTTGAATTCAGAGGCTTGTGTCTATCCTTGCTATTGGTTATCAGTGTGGTTATTGAATGGTGATGTTTTTTATATCCAACCTTTTATGTAATTAATAGCTTCTCTTCACATTGTTGACAGGTGCAAATTTGTTTGACTGTGATTCTCCTCAGCAAACACTGGCTTCAGTTTCCTCACAACAGCATGTTGTCAGGGATTGTATGTATTTCATTAATTGTGTTCTCCAGTGCTTCAGCTTAATATAGTTGTATAGCTCGATTATGAAAGACGGCAAGACTTGACAGACAATATCTATTTTGTACATGCGCTTCATTTACCAACGTCACCCCTTTTAGCAGTAACAAGTCGTAAATATTTACTATCAGAAAATCAGCCCTACAATAACAATCCCTGATATTTCAGTTGGCTTAATTGTGAGGTTGACTGGTGCTTTGTTTTTATGTTAGAGAGCTGCAGAGTGGCTATTATGGCGTCATTTTAATGCCAAAAACCCAAGCACATAAAAACTGTCGTGCAGACCACTTTCTGTGCGGCCACAGTGCCTTTTTGTGCACGCGCTGTCTCGGCCTGTGCGCTCATAGACATTATATACGTAGACGCCTCATCAACTGGGGAGGAACATGTCAACAGCGTCGCCAACTTGGACCAGTGGTGGTGGAGGCAGGGGTGAATGAACATCGATGATGGAAAGAGGTACTCCTCAATCTCTAAGTAGAATTATAAGTTGAATTTTGAACCGATTTCCAAACTGTTTGATTTTTTAGAAACGCCATGCATGTAGCTACGATAGAAGGTGCTTGGATATACTTAAAATGCAGGTTTTACCACTGAATACTTAAGCTCTATACTCTCTGCCTCTGACTCCTAGTTTAACAGTGTTCAACAGACAAGAAAGATGCCGGAATTATGCTCAAGATATGGATGCTCTAATGTTAAGTTAAGTTTTAATGTTTGCATTCCCCAAATTTGCTGTCCCCCGTCCACCTGTAACTGTTCCCATCAGAGCTATTTGCTCCTGAATTCATGTTGAGGATATCTATGGTGTTGTGTTGTAGTTTTATCTTGCCATTAGTTGAAAACATAATTTGTTTTAGCCCTTTTAGCATCTGGATTACACTATTTCTTTCTCCATATGTGAACATAATATATGCATCAGTCTTCTGACTGACCGTAATATGTAAAAGCAACAGTCATAATGATACAGTAATCTACAATTACTACTTTTTTTTGGTTGTAAAGAATATTCATTCCGTTTTGATGAAGTAACTATTGACTGCAACCATTGAGTTATTGTGTATACTTTGCAAAACCAACACAATTTCTTCAAATCTAATTAACAAACAACCATATTTGAATAAGACATTTAAAATGCAGTTTGAATCAATGCCATTTGGGAAAGAGCATATTTATTGTCATTTAAAGGAAACGCATCAACTTATCTCTCCTTTTGTACCACACAATGGTGTCTTGAGTCACCATGACCAATGACCAAACACTTATGACACCCTTGTGATGAATCCATCAGGAGCAGCATTGTATAGGTCCAAATGCAAGATACAGGTTGTGTATCATGTACAATTGGTGGACTAATCTCTCAACTCAGGTGTCAGAAATTACACAATTCAAACATGTGCGGCCTTTGGAGGCCTCATAATAGGACTCCAAAAACACTCAGAGTTGAAAAAATAACCGGGCAAGCAGAAATCTTAAACTGTAAATCGGCCATCATAGCAAAGTGAGAAGACGTTGGGATCTCTTTTGAAGGTTGAAATTGAACAGGAAGACAGCGTTACATCAGGATAATGATCTGAAGCACACTGGCAAAGGTGTCTTCCTTAGGTTTACTGGAATGAAGTGACAAAAAAAAATCTGACATTAGTTATCAAAGAGAGATCACACAGAATCACTTCAATGTGCATGACTTAAGTAAAGACACATTTCAGACATGTTTTGGGTGATTTTCTCCAAATTCACACAGCCAGAAAATCATAAATCCCTCAGGACAGACCGAAGGCATTGACATTGGAGTTAAAAAGTAGAATCATCATACTATCAGCCTTGGGGAGAGCAAAGTGAGTAAACCGTAATAAGGTCATTTTCACAAATATTGCCCTCAGACTCCAGTCACAATAGAGATTTGAATTCCAGTGAAAGACTTGAAAATGTATATTCATGATTAAAAATGTCATCAAACTGATGCTTGACATGCTCGAACAATCGTGCAAAAAGTTTTCTAAAGATCTGTCGAAGAAGGTCATAACAACCTCTGACTCCAAGGGTTTTTTTTTTTCTTCAAATGAGATGGTTGTTTTCAGAGTGAATCAATTTGAAGCTTGATAGACAACATCAAAGTTACGACACCAAATATGAATTTGCAACTTCCACCTTGACCTTCAAGTCCCCCGGAAGAAAGCCATTATGTGCAAGATTGACTCCACGTTCACTGTACCATCTAGGAAGGCTAAACTGTATATTGTCAGCTGTGTTTATTCCCCTTTGTTATCAGGCTCAAGGAAGGCAATTAAATGGATTCCTCAAGCTGCTGTGGCAAAGTCTCCGGCTCTTTATTATTCAAGGGAGAGCAACCCAATCTAAACTAATGGCTGTGCATGCAAATCTCACATAGGTTACTCCAAGTTCCACTGCATATTGGATTAAACTCTCAGTCACTGTTGTTTCAGGTGGATCGTCAGTGCAAATACTCTAATCCACTCACTGCTTGCATGATGCATCACAACTACATAAATACATGATTCATTGCCTTTATTTATGTGGTTTGTGCTGTTGACTGTTTTTAAATGTGCGCAAATAGGAATTTAGGGATAATCAAGTGACTGTCTCTTATAAACTGAGGTTAAACAGTCAGTTGTTAGTATGCAAATATATTTAAAATCCACAGTAATCATGAAGAAGGGTGGTGTTGGTGGATAAAGCCTTGTTCTTACTTCCTTATCCAAAGTTTTCCAAAGATTAATTGGACGTGTTTAGCGCAATCAACACTTCTCTTAAATGTCCAAGTCATTAAATCTTAATTAAAATCTAAATTAAAATGACAAGGTACTGAAGGAAAACGGGGTTCTCAAGATTTGTGTGTGTTTTTTTTTGACGACACAGCCAACTCATTTATGCACCGTTTTCCATAATATCGTTCATTCAAAACAATGTTGAGAAAATGTTTCAAAATGATCAAGATGGGATGTCAACTCAAAAGCATAAACTGACACATCTTTTTCATCCCACTCAGGTGGAGCATGTTGACAGTTTGCAGTCACATATAACATCATCGATGATTTGTAATGACATCAGTTATTTGTTCATTAACACTTGTGTTTAGAGATATAGACTTAAGCAACGACGAAGGCAGCTACCATGCAAGGCATTCAGTCTATCCACTGGGAGCAGTTCGGAGTTCGGCGTTTTTTCCCACAGAGATGGGAAAATAAAATGTGGGTTTGAAGCCAGTTTGTTTCGATTTCAGCACCAAACCTTAGTAAGGGTAACAAAAAAATCTGACAGATATACTTTTCTACCTAAAACTTCTGTTCCAAGTCCTTCTTCCTTATTGTTTGAATGTTTTCACTCTTTGATACTTTGCTTCCTCCAACGAGCTGCAGCCACCAGAAGTTAGGATAGACACGCGTATTTGACATAATTGACCTTTATGATTGTATAGTTAGAAAAAGACATGGGTTGAATGAGACAGTAAATAATAACCTTGTCGTAATGAATTAGTAAACTCTGATGTTACTATAGCAGATATTCCAGCCTGAGGCTGAGCACAGAGTGAGAAATATGCTCACTGACTTCCAAAGCAAACTGTGTGTTGATGCGCTGACAATAAATTGCATTCATTACATCCAGCCACTGGGCATAATGAGTAAATGCACTCGCTTTGTGACCTGTATCTTCAACTTGTTTCAAAAGGCAATTTTTCAGTGAACATGAAGAACATGATGATTCTGTCATAACAGCGAGGGCAGAAAGTCCTACAGATATACAGATGCAAGGTTGCGGACAAATGGACTGCATCAATATAATTTATCATTCAAAATGGAATATTTCAATATAATAATCAGAGAACGTATGAAAGACTGCAATTTACTGCTGCAGCACTGCCTGGACCTGTTGAACTGCTAATTAATGCAAAGATACAATTGACCTGCTTAAGTTCAAGGTTACAATCATAATGGGGGAAAGATACATTCAGGTACATCAAATATTGCATGATTGCAGGGATGAGAAATGGCATCCAGTGACGACGTTCTCTGGGTTTACATGAAAAATTGATGCCAGCAGACAGAAAAGAATGATTAGATTGACCAATTTCAACCAAAGACAGTTGAAGACAGAGACCAGAAACAGGGGCAGTCATTGTCGTTATTGTGCATCTACTCACACTTCTTTAGATGAATACCTTACCTCGTAGTGTGCATGCGCAGTCGCAGGATTTTTCCAAAAGTTGCTTTTTCATCAGTCTACACAGAAGAGGTGCCAGAGCATTTTCAAAAAGTTGTTTTCCCCCCGTTTCTAGGGAGACTGGATCACAGCATTGTTCGAAACGTTCCACCCCGGGACCCATTTTCACGGTGATGTAAAAGGACGCCCAAAACCCACAGAAAGATTTCACTTGAAAATGTTGTTGTGTAAACAGGGCCCAGAATTCTGTTGCCAAATTCAGATGGTGAGCTCAGAATTTGACGATCCAGGTTGTACTGTACCAACGGCTCACAGGTGTGATAGTGAAGGGAATATCATCTTAGCATTGGTTATTGGTTCCTTAAGATCATCTGCCAGCCTGCCAGGATTGAAGATCGATTTATATGCAAGATTAATCAAACCTGTAGCATTTCTTTGTAAACTGCACCACAAATATAGTATCCTCCTTGTTTTGAGGCGGATCAGGAAGAGACATTTTGAACTATAGCATCTTTAGGATGCGAAGGGACAGATTCATGTTGTGACGTACGGCCATCAATCAAAGAGTATATGGATGCACTGCTGACCACAAGTGCGCATACGGATACTAACCTCTGGCTACTGTATGTACCGATACTGAATACCGATACGAGTACTTATGAAATGTCATAAATCCTAATTTGTGCTCAATATGCAAAAAATACACAAAGGATATGCCACCAACGACCTCAAAACTCGCTGTAACTCCATGTAGTATCTGACCCGATACCATGAGTGCATTCCTAAGTGAGTGTATACATCCCAGACTGACACCACATTTTACATTTGCTCAGTTGGTTTAGTCCTATTATATCGATTGTACAGCTTCAGATCTTCCTAACTTGCAGTAAAATGTAGGAGTAACATAATAGTATTAGTATGTTTTTCATGAAAAGCAAACAAAAATAGATTCATTCCAACTTTAGTCATTAAATAAGAACAAGGTGTTAACATGCTGCCATGCTTTCATTTAATATTTTAGTTAATGTTCTGCTATCTTTATCTTTTAAATTAAGAGCTGAAGTTTAACAGCGACGTTTTGAATTTCAAATGAATTCCATCTTTTGGAAAAGTTTGACCACCATACCCCCTGGGTCATTCAAAGTTTCTCTTCTTGCTTTGAATACACCTCTCAAATTTAATATGTTCATCATAACCATTTACATTTATTTTTCTTTCATTGTTTTAATTGACAAAAAATATCTGGCAAATTCCACTCACAAATAACTTCAAATGCTGGCAAAAAAAAAGTTAATGGACACCAAAATGGACACCAGAAAAGCAACGATGAAAAAACGTCCAGGGTTGTCAGGGAGCTCGGGCCGAGGACCCAAATACAGATATGCTTCAACCTGTTATGAAACTCTTGTCAGACATGAGCTCCACTAAACCTCTGAAAGCTGTATGGTAGGATTAGGCACCTTGATGTCAGCAGCAGATCATTTCAATGTACTAACCTGGAGGACGTGTATTAGTGAGCCTCGGCCGGCCGTGATCACCGGGAGCGCTCTTGATTAATATGCTGCCAGAGCGGAAGTTTTGGAGATGCTCTGATCCTTGTCATACTCACTCAAATGATTGCGCAAGCCGATTGTTCTCGCTTAAAAATGCATCAGGACAAAATGTTCCTTCCCGGCTCATCTCGTCCATCCACTAACAGATGTCCGCATGAGGAGATAATCAGTGTTATTCACTTAACCTGTGAGTCACATTGTTGTAGCTGATCACTGAAATGCAGATTACTTTTCCACCTCTTCACTTCATGTTTGCTTTCACGGCTGCCAAAAAGCCTTCGATCGCACAAATGGTGAGCAAGCTGTCCCCCTTAGGTGGATTATGTAAGGGTGCACGGGTGTGTATCGGAGGCTGGCATCGAGATAGCTCATGTAGTTGATTGGTGGGGGGGGTTCATCGGCCGACCTTGAAACCTGTCTATCCAGACAAGACAAGAGCAGGGATGGGTAGACAGGAGCAGCACTCGGTCCAGCTTGTCCTCCCCTAGGTTGTCTCTCCCGTTAAATGACCAGTTGGCTGAGATATTTGTCCTCGCCTGCATCAACATTAGCCTGACTGAGTGACAGGCCTGCATCAAAGGGTTTTTATCATCGTGGTTATTGCAGACAGGTAGCTGGATATTTCCCCTTTGCAACCCCGGCTGCATCGTTAAGCAATAAACCTGTCGGCGGGAAGCATCTTTTGACGCCTGAAGTTTGGCCGGGTGCGCATACTGAATATTGGCTCATAGGCACAACTCCTGCTGCTGAACACTTTATGTTTTATGAGGTTGAATTATGACAGATTGCTTTGAGGCAAAAGCAGTGTTATTGCAAGCAAACAATTATCTTGTCTTTTAGGGTTCTTGTTACGCTGTGAAACCTTGATTCAAGTGAAAAGAAACAACAAGCTTTCCATTAATGAAAGAAGTCTTTAAATTACATTGAAAATGGGGGTAAAATGACACCCTCTGGTTACGTAGAATTAATAAATGCAGACAAAAGTGTCTGAGTGTTTTGATTTCTTTTCTTCTCCCAAGAGGAGCCTGAATTTACAGAGTAATTAGTTGAGTAGAATACACCCACTAATTTACCCGCGGCCCATCCTACGCTCCTCTGCAGCAAAGTTTACATTTGGTAATGAATTAAGAGCCTTGCGCTATTAAAAGGGGGTTTTGCTGACGTCCCTATAAGCTTAAGATAAGCTGGGCCTAAATCAAGAAAAATGCAGACCAAGCACATTTCAGTCCAAAGAAATCTTAGCGAGAAAAGCTTTCAGAGACAGATAACATGGAGGTGTATTTGCCTTTGTATTGCCCATAAAACACCTCGTCTTGAAATGGCTTTTCAAAGAGACTCTGTAAAATTATAATAAGGGAACGCTTTCATGTTCCTACACCATGGAATGAAAATCCATCATGGATACGTTATTCATTTAAAATGAAAGTTTAAGCCAATGTAAAAACAAATGGTTTGAATATTTTTTTAATTCAGGAGAGGCTAACTGTAAATCTCACTAATGGAGCAGTGTCTTGTATAAATCTGTACCCGGGAGTTAGATAACTGAAGTCAACTGGTTCTTCTAATGTGTGAAAATTAAGTCAGGTGAGGCCTGCGTGTGAGGTTTCATGACATAGACTGTGATTTGTGACATCAGATAAAAGGGCCACAGATAGAGTGTGAAAGGTAATATTTAAAGCACAAATATATTTCAATTGAAAATGCATCTTTTTTTGCATTTTTGTTTTCATAAATGATTTCCTTATCATGTAGGGTCACAAGTTGGTGCTGTTGTTGGTTTGCATAATGATTTGCTCAAAAAGTTGCTCAGTGGCTCTGAGTACCATTGTCATGACAAACAGACAAACAAAACGCAACAACGGTTTTGTGTTTTCAATTTAAGTCCTTATTGTGTGAACAGGCCCTAAAGCAATGGTGAAGGTTAGAAAACGAACAGGAGTGAAACAGTTTTCAGCACAGTTCTTATGCAAAAAAGGACTTAAAGCATGCCAAACACTCATCTGAATATTCCTGTTGGCATATTTCTTGCAGACAATTAGTATATTAGTTATTATTTAAGAAATGTGGTTTGAATATAAATTGAAATAAGCAAATGGTTACATTTTATTTGATGGGTGTTGTAAGGTCTCATGGTGTGAATTCCTTTTGTATGAATTGTTGATTCATACAAAAGGCAGCTTGTCTATAGACCATTTTGGTATATTGTCCTTGAAGAAGTTCTGACAAAGGCTTGAGTGGTTCTAAATGTGTTTTTATCACAGAAATGTTATTTGCACCCAATGTACAGAAAAGTATCTGCTGGTGAATCAGAGGAAATGGATTTGTATCGCTCCTCAAAGATCACTAAGTATAAGGAGGAGGGGTTACTGCTTCCCACGAAATTACACTTTATTGGCAGTGAATAAGCAGCTGCAGGTCTCCGTTAGCACCAAACCTCTGATGGTCGCTTTGTGCATGGAGGACAGTTCTGTAGTTTCAGCAACAGCTTCTTTTTTTTCTTCACTTCTAACCTCATATATATGCTTTCAGAATGGAGACGTGCAACGGCCACAAAGGGTGAACTGTATTTCTTATTCCCTATTTAAAATCCTGTGAGTTACTCTCCAGGCCTGATGTTGCTCTCTCTCTCCAACGAGATGTACTGTATACATCACATTGACACTGCTCATATCTGGCAGGCAGTGTATGTCGATCCACTGCAGGGATGTGAACTTTCACCATTTCGTACAGTTCAAATCCAGCACATTCTGGCAGCTGTAATTTTCTGTCATTGCATCTCTTTTGCTTTGAGGGCAGACAGGAAAAAAAAAGAGGGGGAAAAAAAAAAAGCACTTGCATCATGCACTCAGTAGACTGCTCTGGGGGAAGTGTTCGTCAAAACAAATGGGCGCGAGATGAATCCGAATGAGCTCCACTCTGGGGGTCAATAATGTTAATTATACTGAAAACAAGCCGTGTTATCTTAAGACTACATTTACCTTGTAGCCAAAACATTTTGGTGGCGAGGAGCCGCACTCCTGGCAAGTCACAGGTTTGATTCATACAACAGCCAACCTGTCGATAGATCCTTGTTAAACTGCCCTTGAAGAAGACACTCAGACCCCATTTGTTAATAACGGCTCCGATGCCTTGGGCTACAGGTGTGGGCATCTCGCAGAACTGTAATTTGTAGCTAATATACAGAAGAGTGCTATGTATCATCCACTTGCTTAATGCTTATGTCCCACCTCTATTGTACATGCTAACAGCATCCGGTACTTGATATACATTTTAATCGCAAATGTTTCTGCATTTACTGTCCAAGATATCTCTGCTCTCTTCTGCTTTGTAGGCTCAGGGCATGATGTAATGCTTGTGCCAACAGACATCCATCAAAGCCCGACCTTGGAGAGTCACTGCCAATCACATTTAGGAAAGGGAAGGCAAAATGGTTTTACAAAGATTAAACACTTTTTTTCCTTTTTTTTTTTTTGAATGAGCAGCAGCAGTCTTACTACCAGAAATGCTACTATTTCATTACAGTGCATTCAGGTGTGCGTAAACGCCTTGTAATTATATTACAAAAACTTCAGCATCAGATTGCAGTACTTTTGCATTATGTTGAAATAACTCAAGACACTTTGCCATAACACCTTGCACTATTTTGGCTGTGTCTCGCCAAGCTTCTGCACTTCACTGGAAATACTTTCCGTTTCCTCATAAAACATTTGCCTCCGTATGCAGTTTGATTTTCTGTAATTTTGGAATACATTGTTTTATTTTGAGTCCTTCACTTTGCTTGTGCCACACATTTGCATTATCAGAAGACTATTGAAAGGCATTTTGTCATAATTTAAAATAACACAACACAACACAACACACAAACAAATAATTTAGTGTACTTTGTTGTAACTTGCCTGCTTGTTTAACTTCATGGTCATTCACCAGTGGGGGAAATAAGAAACTACAAATACATACATCACTGTAATTAAGTTGTATTACATTTGACAAAGTCATTAATAATAAATAATCTCCAAACTGATGTTTCTGATGCATGATGTCATGTAGTACTTGCCAGGTTGTGTCTGTTAGATAAGAGATCTCCATGCAGTATCGGACCGATATCAAATACTGGTATCGGTATCAGTGTATCCCTTAATCTGAACTATAGGGATTAGTCAACCAAAAAGCTTACTATTTAGTGAAAATACACACATATGTATGCTTTTGAGGGATGTTCATTATGAATTCAAGCTGTATTTTTGGTGCCTCAGTTAAACTACCAGTCTTTTTCTCCATTTCACAATCTCTGCATACAGGGAAGACACAGCAAGAAGAAAGAATCGAGTATTTTCTCTTTCTTCTCTTCAGGCAAATAGGCTAACATACCTTTGACATTTGACTGGTTTCTCCCATGTTCATCAGGTGAATGATGTTTCTATATTTTTTTCAAATCACACCAGATGTAAAAATGACATGTTTCTCGCTGTCATTTTGACCTCAAACCATGTCAAAGATATGGTTGTAAAAGCCTACTTGATGAAAGAGAATACAGAAATAATTTATAAACAAACTAAAGGCACAAAGAAGTTAATTGAACTAAGAATGAATCCGCGTCAAAGCTAAAACATCTGTGATTGTGTTCAAACTGTTTGCAGAATAGTCATAAAAACAACCATCAGAATCAATCAAGTTTGATTTAAAATTAAAATAATCTCAATAAACTCAAACTTTACTTTCGAGTGATTTGTTTTTCATGTTTTAATTTCTGTGCTTTCTAGTCTTCTGATATATTTATGTATAATTTTTTTTTTTGTCTATAATGCCTTCGTGCATTATTACATAAAACTATACCTATATACTTCCACCACTTATTAAATTTAGTTTTCTCTCTTCAGAGGCAGCAGACTTGTCAGAAGTGCTGCATTCCTTGCGGTCCTGCCTCCGCTGACCTGTCTGCGGTAGGCCAAGAGATAAAAGGATTTCCAGAGCTCAACAGAGGATCACATCGTCCTAAGACAGCTCTGATAAGGTTTCATGCTCAAGTGCAGTTCTTTCAGTGCAGCGATGCAACACAGGACTGTGCTCCCCAGTTTACCTGCTCGATGAAGAGTGTGTAAAGAGTTAAAGAAACGCATGTTTAACATTTTCACCTCAAAACAAGACACGACACTCTCCTTTTATGGATGACTTTAAAATGTGGCTCTGGAAAATGTGAGCTGTAATGAAAAGTTTGCTTACTGTAACAAAGCCCTTGTATGATATTGACTATTGTGACTTCCCAGAGTTCACGTTCTTTAAATTTTGGAAGTGGAAAAAGGCAAGAACACACATAAATGCCTTTTCCTTTGATGAAGAATTCACTTGAATGCAGCACACACAGTGGCATTGCTGAAATGAGAATAGGTAGATTGCACAGCGGAAGTATGGTTTTATTTTTGTGCATGATTTTATCCCAGTTTTGTGATTACATCTGCATGTTTTATCCTATTTTCTGGGTTTCATGACTTCGTTTTCATTATCAGTTATTGTGTTCTTTAAACTTGAAATGGTTCATTGTTTTACGGTTCATTCATTATGTTGATAACCTGCAACTGTGAAGTGCTTGACCTCATGATAGACTGGCTAATGGTGCTGGAGAACCAGGTGGCCAGTGACCAATGAGTGAAAAGAAGGTGGGACTCAAAGGCTGTTTTATGCTTGACACACTGGCATTATGTGCAGAATGTGCGAAATCAGCATGAAAGAACATACGTGTCATTTATATTACACGTGACTCCCGCTCCCAAACTGCAGGGGGCAGTGCAAATACACTTCCACCGCATTATTAAATTACAGCAGAATAAGTAGACTTCTTCTCTTCGACACCAGCGGGTGATCTTGCAAGTAGAGAGCGGAGCAGAGCATGCCACTATTGTTACAAATTACATTTTTCCTCTGTTGAAGTCTGACACTGAAGCAAATAGACATCTATGAGTCAAATCTGGTGTTTTCAGGGTCGATCTGCAGCATGATTTTTGTGTCTTTATAACCAAGTCTTCAGTCCTCCCCCTCTTCAGCTATGCCTCATGTCTCCGTCCGTGTAGTCAGAAAAATTTGGAGGCACATGATGGGGTGACGTCTGTGTGAACAGGTCCGAGCAGAGGGGCGTGGCGGCTGAAACGACATAATTCGGCCGTGTGGAGCTCACAGACACGTCAAGTACAAAACAGCCTTAAGAGGCACTACAGCAGAGGCTCAGGAAATCGTCTAAGTGAGATGGATTGGGAAACAAAGTACCAGCCGACTGAAGCTCAAGCACTCGGGAACAGAAGGACAGCAACAGCACCGCCACTGACCAGACAACAGAGAAGCGCAGAGAGCCGATCCACGGAGCCAAGAAAGCCCGGAGTGTGACAACACAGTGGGGAGCTCTGCCTCGCAGCGTAAGTACCCACAGGCTGTAGTAGCATTCTGGCCTGTGTGAGAAATTCACTTGTGGTGTGTTGTGTGCCAACCAGGGAGTCCATGCACCCTCGTACAAGCAAAGTCCAAAAGAGGCAGAACAGCTGTGTGGCGCCGCATAGAGTAAAACTGGAGTGAACAGTTTTAGGACCAGTGTCAGATGCTTGGCCGAAGTTTGTTTGCAGAGCTCAGACTTATTTTAGACTTATGCCCCATTATGTGTTTTTAATGTGGCTCATTTTAGGGATTGTTTTAAAAAAAAAAAAACTGTTCTCTTAGATTTTAATTCTTACATTGAGTCATTTTATTTTGCTGGTTTGAATTTTTTTTTTAATGAACAAATTGCAATATTGTTTTTTTCTGAAAAGCTGTCTCTTTGCCAGAAGAAACAGCACCAATCAAATCAGAGATCAGAGATCAGAGAAAAATAAGTCACTGACCAAAACACTGAAATCCAGCCTATTGCAAAATGCCATTCTGGTTGTCCAGAAAACCCAAAATGCCGGATGTTACGCTGTGGTCTGCAGATGCAAAGATCATCTTCATTGAACTCCCAGTCCCTTGGGAGGAGGGGTGTGATCAGGCTTTCAAGTGGAAAAATGCCAATTACCAGGATACCGCTTACAGGACGGCAGGAGGAAGGGATGGCAGGCATGGCTGTTTCCAGTCGAGGTTGGCTGTATAGGATTCCCAGCCCAGCCAGTGTGGAGGATGAGTACAGTCTTTGGAGTGGCAGGAAAGTGAAAAGAAAGGTCACAGCTTGCAGAAAGACTGTCTTACTGGTTATGGAAGAGGAAAGATGAGCGAACCTGAAAGCCAGGATGAGGAGATGGGCTGTGATCTGGCCACCGCTGCCGACCCACCACTGAGGCACCAACTCCCCTGGGCCAAGGCTGCATCCACTAAAGGGAATGAAAGCTATGCATCGGATGGTGATCAGAAGACGTAAGTGCAATCTGAGGAGGTAATACTTCAGTCACTGGGTTCCATAAATTAAAAGCATGATGGCGGAAATAATGTTATTTCTTTTTATATTGTCAATACTTCTCTGAAAATGTTATGTGCAAAGAAAGAGCCCCTCACCCTCCTTTATCCATTTTTTTTATATTGATGAAACATATTAGGCACCCTGGTAAGGTGTTTCAGTGAATTATGAATGAATGAACTATGAACTTATGTTTGCCATTGTATGCAGAGGATATTGTAATGTTTACAGAGATGAAACGTCTGCAATTTCTCACAAGTAAAAGGGGGGGGGGGGGGCTATCTGTGTGGAGTTTGCATGTTGTGCCTGGGCTTTCCAGGTTTCCTCCTGGTATTCCAGTTTGTTCTTGTCCATTAACATTGTCATGAAATGTATTGTTTACTCTTAAACGTGTGAATATGCAGCACTTTGTGCTTCAACAGAAGATGGATTGATGTGAGACTTGAATGGAGACTGACCAGTAATAAAGCTGAAAAACAAACAAAGCATGAGAAATGCTTGTGTTAATCAGTTGAATTTGATGTTTTTCTTATATGCATGTTATGAATCAAAATGTGATGAAAAGGAGAGTTCTGATATATTAGTAAGCCCCTTATTATTTTATAGTACATTATGAATATTCACCAGATTCCCCAGGTATTTATTGTTGTGTGGTGACATTTCTTCTTCAAAATAAACTAATCAATCAATTGAAATACTTTCCAATAAACACCTGCATTTATCAGCTGTGAATGTATATATTTGTGTCACATCTGACCTATATTTGTTTTCTTCATAAATCAAAATAACATCATTCCCAGCATGTTGTCAGCATCTTTGTTTAATTAATTTACACATCCTGCTGAAATAAAAGCAATAACACAGTTGGATAGTAGATCACTATTCCTAGAAATTGTCAATTTCAAGTACTATCTGGAAAGTGACATTGAACCACTAATTGGTTTGGCTTGAGCTAAAATAAAAGTACACATTACAAGAAGTGAGTGCAAACAATAGCTATGTGCACCCAATCTATTTTCATTCGCCACTGACGTGAATTATATTTGGATTGTGAGCGAGCTAGAGGAAGATGAAAAATCGTAGGTGTAGCTTCTCTACATCAGGTAGCAGTGTGTAGTGTGGACCATATTTTGAACACTTTATATTTACTCTTTACTATGCTGTGATTTCTCTATGGAACCATGTCATGAAAAATCTGAAAGTGCAGCCAGCTTCAGCGGTTCGGCGTCTCCCTGCTGTTGATTCTGCAGGGGCGGCTCATTCACCGAGCCTTCATAACTAACGTGTTACGTGAGCCGGTGAGCTGCGAGCTGTTTGGGGGCAAACTCGCTGATGCCCACTGAAAATGTCACTAGATTTGCTGCCTGGCTCTTGTGTGATGTTCAGTCACTGAAATGTGTCTGAGAAGTTGCCAGATCTGGGGAAAAAGTTGCTACGCTGGCAGCACTGGTGCTTGGCGAGCAAGCGGTTGATTTAGAATATCTGCGCAGTGATGGTAGATACAGGTCTGCTTGTTTATCGCTCCTTTGAGTACAATGGCTCCATCGACACATAACACCTATTTTCTTCTGCTGATGCACAGGAAGTCTAACATTGTGTTCATCATATATGACACTTCATAGAGGGAGATTGTTATTGTATGGAGGAAGAATAATGAATCTAAATGTATATCCCATATTTGTGCTGACCCTTTTGGACTAAATCCACAAAACAAATGCAAAAGCCACACCCTGAATACAAAAGACACAACACGAATGCGAAATTCACAGCACGAATACAAAAGCTGAAACAAAAAAATGACACAACATAAATATGAAAGATTCAACACAGATAGCATAAAGGATGCAACACAAACACTAAAACTACAACACAAACTTGAAGACGATAAAATGTGAAAGTCACAACTTAATAACAAAACCAACATGCAAAACAAATGGAAGAGCCACAACACAAATGCAAAAGCTGCAGTACAGATACAAAAGCCAAACTGCAAATATGATCAAAGCAACACAGGTATAAAAGCCGCGATACAAAAATACGATGCAACACACATTTGAAGACACAACAACTCTACAACACAAATATATAAGACACAACAAAAATACAAATCTGTGACACAAATACAAAAGCCACAATATAAATTATAAATATCTGTAACACAAATTCAAGTCACAACACAAACCCAGAAGCCAGGTCATTGAAAATGTTATGACACAACATTATTAACATACAATGTTGCTGTTTTCTCCTTCCCCTTCGTTGTTCTTCACAGGTTTGGAGCCTGCAGACAATCTGCAATCAGAAGGTAATAAGAAGAGTGGGATCCGGAGGAGGTGTGGTCTCTCTGCTACTCTCTCCCTGAGTGAACACTTTCAATGTGGCAGCTGCATTATTTGTTCTCTTGATTTTCTTCAGTTGGTTGTTTCAACTTGGGTTAGAGATTCCCAGTAGTCCTGTTTTGGGGTTTTGGCTTTCCTTGTAAATCCTAGTTTCTTCTTTTCTGTGTGTGTGTGTGTGGTTTTTTTTTTAGTAAAGAACTGGATCAAATTGCCCACTTTCATTACGTTGTGACAAAAGCTAAACATTTTTATAACTCAGACATTGTGCAGTCTGCATTAAACTTGACATGCTGTCTCCTCATACCTGTCATCATCAACTTCCGTCATTATTTATATGACGAATCAATAATTATACAGACAGTTGGACTTAACATGGGTCTTAGATGTCCATCATTTTTATGTGTCATTTGTCAACTTGCTCTGCCTGTCAAACAGAAGTCCACATTATGACCTGGACGAACAGACGGACGGACATGACTTGGACGTCTATGGATGGAGCTTGCTCAGTGGGTTGTTTATTCTGATGTCTTTAAGAAACCTGGACTTGTTGCATATACTTTTCCTGACTTTTTGAGTCTGCCTTTTTCAGACCCTAACGACTGATCCAACAGTGACTCCTAAACCTGCCCTTTACTCCCATGTGGCTTCAGCATTCCCGTTGCAGCTTTTGTATTTGTGTTGTGGATTCGTATAGTGATGATGCTTTGGAAGATTTTAAAATTGTTAATAATTTCAACCCGTTTTTTCAACTTGAACTACCTTAATTATTCATCACATTGATTTAACACTGCGTTGGGATTATTCCTGTGAGATTTTGCTGCAAATTGGAATTGCGGAATCACACATCCCATCATCTACACCAGTGATTCCCAACCGGGGGTACACGGACCCCTAGGGGTACGCGAGGGTATTGCAGGGGGTACGCAGAAAGATTATAAATTAGCCTACAGTATCCACACACACAAAAAAAAAATTTTATGCTATATTATATTGTATTATATCATGAATTTTAGTAAGGCCATACGTTTATTTTCCATGAGTAGCAGTTCGTCCACAGTGATTGTAACACTACAATGCACATAATATGAAAAGACTATAAAGTGGCGCGCTTTAAAAAAAAAAAAAAAAAAAAGGTTCACGTTCTTGCTGCGGGCGCGCACGATTCGCGAAGCTAGCTAACTCTAGCTGCATACCGACTGTAAACATGGATGCATGGCTAGGCAGGAGTAAACGTCCAGCTACCGCTACTGCTACCGTCGCCTCGGACGCAGGCACAGGGGAGCCCAGTGAAAAAAGGAATTATGAAAGACTTATGAAAGACAAGCAAGCGCAAGTGTCTCATTAAAAGGTATGTTTTTACACTCACAATAATTGTTTTATTTAAATGAGCAGTTGGATAGATAGAAAGACAAAGGGTTAAATATAAGTACACATTAAGGCGAATAATCACACACGAGAGAGGGGGTACTTTTCACATGGAAACCAGCTCAAGGGGTACACTGGTCAAAAAAGGTTGGGAACCACTGATCTACAATACTCCGGTAGGCAGTGGAGTCTAAATGATGCCTAATTTGTACCAAGGGGACCAAAATATTCTACCAACACCCAGCAGCCTGGATAACTGAAATCAGCTTTGGTTTATTCTAAATTCTGACTGAAAGGCAACATTTTTTCCAAGCTTGTTCTGTCCAGTTTGTGGTTCTCTGTGAATTATAGCCTGAGTTTGTTGTCTTCAGCTGAGAGCAGTGACACCCGCTGTGGTCCACTGCTGCTGCGGCCCATCTGCTTCAAGGTTCATTGGTGTTCAACAAGGCATCTTCACCCAGAGAACTGCTGCTCACTGAGTATTTTCTCTTCTTCTGGAAACATTATGACTGTGGTGTGATTATCTCAGTAGATATCTGCTCCCAACTTGCAACATTTTGGGAGCGCTCAGTAAATATAGTACTTGTATTGTATTGTATTGTATTCTGTCTTCTTTTTAAGAGAAACATATCAGTGTGCGACAACCTTGTGGATGGTTTTGCCCATGGGGTTATGGTATGGGCATGCGCATGTTATGGATAATGAACATGCATTTTATTGATGGTATCTCTATGCATTCAAAATGCCGTGACAAGATCCTGAGGCCCATTGTTGTGGCATTCATCTACGACCGTCACTTCATACTGCAGTATAATGATGCACGGCCACATGTTGCAAGGATCTGTCCACAATTCTTAGAAGTGGAAAATATCCCAGTTCTTGCACAGCCTGCATACTCACTGGTTTTATGACCCCTCCCCTGCCCACAGACCCCCCCCCCCCCCCCAATACAGCAAAACTGCACATTTCAGAGTGGCCTTTTATTGTGGCCACCCTATTGCACACCTGTGCAATATTCATGCTGTCGAATAAGCATCGTGATATGCCACACCTGTGAGGTGGGATCTCGGCAAAGGAGAAGTGCTCACTAACACAGATTTGTGAACAATACTTGAGAGAAATAGGTTTTTTGTGTGTATAGAAAATGTTTTACATCTTTGAGTTCAGCTCATGAAAAATGGGAGCAAAAACAAGAGTTTTGTGTTCAGTGTAGATTCATGCCGTACAGTGTTGGCGAGCAGTGAACCTATAGCAGGGGCGTCAAACTCATATTCACCGAGGGCCACGTCAGCATAATGGTTGCCTTTAAAGGGCCACATGTAAGACGGTATTAATGGAACTAAATATAATGTAAAATAAATGTAACTATTCATTCATTTGAATAACTGACTTTACGACTTATTCATATTACAAATAGTACATATGCACAAGATGTCATATGTATGTTTGGTAGTTGCTCTGTTATTAAAACATAAATACTTATTTTTCAGGTTAAAGAAACTCACATTACTCCATCAAGCAGCTAAATAAAAATATTGTCTAATGCCAGTTATGACAGTAACATTTTTGTCATGGTTGAGAGGAGCAGAATAACGACACAACCAACATTTGTGAGCTGCAAAGAATATGTGTGACAGATGTAGCATTTTACAAAAATTTAAATTGGTTGCACACAGCCTTGCAGATTTGTCTGCACAAACACATAAACATGTAAACACTAAATATATTGCAAGGTTTTAGGTGCTGTTGATGAAGAGATGTGGCCTGTCCTTGAACACCAAGTGGATCCCCACTCCTCTAATCCTCATCTCTTGATCATGTTCTAAAAATAACAAACACAAAACAAGATGTTGCGCAATCATTAAATTGCACACAGTTGAACTTTTCTTGGTTAAACTTCATGTTATATTTTAATCAGTAGTTTTTACTTACCTATGTGTTCTCTGGCCGATATCTGACACAGTTTTTCCGTGGCCAGTGTGTCAATGCCTGGTTTTAGGTCTTGTGCTGAGGCAATACTTAAAACAGCTTGTGAGGTTGTCATCAGTGATGCGTGATCTGTGCTTGTTTTTGTTTAGATTCATTAATGAAAACATCTGTTCATAGAGATAAGTGCTCCCAAATATAGACAGAACACGGGCAGCGTGAAGTCGAAGTCATGCCATCAAAGCAGCTGGTAATAAACGGTAAAAGTCCTGGATTGCAACATCCTGGAACTTTGTTCTCAGGCCACTATCGCTTTGAATCTCTATTAACTCCATCTGAAGATGATGGGGTACTGTGCAGATGTCGGTGGTGAAAGGATTGGCAAGGATGGCAAAGCCTGAGTGCTGTGCTTTAAAGTCAGAGAAGCGCCAATCAAACTCATTCATAATCCCGCTCAGTTTGGTAGCCAACTGAGCACATGAAAAAGTTCCAGGAAATGAGGCTCTGATGAACTGAAAAGTGGTCAAGATTGTTCTGTTTCACTTGGCACACCCACAGGTCAAGTCTACGCTGGGAAGCGGTGATCATGTCGGGACATCAGCTATTCTGGATATGCTCAAGTGCAGAACTACGTACTTCCATGTCAACAAATGTAATTACCGTATTTTATAGAATCTTCAAACCTGAGCTCACATGTTCCCAATAGATGCACAACCCAAGGCTTGCACTTGCGTCCTGCATTGTTTTTTACTGAGGAACAATGCGGTATTAATTTTCGGACAAGACTGTCAAGCTCTCGCAGAAAACATTAAGAACAAGATTGGCCCCACAGGCCTTCAGTTTGACACACGTGACTTGTAGGATTGTTAAGATTGGAAGTTTGTAGCCGACCTTATTGTTAGCCAGGCTGTTTTTGTGCAACTTTCTTAACCCCTGCTTTTGAAAGTTTCGAGAAAGTTCAAATGGTTTCACTCTCAATGTTTCCTTTGGCACCTGTTTGGCTAATACGTTTTTTTTTATGGCAATGCTGTTGTTTTTCTCTGTGGCTGGAAGACACTTGTTTTTGCATTTTAAAAGTTGTCAGCACAACACTGGACTCGACAAACTACGCTGCCGTCCAACCACACATCAGATCAAACGGAATAGAAAAGCCCGGATTCCTAATTACTGCCTTTACAGTCGAGGGGAATATTTTGTTTTGTTGTGCTGCGTGTCTCATTTCCTACCTCAGGTTACTGATATTTAAATTCCTTTCATTGCATTCCTGATGTGCACTCACTTTAGTTGTTGTATTTCTGAAAAAAAACTAATCTGCATAAATATGGAATCAGAAAACCGCTGATTGTCCACACCTTATTTGTTTGCATCATTATTCCCCATTAATGCACAGACGGGTGCATTAAAATTAAATTAGCATGCCCTCAAACAACACAGGCTGACCCCCCCCCCCAAAAAAAAAAAAAAAAAAAAACAACCTCCCGCATTCTCCTACAACTCATTATTGCAAGCTGTTGGGAAACTGTGGAAATTGTTTTTCTGAGGGGGGTAAAAAAAAAAAAAAAGCACCCTCAAAATTTAAAACATTTATGTAATCCTTGTTTCATTTGCATGCGACCGTGTGTGGCGTGCCAGCATGGGAGTAAAATCGGCTCCACAAAGCGAGTGTGCGCTTTTCCC
Organism: Blennius ocellaris; assembly: GCF_963422515.1. Taxonomy (NCBI): domain Eukaryota; kingdom Metazoa; phylum Chordata; class Actinopteri; order Blenniiformes; family Blenniidae; genus Blennius; species Blennius ocellaris. The sequence continues at coordinate 17,955,835 of NC_137664.1, read as the reverse complement.
ACCCAGGGGACGAAGATCCAGAACCCGACTCGAGCCCCCACCACCCCACCACCCCACCCCACCCCTCCAAAGTGGAAACAGATTGATGTCTTTGAACTGCCCTCTGGAGTCCCTCTCCCCATTCCTACAAAGACACTATGATGGCATTTCTACACATACCCACACGCACGCTTCTTTCACAGATAGTTGTAGCACTTATGTCGACAGCAAACTATTCATTTTGTTTTGTAAAATTAGAACACAGATCTATTTTGTCTTCTGAGGGAGCCTCATGCCGTGATTGATCTGAGTGTTGGTGTGATTTTGCAAATGGTAGTAAAAGCAAAGCCTGTCTCGCTGTCACCCATACCAAAATCTGCTGTCTTGACTTTTTGTGACTTTTCTTTGGAGTTCCATGCAAAGGGGCTGCGGTATTCTGCCTCCTGTTCTCATGGTAAGCTGAAGGTGAAGGTCTGAGGAGAAATGCCAACTTCATTGTCACCACTTCGTGTGAACCTTCTTTTTTTTTTTTTAGTAAGCTGTCAAACACATTTCATTTGAGGAGCCAGATTCGACGCAATGTTATCGTGAGTGGGCTGGACTGGTAAAATGGTGCCACAATAACCTTTTCATTTTAAACATGCAAGGTTTTTTCTTAGTTACTCTGGGAAATTAATACAATTTCAACTTGAAGCCATTTTTATTGAGACCTTCTGGTGCAAAATACAGTGAAATGTCCAACAAACCTCTTCTAATGCTGTTGCAGTATTTAGGATTTTACAAAGTCACCCTGACATCATATATTTGAGGTTAATGCTAATTTGCATTTTCCAACAAGTTGGGCTTCTTGCGTGACGGTTTTGGTCAAAAGGTCTTATGCTTAACACACTTGCTATTGTAGGAAAATCACAAGTGTAACAGTGAAGAGAGCAGCAAGTGGCTGTACTCTCTTAAAAAATCAAACTCCACCGTTTGAGAGCTTTTTTATTATTATTAACATTTTAATGTACATTTCAGTATTTTATACCACACATTCAGTTTTTTGTTTTGACCGATTTTGGTAATGCATTTACACCTGAAAATCATGTTCATATATTCAGTGTTCAATGTCAGGTTGGTCATTGGTGATTCTGGCTGCACATTCAGCATTAAGGTGACAAAGACCCAAATTGTTTTGGTATAAATGGCAATTCTTTGTTGCACATTTTGCACACAGCTGTGCTCTTTTCCACACTTCTGTCCCAGCTTCATAAACTGGAATTTTTTTTCAGAAAGGGCTAAGCAACATGCTTCCATCTGTTCAATGCACAACGTCTGTTAGACTGCCGCTGTTCTTGCACGTTTTCTACAGGAGGGTTTGTTGTCTGATACATTTGCTGCCTCAACATTGAAGTAAACATTTACTGTCGGCCATAATCACATTGGAACAAAGCAAGGCTGCCGAGCAGAGTCCTGCATTGGTCCGGTTTTGCAAACTTGCACCCATTAAGCATGATACAAAACCAGACCAGTAAAAGCCTATTACATTTATGTGGAGTCTGCATCTGCCTGTACTGTAAAAGTTGGATCCATGACCACACACTTGATTAAATACAATGTGTTCATAGTTTCTTACTTCAAAGTGCTTTATTTCTTTACTTATGCAGTCATTTTCCTCAGCGAAGGCAGAACTGTACATCAAGACACAGCAGTTACAATGCAGTACATACAAGTTTATTATAGCGGCTGCTCACTTCTGCCAGTGTGTTAAACCATAAACGGTAAGTCATTATTCAGAATGGTGAATATATACTCCTAAGTTTGACAGCAATGCTCTTACAGGCTCTGACAAAACATGAACAAGCCAAAATAAAGGCAAATATAGAAATGACCAGAATACAATGTGACACAAGATGGATGTGATTATGGCAGAAAAAGTGTGTCAGTTCCCCCAACACACCTCCCTCCACTCCCACAATGTAAACAATGTTCAACCATTATTTCAGTTCAGAACGTCACATCACAATAAGGACATTATGATTGGTACAATGGGAGCTGAAAAGAACTTCCCCAGGTGCCCTGAGAAACATTCTGTGTAGAAATGTGAATATTAATCAGTGTATATGAAGTACTAACTACGAAGTGTGTACAATTTTTAAATAATACGATAGTCAAAGCTTGTCCCTTTCGCACATGTGCCAAAACCACTACTTGTGTTGTACTAAAATGTATCAGGAAGACTGCTCATTCTGAGGCGAAAACATTTAATATATATTTAATAGTTAATTTCCAAACAAGCAAAACAAAACAGAAGCTTATCATGAAACCGTAACATGCTTCAATGCTCTGTGAGGTCGGGCGCAGGCGTGTTCTGTCTTTACTGACAGGGCCTGTAAATTCAATGATCCACTCACTCAATCAGCATTCTGTTGTTGGCCAAAATAAGCAAATGCTACCTTGGTAAACTAAACACAAGTGTAGTGCAATAACTGGCCGTCGATATTCATCCTGTCAGTCAATCTACTCTCTGCTAATCACTGCAACCCTGAAATGTTGCCAGTTGTTTTGCACCAATGTGTCGATGAGGGAAAGGGTGGAGAGGTTCAATGAGAGAGACTGATTCCAGTTAAATGACCTTGATTAGCTGCAGCGAGATTTTAAGGAAGCCGACCTAATGGTTCATAGATCGGAGGGTGAGTTTGGAGGTCACAAGATCTTCAATACTTGACGCTGATGTTCAGCGGCTTTACAAATGTTTTGTGAAGCAATTGGACTAATTACCCTGTGGCCCCTTTTAGATGGTGAAACAGGCAATAATAAATGAGTTAGCAACAAATGGCAACAAATGGCAGAGGAGTGATGTTTTTTAATGTTGTTAATGATAATATTATTAACACAAAAAATAAAAAGCAGATTCACAAACCGCCTCTTTCTCCACAACAGCATAATCACTGCACTTTTCCTGGGTCAATAAAAGCAATTAGGATGCTTTGCAGAGTCAATAATGCAGGTTTCCAGAGGGTTTCAGCACCAACTGCCTTTTTTAAGTTCCATTTGCATAGACACTATATGAGATGCATTTATTTTCATGTCTTTTGCTATATTTACATGCATAAATGAGTTCATGACCAAGAAAGGCTTTTTCTCAATCAGAGCTGCATGTGTATAACAACAGATATATATAATTAACTAATGTTTCCTTTTGTTTGTGTAAGAAACAGCTGTAGAAAAACCAGTACTGATTTGTCTTTAATTGGCTATTTTACCTCATAACATGACAGCTGGACCACTGAATCCCGCTGGAGTAAGTAATATAGTTTATCGAATCATGGAACTTGCTGCTTGTACTTTCATTGTTGGACTATTTATTGTTATTATAACACTGATCAGAAAGACCCTAAAGTGGATAAACAAATGTAGAAGGTGAATGGAAAATGTCAGACTTAATAAAGTATTTTATTTAACAAATGAAAATTTCTGCTTAACATTATTTCATTTTAAACATTTCCAATACTGTGTGGATTATCCTTAAAAACTGAGCCGGATGCTTCATGTTTTCTGAGAGTAGTGAGGATGGGATGCATGTGCCTGGACGGACAGAAAAAATGCAGTAAGTGCATGAATTCTTTTAAAATGCAACAAAGCAATACAGATAAAACAAAATGCAAGACTATAATATCATGTACAGTTGGGTCAAAATGTTATTTACCGCCAATTATCATTTATCTGACTTTACTGGTGTTCTACTTTGATAGTGTGCACACTTAGGTCATTGGATTTTGTTCTGTTTATATGGAAAAGGCAGAAACATTGAAAATTGTGTTTTCATGTCAGACCACGAGTGGGAGCTGAGGTTGGTTTTTGTCATGAAACTGCACACACAGAGAGAACTCATTAAACATTTACAATGGTTAACATTAACAATACCAAGTCCCAGGAGAATCTGGACTGGGAGTCATGACACGCTGGAGGCGGCCATTGTTGTGACTGACCATCTCCTCATGAATGTATAGAAGACCTATTTGCTAGGGATGTGATGGGCAGTAGCATCATTTCCGAAAAGTTGCGTTTTCCTCTGTTTCCACAGAGATGGACCGTTTTTTGTTTTTTTTTCAAAAAGGAACATTTTCAGTGGCTCCAGTGACTTTTCTGTTTTCACTTGAAAACATTGTGCAAACAAGATCTGAGAGGAGAGGCGAGGCCACAAATGACAAAGAAAAAGTGTTAAAATCCCATAGTCATGTTCAGTTAACAACTGTAGTCTTTTTACTTCAGTTTCATACAGTATTTTTTTCTTCAAATGTTGATAATGTTAAAATGTGTTAAGAAAGAAAAAAAAGACACCGACACCTCCATGTTGTAGCATCTGCCTTCTTCTCGTAGGTGTGCGGTGAGCTGAACTGACCACATGGCGAGGTTTCCCCGCCATCGTTTCTACGTTGCTGCCTGCACAAATGCAACGTGACAGCTATTTCCAATGGCCGTTGATTAACACCTGGACCTGCCCACTCTTTGGCTGTGAATAATGTAACAGGATGGAAAGAACCGTGTTGCTGTGAAAGAAGACAGATGCTGCACCGTTAAATGGTAAAATCCCTTTCCACAAAAAAAAAGAAGATAAAAACACTAATTTTCACAACTGAACTGAGGCACAATCTTTTTCTTAAACGAATTATATTTTTGGAGTACTTAGAGCCTGACACACACCATTTGGCTCACACATCTCTGGCAAATACAATGAAAACTGCAGAAGCACATTGGCTTGGGAGAGGTATTGTGGCAGAGCAACGTGCTGACAGGTGAGAAAAGAAACAGTATTTTGTTGCCATGGATGCAAGTTCAAGTGTGGAAGAAAACTCCTCACTCAGTCAGTAAAAGCTGTCATCATTATATCTCAGCCTGGTCGAGCGCTTTAATGTTTTAGTCATGTAGTTTTCACATTTATAAAAATTTTAGTAAAATGTAAAAAATGAGTAAAATTCAGAATCATTTTCAATTAAAAGGAGCCTTAAACGAAAAACCTGGTTTTCTGTTGAAGCAGTCCCGTCTCGGTCGTCACGTCTATTTATTGAGCTGCAAGCACAACCTCGAAAGAAGTCATGGAACTTTTGGAAACTAAGTTATGATGAGAGCTGCATATGAATAATTTATTAAAAATTACAAATCAACATTAATTTATTCCACAAACTTTTTTTTGTAGGGGAAATTCTTTATGCACTCCCCAAAGGTCTCTTGATCTCTGATCTCTGATCTCTGACCAGTTGTCACAGAAACAGTATTGTAAATATTAGAGGACGGTGTATTGTCTATTGTTTACGACGTCTTCAGAAGGTTTCGTAGCGTTTTATTGATGGAGAGATCAGGCCTTGGGAAGTGTTGATTAGAGAGAGAAAGACTTAAAATGAGACGAATGAAGGAGCCCTAACAGTCTTGTTGTGTCTTCTGTGCGTGCTACATGCTTGTGTCAGACAAGGAGCTCCTGCTGCAACTTTGAATAAACAACCTTTTACATCGAAGTTACTGTCTGATCATTATTCATCTTCCTGAAACCGTGCATCACCGGGGAGCATCAACCTTTCCACAACAGTTTTATAGTTCATTACATTGTTGGTTTTTAAATTGATTTCAAACGGCACCATAATTAATTGCCATTTTGGATCTTTCTAGTGACTAAGGCCCAGTTAACCGGATTGCGTGTTAGTCCATTATTTGTTCCATCATCTTTACAGCTTCGACCAAGGCCCCATTTCGATAACATTTCAGGTGAAAATGCATAATTTTTTCGTGTTTATTTCAGAAAAGTTACACATTTACACAACAACATTTTGAAAATTGTCAGCTTTAATGACAAACGCTAGATTTCATGTTGGGCCACCAGGGGGTGCTGTTGTTTGCGTGCATGTGTGTGGTTCCATTGAAAAACCAGATAACAATATGCTATAAACATAAACAATAGGAGTACACAGACATTTCATATGGGACAACGACAAAATTGGATTGCTATTACGGGTGATCTCTAAAACCACCAGTCCCAGGAGAAAATGAACTGGGAGTCGTGACATTCCGGAGGCAAACATTCTTCTTTTTGCCCATCTCATCACACTTGCGGAGACGAACTGTTTACCACAGCTGTGGTGCACATGCGCAGTTGCTGTATTTTCAAAAAGTTACACTGTCTGTGTTTTCGAGCGCCATAGTTGTGTAAACCTGTACCCAAAATGCAACAAAAGTTTTCCCTTTCCACTTGAATGTCATGTGTAAATGAGTCGTAATGCGCAGAACAACTGCTCCTGCTCAGACAACAGTGTGTGCCCTACCAGCGCTGAGGTTCAATCTAATAATCTCGCCAAACATCGTATTGTCATGTCACTTTGCACCACAAGATGGAATCAAGGAAACTCCGACAACCAAAGAATAAACAGTAGATACAGACACTGGTAGAAAGACACATAGATTTATGTATACTACACAAATAGCCCCACTGTAACTCTCAATGTTTAGTGTAAGTAACCCTCTTTGTTTAATCCATGTTAATTCTCGTCATGTTTGTACATTGTTATATTGACATCATACCGAGTCTGACTTTGTATTTGTTCAAGGTATATCTTATCTGTTATGTAACATCTTGGCTCTCAGCCCGTCAGGCTACTTACGTTCCAGGTTATTTATAGTGTATAGTGGTGGTTTTTTTTGTTGTTGTTGTTGTTCTATCCTGCTTTTTTCTATAATGTGCCAGTCCTCTATATTGCTGTGTGACTCTGGGAATAAACAAAAGGTGAATGTTAATTTTGATGTAATTGATATTAAGTCTGCAAACTGTGTGTAGCACCAGAACTGCTAAACTGTAAGATGTAAAGAGAAACGAGGGATGCACACAATAAGACGTCGTGTTGTAATATCTAATCTAGAAGAGGCACTTCTCTTTGGATTATATTAATGTTTAGTATTTAGGTAACTTGACACTGAAAAACATTTGAATGTCAAAGTCTTGTCTAAAAAATGCTGACGCATTGATCTTGCTGTGTTTGTCTCAAGATAAAATGATAAAAAACTGACTAAAGGTTCTACTCCTACTTAGAAAAACCACACAAAGCTCTGAGAGACAGACTGGAGGCGAGAGTCATTTCTCGCAGCAACCCAACACACCAAAGCATGTTTCCTAAAACCATAAATGTTTTTCTTTCAGCAAGACTTTTCAAGTTCTATACATTTCTGCCAAACTAACAATAGCATGTTAAAAACAACTGAATATATGACTTATGAAAATGGCTCCCAAGATGTAACTGTTGGAAAAAATGCTCCAACTCTGTCTCTGTGGAAACAAGAACACATAACTATGAAAAAAAAAATCCTCTCCTCTAAAATCCTCATAATCACACAAATATGTTTGTTCTGCCCCCTTTGCTTTGATTCAGAATTGTTTCAAAGACGTAAAAATGGGACGTGCAAATACAACATTAAATTGTTCTTCTGTTTTAGTTTTGTCCTGTAAGTACTGAATTAAATATGTGTTTCGTCGGTTTTACACTTTAAAACTGAAACTGGTGTCTATGTATGATAAATAAAGACGATCCTCTCATGAAATCTGGGTTGAACGGCATGTGTGTCATTGTAATAGCATGATTCACGCAGTGAAAGTAAGTCAAAGTGTTTTACATAAATGTATCTACTGGATGTTCTGGCATCCTCTCCTGTACAAACAAGTTCATCATATACATGTCCCTTTAGGAAAACCTCTTGGTTTATATGTAATCTGGCAAATTATGTAGACAGCGTTGCAACAATACAGACCTCTGACCACAATCACCAAAGGCAGGAAAAAACCTCAATGTACAGTGCAGGGAAGACATGATTTCATTAAATGGAAATAAGAGCAAGAGGAAGATAACTATATTTCCTGAAACATCATCGATAATATGTCCACGGATCATTCATCGTGCTGGGAGTGTAAATCGAAAGCCTTGAAATATCTGAGAGTCAAAGAAGTGTGAAGAGAAAGGCTTACCTGAAGAGAAAGCTGTGTTAAAGACTGGGTATTGATGCAATATCTACAGATCTGTTTCATTAAACATGTCAAAGAGGATAAAGAGAAAAAAAAAAGGACCAATACATTTGTGTTTCATTTGGCAAATAAATATGGAAAATGTTGCACTGAAGCAATGCCTGATTAACTTGACTCACTGATTTTATGTCCTAATTAATATCTAATCGATTATTTGTTGTAATTATCCTGAAAATGTCTGTCAGGTCCAGTTTGGTAACCATGAGACTTACAACTCTAAATGCATCAAGAGTCTGTTGAATCTCCAGGGATCTAGAATCATACTTCATCAAAAATACATCTGAACTGGTCAAAAATCAAAAATAGGCCACATCTTATCAAAGAAATGATTAAAAGAAACAATTGAATTGCTTATTAAGCTGATGAATTTGGTATGTCTTTCAAACAATACTTCAAATTTAATTGAGTTGGCGGATTCAATCTACGCATCTATTGCTTGTTTTGGTAAAATGTTAATTTATGACCACGATTCCAAATCAACATTTTTCAAACAGAACCTTAATATTTTGAAACTTGGCACAAGGACTCAATAGAAGTGTCAAAAATCGCATTGCAATCCCAAGAAAAAGAAGACATTTCTCAGCATCAAATCATAGTTTGCATTTGGATTTCAGAGAGGGTTCAGTCAGCAGCTCGAAAAAAAGACTTTGATCCTGCTTTGGATACAAACTTTCTACAGAAAGAGCAAAAGAAATCACACCATGAGAGAAAAAATAAGTCAGAATCGCAAAGTAAAGATCTGAAGGTGTATTGTCAAAAGGAAGTTATTGCAGAAGATGATCTGTGGCCTTAAAGACATTTGTCCACGAAGAGAAAGAAAGCCAAAGTACATCCCTCTAAAAAAAAAAGCAAAGAAAACCCCAAAAACTCCCTGTCACTAATAGTTGTACGATTTGACTCTTGTGGGGACAAGAACGAATGAAGTGAGTAAGAACATGATATCACACCTGCGGTGAACTGTTGCGGTGAAAAAATTTGAGCCTTGGGGTGTTTTGCCTGGTTTTCAGCTCCAGTGAACTCACCTGATCTCAACACCAGCCACCGTCTGAGGCCACTTGAAGATTCACAAACGCAAACATGCTGCGACATTTCCAAGAGCCTTTTAAGCAAACTGTCTCATCATTCCGACACAACAACGAGTTAATGGGTCTAAAGACATTTTGGGAGTCCACACAGCTCCAACACTTATACATTTTTTATTCCCACCTCCATTTTATTGTCGAGCATGGGCTTTATGTTGCCTCTGATGAGCTGTGGACTCGACATGCCGTGTTGTAACTTGGCCAGCTAACAGGTTTGGAGCTTGTTTTTGGAAGGAAGGTTGAAATCTCTTAAAATAATTTTTTCATGGCTTTTCTTTGTAATGTCAGAAAAGAAGTACTGTTGGTTCGGCCTTCAGGGCGATGAAGAGGATTTTCAAAGAAACAGGAGTTTCCAAAGTCGAGCCTTCCACAATTATAAGAATCTGCTTTAATGATGGCTGTTCCACCCACTCTCCATCTTCACCTGACAGACTGCTGACAGATATATTTTGGGTGACACAAGGACAGGCTGCATGCTGTCATTTCTACAAGAAACACAAAATGCTACTTTCTGATAGGATGAAATCATTAATAAAGGAAAGCTTCTAAAAGGCATGACACCGCAGCTATGATTCCTAAGGGGCACAGTGTGGAGTCTTTGTCTGCTGACTTGGAGGCGGAGGGAAGTGGAGAAGGAGCCTGCGACTGAAACTGTGAACCGGATCTTTGCTAAATTTGTCTTGAGTGCATTGTTGATGTGGAGCATGAGGCAGATTGGTGAGTGCAGGTTAGGTGAAGGCTTGCAGTGGTAGAATGTGCAACGGTCTCGCCTGAGGCCATCTTTCAATGACTGCAGTTTCACTACAGCGGATCAGAGTGGTTTCTGAAAGCTTGGGAGAAGATATTAGAGGAGCTTTTGCACCCCAAAAATCTTCTCGGCCCCATTTTTGACATTTCAATTCAAAAACATCTCCTATATTCTTGGAACAACCAACCATTTAAGATTTCACTCAGACTCTGGTCTCTTCAAGTTCAAAGTGAAAAATAAAACTTGTTGACGACAGCGATACTGAATGAAGCTGTTCCGTCTAATGTGTTTGGATGATTTCTGACACTAATAGCAGGTAGGTCACAAAACACGGATTCAGCGCAGTCATTTTCTCTGCTGATGCATTTGTGTTGTGCAGAGGGTGTAGAAGGAAAAGCTCCGGTTTGATTGGTTCGTATTGGTAATTCTGCGGGAATTCTTGCAACGACGTTGTAGAGTGACTCTCCAGCTGTCGCATCGATTTCAGATTTTTCAGATCGGCCGGTTTTTCAGATTGATCGACGCAATTGAACGCAATGTGCAATGTGCAATTCAACTGCTGTATGCTCCCTCCTGGTGTGAGTGAGAACATTCCAAGGTAAAATGAGATGATTTACTATGTTCTAACTAAAAACTGTCGATGTTTCATTGAAATCTGACGATCAGGAAAATGTTTATATATCTCGGGGACATCTTAAGATTCCATAAATGTTTCATTCCTGGTAAAACTTCTCACCCGTAGGGCCGATAACTGAGCATTTTTCAACAGTGTTTTGTCAACAATGCCACTGCAGCTGGGGCGCATACCATCATGGGTCACTGAGTAACAGATTTATGCTTATTATGCTAATTAGTTCATCTAATTAGCTTAGATAATTCTGATTTTTAGTCATTTTTCATATTATGGTACTACATTCTCAATATCCTTCAAATATATCTTGAATATATTGAGAAACAAAGAAGTTATGATACATTTTCTATGATTTAAGCTGCGACCACAGTTTTCAAAGAAAAACAATGGAAAATACTCACCATGGAAAGCGATGGTAAAATTTCCATAACTGTTTTGTCTCTCAACCGATTTTAACTTGGTGTCCTTGTGCTGCTTTTTCCATGCTGCATCATGTTGTACTGATCCAAAACCTTTTCACAAAGCTTGCAATTTTTTGTCACATACCTACTAATAGTAGCTGATGTCAGTGAATCGTTTGAGATTCTGTGAGGACTGTTTCTCTCATCCAGATATCTATGGATTTTTGTTTGATTGCACAACTGATACGGCTTCTTTTTCTCATTTGACGCATTAAACATTCAAATAGCAACAGCGCCTTTCATTCATCAGTCAGTCATGCCCGTGCACACCATCAGGCATGTAGCGCAGCAACAAAGGACCTCTACTCTCGTCAGTAGACGCTCATTGCACATTGATTACCTTTGTTGCAGTTTCCGTGACAAGAGTGTTCTATTGAACAGGAAAGTTAATCCTGTGTCCAGCCCCCAACCTGGAGGATCAGTGGATGGTGCTTCATCAGGCCTCTAAACCTTTTACCTCTCTGGCCGCGGGTGACCCGACCAGGAGACAAACCTCTGACAGCACAGCACTCAGGGTCACTGAGACACACAAGCCCATCAAGTACTGCAAGGTGACAATGCGTCAGTGAGCATTTCTTTTCGAAGCTTTTACATGTCTTTCAAAGTTTGCTTTTAATTGGGAAGAGGTCCCAACGTGATCCGCCATGCTGAACAGTACCATTCATGTCATCATGGAAGGACATGATCAGCTTCAGGAGCTTTGGGGGGAGGGGACACCCAATCCTGTGTAGGAACACAATCAACAGCAGCAATTTGTGGCCTGTCATGCAAACGACATCAGTCTTTTTAGCATTTCTGTGGTTTCCATGTTAATGGACATTGTTTTCAAAACTTTGCTGTATAAACGTGTTGCTTTTCTGAAGTAGAAATGCAAAAACAATGTTTTTTTACTTGATACATTGTCATGTAAACGGGACCTAAACTCTTCCACAGTAATTTCACACTCGCATGAGTATTAAAAGCTTTGACATGCTGAATGAGGTGGCATGTCATGGCCATGGAAAGTTGTATTTAAACTTCAACAATGATCTTTTTAGAGCGTCCTTAAGCAAGTTTTATTTTATTGTGCTATGGGGTCAGGAGAACAAGAGTAAAAATTTGAATTGTTGGTTAATCCACAAAAACTCCTTGAGCATGTCTTCCAGGATGTCATCCTCATAAGTAAAACATGATTATGAAAATCGAATGAGGAGGTTTAATGTTGTTTTGAGTGTCCTTTCTGCTGGGGTAAAGAACAACATTTGTTAATTTTATTTCAGTTTGGCTTGTTCGCTTAAGCACTAACTTACTGAATAACCTTGATAAGAATAGACAACAAAGCTTCTGGTGCTTAGTTCCCTAATTGTATTGTTATTAGCTCTGGAAGCTCATGAGACTACTGAATCAGTAACTAAGAACAAACCTTTACGCAAATGATGCAAAAAGCCGGTTAAGAAAATGTTGTAAATGACCAGCACATGAAACTAAGAAAATATGAACCCACCTGTCAACAGGTCAGAGACTCACTACAAGGTTTTCATACTAAAATACAAAAAAAAGGAAAAAACATGTTCTCTCTCTCTCGCTCTCTCTTTCTAGCAGTGGGGAGTTTCTGACAGCAACAAGCTGCTTCCCAGGGATTTTCAGTGCCTTTGAACTTTCCTAAAATCAAACAAACACAGCCTTTCTCTTTGCTGCTGCTTTAATCTAACCTGGCAGGTAAGTCTACCTAATTACCATTTTAATAAACAAAATTCCAAAGTCAAATATTTTTACTTTGCCAAAGGTAAAGTTATTGCTTTTTTCAACTTTGTTTCCATCAGTAAATTTGTTAAAAACAACACTGTTTAATGAATGGACGGTGTTATTATTGGTGAAGGTGTTTGCTATACTTGGAATAACTGTCAAACTTTTCATGGCGTGCCAAGCGAGTCACAGGAACAAAAACAAAAAAGAGCTAATACATGCACTGTGCACATTCATGCTAAAATGGAAATGTTTATTATGACACATGAAGTCAGCTTCAGCCTATTTACATACAGGCAACATTATACAAAAAAAGAGAGATGAAAACATGAAATGCTTCCTGTGGTCCCTGAGCTTGAAACACATCGCTATTTTGGCAGGAAACTGTCATCCTCAGCCAAGAAATCCACTGTGTTAAGCTGTGCCCACCATCTCCTCCAGGCTACTGGGACTTCCTCTGTCCCTAGTTAATTTTTTCCAGAGAGAAAATAGACAAACACAGTGAGGCCCACTGTATGTATACATTCCTCTGATTTGCCTTCACATGTAATGTCCCTCTGCATCGCCTTTTTTTTTCTGTTATTGTGCATTTTATGTTTTATGGCTTCGATACAAATATGGTTCCCACATGCCAAAAAGCTCTCGCCTTTTTTGTTTTTCGTCTGTGAAAAAAACCTGGCAGGAGCCTCTGAAGTTCAGGTTAGTAAACCACATGTTTGTACAGCAGCAACATCCAAGAGAACAAAGCCCTCCTTGGACGCTACTGCCTGCTTCCTGGCCAGCCATAGGTGACAGCCAGCAAACACTATGTAATGTGTATGATTGCCCACAGAGGTATGCACCATTTTTGCTGGAGGAATTATGCTTTTATTATGTACTTCAGGATTCACGATGTCAACAACACCGATGGTTAAAGCACCATGAGCATAAAGGGACCAGGTATTTTGGTTTAAGTCCGGTAAAATTCTATGTTCAGAAATGTGGCATAAATGTTTCAAAAGACCCTAAAGGAGCAGCAAAGCTGATCAATAAATCTCCAGTCTTTGAGCATCAGAGGGTAAAAAAAAGGCACAAAGGTGAAATGTTGTTTATTATTACACACATACAGGCATGTGCGAAACATCAAGTAATAATTCCAACCATATGTGGACAGTACATCATTTGACCTGTGAAAGAGTTTCCTATACTGCAGATTGAAGTGACTGTCAAATAAATTTAGATGGTGGAAATTAATTTAAACTTTATTTATATAGCACCAAAAGCAACCAATAAATCCACATAAGCAAGCATAAGTGAAGGTGGATAATCTGTCTCACGATCTAATCCCAGCTCATGTTCGCTATTAGTGGGTGAACAATCTAACGATTGGTCAATTCTGCTTCACACTGATTGAGAGCCGAGGACGGAAACTTCCTGCAGAGCAGAAATAATACAGACCATGAAAGCAGAAAAAAATTTTTTTAAACACATTTCTTTAGAATAGTGGACACAACCCGACATTGAGAACTGAGCTGAGATATTGGTGGCGCTGCATGCATAATGCAATGGGATTTTTTTTAGGACATTTGACTGTATTTTAAAAATTGAAAATAGCTTTGTGTTAAGATTTGAATAATGTTCGGTTGTAATTATTGTGAAAACATCTATACTTTCATTAATTCTAATCTGTGCCAACCAAGGGAAAACTAAAGTTTAAATTTAAAGGACAATATGTAAAAACGACCCAAATTGCCATAAAATATAATGTAATTAAATCCAAAATCACTGGTCAGTAAAGTAACAGAAATGCTGAACCTAAACTGTAACACTTTTTTTTTTTTTTAAACAGAACCCAAAATGTCTTTCTTCATATGTTTAATACTTATACTTATTTTGCACTGATGGCTGGAGAGATAGATGACAGATTATAGAGAACCGAACACTATAAATGATTTGGGCAACAGCAATAATACATAAATACCATCAACAAATAGTCCAAACTTTTCCAAGTCATTATTTCAGTGTTATTCAAATTGAATCTGTTCAACTCCAATCCACCAGTCATTGACTCACTTTAATACAATTATTTAATATTAGGGGAAAAATATTTTGTCTGTCCCATAATCTAATATTAAAAACTTTAAAACTTTTTTAATTTTTGGGCTCAGCGTCTTTTTACATTATTGACCAGTTATTACATTTTGGGTTTTATTACAGCATAATTTATTACAGTTTGGGTCGTAGTTACGTATCGTGCTCGAACAGGGCTGCATGTGGCCCCTGAAGTTAAAGTGTGTTTGACACCTGTGATGTAATCCAACCACTTCGAGAATGATCTGCTTCACCACGTGAGCAACAGGCCACCTGGAAGTACTAGTTCCATGATGCCTTTAGTCATTGGGCCATGTACCCGACATGAAGTACATGTAATACTGATTTATAATAAATATTGAATGTCAATTAAAAATGATGCATTCCATGAGGGGGCAATGTTTTGCATGGTTTTACACATGATGCCGATAGTACACTAGTGTTTTTACAATGGATAAAGGATGAATTATTTCTTCAAAACATCCAAAAACTTTTTTTTATAAAGGCCTTTGCTAATGATATTGGAAGACAAGAATATCTTCCTGTGTTGAACTGCCTCTAATGTGACCCCACCTAATTTAACAGTACAAGTAAGTGAAATCACTTCTATTGAATTATGAAGAGGGCTATTAGCTTAATTTCTCCTTGAATAAGGTGTTTCACATGCGCACACAAACGTTGGTGTGTTTTTTCTTTTTTCTTTTTTCCCAAAGAGTTATTTAGAAAACCACATTTCTTTCCCCTAATTACAGCCATCAGTCTCAGGGGATGTACGTCAGACGGAGTCTTCCAGTTCATGCTCAACTTGTGCTCTGCACACTGAATCAGTGAATGCTGACGGCTCATTCACCGCTTAGGAAATTATAATCAAGACTGTGAAGCATGCTAATGAAGAGGCAATCACAGGGTGAGTGCGTTTTGTTGTCAAAGTTTTCTCGGTGGTATTGACTTCACCAAGATGTACAATACAAGACACCCAGCTTCTTGTGACACAACAACTTCTCTAAGTGTATTTTATTATTATGCTACTTGATTATGGTAATGGGTTTGAGTTGAATGACAGCGAGTGTATGGTGTGGGAGGAGAACTGAGGAGTATGGGTGATAATTCAGTGTGTGTGTGTGTGTGTGTGTGTGTGTGTGGGGGGGAGGGCGGGGGGGGTCAGATACGAATACACGAATCAAGAGACGGCTTGAAGTTGCATGTTGCGTCAACATGCGGATGTTTGTCATTGATGTTGTTTGAAGGAGATAAACAAGGGACTGCATTTATTCCAAATGAGGGATTAGGAGCATTGATTTATCAAAAGCACAACAAGACAATGCACTCAAGCTTCATTACTTTTAGAGGAGCTGTGAGGTCCCACACTCGTCCGGCGCCAGAGCACCACTGACGTCCACATTTCTTTGGCAAAGTTGTGCTTATGCTTGGAATGTTATTTCTAAAAATACTGGTTTGAGAACTTAATCAACAGCTTCACAGACAAGGTTCAACGAGTTACCTTTTTTTTTAGGAAGTACTAATTTGCACTTTATTGGCCAAAGTGCATACATTTCAGTATTTCCTGAGGGGTGTGAAAGTAATAAAGTGCTTGAAGAACCTCGCCAGAAGTCACACAACACAGCTTTGAGGAACGCCTCCTGACTCTCACACTTTTTTTAGTTGTAGCTTTTTCCTCATTTGGTCCATGTTGGAATATATTTACCAAAGCACAATATGCAAAAAGTGTAAATTTACATTGGTTTTACAAGTTAATCAACTGATGGTCATGAATATTTATTTAATGCCATAAACAGGTCATCTTCATATGATATACATCCACAGCATAAATCCTCTGACGAAACAGGCAATACCAGCCATATTTTATCCAGAGACATCTGCAGTGTTGTGACTTTTAGCCACTGTGGTGATTATAGGATGGATTGCAATCTCCAGCAGGTTGGTTTTGGCCTGTTTGACAGCCACACTGTATGGTGGCTGACCAGCACAGGCACGTTTACTGGTTATCTGTGTATGATCATCGCTGCAGCAATGGAACAATGCTGTCACAGTGCTGACAGCCATAACATTAGCTTCTAATGGGCACAACGGGAACTACGTGCAGGGATTGTGTGTGCATGGCTAACATAGTTGTGCAGGCTGGATTGAAGCGGCGGTGTTCCTGACCTCCTGCCGTGTATTGGAAACTGTCAAATCTGATAAAGGTGAGGTGGGTTCAAATCCTGCATTGCATAATATAGCTATCTTAGCTGGTGTTAATATGAGCATTAATGCGCGTTGGTGAGACTTTCAGTATCTGCAGAAGCCTACATTCAGGAAAGTCATCCACTAACCGAAAAGGTTGGCGGTTCGAATTACACTCTATCCAAGTCATTGTCATTGTGCCCTTGGTGCTTTACCAAAATGGCCTCCTATGAATGTTGGTGATGGTCGGAGAGGTCGTCGGAGCAAAATGGCAGTCACGCTTCTGTCAACATGTCCCACGGCAGTTGTGGCTAAAATGTAGCTTAATACCACTGGTGTGAATAAATAATGATTTCTGTGTGCACTTTGAGTCGAATTGGGGAAAAAAAGTACCATATAAAGCCAAGCCATATAAACCTTTAAAATTATTATTATTATTAGTAGTAGTAGTATTAGTATTAGTATTATTATTTTGATTATTATTATTATTACAAATGCAGCCAGTACAGGTCAAACAGCTGCAGCTGCTTCCACAGCCTGTGGCTGCACACTGGCACTGCTTGGCTCTTTAAGAAAGAGAACTAGTGATAAATGTAGCGCATGCCATTGGTCTCGCCTGCGGTATCTGCAAAGTGTCATTGTATTATAAATGCATCGAAACAACACGGCGACTGTACTTCTAGGTCATCCAGAATGCAACGAACATATTATGACGAAGTGTGTCATCCTTACAGTAAATACATTAACCAAGAAGACGAAGACAGAATTAGTAGCTACATTAGTGTCGACATTAATCACTTTAGCACAAATGAAGTGAGCATTTGAATCTAGGACTCCTGTCCCCAAGGAGTTCACCTTTACCCTGAAAAAGCAGTCCATCCTATTAAAAGGGTAACAAGTATTAGTCTTAATTATTTTTTCCTTTATTACCATTGTAGTAGTTGATGGTTGAATGATCCCTTCAAGCTTATTTCTAGTCTTTAAAATATCAGAATGACATATTTTATGTGTCTTTCCCCAAAACATTTGGTTGCAGATTTATTGTTGAAACCAATTTCAAGAGGGACTTTTCCAAGAGGTCACTGAACGCACCGAAGCACTCCAAGCGCACAGTGCAATTTACAAGCGCTCACAACAAACTCCATGGCAGGATTCAGGTTTATTTTATTTGCCATTATATTATTTTCAAGACCACAGAAAGCTGGCGTTTGTCACCCTCCTTGACCCCCAGATGTTTTGGGAAAAGCAGCCGCATTTTTATGCAGCTGCAGCAGGAGAAGAGATGTGAACTTTGATGTTTTTCATTCGTAAAGGTATTTATTCTGGCTACACGAGTATCTATCTGTGACGCAGAGGCAGAGGTGGATTGACTCAGACCAGTACTAGTGAAGGCCTGCGTCTGAAATGCACGGCCCGCTCCTGCTTGGATGTGTCGGAACACCTTCACATTTGTTTCAGTGCATAAAATCACATGAATATGCAAACATACTCTCCCTAATCTCTGCTGGGCATGTAACAAATGACCAAACCCATTGTTGTAATTATAGCATTTGAGCATGTATCAGGTAATTTTTTGCTTCAGTAAGCAAGTGTCTGTTCGGCTCTTCCCTTTCGGAGAGGTTGCCAAAGCAAGTGTCACAATGCATCTGGAATATTCTTCCTTACAGTATGTTCAGGGTCACTTCAGATTTGGCCAGTATGTACCATAGATTTGGCTCGTTTTAACACTGGATGCCCATCTTGCTGTGTCTGGTATTTAATGCATAAGCCTTCACAATAAAGGTCAGTACTCATTATAGTTTGAGAGCAACATATAGGTCAATATGTTCTGGTAAAATAGTGCCATAATAACCTTTAGATTGAAAGTTTTTTCTTTCTTGTGGAGTTGAGTATAGGTTTTGGCAAACCAATTAGTACAAAAAATTGCTACAAACTCAACATAAAGCAAATTTTAAGCCTCTATCGCTGTTTTATTGTGTATGTTTTTTCAAACTCACCCTGACAGCATCACTGTGAACTAATACCAGTTTGCTAACAATGAAGTAGCAGGTTTTCATGGCAATATCTCAGCTCAGGTGCTACTCTTAAGAAGTTTGTAACTGTAGCAACACTGTATACAGGAGTTAGTGTTAAAGGAAGCCTATTTCTATCTCAGCAGATACATCAGAGATACACAATAAAACACGTCACATCTCTGAGCCATCAAGAGTCATGAGGGAAAACATGCAAACCTTCAGAAATATCCCAGCACAGAATAAAAAAGTAGATGTCTTTTATGTCACTGCTAATCCCTGCATCCATGTGCTGTATAGATCAACACATAGCAATGCATATTGCATCATTGATACATGATGCATCATTTATTCATGTAATATTTTAGATATAATTAAGATTCCCCTGTGATGCTGGTGGTATGTTTTAAATACTTACTATCATGTTTATTTCTCATTCAGTTTGATGTAGTCATTTGATGCAGCATCTGTGCATGACTGAAAAACCTATTGTGACCATGTCAAAATAGCCTTTTGGGAACAAGACTGCAAGATTGTATAAACATACGGCTTCTGGATGTTCCATTTTCCTCGCACCGGCTGGTGGCTGAATTGGCAATTGGCGGGTAAAGTGTGCAATTTCTTCTCCGCAGCTTGTTTTCTGTAAGCAGAAAAACAGGGCTGATAGAAGGAATGAAATTAATTTGACTCACAGAGCTCTCAGAGCTTCTTTTCTGTGGTGACTCCATTCACCGCTAACTTGCCGCGAGTGCAGCTTCATATTCTCACAACGCCGGATTCTGCCTCGTACACATACGGCAACTCTGACCCATTAGTAGGGAGGGCGTGCATCTGCGTACTGTTCTTGTTGTAAACAAATCCAACTCCCTGAATACATTATGCCGTAAATCGGGTGGTATCCATAACAACTGCCAGAATCTTTCAGCATCTCAACAGAGCTATACCCAGCTTCAAATAGGAGAGCCCATGCTCATCCACATATCTCTATGTGCCTGTTTTCCCCACTTTGACGGCATCTTACACTGACATCTGAGATTAGAGCTGTTTCTTATACGCTGAGTCATCCTTAGAAACATGCTGTGTTGATGTTCCCCTCTTTTCATCCACTACTTCTACCAAGCAATGAGAATTTTCTGATGCACGAAAGCATCTTGTGAGAGCTGCGTTTGAAGCCTGATCATCTCCCAACCCTCACAGGACTCTATTCAACATTAAATGGCGTTAAATATTTCATTGTCACTTGCACTGTCATTGACATTGAGTTATGGCTTTGTCTCGACATGGATTTCATACAGCGCTTCATGCCCAAGTGCTTGTTCAATATTCTCCAACCTCATTCAGCATTCTCGGAGCTATTACGCTGCGTGTTGTGTGTGTACCATGAGCATAATAGCCTTCAGTATGAGATGAAAGTGATGTAAAAACACAGTAAACGTAGATTTAATTACTTGTTTTCAGTAAGTTCAATTTTCCTCTGCGTATTCAGCCAAAATGGATTTTTGCTGTGACAAACACACTCTGGAATAAACGTATGAGATGCAAGATCCGGATAAACAATAAACAGCATTGGATAGTTTAGAGACAGTTTTTACACACAGCATGCTATCAGTGCATACACATTTTTTTTTTTTTTGGTTTGTTTGTTTTAATCAGATTACATTTTTAACTATAATGTAAATAGTCCATTCAATAAAAATGATATCTATTCATCTGTCCAAAGGTAGGGGTATAAGTAAGGGCATAAATTAAATTGATGAGAGTGTGTTTTACAACTTAAACCAAACTCACTAAAGGTCAGCTCCACTCCCAACACAACAGATCATAAATCTTAGTATATTTATGGACTTCAGAAACAACATTAAGACAATAACAAAATCAGCTCACTATCAGCTGACTTAAAGGATTTCTGACAAGACAAGATCCAGAGAAACTTGTTCACGCATCTATCGTCAGCAGGCTGGATTATTGTAACGGTGTGTTTACAGGTCTCTGTAAAATATCTGACAGCTACAGCTCATCCAGAGTCTTCACCAACACAAAGAGGGTGGAAAACATCACACTTGAGCTTCAATCACTGCACTGCTCAGATCTAAATACATCTCTGACGAAACCTCCAGGACCCTGAAGTTCTCAGGAAGAGGTTTACTAAAGCCGCGGTTGCTCCGCACTTTCTGTGCTGGGACGTTGTGGGAGGGGTTTTCGCGTGGTCCAAATGAAAAGGTTGCGAATGGTTCTGAAACAAACCACGATCCCCAGCTGTGATTTTCTGCCACCCCTCCGTTGCGATACTGAGCACCGAGGAACGGGTCTGTGAGGAGGAGTCACATTGCAGCCGTCTGCTGATTGGAAGTGATGATCGTCACTCTCAATGAGCCCACAATATTTAGTAATTTATTATTGTTAATGGGCCACAATAGTTGTTTTACAGTGAGCGTGATGTTTTTAGATGTCAGTATCAAGCAAATTACATCCACGTAACTTTTAGAGTGACAAAAAGAATCTGATCGGTTTCGACCAATCTTCAAGGCTGCAGTATCGGTATCTGTATCGGATGTGAAGAAGTGGTATCGAGTCATCAATAATTATTTATTTATTTAGCATGAGCCGTAAACCCTACCATTGTTGTTTACATACGCCGCTTTGCCCTCGCTCGTTGTTTTGTGAACTGGGTTTATTAAAACATCGGTGGTAGACACAACATTGCAGTTTCAACAAGGCACAGACGCTCCTCTCAGGATCAGGAGGAGGAGATTTAGCAGGAGCTAGATGCTGCTGTTCACAATAAGAACGTTTGTGTTGTGTCACAGAGAACGACTTGGACGGCCGGGGAATTGTGGCTGGGTAAAGCCGGCATGCCGCTGGCCACTTACATGTTCTGCGCTCAACGCGTCCCCAAGTCGTTCACAACCCATCCTACATTTTCACCGTACTTTCTGTGGTGTGACCGCGCGACAGAGTCGGGCCTCGGTGCGCTTTGCTCCGACACGTACTGCGCAGTGGAATAGTGGCTTCATGAACACCTGAGGACTGCTGACACCCTCACTTGCGTTTTCCCTCGTTTCCACGGAGACGGAGTCAAAGTGTTTT
The DNA here is from genome assembly GCF_963422515.1 of Blennius ocellaris. Lineage (NCBI taxonomy): Eukaryota > Metazoa > Chordata > Actinopteri > Blenniiformes > Blenniidae > Blennius > Blennius ocellaris. The sequence continues at coordinate 17,933,815 of NC_137664.1, read as the reverse complement.
CAAAATGTCGCTTTGCCCCCATTTCCACGGCGATGGAGTGTTTTGCTAATGGTGTGTTTTCAGTGGCTCTAAGCACCATTGATGATGCGACGAAAGTTGCTTTGTTTTCATTTCACTTTCAATGTTGTTGCGTAAACAGCATTTACACATTTGGGCACTGACTCGGCTGCAACATAATCCTGACCCCACCTGGTGGACCACTGTCAGTGTGAATAGGTGTATACGCTGTGGGAAGCAGATTCAAAGTACCCCTTGAGCTTATGTTTGCAATGCATCACAATCTCCATGTTAGAAATGTTATTAAAGGGAAATATTTGTGGTATTAACTGCACATTAAATTTAAATGTAGACCCTGACAGCTCAGTTCACAAGTCAGAAGCAGTCTGCAACCTTGTGTAAATAGAAATCCAATCACTGAAGTCATTTTGAATTCCCACCTTGATGTGAAGCATTGAGCATTTAACAGTGCAGTTAAAAAACTTACTTGCCCTCACTTCAGTTTTTCGTTTTCATTTAAAAAGAAATGTGCTGAACACTTGACACTGGCAGCCCACACTGTCTTTAGTGCATTTAAGGTCTAAGTTGAGGAGGGAACCATTTACTTTACAATAACTGATGGAACGTAGACTGATAATAACTCCTTTACATCATTAAAATAGACTTAAATGTGAATGCAAAATGAAAGAATATTAAACATTAAAGAAAAGTGTAATTTTACTCAATTGAGGCCCAGTTTACACGGCAACAACTTTTTTAGTTGAGACTCAAATGTAATAGCATTGCACATTCATTTGAGTTTAAAAAGTGATACCAAATGCAGTATTCGTACATGACCAATAGAGGTTCAAGATTAGATGTTAACTAATTCAAACGGTGAAACTGACACTTTCTTTCATCAGTCACTCACTAATTCACTCTGTTGTGGTCCAGCAATAAACAAGTTATACAACATACATCTAGAGGAATCTTTTACGAAAGTCTGTGATATCCAATTTTAACACAACTAGAAGAAGTGGAACAATTTTCAGCAAGTCTCGCAGACAGGAAATAATGAATAATGTCAAGAGGTATTTGCTTTTTTCTTTCTTTTAAGTAATGAGGCCTCGTGTGACAGTCGGAACTGGTAGAAACTCCTCAATCACATTTTCTTCTTTGGTTTATCATCAAGGTTACATAATGCCACTTACTAAGTGAGTCAGCGATAGATTAGTAACTGTAATGCTCTACCAGTGGAATTATAGTCCGTCTGATGGCTACATAAAAAGAATGATTGCATTGGTTTCTCCTCACAAAGGGCTGTCTGACAGCAATGTACATTTTCCATCCAGATTACCTTCAAGCTCATATCAGTGTTTTGTGGGCCCTATTCTAAAGGCCTAATGTTTGATTTATCACTGATTCTGTCCATTGTAGTACTTAGCTTTGTATCACACAACACTTCATTTCTTTTACATATGTTTCCTTTGTTTTTATTCTACAATGATTTCACATTTTGGTCTCAGCTTCTTTCATCCCACGTGCCAGAAGATGTGTAAGAGCCCAGCAACAACTCTGAGTCAAAATGCAAAGCTTCTGTTGGGTTTTGGGCGTCCATTAACACAACAATGGTGCTCACGAGGTGTAACTTTACAGAAATCGGGTGTAAATGGGCAAAAATTACACTTTCTGGAAAGATTTGGGCTCCATCCCAAGTCGACAGGGGAAGCACTGTCACTGTGCATGCACACATGCCACTACACAGAAGTAAACAATTCTTCTGCTCATGCGCGAGAAGATGGACTATAACAATAACAATGGTTTCCTCCAAAGTGTAATGTCTCCCAGTCCTTATTCTCCTGGGACTTGGCAGTTTTATCTATCATCTATTCAAGTTTTAGAAGCATGAAAACGGTTATTTCTTTTTAACACAGGTCCCAGATGAGGAAATTATCTACAACCCCGGCTCGGCTGGGAGGTGTGGATGGCAAGGACGATCACGTGTGGAAAAAAGACGACGTAAGCCGCTGGCCGACCCGACGCATTATTCTCGGACATTTTTACACAGTTTCACCCCCTCTGGTGCAAATCTTCTTGTAAAGTGAGCTTATGTGAGCGATGCCGACTTGTGACTTGTAAACAGAGCGTGCACGAGGAGAACTGGGCTCGTGCATGTCTCTCGCACGCGTTTTAGTAGGCGTTCCGTCTCGGGAGCAGGTACAGCGTTGCGCATTTTTTTCAAATGGTGGAGAGGGCGGTTCTTTCCTAAAATTCCTGAAAATCCTCCTGTATACCTTTAAGAATAATTTGTAAAGATAAAAACTTTCTCTCTGGAGCACAGTGCAAATTTTGAGTCATTGAATACAATAAAAAAATTTTTTTTAAATATTTCTCTGGTTTGTCGGAGGAAGCCCAAAGTAACTGTATCAGAACCTGAAGAAAACGTGAGCAGCATGACATATAAAGGCCCCAATGGCCAAGAGGTTAAAACAGTGCAGTCCAGGAAACAGTGCAAATGACCAGATTTTTAAATGATACAAATCTACGCTTACCCCAGCTATGTTTAACTTTACAAGCTATCTATTGTGGTCATGTTCAAATTTCTAGAATTCTTCTTGTGTAGTTTGTTCTTCAAGTAGCACTTCCAATGTTTCTATTGGAAGAAATTTGTTTTATAACAGGCCTCTTTTACGAAACATTTTCAAGTGAAAACACAAACCTTTTGTTGCGTTTTGGGTGTCCGTTTATATGTAGCCACTGAAAACGCAGATTTTTGGAAACGCTCCGATTCCGTCACTGTGGGAACACGGGGTCAGTGATTTTGTCACTTTTTTTAGGGGGGCAAAAAACACTCCATGTTTAATTACTATTATGAAGTCACCCGGAAAAATGCGCTCGTAATAACAGGAAGTTGGAAGTTCAAAGGTTAATGCATGCACTGCAGCAACTGGCTGAATCACATAACACTGCAGTAAAACACTACAGTTTTATTGGTGTATTTATTAATTAACCAGACAACAAATTATAATCTTCCCATATTAAAATAAATCAAAATAAACCACTATTAAAAAAAATCACATTTCTTGGGGGTGCTTTGACTAGCCTAGGGGGAGCTGCAGCACACCCAAGCCCCCCCGGTGCTGCCTATAATTAGCCATTAGAGAAAACACCATCCGAGGGAGCCCACCACATTGAGAGGAGCCACAGTCCACTGACACTGATATGCTTCACTGAATGTATGCAATTTGACACCATCTCAATTTAAAGACAGTTTCTTTCTGTGTCTGATGTAAGCTGAGATTGGGGTACCTGACAAGATAAAGTGTATGTTCACTTGCTCACTAACTGATATGAGCGGCTGAGAGTTGTGTCGAGTTTTATTTTTACTTTCTTGAAAGAGATAAAGATTTTTGTTGTTGTTTTTTTTTCCAAAACTGCCAGAGTTTGAATGCTATTGCCATTTTTTGAATGGACCTGAAATCCATTGTGTCTAGCAGAGATTAGCGCGGCGGAATCCCCATTGTGTGTCAATCTTTAGTATGAATGGAATCACCTCATCTCTGATTTGCTGATGCTATTAATAATGACTCGCGGTAACATTCAAGCTTTAAACCCTTATAGTTGCTGCGTCTGCAGGATTTGCCACTGTGTTCAGGCTGTTTGACTTGCACGCTAACTGGGTTTGATGAACTGGTGATGACAGCCATTGGAGGCTTCTGCCCCCCCCCCCCCCCCCTCCCCCCCAAAAAAACAAAAAAACAAACCCCAAAACAATCTGACACTTTAAAGCATCTTTATGTTCGGGGACTGCTGCTTTCAAACCTGCTCTGACTACAAGAGCCATCCACTTATCCATCTTGTCATATTACTCAGGCTAACCGAATCTGCTCTGAAATTGAGAGTCAATAAAGATTGTTTAGCTGGCAGGGTGGGGAGATCATTTACTTTGCTTAGCTCTGTCAACAAGTACTGTCAGAAAGAGGCATGATCAAACCATGCAAGTATAACCATATGGCATAATCCTCTCAAAGAGCTGTTGTGAAAGATGCCTCTCATGTGTATTGTGAACAGTGTACAAGTACGTGCGTTTTAAAAGCTTTTAATTAAAAACAAGATTATCTGGAAGTCAAACCAACAGCACAATGTCATGTTTAATTTCTAACTGTATTCATTAATAGAACGATTGCTATTAAAACAAACACTAAATCTCAATGTAGTGTGATGAATTAGATCTTTGTGCAGCTTTCGTGGACCCCCTGGTTGAGAAAGTCTGGAATAGATATCCCTACCCCCTACCCAAAACAAGGATATAAATCCCTGCCCGCAAACTGTCTGTTTCCAATTCTTTTCCCTCACTCTGTCCTCAAATCACTGGAGGAACAGCAGAAAGTCTGTACCTCTGAGCCTGGTTCTGCAGGTTTCTTCCAGTTAAAATGGAGTTTTTCCTTTCCACTGTCACTTCTTCCTGCTCATGTTGAATTATTGGGTTTTTCTCTGTAGAAGTGCTTCGAAATGGCTGTGTTGTATTAAGACATGCTGGAGAACTAAAATGTAATATAATTTCATGAGTGGCATCGCTATGAAAGGTATTCATGCCACCACACCTAACTAATTATTGTAACTTATATATTTTTCTGTTATGTGTTTGATGCAATTTTTATTTTAAAAATGCAAAGTGATTTTTTTTTTTTTTACTATTTCAACTTTTGATAAATTTCTTGGTTCTTTTCATCAAATGACCCCAATGCAAAATCTGTTATTTTAGAGTATTCATACATTTCATGCTGCAAACAGTGCAAGATGTCAGGTTGTACTCACTTTGTAGAGGACATTTATAATGCAGTGGCTATTTCTTGTATCTATGTAATTTGATGAAATTCAGTCTCAAACACTTGATTAAAATCAGAACTAAGTGTATTTGATGAAGCCATCACATTTTTTCCACCTGTACCTGGATAATGCTTGTTCAAGTGGAGTGTATCTGGATGGGAATCACTCTTATGAGGTTTGTGAGGTTAACTGGCCTAAAGATTTACACTCTGTAGTTATCAGCTGTGGTAAGAGTTACACACACAACACTGTGGGAAGACTTAAGCAGTAACACTACTATAGTTTTTTTTTTCTTGCTTATGAGCTGTGACCTGAGACAGCATACGCTTCCTCTGCAGAGTCCTCCTGAATTACATTGGCCATTACAACAAACACAGAATGCTGCAATCCTGACCACTGCACCAACATTTGAGATTGCCATCTTCCATCAGATTACAATCTTCCTCCCAAAATCCTCCTGGCTGTTTGCAGACCTCGTTCTGCCCATGTGGCCCCCTTGCCACTCTTTCCCGCATGCTCTACAAACAGCACAAAGGCTCGGCAAAAGCCTGCTTGAAAAGATCTGAGGGGTGTCTGATGGCCATTTTTATTTACTTGTCTCAGAGTGGCAACCTTAACTTCACCATTCTGGAAAGCTCTCAGTAGGTGTGCATAATAGTGCACTTGAGCTTCTGTCCATTTTACAACTCCTGCCATGGCTCCCATTCATTGCTGAACAGCATCAATCTAAGACACGCAGAGGTGAAACATATTTTCTGGAAGCAAAAAGCTCCAAAAAGGTTCAGCTCATATAGCAACTAAAACATCTGTTTACTTTTCATTAGAACTGAGACCAAATTACAGTTTCTTTTGTATTATTCCCAATACCAGCCACAAAACGTGGGCAGTCCAAAAGCAGTCTCACAACCTAAATCCATCAAAAGAGAATTTCTTTGAAGCAAAAGTGCCCAAAAGTGGTTATCCACAGCGAAAATCCAAAATCAGTGCAGAAGCTCCAAAACCATAATGCTCAAAGGTCGTAAACCAAACAAGATGATCTCATACACAACTGAAGGAGAAGGGGAGTCACGGGGGAAACTGACGAGAGTAATTGGCAAAAGAAGAAAAGGACAATTGAATAATTAGAAACACGAGTGGAAACACACAGAAGCAGACATAGGCAATGTTTACACGTGCCTGGGTTTTTAAAGAAACGGATACATCCCCCTCTACATTCACAAAAAAAAATCACTGACACGAACCTGCATATACACCTGGTTCAGAGCTACTGTGAGCATCCATAGGAGGCGGTGTAATGTGAAGCATGAAATCATAATAGCCAATCAGAATCCTGGAAGAACATGACATCAGTAATTGTGACAAAAAGATCCGCCTGCCCTCCTTTCGATGCAAAGTTTGAGTTTTTTCCAGATCTTCACTGTGGACGGAATTTTCAGGAATCCTTGTCTGTGGCGAGTGTTTTTTAAATACACGGGTACGTGTAAACGTCACCATAGACACAGTACCAGTTTACCTTGCATTGCATTTGCGCATAAATGCAGCATAAATGCCATAGTGGAGACATAGAAAAACTCTTTCTACTTGCATGCTGAAGGGCGACACAGAGTATGTACAGTATGCAAAGGAAAAATCATCTGTGTTATCTGTGTGCGACCCATGTGTACGGTTTGACTGCTGTGATGAAATGTGCTCTACTTGTTTATTTTAGTTTCATTCTCATCCCTGTACCTTAAGCTGGGACGAGTACGGCCGTCCTGTGCAAGCTGCTATGTGGTGATAATGTCTTTGTTAAATAAATAATTGTTTAATCTATCTCAGCTCTGTTGTTCTTTCGCCAGCCACAGTTTTGCAACATGCAGAATAGAGAGATAATATCTTACACATGCACGTGTGTGTGGTTTCATTACAAAAACAGCAACATCAACTCGTGGCCTGGGCATGCTAATTACAGCATTTTCATAGTTTCTGCCATTTCTGTGTAGATGGACACAAGTTTCAAAATATTGTAGTTTAAAAGGTGAAACCTTTCTGAAGTGAAGTGGCAAACATGAAGCAATTTCACTTGAAATGTCTTTATGTCCATGTTCCTCTTTCCATGACACAGTTTTTATTCTGTGAGTTGCGTTTACTGTTGTTTCTGAAAGTTATGTATCAATACAATCCATTGGAAATATATACAGAAGTGTTTTGTTTTAATATAGTATCACCCATTATCTATATGGTGTTTATGAGAAGTTTAGATTCATGTTTTGATCTTTCACCTTGTTTCAGCTTTGTTACATTCTACTGCAATTTGCATGGGGGGGATCCTTCTCTCAAAGCTTTTCTTTTATTCAAAAACGTTAAGATTGACACTAATCCTTTAATTAATCCTTAAACTAAGCTCCAACATTTTGGCCTGGGGACATTTGTTACATGTGTAGGATTTCATTAATTTATAGCCGCATTGCTGGCTTTTTCAACAGCTTCAAAAGACTTGGCCTCTGTGCTCAAGAAGTTGCATCCAATTGCTAAACTTTGCTGTCAGAAACATCATTATGAGTGTGTTTTGTTTATCTAATTTGTTGAAGCAGCCAGCATCTCATAACTTGACTTGGCTCGATGTGACAAATGCAGCACTGAAGTTTTGTAGGTGAGATTATTTTGAAGACAACTAACAAGCCACCTGCTTGGCCAAAGGAGAAGTCATAGCACATCTGAAGAGGTCAGACACAGCAGGTGTCAGAGAGACACTTCTTACACCCTTATAGCTATTCCAATTTGACACAGACACAAAAATATACATGCTTGTACTGGATGTCCACTTTACCTCATGTGTGGTTGACTTATTAAATGTTGCTGCAGTGAAGCGAGATTTTTCACACTCATAAGAGAAATGAGTTGTTATGCTGTAACTTTTCTTCACTTTTGTGTACTGTATATGTGCCATTGCAAATCAAATCAAAACTTTTTAGTACATCTTCCAGCAGCATTCTTTTCATTTATCAATGCTTTAAGCAGAACGGGTTCTCCTACAGAGTTCTCATAGGTCTTCAAAGAAAAGACAGTTGAATCCCTTAGTATGGCAAAAAAAAAATAAATAAAAGACTTCTCAATGATTTCAGGTATTCCACAGATTTCAAACCAATGCTAATTTGTTTACAGCCCCCATCTAAATTTAGCCCATGTGATGCAAAAATATGTCTTCAAGAGCCCCAAACCGTGCGTGGCGAGTCTTTATGTACATATCTCTCAGAGCTGAGAGGGATTCCACCCATCTGTGGGGATGCTTCACCAGGAAGAAGTATTTGCCGATTAAAAAAACAAGTTCAAAGCCAAACAAGAGCCAACCAATGAGCATACAGGCATCGGGATTCTTATGGAAATTGAAGTAATTTGGCCAAAATCACTGGTTGACTTCTTGCAGGTGCAGACTGAAGGCAACTTGTCAAGAGAAAGACCTCCTACCAAGCGTTTAGTATCGCAGTGGAAATGGTCTGGTTCGTTGTGTCATTGCCCTCAGGGTGCCATGAATTATGCATCATAATAAAGAGAGCGAGCGGGATAATGCTAGAATATATTAATGAAAGTGGCCCTTTCACCAGAATTAATAGAAAGCTTTGGAGTTTCAAAATGGCTTTGTTCGGATGTTTCAGAAGTGTTTATACTACCAGTTGTCAATGTCCTAGTCAACAAAGGTTTCCTTTATTTTCTTGTTTCCTCACCAAGAATAATGACATCACATTAAATACACGTCTAAAAGGAGCTATTCTCACTAAATTAGCAACGCTTGCTTCTGATAACTTTTGATAACTTAGCTTTTTCTCGACAACCCTCAAACAAGACATTACCTTTTTTGAGCAGTTTTTGTGAATATTCATTGTCTTTAAATATACAAAGCCTCAAGGAAATAATAAACATGTCTGAAGAGACTATCAACTTTTGAATGAAACTTGCTCTTGGAAAGCTGATTGCACGAGCTCTGAATAAGCATATTTGCAGTTTTTGTCACTTTCCGACAAATTTCTGGAAACACATTCCTCTGCTGCGGCTCTCTCTCTCTCTCTCTCTCTCTCTCTCTCTCTCTCTCTCTCTCTCTCTCTCTCTCTCTCTCTCTCTCTATTTGGCACCCGCTCACTCTCTCTCTTGCTCTTCACTCCTTGTCATTTTGGAGGGCAAATTTAATTTAAGCCGAAAGATTTATCGGCAGGATTAAACTGAGAGACAGAGTAACAGAAGCCTCCAAAGAATCTATGTCACCTATGTCAGGAGCGACACAAAGACCAAATGACAACGGATGCAACAACTCCCACAGTGAATTGCAGCACAAACAACAGTGAGTCCTTGCAAACAGCTCTTCCATTGAGCATTTGATTAAAATGCATTTTAATTATTTATTTTATTTTATTATTATATTTAGTCATTGATTTTTGTCGCTCAAAGAATATCAAAGTGTGACGCCCCCCAGGAGTTTTTTTTTTTTTTTTATTCAGATTGACAGGTGACTGCGCAATGATGGCACACAGATGTATTTAAGACATATTTAAATGAAGTTCACATTGGCTGAAATTGAAGAATTACGAAGAGCCCCACCTCAGAAATTTACCACCAGCCACCACTGGTTAGTACTCATAATTGTACTTGTCCTATAAGAAAGTAGTATTGGTGAATCTCTAGTATTTACCAATACCTTAGAGTTCTCTAGTGCTAAAACACAGGCTCTTATGTCACATTTGTTGGACGATGTAGTGTATGTGTTTTCTGATAAAATTAACAAAGGAAATTAATAAAAATGACAAAGGTAATGTTCTAAAATTGCATTAATAGGTTATGCAACCATACAATAATAATCTAACTCTCACAGCCGCTCTCTTAGGTTAAGTTCCTTTTCCAAAAATCCAACGATTTCCATTTGAAGTACATTATTTTTCAGCATGCAGCTACTCCACCACAGTTTGGACATCTTGGCAGGGCGAATGATGTGATTACTGACGTCATTCTGAAGGAGCACATACTGAGCTTTAAAGATTTCCAATCATTTTCTCAGGAATATTTCACTGCAAACAAAAACCCATCCCTGAGGGCGGATTTATTTATTTTCATGAGAGCACCAACAATTGATAAGCAGACTAACGTGAGACTTGCTTGAACAATGGCCACCCTTGCTAAGTTTTCCCGGTCTGCCCTCAGTCTCACATTTGGCAGCAGCTGATCACACCGATGTTGGCAGATGGCCCGATCCTGAAGAATCTACTGACTGAGCTGCTTGCATGATGGAAAGAGAAGAGAGCAAAGGGTTGAGGGCGAGAGAGAGAGAGAGAGAGAGAGAGAGAGAGAGAGAGAGAGAGAGAGAGAGAGAGAGAGAGAGAGAGAGAGAGAGAGAGATTTAAAACCAAACCCTCCATCTCGTGAGGGTGAGATCACCACGAAGAAAAAAAAAAGATTGATGAGCCCCTTGTCTTGGTCAGGGCTTCGTCGAAAGGTTGCAAATGCAGAGTTGTGCACTTCGCTGGTTCTTTGCTTCAAGAGAAAAATACCGGACCCTATGATCGCACTCAAGGGTTTGATGTAAGCAGATATAAGGTATCGTAGTAGACTTAAATTGAACGCTGTCTCCCTTTCTGTTTGAGTACTGTTCTTTAAACACATCCTTCCTACCAGTGCTTTAAATGGGCCGGTATTCATCAGTACACTGTGTTAGCACTGTTCAATTTTGTCCCTCAGTATACCGGGACATTTTTCAAGTGTACACCACGTACCAGAACTTCCCGTAATTTCCGGACTATAAGCTGCTACCTTTTTCACATGCTTTGATCCCACCAGCTTAAAAAACGAGGCTAATTTAATTTATGGATTCTTACAGGTAAGCGAGCTTCATGCCGATAATACATGGGAGATACATTCAGGTGCATCACATGACTCTGCACTTCCTGGCTGACCAATTGTCCTCCTCAGAGGAAAATCTTCTCTCCTCAGAATCACAACCAGCAAATACTAATGTTCATTTTGGAAAATTTTTTTTACATTGTACTGTCTGTGGCCCATATTGAAGTAACGTCCACTCATCTCTCTCTTACTCTCAGTCTTTCCTTAGATTTTTTTTAAGGGAATGTTTAAATATCTGCCAATATTTAAATAAATGTGCAATTACTTATAACATGTGCCTGTAATGTTTGTTTGGTTCTTTTTAATTTGACACTACTATTATAAGATTCCAAAAAGCCACACAAGGTGCCCTTATTTTTCACTGAGCACCTAACCCCCAAAATGTCTGTGCATGCCGCTGCATATCAGTGTTTTTGTCCCATATTTGTATCCTACTCTGTGTCTGTGGAGGAGATGTTTTTCTATTCTCAAGAGGAAAATTCATGAACATTGGTGCAAATGTAAAATATTTCATGAGTTATGAATTGCTCACAGTATTTACTGTCTTCCATCCTCTTCATGGCCATCCAGTGAGACATTCTTGTGTGAGGTCTAATGTTAAGGATGCATATGGCGTCATGAGTTAAAGCTCTGTAGTCTTTTACATTAGCGGCTGCTCTGCTGATTAGCTGGCAGAATAAAAACCCGACCTGTCTTTGCCCTTCATGGTTATTGATTGGACATAACTGCTGAGGTTACATGACTGAATGCACAAAAGGTCTGTGCACCAACAGGCTGTTGTATTTATTTATTTATTTATTTATTTATTTATTTATTTACGTACTTATTTATTTATTTATTTGTTCATGTTATTTCATGCCATTTCACATATTACACATATATTGAAATAGGAAGGCTGAATACCAACACAATTGTACATGTTATCCATGACAATAAGTCACAACAGCCTTTTCTCAGATCCCAAGCAACAACTTGTTTAGTTTAGAAATAATAATGAGCCAATGATTTAAAAAAAAAAGCTCATCATGGATCCCATTAAGCACCCATTCTGTGCATAGTGTGGTATCGTATGGAAATGTGAACAGAACAGAACATCTTTGTCTCTGTGCGTGTGCACGCTTGAGATTTTGGTTTCACCGACTTGTTATTGGTGCTGTTGGCTTTCTTCAGAAAACAAAAGCAATATTTTTTGGGGGGGGCAAGTGATTGTGAAGTACTACAAAAAGCTGCACTGAGGTTTTAGTTGAAAAAGACTGTATATTCTCACAATTCGAAACATCTCCATTGTCAAGACGCCATACAACACTTATAACATGTATGGTTATTAGTGTTGTAGTCAAGACCACTGAACCTGACATGAAATCAACACTAAGACCAAAGCCTCCCAAGACAAGCCCAAAACTATAAGGGCCTTGAAAATGTGGTCCAGACCACACTAAATAACAAGGTCACTCTTAAGTACTAAAACACTAACGGTTACCAAGTGATAATCTTTCTGAATGTAGTGTTTCTACTGTTGCAGCATTTCAGTTATGTTATAAAATGGCTATATTTTATGTGTTCTCAATGGTCTGCTGGCATCGGATTTCAAACTCCATCATGAATAAATATAAGTCAACAGTGATTTACAGGCTGAACAACAAGCCAGAGCGCACATCTAACAACACTGAGAAATATTTAAAATATGGAGTATTTCAAGCTGTCCAACATTGAGACCTGAACTGAAAACTAGATGAAAACCCTTGGAGAGAGCTGAAATGCACCACTGTGGAGTGAACCCCTGCAAACTTAAAACATGAATCTGCACATCATATTAGTGTCACTTGCAAGTATGCAGATGCCAGAAGCTTCTTGATAGGTACAAGAAAAGTATACAACCTGATTTAGCTCCAGAATTTCCACAACTATGTTTAAAATTGGCTTAATTTTTAGGGTACAATGTAAAAAAAGAAAAAAGAATTCTACATAATAGAATTTTGGAAAGATTGTTATCAGAACAAATTATTTAATTTACATTATTTACAATACATATAGTTAATTATGTTATAAAATATCTAATAATTTTTTTATAGCACAATGTACAATGTTATCTCTATATATTGTGATTCAACCAAGTAACAAGCATGATTCTATGATTCTGGAAAAGCTCAACTTTTTTATCAAGGTAAACAAAAAACTCTCATATACTGTATGACAAGGCATTTATAGAGAGAGGAAGCTCTCAGGACCATGGACAGCAACAAGGCCACAGCTGTCCACAGATAACTGAAGGAGGTGCTCAAGTGCAGGTCAGAGACTGACAGCTCACTGTGGCAATAAACCCAGACAAAGAAGAATGAAAAGGTCCTCCATTCACCGTCGGCCAGATAATCACGTTCATCATATCTATCAGACCAGGGGTCAAAGCCACAGCATCTCCAGCTTTCATAAATGACTCCACCCATTTTTTCATGCCACCCAAGTGAATTTTGAAAGCAAGCGAATGTTAACATTGCAGTTCAAGAACCCACATCCCTTCCCTGGCAAGCTCACAAGAAGTGTTGCAAGATTGATATAGAGCTGTCCAATACCCTTAAACTAAAGCACAGCCCTCCCTTTTCCATGTTCCCTGGATATATTCAGACTTTAAGCTCTCTCAAAAAGAAAAAAGTCCAGAAACTTGGCCGGAAAAAAAATAAAAACCTTTTCTCTGCAGGATTGTGACCTCATTCTTTGTGATGAAGTAATTATCCAGGAGAGACTGAAAGTAAAGTCACAACACCTTGACACAAGCTGGCTTATCAAGACTACACCCCTTTGTTTCCCACTGTGCTGTTTTAAAATTATACTAAACAGCAGTGCTTTAATAAGATGACACCTTGTTGTTTCGAAATGCACTTGCGCTGCAGAACCAACTAGTGGCATGTGACAAGAGACATATTGTTCATGGAAAATTGGATCAATGTAGTCTCAGCTGGTTAGTGAATTGGTGGTCATTGAATCAACTAGTCAAGTACATTTTGAATTAAGATGTCCACTGGTCTAATTCAGGCAGATCCAACTGGGACAAGGCCCTGAAATCAGTCCAGGATGTCATGGAGAGATGATATCAGTTGGTTGGTTTGCGTGAAGTGAGTGCCATCCAAGGTGGATTATGTGGCAAACAAGTTGGATGGGTGAATGGATGGATGTCTAGAAAATACAGCCAATTTCATCCACCAGCCAGTGGTGTTTTTACAACCCACATAAAATATTGCCTACAAAGCGCTAAAAGTAAAGCCAGTCATAATCCCCAACTGAAAATGGACTATTTAAATGATTACAGATACCTGTTTTGCATCGTTGGCAAACTCATTTGAAACTTAACTGTTGGCTGCATGATGTCATTTGTTGGCAGCATGCTAACTCTTTAAGAAGTTGGTTTCCAACACCATAGTAATGACACTGGTCCAGGCAGATGGGATCAAGGATTAAAATGTGTCTTTGTCTGACTTCTTTGTCTATTAATGCACAAAAGAAAGAAGATTGTGTTAGAAAACCCCAAACTATGAATGTTCTTACAAAGTTCTATTGGCCCCAATCCCAGTCCACGTTCTTCAATATTGAGTATCTGCCTGGAACTGACTCAGGGCCAACACGTATACTTACTTATGGAATTAACATTAATTATGACAGCCAATGTGAGATGCTGCCAAAGGTGTGTGTCATCTCAACCATTTCAGGAATGGTAAGCCTCTGCAGAAAATAAAGAGCGTCTACCTATTTTAAACACCTTGTACTGATGAGAAAGGAGTGAGTATCAGTGTTAAAGCCAGTGGGTTTGGCCAGCCCTGGTGTTAAGTCAATCAGCGGTGCAGCCACACTGTAATTTCATCTATCAGTAATGAGAGCAGTCTACTGCAACACTCACTCAGAAAGGAAAACACTGTGGCTGACACTGAACCATTTAAATATGTACAGATAAAGAAACATTTATTTAAAAATCACATTTTGTGCTTTTGTACATATTAGATTGGTTATATATATATGTGTGTGTGTGTGTGTGTGTGTGTGTGTGTGTGTGTGTGTGTGTGTGTGTGTGTGTGTGTGTGTGTGTGTGTGTGTATATTTTATTTATTTATTTTTAAACCCTTATTTACCCATATGAGCCCCATTGAGATTGCACAATCTCTTCTTGGCCAAGACAGCAGCAGCACCAACACTCCAATAGAATACACCTCCATTTTTTTTTTTAAATTCCTTATCAGGATCAGTTCTTGTAGCTGTAGTTCAGCCTGCAAGTTATTCCAAGCTGCAGGGGCAGAGAACATAAAAGCCAGTTTGCCAAGTTCAGTGTGAACCTCAGGGAGAGTCAATAATATGTCATTTGAGCACAGACAATAATTGCTGGTTTTGAGTAAAATATACCCACTAAGGTAAGAAGGGAGAAGGCCAAAAATTGATTTTCGAATAAAATTGTACAGTGCGTGAGCCTGCGCATGGTCAGGGAGAGCCACTGAACTCTGGCATGTATGATGCAATGGTGAATTATAGCTTTGCAGCCTGTGAAAAAACCTCAAAATGCTATCGTACACAGTGTCCAGGCCATGGAAGTATTGGCCAGGGGCATGTATAAATACAGCAGATCGCCATTGTCAAGCAACAAGAAGAACGTCACCTCAGCCAGTTTAGTGTTTCCTGGCAAGACAAATAAAAACCGAGCTTGACCTTTTGAATCTTCTCTGGGGTTTCAACATGATGCCTGAATGTTAAACGTTTATCAAAATATTTAATACGTGTATTGTGTCACTAGTTGAATTTGATTGCCTTGCAGGGTTTTGATGGAGGGAAGAAAATGTACTTTCTTCCTCGTGTGCAAGAATAACATCATTTTGGTATTTAAGGCATTTGCAACTCAAGCTTTAAACCAAACAGGGATTGTTGCTCTGTCAACGGCAGATACTCAAGAGACTCAGCAAGAATTGTGTCACTGCAGTGAATGACAGTTTTGTCAGCATAAAAAATGAAGCTGTGCATTTGGACTATTGTGACCCAGGCTAAAATTAATAGTAAATAAAAGTAAACCCAGGACAGAACCTTGAAGGACCATTGACATGGCATTTAATTCAGTAGAGACAACACTATAATATTTAATACATTAAATTCTGAGCAGTTGTAGCTTCAACAGTGTGAGTCGCAGGTGGTGATTTTCTTCACAACCAGACTCAGGAGTGGAGAGTTTCTGCAGAATGAGACTCCGATGTGGAGGCTTTCTGCCGCTTCGGCTTCTGCAGAAAAGTACAGAGATGTTAGAGAAAGCACAGACTACAGGACGCAGACACATGTTAGTGACATGTAATGGTGAATCACAGAGGGTTAAAGAGGATTGAAGCTCAGTGCAGGACTCCTAGTAGTTATGGCAGCAGGAAATGGTCCAGGTTGACCTGAACCGGGCCTATCTGTGAGCTTCATTGAATATACTTGTCTTAAGCCTAACCTTAGAGGCAGAGACTGTGTCAGCCTCCTTCACTGAAACAGAGAGCTGGTTCCACATGAGAGGAGCCTGATAGCTGAAAGTTCTGCCTCCTATTCCACGTTTAGAAAACCCAGGAACCTCCAGCACTCTGAGGTGTGTTCTTCTGGAGTTATATAGTACTAACAGTTCTTTAAAATATGATAGATCCTGGTTATAAAAAGTTTTTCAAGTTAAAGCAAAAAAATTAAAAAAATAACAGCATCGCTGGTAAAAGTTATGGAATTCTTGGTGAAAATATTCATAAAATCCTTGTACTCTTATCAACCTTGCATGTGTTTGCAGAAGGTAGTTTTAACTTCAGCCAGATTTTCATCATTTCTTAGCAAACATATTGTAACAGCAAAACTGTCCACCAAAATTTGGAAAGAGTTTCAGTGCAATTTCGATGAATCACAGAGTTTTATGCTGTTAAAGAGTTAAAGCTGTTCTCTTAACTGTTACCAGTGTTTCCAACTCTCAGGCAACATAGAAGGCAACATGGTCCAAAAGTAATATAATAGTGTGCAGTCTTAAGAAACAAAATCACAATGAAAAAAATAAACATAAAGCCCATAGATAAAGTGAAGTAAAGAATTTAGACCTGTTAGAACATGGACAAGTTGAATACATTCTAATGTGAGGAAAATATGGATGTACATTTTTTTTTTATCATGCATTTAATTTTTTTTTTTTTTTTATTTGAATAAGAAAAAATTGACTGAAAGCCACCTCACGTGTAGCTTTCTGCCACTTTACTACAATCTTCTTGGCTGCAGTTGGACCGGCCAACCAGGTTTTTCATGCTTTCTCTATGGTGAGAATCGTCATTTATAAGATGTACTGCAGGATCATTGCCTTTCCAATTAGACCTGAAAGGGGATAAACCACAAGGGATGCACCAATACCAGTTTTTAAAAGACATGTGCTCACTTTTAGCTACTTGCTGTTATTGAGTACAGCGACGAGTACTTCAAAAAGAATCAATTTTTGTGCGTACAAAACTGATATGCAAAGCGTTTTCTCTGAGGCACAAATATTTACTCATTATGTTGAACCTCTAGTTGTACAGTAAATATACTGATAAACGATAGCATGTAGCCTCCATGATTAAAAGCAGCTTAAGTGTGTGCACTCACATTGTAATAAATAGGCTGCATTTTGAAATATTGTATCAATTCAATTTCTCAAAAGCATCGATGTCAATAGGAGTTTCAAATGATTAGGTGTTTAATAATAAACTCACATACAGCTGGTGGTGCGACATTATGCAATACCTGTTTGACGCTTTGCACCGTGTCCCATTTTCTAAGTTTGACCCCTGCCAGCAACTCCACTATTGTCCCTTCATTTCCTGTCAGCATATGGTACAGTGCACAAAGGCTGCTGTTTCTCAACATTTGTACTTTACATCAACAGAGCAGAAAAATATGTTTCATCTGCCAAATTGGACCTTTCTGAGAAGCTTCGGCTATCTTGAAAATAGCATTATCGGGCACAAATGAGCTAAAACATACATTGACTAAGTAATTAGGCGAAGAAATAAAAGTAGTGAAAGACGGCTTTTGGGTTCACAAGGTTAATGGGAGTCATTCTGGGATTTTCGAAGTGCTGTAAGGCCAGTGCTGAAACCTTGTGAATGCAAAGTGTTAAAGTGCCACTCAGCCATCTGTCTCCTTGCTCTTTTTTTCCCCAACACATCTTACACACAGTTGTGGAGGTGGACAAAATGATCACCCCGCGGAGCGTCGATTGACATCAGAGCTGGGCCAGCCGGCTCCGAGAGCACGACAGCACTTACATGCGCCCTGTCAAAATGGAGTCGCTTTGCAAGAGAAGAGATTTCTTCATTTCAAGCCAATTGCAGGTTTTTTAAGCGTGTGTTAAAAGCATTTCGAGCTATTACGTGAATATGCAGCTGCAGTGTGCTGCAATGCACAAGGAAGCTACAAAAAAAACCCAAAAAACAATAACAACAGAGGTGGGAAGACAAGACAAAGGAGAGGGAGAGAAAGCTCGACACTGACTGTACTGCTAGCCTCCTAGCAGCCCACAGTGATCTGTTTGATCCGTGATCACAAGTAGGCTATAACTAGAGCTATAGGACGGAGGTGTGGGAGCTGTACCTGTGGTGTGAAGTAAATAGCCCTAGTCTGTCAAAACACAGCAAACTTTGATTTTCAGGAGGCTTCAGTATACCTGCACATCACTATCAAGTGCATCAGCACTGTTGAAAACTCTCAACACTTTGGAATTTTTTAAGATTGCGGGTTTCTTATTCCTTCTCTAACACAACAAAAGGTCTTCTTCTACTTCAAAAGTCTACTTTTTTCTAAGTAATCCAACTAAAGTGTCGGTTTGCTTCAGTCGGAGCACAATTCAAAGCAGTGACACCAAGGATTTACCTCATCTGCACATAAATCTACCGCTATGCTCACAGATACGCCGCTCTCACCGCGGGGAGACGGGATGCAGGTTTATTAGCAAAGATAATACTCATCCGAGCCATCATCTATTTACTACGTTGGTAGCATGGCAGGGTTGTTAGAACGCTATTAAGTCTCGCACCACCTGCTTTAGGAAGAGCTTTTATCCACAGGCGGTGAGACTCATCAACAGTCAGTCCACAGGGTCACGGATGAGAGGAAGATACTCTGCTGATTATTCACGGATAGAATTAGTGGGCTGCGTTAATTCTGGGATATGCAAGAAAACAAACAATATAATAGTGTTTCTTGTTGGGGTGATTTAAATGTTTGAGATTGATATGAAACCAACATTCCTGGTGCTGTTTTTCAGTGACAGCCACAGGGTAAATGCATCCTGGGATATTCTCATGCATCGTCCATTGGTTTTTCTTGACAGTTGACAAAACCTATATTTCAGATACAAAGAATATGTTATGATCTCAATCGAATTGTAGCTCAATCCTTCTGATTTCTATGTAATCTCATGAAGGAATGCCTGGTTGTGAAAAGTCAAGGCAATTGTTTTATCATAAGGTCTGTTCTTATTATTTCAGTCTTATGTGAAATTAACTCAGTCTTGATGCATAAAGATATATATGAAGTAATGTGTTCATTAAGGCCCTGATTACAAGGCAAATGAAAACGCAAGGTTTTGTCATATTTTAGGTGTTCGCTTATACAGAAACAGTGCTTGGAGCCATTAAATATGCAACTTTATGAAAATACTGCAACACCATAGCAGTAATAAATAATACTTCTGGATTTGGTATCCAAGATTCAACAGGGAATGTGACTGTGACTTGAAACCTCTTGGTTTTAAAAAGGTTTGTGTCACAAAGATTGATCCATACTTTTAATGATTACAGATCAACATATGTCTCCTTTTTGGTCGTTCATTTATTGGAACAAGTGTAATAGTTGAACCAATGAGTGGTTACAGCCTGGACCCACTTTTAGATACATTTACTACATTATTTGTTTTGTGGACACAGAGAAGCAAATCCGTTAGAACCCGACAACATGTGCAAAGTGTACTTCTTATTTAAGAGAATCTATTTAGAAGGCATTCAAAACAGGGTAGACCGATGGATAAATCTAGTATAGTCACAACTCAAACTTTCCATTAATCCATAAACTGAAGGTAACTCCATATTTTCCTAATCTAAGCTGAACTGGGCGCCTGCCAGGTGTTAGATGCAGTCCAAGAAGGATCTCAAGGCCAAGCAAGTGGGGGCTAAAAGATGCCAGCTGAGCAGAGGACACGGTGCAAAAGACCCTTTAGGCTTTGCCACCCACTCAACCAGAAGAGGCGTCAGTGTTCACATCACTGCTTAAATATGCCAGCCTGTGAGTCGGGTTCTGTATGATGGAATGCAGATTTTTACGCCCTTAAGACCTACAGTATGTTCTGTAGAGAGTATGTAAGACTCAAAGTTGACAAATTCCAAGTTAGAACATTTGATCTTGTTGTTTAGAGGCTATGAGTAAACTATTCATTGAAGGTTCTTATCTAATGTCAAAGCATTAAGAGGATGTTTATTGGCCTGAGACTTGGCTTAGCTTTATCTTCCTTGGTTGAGCGGACCAGTCAGCTCCCACCGTCTCTTTTAACTGGACTGAAGTTGCCAGAAGAATGCGAGTGTGCTCTCTCCCTCCGAGCTGCCTTGATGGGAGGAGTTGGCGAGCCTTATTAATCCTGACAGTGTGCTTCATTTTCACTGGTATTATGTGCGCTCGCTTCTTCTATGAATGGAGAAGTAGTTGTAGCATTAGCCGGGAGCCTGTATTTTGGATGACATGAGGTGGATATGGAAAATGGCACTTGGGTCTAATTGGCTTTAATGGCATGTGCATAGATGAGACTTTTTTTTATTTGCCCGAGGGGTTCATTATACAGTGACAGCAACTGATTTTCACTGGTTTAATTTTTGGGATCCAGTCAGTGGTGAAGTCAGCAAGAATCTGGGTAAAATATTTACTCTCTCAGTCAACATGTGGGAAAAAGTATAAAATATTTAAAAACTGAGACAAACCAAAGTGAATCTTCGGGTTATCTTAGTTGGACCTATTAACCTTGAAAGTGTTCGTTCACAACAAGCCGGTAACCAGAAAACAACAGCAGTTACAGCTTCTTGCATGTACATTACGACGTCAGATACATGAAGGCAGAAACAGCTGGCAAAATGTGCATTATGAACAGCCCTCTGCACCGAAGAGACATATTAAAACATCATATTTGTTTGGAAGAGGGATGTATTTTTAACATTGTTCCATGTTTTCACCCTCATTTGCCGTGAGTAATTATAGCACAGGATGTAGTCACAAACGGTTTGTCTATGAGATACTTCATCTTCAAATTCAATTAGCGTAACCCAAACCCTGTGAGCTTGTTTCAACACTTGCCGCACTGCATTATGCATGACAATTAGCTGTTTGTGTAAATCAAATGTGAAAGCATAATGCTGTGGTTTTATTCCGCACTCGCAGGCGGATTGAGATTAGGAATTATTAGAAAGAATGACACTGGGCAACAACAAGGCACATAAATTGACTTGTTAAAAGAGGGGAGCCACTTTGGCATGTTGTGTAGTTTCATTCAGGAATTAAATAGCTTTAAAACACAAGCAATGGAATGCAAATCAGTCACATCTATCTGAAGAGCTTTTGAAGGATTTCCAGATGTATGTACAGAAGCTCTTGAATCCTGAATCTCGACCCTTAGTTGAAAAATGAACAAAATCATTTGCAACAAACCTATATATGGGGTAATTTGACAAAGAAAGGCAATTACTGGCGTCATCGAGCAAGACGTGGTACCTTTAATGTCCAATATACATGTGTGGGTATAAAGGCAGAGGCATGTTCTAGGTGATTTTCATGCAACACACTGTCACGGATAGCGGACAGGACCCAAGTGCAGGACTCTGGAGGCAGGCTGAGTTCAATCAAGTCTTTTATTGAAGATGACTATACAGACTGACACGTTGCAGGTCGCTCTTCGACCTGAGGAGCACAGCAGACATGACTTCAATACACTGGACAGAACAGACGACACATGGATGACTAACAAACCAACACTGACACACACACAGACAGGACATATATTGCTGGCAGGGTAATGACTGGGATTGACCCCAGGTGTGGAACGGGACCGCCCAGACCTGTGGCCCGCCCACTCTTAAGGGAGATCCTAGCCTACCTCCTGACACACACCAAATGTCATGCATGAAAAATGTTGAGAATTATTTGAAGCGGTCATCTGTCCATGTGTGAATTTTACATGAACTGTCATTCATATTCATGGACAGGAAGTACATCACATACTGCAACTCTCAGTAGAAAAAGAAAAGCTCTGTGAATGTTCACCATTCAACCAAAACATTTCCTGTGAGGAATCAATGACATATCAAATCCAGGGGTATGAAACATATGCCTCAATGGCCAAAACATTGGACTCTAAATGTTAGTGTTACCAATTGAAGTGACACAGGTTTGGGCATTTTAGTCCTCCTTAAAGGCCCGGTCACATTCCACCGTGCGTGTTTTGGGTTTTTTGGGGAGGCCACGGCCGCTACGTTTTTCTGAAAACGTGGGGAGGGAGTGGCAAAAGCAAGGAGGGAGTACATCAACGCACATCACTCACATGGTTGCGCAATGTGTCAGTACGTGGCCCACATACCAAGCCTGGCTGTGAGCAGTTGCGTGCATCATACGTTGCACACGTGGTAAGTGAGTTGTCAGTGCTTACAACATGCTTACAACGTACGATCTCCATGCGATCGCCAATTTATCCTATGGAGGCAGTACTTGCATGTGCTGCTCACGTACGGTGTCCTTTCTCACTTGCGTGTTGTAAATGCGTGCAAGTGCGATGGATTTGAGTTTTTCCACGCGATGTCCCAGCTGCTGCTGCCTCCAGATGCCACCCATTCCACCGCGGAGACTCTGGCTTCTGATGCTGTAAGAGCAGCTTCAAGTGGTGGTGCATGAGCACTACGTGGTATTACTTGGGTGTTCTGCTGCGACTGCGCATGCACATCATAGTAAACAATTCTTCTGAACATGCATGTGTAGCTGGAGAGTAACAACAATGGCAGCCTACAGAGTGTCATGACTCCCAGTTTAATAAATAGCAATCCAACTTAGTTGTCTGTCCATGCAAATGTCCATGTAGTTGCCATTGTTAATATTTATAGTGTATTGTTCTCTGTGAGCATGTGTGCGTGGTTTCATCCCAAAAACAAACAAAAGCTTTAAAACTACATGTTTTCACAAAAAAATGTTGTCATGTAAACGTGGTCTTAAGTGGACATAGCTTTTATTCATTATCATTATTATTGGAACATTGCTGCATTACTTGTGTTTAATAGTAATGAGCAATCAATATTATCTGATTTGGAGTGGTAATGATCTAATCTTTTTTAAAGTGGATACTGCAGAGCTGATGTTACCAACTGTTTTGGGTCAATAAACAGAGCCTGGTGATTTTATTTTATAGTATCTGAACATGAAAAATTGAACAGTAGAACTGTCTAAATATAGGCTGAAACTATCATTCATATTTACAAAAACATGCATCATCATCATCATCATTGCTGCAGTCATTTAGTAATTTAAAATACATCAATATGGTGGTCTGTAGGTCAGAATGTGCATTTCAGAAAGTTGTATCAACAGTAATAATCTGCATCCCAAACTGTAACAAAACAAGTTGTTGCCACATATTGACCTTTTTATATTAAAATCAAAATGGAGGTTATCAATATTTCCTGTTTTAGCTAATGACGGCCACTCCTGGCACTTTTCTCGAAGTCGCCACTGCTGAAGGGCTGCATGTTAAATCATTGACTGACGTTTTGCAGGGCACATCAAAGATGGATGAGATGCATTGGACATGCTGTACAAGTTTGATTTGATGATTAGGAGGTTAAGGCAGCTTCAAATATATGTAAGAGCTCCTCCAGATGACAACCCTATACACATCAACTAACTAACGTCAACTAAAACCAGGGCTCAAGGCTTTTTCTATTCAGCTGTAAATGCGAAAACACAGCAACTGAAATCCCCAGACAGAACTTGTGCAAGAGTCAAGCAGTGGAGAGAGTGGTTTTATTTTCCAGCCAGTCGAAGGCCTTTCTGTATTTAAAAAATATCAATATGAACTCAAAGTTAAGTTTACATATGAAGAGGACTGCAATGATTAGGTTCTGAAAAGCAATCTTGTCAGCCTTTGTTGAGTTTAGTGACAGAGGGTCCAAGCAAACGAACAAAAAAAAACTGCTCTTCAATTAATGATTTTTTAAATTCCATTAAACCTAATATTTACTCCACAGGGAATATGTAAGGGCTATCACCCCTGTAAAGTCTCTGTGTCATAATGCAACGCGCACCATAAACAGCATACAGTCTACAGTATGCAGCGTGTAGCTTCTATCTACAAACTATTTGTACTATTTGTACTGCAGACTATAGAACAAAGGACTGAGCTGGCTATATGCCACACATACACTCCAATTCACTGTTAATCAGTAATTCAGTCATACTTTAATCATGTGTAGCATGGAGTATGGCTGGTCTGTGAACCCTACAACATGTTTCCACATAGCATATAGTAAGTAGCATGATCCAGTGCTACTGGTGCCACTCAACAGTTAATGGCTGACTGGTTAACTTTGCTGGTCTAAATGTCTCTGGTGATTAAGTTGCTGGTGTAGTATGAACTAGCTTTCAAACCTCCTCTTGATAATTTGGTAGATCAGAGTTTGTCATTCCTATTAATTCTCAAGAATCTTTAAAATTGCTGACATTGCTCCTCCTCTCTTGTGGCCCTGCGGGCGACGTTGTCAATGCATGACATCACATAGTACTCGCTGGGTTATCAGATAGTTTTAATGAGTACAAGTACTCCATGCAGTGTCGGACCTGCTATTGACATCGGAGCACCCCTAACTTTGACAATAAAGTGATTGAATTTTGATTTAAGTTAATGCTGGATACAGCATTACTGGTGCTGTTGTTTTGGTTTTTTTTGTAAGAAAACCACACACATGCTATAAACATTAATAATGGCAAGTACATGGACATTCGCTGTTATGGTGCCATGATGCGCATGTGCAGCAGCAGCATTTCAGCCATCAACAAACCCACAGGCCCCGAGAATTTCCGGAAAGTCTCGTCTTCGCTCGTTTACATGGCGTCGGAGACCGAGTGTTTTCAAAAAGTTCCCACCCTGGAAGCCATTTCCAAAAAGTTGTGCCTTCAGCTGCACCGAGCACCACTGTCATGTGAACAGATACCCGAAATTCACCGTAAGTTTGGCGCTTTCACTTGAAATCACTACCGTGTTGACGAGCCCAGAGTCAGAAAGAGCCTTGAAAAGAATACAAGAAATGAAACGTGAACCTTGACACAGACATTTAACCAATCCATGGAGTCATGAACACTTCCAGAAATCACTGTTTGAGAACAACTGTGCAATCCAGAAACATATTTCATGGGAGTCTTTGCATATTTCATTAAGTAACTGTTAATCCACACACTTCCTCCATCAAATCTCTTTAATTATATTTCTTTTAACCCCATTAAAGGCTCAAATAGTCTAACTTACTACAAATTGCATGACTTCACCAGAGTAATCACCTTTTTTTCCCCCTTTTTCGTCACTTTGCTTCTCACGGAATTTTTCACTTCAGCTATCTCTTCTTTTAATTACTCGCAAAGCACCAAACAGTTTACCTCTTTCTGTGTTTCTTGGATCATTTTTATCTGTGTTTGCTCCCTGTGATCTTCACGCTGAAGCTCTCCATCTCTTCCAGGCTCCCAGTTGAAAAGCAAAGTGGACAGAGCTCTGGCACAGTCATTCTAAAAATATATAGTGGGCTGAGTTTCAAGTTTCTTTTTTTAATCATACCTTAAATTGTGCATTTATTACAATACTTTTAGCACTACAGTTCTTTTTAATTAGCCTTCATCCTATTTTTAGTTATTTATAAATTATTATTTCATTTCTGTGACTTATATTAGCTCAATCTATTCTATTATTTAGTTAAAGTCATGTACATTCATTTGGAGCCCAAATACAAAAGTATTTGTATCTATGGAAAGAGATTTATTTTTTTCAGTGTTCTTTTTTTAATAATAGGCCATCTTTCTCCCTTTGATTACTTCATATTAATGTTTTCAATTAGCACTCTACTTTGAGCTGCAGTCACTCGGAAATCTTATGTTTACATTTACTGCTACACTAGTGATGCAAACCCATCACACCCATGCAACTTTGTCACATCTTAAAGCCTGCCTGGTGCAGGTGAAGCCCTCGGTGACGAGTAACCTTCCCGTTTCAATGATGCAGATAGAACTGAAAGGGTGGCCCTCGGCCCAATGGCAAAATGAGTCGGATTCGCAGTTGGGAGACTCCGAATATGATACTTCAATCTGAACCTTTTGATCGCCTCATGAGCTGAGTGCAAAAAATTGTAGAGAGGGATCACCGATGCTGATGCCAGTGTCGGAGTACTGGTACTCAGAAAAAGATCCCTAATACATGGTTGTGCGTCGTACTCATCAGGTTGTATCATGGATCCTCTTCTGAGTACATAATTGCTCGCAGTGACTTAAGAGAGTCCGAGCAATGTCTGTGGTTATCATTCATCCATGTTTCAGTGTGGATAGCTCTCCAGTGGCTCAGTCTGTGTTTTTGTGTTACCGTATGTGGACTTTGCAGCATCTCCTCATTATTCTCCTGTGATTTTATGGGCTTTGGTGTTTGGTCATTTGGACTTTTGTTTTTTCTTGTTGGGAATAAAGATGAGTTTCTGTACCACCTACAGTGATGTCTCGGGTCTTGAGATTTTTGTTGTGTGTTGTAAGACCTTCAGACAGTACATGAAGCAACATCTAGGAAAACAGTGTGAATAGGTGAGCCTGTTATATTTGATAAACCCTCCAAAATTATTTTCTTTCTACCCAGTAATGTTCCTGACCTCTTGCAGAAGACATACATTTAATAATTGTAGCATTTTATTAAGAATAATGTCTTTTTATCAAACATGTTTATGTACATTTGGTAAATGAGTCATCAAGAGACTAAATGGACACAAAGACCTTATTTGTTTCCCTATATTTATGGATTCAATATTCTCTGTTTCTTCGTTTTCAAGCCACTTACATTATTCAGGCGAGCTTGTAGAGATCTTAGCGTACAAAGATGGATGGGCTCAACAAAGACATACAACTGTGTCGTCGATATAACAATGAATCCTTGAATGTACCTCTTAGGAAAAACATGAAAACAGAACAGAGTGGATGTCAGGTTTGACTCGATAAATTGCCAGATGCAAGAAGAAAGATACTTAACTGATAAGCTTCCCCAAATTAAGTTAAAAAACACTGAAGTTTCTGAACATAATCAACTATAGGGTCGGAAAGCCATTCATCCTGAACCCCTATAAAGAACTTTGTGTCATCGCTGCACGACATATCTTTCCAACAATCACTATCATTGTGTGTGTGACTATAAGTGAGGAGCAATACAAATGGAGTCCTTATTTTATATAATCCTTGTTCGGTTAAGGAGATATTTATTTCCTGTAATTACACACAACATTATTATTATGTATTGTTATCAGGACTGAACTGTGCACCTTACCTCCTCTACCCCCCCCCCCCCCCTTGTACTTATTCTGCACTTTCTTCTTAATATGTTTTAACTATGTTTTGCACTGATACTGGAGTTGTTTTTAATCTCATTGTACCTAGGTATAGTGACAATAAAAGGCATTGATTGATTGATTGAGTCATACTTTTTTGCATTCGAGAGTCATATTTATCTCAAGCTCATCTTTTGTAAACAAGACCAAGAGATTCTTTACCTGGAGCAATATCTCCTCCAAACTACGGAGGTAGGTTACACCACTGTCTTTTATCTTCCACACTTTGATCACCTATGCACTTCTTGACATTTCTCCCCCTCCAGCTTTCACCTCACAAGGTGCGTTTTCCTACTCGTGTTTGCCATTTTCTCGCCGGAAGTGCTACATGAATCCCTCCCTAAAACACATGATTTTAATTACAGCAAAAAGCCAAGCACAAAGAACAGGCGGGGGTTTGTATCTCGGTTATTTGCTTGCCTCAGTTTAAACTTGTACCTTCCATTAATTGGTTCTTGAAGTGCATTAATCCTGCAGAGATAGCTTTGTAGTGCTCAATATTCAATGGCGGGAATTAGAGAGCCTCCAGCAGCACCTTGCCTCCTCCTCTGAGATGTGGGAGAAACAGTGGGTGCTTTCTCTGGAGAACAGACAGCCGCATTCATTAGGATATTCATGGGCACAGAGGGATGGCTGAGAGCAGCTCAGCGGCATACAGTATGCAGAGCAACAAGTTTAACCAAAAAGGTTAGAGCTCCAGCAATTATTCAAATGCAAGCTCGCACGAAAACACGATTGTGTTGGGATTTAACAGACACTTTGCAACCACATCTGTCTCCTGTCACTGTTTCCTGCCTCTGTGCTGATTTATTTACCCACACACTGACTCTCCCTCCATCTCTTCTGGTGGTGGGTCTGAGGCTTTCATTTTGCGGGCAACACACAGAGGTCCCTACCTAAGTCATTAGTCCACGTCGCATGGCGTTACCAAGGCGCCACGCCTGCAGTTTACACTAGTCTACAAATTCAATGTTTTCAGACTGCTTGTTCCTTCAGCTGCCAGAGAGAACATTTGGTTTTGACGGAGTTTCCATGGCTGCATTCTGCAGTGTTTGGCTGATGCACAGCAGCAGCAGCAGCAGCAGCAGCAGCCTGAAACACTGTGTTGCCAAAACAAAAAAGATGCTGCACTGACACGCTGCCTGTCAGTGTCTTTCACCATCCGAGCCTCCGTGTGTGGATGTGGATTTCTTTGTGTGTGTGTGTGTGTGTGTGTGTGTGTGTGTGTGTGTGTGTGTGTGTGTGTGTGTGTGTGTGTGTGTGTGTGTGTGTGTGTGTGTGCGTGCGTGCGTGCGTGCGTGCTTGCGTGTGCACGTGTGTGTGTGAAGCGATGTCCTCAATCCTCACAAATGCAGGCAAATTAATGCATGTAAGTGCACACCCACGCACACAATGATCACCTCCCCAACCGCCTCTGTGGAAAGAGCCTTTGTGGCGTTCAAGCTTCAGTGTGAATTAAATGGAAGCGGTGGATATAGCACACTGTTCACTAACAGTCGTCGGCTACATGCTGCGGAGAGAGACGGTGATGACAGTGATGACTGTGCGAGTGAGTCTGTGGCGGGTACGCGAGAGGAAGGGGGTTGCCATCACTCACTATGTCAAGGGGAGAATTAAAAAGCAGGAAAGTGAAGGAAAAAGATATCAAGAGACAGAAATAAAAAGAAAAGGAGTGAACCAAGTTGCTTGTTCCAGAACATGGAGTGTGTGTGTGTGTGTGTGTGTGTGTGTGTGTGTGTGTGTGTGTGTGTGTGTGTGTGTGTGTGTGTGTGTGTGTGTGTGTGTGTGTGTGTGTACACACACTATACACATTCGCAGGAAGCCTTTGAACAATTTCTGGGTCTTGAGTAACATAAGCTTTGAAATATGGAGGAAGTGGACAAAGAAACACAGTATGAGGTAGTGTGGAGCACCAATGGATCAAAAAGCAACATATTTATATTCAGCAATCAACACATAAGGAAATATTTGGTGCAATTGAAAACAAAACGCAGGGAACAACATGGCACAAATCATCACATATTGATTTCCATTCAAATATCTATGCTTTTGACAAAATATAGGTACTCATAACCATTGGAATGACGCTTCAAACCAGGGACACACATTTTAGTGCAGGGGTCACATACAGTGCAGTTTTATCTTGAGTGGGTTGGACTGGTACAATAGTGCCATAATAACGTTATATTTAAACCATAAAGTTTGTCTTTGTCATTGGCTCAAGGTATACATGATGAAAATGTGTATATTTTCACAAACCAAACCATTATTACTCAAAATTACTCATCTCAACATAAAGCCAATTTTAATAAAACTTCTCCTGTGGCTTTTGCATTATGCGTGTTAATACAAACTCACCCTGACCCTTGCTTTGAGGCTAAAGCTAGCAAGGAGGTAGCTCGCTCTTCATGGCAGCATCCCTGACATCGCAGCTCGTGTCTCAGTGTTGTGTTTCGTCCACTACTCTAAAGAAGTTTGTTTGAAAATTCTATGTTTTCTTTGGTGGTTTAGTAGGCCACGGACTTTATGTTTGAAAACCCTGGTTTGAAGTCTGTTCAAAGTAAAGTCAAAACCCTTAAATTCCATATTCTTAATATTGTTCCAATTACAACATGTATACCTCTTGTCAGCATTATACAGAGAAAACAAAACAAATGAAACAGCTTGCAAGCATAGGTGAAGATGGAAATGAAAAGCTAACCTTTTGATAGGAAGACACCTCAGCAAAAACAAACTCAGAAGTCACATATTTCTATAGTTCAGTAGTTGAAAAGAGGATAGGAGGAGAAAATGGATAGGACCAAGACCGAGAGCAATGAGCAAACAGAGATTAAGTAACAGCAGGCCTTTTGAGTGGAGTGAATTCATTGTTATGTTCACAAAAAGATGCTAGAGATGGTTTGAGCTCTCTGACATCCTGTGATGTCCCACTCATGTCCATCAGATGTTGGTACACTGTGCTCAAAAGGAGTCTACATGCTCACCGCAATTCTCAGGTAGGCTGTGGTGTTTGAAAGCTACTCAATTGATAGCAAGGGGCCCAAATTGTCACCAAAAATTTTTTACCACAGCATTACACCAACAGCAGCACCGTGAGCCGTTGCCATAAAACAGGATGGATACAAGTTTTCATATTGTGTTTCCTCTTCTTAGCTGACAGCAGTGACACTCAAGCCCCATTTAAACAATGTTTCAAGTGAAAATGCATGATTTTTGCATTTACACAGCAATGTTTTGAAATTTGTCTCACTTTACACAAAAACAGCAGAATCACTGAAAACGGATGTAGTTTTCCAGTGTTGGGTGATGTTGGGTGGTTTTTGTAATGAAACCACACACACATTAACAATTGGAGTACACGGACACTTGTATGGACAGTCAACAAAGTTAGTTTGCTATTCCGGGTGACTCAACTTAATCTACCAAGTCCCAGCAGAATATGGACTGGACACTCTGGAGGCAAATACTGTTGTTATTGTCTGTCTACTCACACATGTGCAGAAGAACTATTTACTCCGGCTGTGGTACACATGCGTAGTTGCAGCACTTCAGAAAACTTGCTTTGTTCCCCATCTACATAGAGACTGTTTTTAAAAAGGTGTGCTTTTCCAGTATGCACAGCTACATTTTCAAAAAGTTGCCTTTCAGTGGCTTTGAATACTTATTTGAAAAAAGTTGTTTTAAAGTGTTCTGCTTCTGTTGACCAGCTTCAAGGTTCTTCGTACGAGGCAGTCAGAGATGGTGGTCTGTATAGTTTGGTTGTATTAAGTGGCTGGTTGAATTACTGTTGCTGTTTTTTGACATTGTTACATCTAAACGCTATTGTCCCCCTTTGATTTATCATCAAGTACATTAGTGAAGTGACCATCAATCCTATTAATGCTTTGTGAATGGTGCCTGGAGCTACGGCAATAGAACTTCAGACAATCACAAGAAATATATGATTTTCAAACCATTTGACCAAAGAGAAGTTTTTAAAGAATCGTCTGTGAGAAAATTTTTATTATTTATTTATTTATTTATTTTATAGCACTATATTAATCCCGGAGGGGAAATTCATACCAAATTGACCTACCGGTTGCAGCCACACAGAGCAAGGGGAGCTGATGCTGAACTGAGGGTCTTTCTCAGTAGTGCCCGCAGTACTTGTTTTTTTGGGAATGTGGGAGGAAACCCACCCACATACAGGGAGAACATGCAAACTCCACACAGAAAGGCGCCGAGCCACATTTGAACCCATGACCTTCTTGCTGTGAGACGAGAGTGCGAACCACTCTGCAGGCCCTGATTGTTCCCCTCCTGCCTATCTATTACAATAGTTCCCTTTTAGCTCAACATCTTATCTAGTTTCTGAAAGCAGCTTGCTTGAAAACAGCCAATCCACTGTACATGTGATCATTTCCCAGCATATCCAGCATGTTTACCCCCTACAGTGTCCCTTTGGGATTCAAATTAGAGCTTTGACTTAGTCTATCATCGCTCCCCCCCCCCGCACACACACTTTCAAACAGATGGTCTCACGCTATCTTCAGTCAGTTTGATGCAGAATATGATGAATAGAATATGACTGCAAGCTGCCCGGTCCCTGAGGCAGTGAAGAAACCCCCCCAAATCATGAAATGTGCAGCACCATGCTTCACAGGTAACATGAAGTTCTTCAAATGATTGGCTGTCTTGGTTCACTGATACAGCGGCCAGATGACTGTGTCTGGTTATTGGCATCTGGTTATTGAAAATACAGCCAAAAGGCTTCTCTGTGTGTAGTTGTAGTCTGGCTATGCTGTTCTTTTTAGGCAGCAGAAGTTTTCTCCCTCATAAAAAGTGACATTTGTGCAATCTCTTTGTGATTTGATTCCCTACAGCAAGAAGAGTTACCTGCAGGTCTTGAGATTAAATGACTCACAGAGATTTTCAGCATTCCTCCTGAAGGCTTTCCAGAACTTTTTAGATCTTGGCATGACATCTCACATTTCAGAGGCAAAGGAAACAGCAGAGCCTTAATGTCAGAGATTTAAAGAAAAAAAACAAGGACAGGTTTCTGCTGTCACTCCCATGGAAAGTTCCAGTTTTATTGATATGCAGGAGCAACAACAGTAGGTTGGCGTGTTTCTATCCACTTGATCCCGAAATGTCAGTGTACTGCAAAATTCACATACAGCCCGGCTTCGTCTTGAGTGGGATGGGCAACTAAAATAGTCCCATAACAACCTTTACATTTAATTGTTCCATTTTTTTCTTTGTCGAGGCACATAGTATATGTGATGAAATCGTTGATATTTTCACAAGAAACTATTACTTCAGAAAATATCTAGATCTCAACATAAAGCCAATTCAAATGAAACCTTCTCATGTGGAATACAGTGAAATGGCCCAACAACTCTTTACAGCTGTTGCGTTATGCATGTTTTTACAAACTCGCCCTACAGCATGGCTTTGAGGCTGATGCCAGTTTTAATTTTCGCAGTGACGACACGACCACCAATGTCTCAGCTTGTGTGCTGTGTTAAAATTTGTTTAAAAATTAATGTTTTCTTTTAAATCTTTACAGTTTGCTTAGTGGTTTGGCGGACCAGATTGGAGCCCCTCGTGGGCCGATTTTTAGCCCCCGGTTTGACGCGTCACTCGCTTTGAGTATACCGCCTCCATCGAATGATTGCTTGCTCCAATATGTGAAAACAGCAAACAGTTTTCATGGAGGTAAGCATGTTCATTGCCAGCACGTGTGGGATTGATGAGTGCGCTGGCATCACTGTGCTGCTGTTATATTAAGAAAGACAGGTTGATGTGTCTCATTAGGAGCACAGAGAACAGCTTGTTATCCGAGCAACATCTCTGTCACTCGCGCCTCCATAGGTTCTCCCTGCCCCAACCCACGGGCTATTAATAGACTCCAGATGAAAGGTTGGACACCGCTGACATACCATTAGTGCACGCTAATGAGATGGAACACCTGAACTTATCACCGTGACATGTATGCTTCAATTTAATTTCTGTCTGTGTTTACCAGATGTCAACAGAGTGACATGATGTTGATTTTTTTATCTGAAAAAAGGTCAGTAACATGAGTTGAATGTCTTCCGACAGTTAAGTGCATTGAAAGTAGTTTGAATACTGCTCTTTTTTTTTTTTTTTCACTTGCTCGGAGTACAATTTAAAATCAGGAAATGGGAAGAAGCCAGTGAAAAATTAATTTATGCCTTGCAGAAGTTGCTAAAATAAGGTGTGAAGATTGGGACACAAGCATGAGGATGGAGGAAATTTTATGTTAAAAATCTGTGTGAAGCACCCCCCCCCCCCCCCCCCCCCCCCTTCTGCTAATCTGTACCTAATTGACATCTTTATCTTTGTATGCAGAGAAGATCAAAAATATTTGCCAACAGAGATTATATCTTCTGCTCTTCAGAGGCTCTCCTCCCACCAGTGAGCACAAATTTATAGTTCAAGTTTTCAATGCCTTTCATTTCTTTAACTTTTAAAGTTGCTACTTTAGGCACAAAGAAGGAATTAAACTTTCCGCAACATGAAGTCACACTAAGAAAAAAGATGCTCTACCAAACATTTTCTCCGTAACCATAGTACAAATAAAACATACATCTAAAGGAAAAGGAACAGAGAGATACTGTTTAAAATCTAACGTTATACGGTCATTCCGCTTTAATGCTTTTTGAGATGATAGAGAGTCAGTGCATATTTTTGCAGCAGCATAAGAAAGGACCAAAGTGATCCTCAGGGAGTGTTAGAACACTGGAAGTAAAAGAAGAAAGTCGAGGTGAAACTGCATAAAGCAAATTAAAATGTTCTTCGCTCCTATTTCTGTTCAGACGGAAAATGGCGAACATGCATAAACTGGAGGCAGTTGTGAAATAATCATTGGCAAAATTAAATATTTAGATGAGTATTTGGCAGTTCTAAGGCTAAGTGTGAAATAAAAACTTGGGTATTTGGTTAAGAACATTTTTTATGAGTAACAGCGATGGTCACGAAGAGTTCTACAACTCTTCTCCAACTGTAGATGAAAATCGCTCTGATGGTGTGTAGGTTGTTACGATTTAAAACGACCAAAACTGTTGGAGAATGACAGCTATTTCACTACTTACTTCAAATGGAAGCTCAGTAGATTGTCTGATGTTGAATAATTTATTGTGGACTAAGTCAATGTTTGTTATTATGCACTGTAGGCAGACTGAACACTAAGACCCCTTTCCCAAAACATTTTTAAGTGAAGACATAAAAGTTTTGGTGCATTTTGGATGTCGGCTTGCAAAACAATGGCGCTTGGTTGTTTCAGTTGATAGTCACCAGAATAACAATGCACCTTTGTTGTCTGTCCATACAAATGTCTGCGTACTGTTGATTGTTGATGTTTATTGCTAACGTTCTCTGCACGCATTGGCACTAGCGACTCTCCACGTAAACTACATTGTTTTAAGCATTTCTGTCGTTGGGATTTAAACAGACATAGCTTACAAAACATTGCGGTGAAAATGTGAACATTGTCTGAAATGAAAACTCCAAAATAAAACATGTGCTTTCACTTAAGATGGGCTTCAGTGTTGCGTTTCCTCCTCTTCTGTCACAAAAATACAGCAATCCACAGTAAAGAAGATGCAGTCAATGTCATCCCACGGACCAGATTGGACAAGATTGGACCCTCTGGCATGCCATATATTGTACAACCATAAGATAAAAGAACAAATGCAAAAGGAAAGATAAGTCGTTGATGCAATCAAACATGCTTTTTTGGTTTCAAACAGCGCAGTCTGTCCCGTAGTTGTCAGAATGCTTCATTGAAAACCATAAATGGCAAATTAACCTGCCAGATTCATCCAGGAAGTGACTTTAACATGTCAGCTTGTTTGTCTTTTGATGTGATGATGGGGTCTACTGATGAACCGGCTGGCAGTAGTCATCGCATGTTGTGTCACATTTTTGATTTGATTGAGACATTAGTCGGAATTTAATAATCTAATGTGTGCCGCAGTTTACAATCTGCTGTATTTTTCTGATGACAGTGTCGCAGATGGTTAGCTGATGACTGATGTCACATTATGCAAATCTGCTTCGAAATTCTATGCTTTCGAGCTCCATAGATGGACAGAAAAACAACAACAACAAAAAAAAAGTCACGTGATAACAGATGGTTGTTTGATGAATAAGAAAAGGAGGCTGTGTAAGACGTCCTACACCCCCAGGTTGTATGATGACTTCCAAGAAATGTCCAAGCTGTCAGATACACGTGCAAGTTTTAGAGTATCTTATAACAGACCCCTGAGAGTTGAGAAAGAGGAATTTACAAGAAAAAGACACAGATGACACATGAAAAAACATGATTTCAGGTAGTCAGACTTCGAGTTGCTGGTTTTTGGTACTTTTTGTGTGTTTTCAGCATAATTTCCGGACGGACGTGGGCAAATATGCTGCACAGAAATCCATAATAATGTATTCTGCATCGTCTACCACTGTCAGCCTTACTCACACCTTGCTTCTTCTCGTTCCCTATTATCTTGAGACACAACTGCACTGAGATGGGGGGGGGGGGGGGGGGGGGGGGGGGGGGGGCGCGTGTGTGCACAAAGGACATGGTGGCATCGGTGAAAATAAATGCTGATCCGGCAAGGGAAGGAGATCCTCAGGGAAATTCAATGAACAACAAACACAAACAGACACACACACAATGTACACTGAAAAACCCACACCCTGAATCATTTTGAAGAACTCTTGCCTTTTTAATGCTGAATAAGGGAAAATGATACTTGTTAAAAACAATTTTGTGAATTAGTTTGAGGCAATATGAAATTTTAAAGGAGAACTAGTCCTTCCATCCTCCAGGTGCATTAATAAAGCATTCATAAAGAAGGCTACCAGTTCAGAAGCGTGGTTGCATTCAAGTCATCACATACCGTATATAAACCAACAGAAATAACATTATTATTCTAAAGTCAATATCATACACTTATACATGATAGCTTGTAGTACTTAGATATAATTATACAAACAAATTAATACTGCAGTTTTTGCATGAAGCAAACTTATTTTCACTTTAACTTCAATCAGGTTGGGTCACTACAAAGTGCTGCAATAAAAAAATGCACAGAAACATGTCATTGTTTTGATCAGAAATGGGCAAGTTTGAGTTCTCCAAACCAGTATTTGTACATATGGTGTGTTCACAGGCACCTCGGAAATGAAGTGTTTCTGAAAATTCAAAGAATCTAATTTGACATCACTCAAAACAATGAGCGATACTATTTCTTATATGTTTACATAGGAAATGGGGATTATTCGAACACGGACAAAGATCCCAGATACAACCTGGTGACTATTATGTGACCGATGTCAGCAGTTTATATCATTGAGAATGACAAACGTAGGGCAGACTGTAAACTATGTTATGCCACAATAAGAAGAAAAGGTGAAAGATACATACGACACCAGCAAATTTGACATTTGGACCAGCAGCGTTAGCTTGATGTCGCTCATTAGGTTTAACTGCTCAGCATGTAAGTCCGAACTGTGCTGCATGCTTGGGGCTCTCACACAGCGATGCAAAATGGTGTTGGAGGTGATTCGCAGCAATGTGGTTTGCCAGTTTGAATTAAGCTTTGTGGTATTTAATCTTTACTTGGTATCAGCAAATAGCTAAAGGTTAGTCTTCATATTTGTACTTGTTCTTTAAAAAAAGTGGTATCAGTGCATCTCTAGAAATAGTTTTTCTCAATGATAACTTCTGGTGTACCTTTGAGCCGGAGTACATAAAATCTAATTCGTTAAATGTTTTTCCGAATCGAAATGAACTTGAAAATCGGCACAAAAGCATGTTGAGGCTTATGTACAAACAGGATGCACTGGAAATTGGTACTAAAAGACACACATAATAACACACACTATCAGTTCAACTAACATGTTTTCCTTTGTGAATATGGAATATTGGGTATCCCTACAACATTGTGCAAAATACTGAAACGAGCTTGTGCTGATGCAGTGCCCAATTCACTGTCTATGATTGTTTTTGAAAAGGAGTTGGTTTTATCACACATGCTGCTGTGCTGTCATTACAGTGAGATGCAATTCTTCAGCTGGCACCCCGTTGACTTATGTTTATGGCTTCTGCTGTACTCTTTATTCCTTCACTTCTTGGGAAATACACAAACGCCAAAGTTTTTCATACATTTATATGACAATGTTTGAGAAGTGACAATTTCTTGAAAATCTCTAAAGCCGTTTGCTTCGAAATGGGGAAAACACAACTTTCTGTAAATGCTCCAATTCTGTCTCAGTGAAGACAGGAGAACCTGCAGCTTTTCTGAAATGATGCCAGTGTGCATGCATCACGTGGAAACGACATCGTTTTCAGTGTTTCTGTCATTTCCATGTAAACGGACATTATTTTCAAAACATTGCCATGTCATTGCAACGCTTTCGAAGACCAAAAGGCAAGAATGATGTGCTTTCACATGAAACATTCTCATGTAGATCGGCCCTCAAACTTCACAGTTCAAGTCAATTTACCACTGAAAAATTCTAACTTTTCCATTTTCCAGTTATACATCGGCATGTTGTAGCAACAGATAATGTAATAAATATCCAATAATGTAATTCCTGCCAATGATGTGGTCATTTTAGCAATTCTAAATAAAACAAAGCCAATAACATCATAGAATTTTGACAATAACTTAGTTAACATAATATTTTCTGAATTTATTGAGGAGGCATTAAAATTTAAAAATGTAATAATTGCAATCAATAATAGATAAAGAATAGAAATGAATGTTAGGATAGAGCATGAAGAATGGGGAAAAGGCCTGTGAAAAAGGACACAAAATCACAAGCCCTTACATTCTTCTATGTGGAAAGAATTTAATTGCAAACTAGAAATGAGGTACTTCAAAACTCCCACAAACTATCACATCAAAATATGATGAAAGCAAGTCAAATCTGTGCTGGAGAAATTGTAAATAAGTGGGAGACCACACACACATTTTCTGGGGCTGGCCGATAATAAAGAATTTCGATACGTCTTGAATGTCAACTTGCCACTGGACATATGATACTATATGTTAGGCTTAATTTCAGACAAAGGTATGGACAAAAACAGAGCACAATTATTACATGTCCTACCAGGAAGTAGCCAGGAAGATCATAACTTTGTTTTGGCTTAAACCAATACCTCTCACTCTGCACCAATGGGAAGAGAGGATAAAATCAGTCTATTCAATGGAGAAACTAACAGCACAACCTCAATGCTGAATGGATCTGCTCTTGACTCTATGGGCTCATGGATAATTAATTACTTTTACCCACCAAGCAACTGAAAAAGAGAATAGAAAGGACAAAGGAGGGGGGAAGTTATTGTACATTTGTATATTTTGCCTTACTGAATTTTTTTCTATCACTTCCCTTGCCCATGGTTTTTGAGTTGTATTTTCAGACTGGCTTTGCTCCTCAAATGAAAAACTTTCTGAGAATGTTCTGCCATTTATTCATTTCTTCATTTATTGAATTTTTTTGTTATGTGCACAACTTTTGTTCCAAAAAAAACCCCAATAGAAAAAGAAGCTTCTATTAAAGTATTTTATTGCATGTTTTCTGCCATTAGTGCATCAAACATAGGTACAATGAATGTCCTCGATGTAGTATTCTTTCATTGAGGATAAATACTATGCAAGTCTCTCAATTATGGTTATAAAATGTGTTTTTCTATTTTACGTACGATTCACAGGTACGTTGGTCATTAGTACATTACTGATTGCTACATTTCTCTCCGTGATCCTTTGAAAAACAAAAGCCATGCTGGTGTTTAGAGATTGATAAAGTCGTACTTGTTCATTTTCTACCCGCTTGCTGCATACATCAGAGTGTGCTGCATCAGGTGTCATGTAGTATCAGGAGAAAAACAAATGTGTCAACTAATGTTTTTCTACCGTGTGTCACAGCAGAAGAAAGATTAAAGTGGGGGGCTTGAGCACTGTAGATTCTGACAGATGAGACTGATGCCTTTATAAGCATTACCGGGAGCTGACTGGAGGTGGGCTGTGTTGTTTACAACAGTGCTGAATTAATAAAAACAAAAAGAGTCATGTGCTGCAGTGATCGCGGGCGCGCAAATGGTGACATGAAGCGTGAAAGCAATTTTTACAGAAAAGGCTTCACAAGTAAACAAAGTGGATATTTTTCTTGCCTGTATGTAGAGAATGAGAGTGCACTTTTCATTAAATGGACGACGATGTGTTTTGACAGCTGAAATGTGCTGCGAATCTCCGTACTCCCGTTCTTAAGAGCATGAAGAAAAGAGCGAGCGGGGAGGTGGGGAGAGGAAAAGAATGCCTCCTCCACCACCTTCTGTCTCGAGACCGTCGCAAAGCTGGCCCCGTAACCGTGCAGCTGTTCGTTAGATTTCCTGTTTGGACTTTGAAAGTGAATTTTTTATCAGTCCGAGGGCCCAGGGACCCGTCTCACTAGACAAGTTGAACATCAGGGCAGCCTCTGTAGCTGCCTCAGAGAGACCCAAACAAACAATGGCAGAACTTGCATGACCAGCCTCGCGGAAGATAACCCAGGATACCCATCACAGGTGGGAGGAAGCAATTTAATCCGGCAAGAACAGATGCGCTTCAGAATGAGAAGACAAGTCACCCGGTGGATCCTCGGGAAAGTTCCTGGTGACACTTTTGAATTAAAAAAAAAAAAAATCAATAACTAAAGCCATTAATCAAGAGTAGTGCCAAGCCAAACATTTTCCAGCTGCCTGTCAGCTGTGATGATTTGCTGCTTTTCTCTGTGTTTTACAGCATTGGATGGGTTTTTAATGGCTGGTCAGACAAAACAAGTCATTTGAAGGTGACACTTAAAATGCCACGCAGCTCACTGAGGACTTTGATTATTCCCCAATACAACAATTAACAAAATAAAGGAAAACATCATCAGTAATTGACTATGACTACTTTGAAGTGTTTCATGTTAGTTTAAAATAACCAGTCAAACGAGATGAAGCAGTTCTATAGAAACTGCATAGTAGTTACTCCTTTTGTCATATTTCACACTTTAGCATTAAATGGTATGTAGCTGCAGTGATAGAAATCAGTTACCTCAAAACAGAGAAGTAGGTATTTAAATATATTGTGAATTTATTAAAAGCATTATACAATAAGACTAAGTAATGTCAATGCAGAGTAGCAATATCTTGCTACATTTTTATCTTTTCACAGTTTATGGTAAGCCAATGGTGAAATTTTCTTTTGAGTAGTTCTGATTCATTTTGACTCAGTAGATTTTTAAAAAGGCAATAAAACAGTCTAAGTTTCTATCAGTTTTAGTATCTTATCGGCCTCACATATATCAGAATAGTTTATATTTCAATTTGTTCAGATGTCAGCAATGCCATGATATTATCAAAAACATATATCAACATGTCCATTTTTATATAGTATGAGCCAAATTGTTAAGGATTTTTTCTATATGCTCTCCCAGTTGAAGCTTTTAGAAGTTGGCTGATGGTTAATTTAGGTTATACTTACGACAATATAAATATAGATCTGCTTTTCTGTTCAGCATTGTCTATCTTTTTGGGTTTGCCGAACATTGAGTTGGGCTGTGTAGTGGTTAGCAATCTGAGGCCCCGTTCCCATGACAACCTTTCAACTGAAACATTTGAAAACTTTGAGTCTATACTGGTCTATATCGAGTTCCATCAAGATCATTTTCCTTATGGATACATGATGTAGCCAGGATCACTATATGTCAATCGATGTGGTTGCCATTGTGATGTGAAACCTTATCATGCGTAAGTCGATGAAATCGACTTGACAATGTGTCATGTCCTCAGCCTAATTGCTAAAAGTTTAAAATCTAAAATCATGGACGCTTTGAATGT
Source organism: Blennius ocellaris (assembly GCF_963422515.1). NCBI lineage: Eukaryota > Metazoa > Chordata > Actinopteri > Blenniiformes > Blenniidae > Blennius > Blennius ocellaris. Next base: position 17,892,628 of record NC_137664.1, on the reverse strand, counting down.
TGAAAAAAGCTTTTTGTTTGGTTGAAGTGAGCAGCAGCACTCAAGATACTTTGCCTCCTTGTTTACAGGGTTTCTTTGTCTATTCATTAAGTATCTACGGACCAAGTATTTGAAGGACCTACTTTTCCATAAAATGTAGAACAGTAGGGCAAAATGAGCGAGCATGCTAATGTAATTAAGTCTAAACTAATAAAACGTGAATATTTCTTCATCTTGCTTTTTTTTAAAAGTAATTTATGAATATTCTAACAGTGGAAAATTAATTTCAACATGGTTGCTATGGCAACTGGACCACCTGTAACATGCCAGGGGATCGTCTCATTTAAACAAAGATTTCAGTCAAATATAGCTTCTGAAAATGTGCCTTTTCTCCCCAAACTATAGCTCTAACTGTCAATATGGTCTCACCATGTGCATTCTGGTCTCATTCTGTTTGCCAAAGGGTTTGATGGATATTTTTGATATTCTAAAGGCCAGAGCACAAACAAGCATGAGATTAAAGAGAGGCACTGGGTGATTAAATATGCATTTTACTGTGCTTTAGTGAGAGAAATTTCACCATTTGCAATTCAGAATATGAGAGTGGAGCAAATTAAGCCTTTCCTGTCCTGCTGGGGATTATTTTCACACTAGCTGATATATTTTGCTCATTTTGCAGTAAATTGTAACATTTTTCACAAACAATAAAAGGACAGTTAAAATCAACCTTTTTTGGGGGTATTTTTTTGGCGTTTTCACGTCATACAATCAAATGTGAAGGCGATACAGAGTTTTATATACATTTCTGAGTTTTGATACAACATCTGCTGTAGACAACTTCCACAGATTAAGTAGACTGTGAAAGTGGATACGGTTAAGGCATGTGCTCATTCAAGAAGAACTGTGTAATGAGTCAGCAGCTGAGAAGCACAAAAGGCAAACAAAAAGAATCGAGCTGTAGCGGAGAGGAGGAGGTGGAGTGGGGAGGACAGCGTTTAGTGTACGCAAACAGGCTTATCACTGGCTGTCATTAAACGGGAGAAAGTGTCCAGAGAGTACAGTGTCAGTGTGGGACTACGAAGAGATTGCCCGTTCTTCTGACAGTCTGTGAGTCTGTGGCGAGGAAGGGGATATGGGGATGGTCTGCTGCATCAATCACCGTGGGGAATCCGAGTGATGAAACTTCAGAACATTAATATACAACAGCAAAATGTCAGCCGTGATTGATAACTGCAGCCACGCTACCTGTGAAATGTGGCACACGTTTCCGATACACTATCTATCACGCCATTAATTATTATGTAAAACAAATGAGCTCGGGGCTCTGCAGGCCTGCGAATACACCTCGGAGCGACTCTTGATGGGGCCAGGTTCATTTTCATCAACAAAGTTCATCTAAATTATGGGTATATCGTGTTTGATCAGTGAAGGGAGAAATCAGGTTGTCACTTCTACAAGAAGTTCAAAATTGAAGAGAATCACATTAAGGCCCCGGTAGTGTTTTGTAATGTTAAATGAGAGAAAACACATCTTTTTGAATAAACAAATCAACTTCTTTGAAATTCTGCTACTGTGCATGCTCACCATGGCTGTAGTAAATAGTTAAATAGTAAATAGCACATGCATGAGTAGATGGACAATAGTTTGTCCATCTACAAATCTACTATCCAATTGGTAGTTTTGATAGCCGAGAGTCACCTGTAATAGCAATCCATATGACATTCTTTTTATTTATTTTATATTTTTATCTGCAAATATATGTGGATGGTTTCATTACAAAAACAACCAAAAGTGCCAACACGTTAATTACATTGTTTTCAGCGTTTTTGCCATTTCCATGGAAACAGACATCATTCTCAAAATGTTGCTTTGGAAACATTTCTTATGAAAGCATGTCTTTGGAGATACAGCAGCAGAGAATTCAGTAACAACACTTTTGTTGTGGTGTGGGGGTCAATCTGGAATCCAGTTTGCCCTCAGTCCCACTTCCAGACTTTTGCCACTTTGCTTGATAGCTTGGAGTTGTGAGGCGCTTCGGGCAACGTTTGCATTCACAGTTGCGTCTATCAGTGCCCGCCTGGCTACGTCCACCTTGTGTCTCGGCACTGAGGTGTCTGCAATCTCTACGATCAAAATAGACTCATCCAAGCCCACCCGATGAATTTCATACGGAGCTGCAAAACGTATTTAACCTTCAAAATGAAGGTAACGCCACAAATGAGTGTGCTCACATTGCATTAAATCACCTTCCTCTCTCCCAAATGTGTCTTCCTTTGAAGAGATTTCTCTATGATTAGCTTACCACAGGGCTAGGGTCAGACAACCAACATTAATCACCTGTAGGGAGAGGTGATAAACTGGTATGCGACACATATTTTGCTTAATGAAATATTTGAAAAATGTTTCATCCAAATGTCACATTTGTCACCTTGATCAACAAGATAAGTCCCTTGGAAAAACTGGAACAAAATTAAAATAACAGTAACTGTTTATTAGGTTTCTGTATAGAGAGGTTGAAGAAGCTCATGCAGCTCCAGGGAGACAGACACTTGTTTAGTCTGTCATTAAACCTTTTTTTCAGAGAGGAAGAAGTCTATCAAAAACACTTTTTGCTCGTTGTATTTCCAAGGGGACAGATAAAAAACGTGATTGGCTCAGAACACTATCCTGTGTCTTAAAATGGTGGTACTGTGTCAGTCAAGGCTGGCCATTGATGTACATTATCCACTGTGGGAATCAAATTTGTGATCTTCTGCTGCTCTAATTCCACTACTCTCGCCTCTAGGCCACCGCTGCCCGCAATCTCTGTTTTGGATCCATCCTATGACTTGGAGCAGTGGGCTACCTTTACAGAACCTGGGGAGTGGGTGAGTCCAGGGACATTGCTCAAGGGCCCATGGTGACCCATCAAACCAGTAAACATCAGATCATACGTCTGCTTCTCTAACCTCTGGGGCACCGATTCTCACAATATTTTCAATTCTCCCAGTCGGGGAATTGAACCCTTGTTTTTCGCGTGACAGACGGAGATTCTGTCCATTAAAGTCCTTAAAGCAGTTTTAGAATTTAGAATCTTAAGGATAAAGTCATCCTGCTCTGCACAGTGCTGATGTTTATAGACATTGATATGCATCAATAACGACTTCACATTGTTGTAAACAAGCGTTCTGCTGTCACAGCTCTACAAGTTTGCCCTCATTTTGGAAACCCACACACCTTCTTTCACAATCTGTCAACTGGTTTGGTTGTTGCGCTGGTGTCACGTTGATTGGTGCAATGCATTCCTCAGTCAGTTGAGTCAGCCGTTGGGGAATTTCCGACAGTTTGTATATTTTTGGATGCTCTTGACAAACGCACAACTGTGACGTCAACCATCCCCATCCAAACTTGTCTTGTACTCTATGAGACCATAGCTTTTAAGCCATGACAACATGAGAGTCGTGCATTTTTCCCATCACAAATCACTGATGAGGGCTTTCACAGTGTGGGAGGATGAACTTTCCTGACAGAGTTTCAACCCACCCCCCATTATCACATGATTCCAGCTTTGTGTCATGTCCAGTAATAATCTCTGATTTGCTAATATTTTCACATGAAAAGACATTAAAAGAGCAGTTTTTATCGGTATTGATAGATTAGATAAAAAAAACCCAGTACTGTTTCCCAGCTAATTAGATGCTTCTTATTTTGAGTATTTAAAGAGTCTTTAGATGTAGTGTGTAACTGTGGTGACCGTCAAGCATACATTTTTGCACCAAAGCTTACTTTTGAAATATATTCTGTTCTACAATGTATGTTGGGGAAGTACTTCATAGTTCTACTCTGCACTTATTTATATTTGCTCCCAAAGATGTAAGAAAAAAAGTTATGCAGGTGGAGGCAAACCTGAAACTAAAACTTCACAAGAAAATGTTTCAAGTGAAAATGCTTATATTAACACCAAGCAGTGTTTCAGGCCACATACCCAAATCACCTTCAGTAGGCTTGGCACATCATTGACATTAAAGGAATCTTAAGCCCTGTTTACACTACAACTAATGCTGACATTCTTATTTCTTAAATAAAATAAGTTTATTTTTACTTGAAAACATTGTTGTGTAAACAGGGCCTTATCCTGCTGAATAGTTTCCCTTTAACACTCTGCCACCCCGAGAGAGTCCCAACCTTTAAAAAAATCCACTAATTTAAACAAATATTCTTTTTGAATCAAATCCCCTCTGAGCTTTGCCGTGAATGACCTGCGATAATTCATTGCTTAAACAAACAATGAGATGTTTTCATCTTTGGTCCTATACAAGCTTGCTCAAGCACAAATTACCATTTGACTCTTAGATGTGCAGCCACTTTGAGTATAGCTGAGATGTAACCACTTATTTGGCAACAACTGATTGTTTGTGCACAAATAGAATACAAGCAGACTGAAAACAAGGGAAGCTGCCCAGCTGCAGTGGGTGAAATGACATGAATAGAGGATGATGACAATAATTTGTTTCAATACATAATTTTCCTAATGTTGCATTAGCAATGAGAAAAACAATGGCCTCGTTTTGGTTTTTTTAAGGTTGCTGTCAACATGCTTAAGAGGAAGTCCAGGCCTTGTTCATTAAGCTAAATTCAAAATGTAAAAACAAAGCTGCAACTATTTTGGGAAAGAATTCTGCAAATGTTCAAGAAAGTGTTCAGATATAAGATCCCCAAGGACCCCAAAATTGTGCTCGCGCAGGCTTGACACCTGGCAACAGTATTTAAACAAAAGACATATATCTCTTCAAAATTATCATGCATGCCTGCAAAAAGAAAAGTGCTCCCCTGAATCCAAATCAATGGCAGGCCATTGTACAAGAGGTCCATTCCTTGGAAAAACTGCCTCATTTTTTAAGGACTAAAGCTGGGACCCATGAATACCTCCAGTCTAAACGGGCTGCATACATGACAAAAGATGGACTGGCTTCAGCAGAGAAGGGATCAGACCAAAAAGACAAATAATTATTCACCCCCCTTTTTCTTTATTTGGAGTGCTTTTTGCTATTGTTTGATTGTTTGGCTTATTTTTGTTGTTGTTGTTTCTTTTTTGGTGTGGTGTTGTTTGGTCTGCTTTATATGTTCTTGTAAGACTTATAAACAAAAAGAATAAATAAAGAGTATTAAAAAACAAAGCCACAGAGATCTAAGCTCTCACCTCCGATGATTATTTCAATTTCCATTTTTTCCCCCAACAGAACTTGTGTTAAGACTGTTTCCTGTTCCCAAGGGTGTTTTAGGGGTTGTTGTGCATTTCATATAGTACATACAAGCACTTGTACACAACATAATCCCAACATAATCCCAGGTTTAGAATCTTCCGCTGAAAATGTGGATTATTCTGGAAATTGAGTCCTGGGTCTATGTGACATGCATGAATCACCCAAACGCAGGCAATGGAAAGATGCCTAACAAAGGCAAACACCACCTCTGTAGATTACGATATGATACAAGAGCTAGAACTGAAATGGCATGCTTTACATAATCTCAATAAACTAGCCTATGATGAAGAACTTGGCATCTGACACAGCTCAAGACTATATTTGCATTTAGAGTAATGCCTTAACATGTACAAATCGAATGTCCTCACCAACACTTTTATCTGAATCATTTATTTAGGTATGGATTTGAACGCATTATAAAATACATGCACTTAATAATTTTATATATATATATATATATATATATATATATATATATATATATTATATATATATATATATATATATATATATATATATATATATATATATATATATATATATATATATATATATATATATATATATATATATATATATATATATATATATATATATATATATATATATATATATATATATGAACTAGGAAAAAATGGAAGCCTGAAAAAATGGGAGTCATGACATTCTGAAGGCCGCCATTGTTATTACTGTGGATGCATGAGGAGTAGCAGCATTTCAAAACAGTTGTGTTTTCCTTAATTTCCACAAAGACTGAGTTGAATCTTTTTCCCACAATTTCCACGTTTTCTGTGTCATGTAAACAGACCCTAATCTTAATCTACACAAGACTTATCGTCGTACATTGTATGAACCTCCTCGAAAACACATTATCGTCTTTAATCTTCATAAGTTGGGGAATCAGACTTCCATATCCTGCTGTGCATTTATTGGCTAGACATGAGATCATTCCACATTTTTTCTTTGAAAACTTAGTTAATTTAATAATGACTGAGGGTTTGCTCGTGTCTGCAGGTCATTTCAGTTTCCATTATATTTTCCGTCTTTACACATCTTTACAGGTCATCCTGTAAAGAGTTTGATTGCTATGTGTACAATAAGTGATTGCTTCGAGTACAAGGGGTGATTGCTACGTGTACAAGGAAATCACAAGACAGTCATTTAAAAATGAGGGCGAATGAGGGCAAGGTGGCATGAGAGCACCTTCTGTGCCTAAAGCAAACTACATTTTGGACTATCTTCACACATAAATTCTAATGACACATTTTTAATCTCAGAAAGAACAAAAGAATGACCATAGATAGAGATGCTGTGGGCGCAATGGCAATTACAGCCTCTGAATACCTTTTATATCACTGTAGAAGCTTCTCTCACTTCACTTTTGTGTTGCTAGCTTCTATTCAATGACCAAAATGTACAATATTTAATAAACCATTGATGAACTGAATCAAAGTACTGCGGTTGTGTGATGCAACCTACAAATGAAAATTACTTTGCAAAGTTTTGAAAACAGTGTTTCTTTACACGGAAATAGCAAATGCTGAAAATTATGCAGTTTTCATGGGTTAAAGTGAATGCTGGATCATTTTTGTCATGACCTCCACTTCTGGCTCTGCCTCGTGGCAGCAGGTTTCCTTTCCCCCTTCCTCCTTTCATTATTTCTAGGTGGGTGTGTGCTGCCTGCTGTGGGAGGTGTGGAGGAGTGCAGTCATCTGTTGATTACGTGAGTGCACACCTGAAAAGGGGCGTGGCTACACCAATCAATTCACCTCTCTCCCCATAAAGGTGTCTTCAGATCAAGACTCGGCGCTGGACAGTAAACTACCAACAGTTAGTTTCTCTCATTAAATCTTCCTTCCCTCTGCTTCAGTACTAGACCTACACTCCTGCGCTGTAATTCCATTCCTTGATCATCCTCCACCTGGCTGCTGCACATGCCCACCGTCTCTCTGCCTCACCGCTGACCACACCATTCAACTTCACCCACTTTATAACAGGCAGTGTGTAAACTTCAGTCTCTCGCTGGGTCCTTGTGGTGTCTATTGAGCTGTACTTTTTGAAGTGGATGTGTTTACGACATCACCGCAGCTGCAGCTCTGAGGCTGCAAAAAAAAAGAAAGTTAATTAAACAACTAGTCCAAATCGGAGGACGTAAACAAGAACAACAGAGGATTTCATAATATCCAGATCTGCCGCCCCGGCTGAGACTACTATTGCAATGTTGCAGATCTGTGGAGCTCGAAACCCCACCTACATTTTAACCTATTTTTTGTGGAGGAAACGCGCACCAGATTTGGCTCCTTTTACGCTTTGCCGTACTGCTGCGTAATGCTCTGTTCCTTCCCTGCACTTTTTGTGCGGTGGAAATGAGGGAAACCTTCCCTTGAATACCCAGAGTGCCAACCAATGGGCAAACCCCATTTGGCTGCTACAGTAACTAAGACATACCCTACGTTTTTATTTGCTTCACTTCTACTGTGTGTTAATTTACCTTTATCATTATTTGTTCTGTTATTTTCATGATTTTATGGTCTTATTTTCTTTTTTTTTCATTTTTGTTGTTTTTAGGACCTTAATATCTATCTTAATGTGTCTTTATATGCCCTTTTTTATTACTGAAAGGATTAAAACTGAACAAAAGGACTTGTCTCTTTTTGATCCCGTTGATCCAGTCATTTACTATTTTTGCCATTGGGCTCAGGAGTCATACATGACACTTCGGATGTACTTGACTAACCCTCAGAGTGTCACTGGGAAATTGTAAATTAAAAGTAAATTAGTGTGTATGACGCTTGTAGTATTTTATTACATTTCAATACTATATATTTTACGATTAAAAAACCCCACTATAGTTTTAACTGCAGGAACTGGCAGCCCTGAGTGAAGTGTTCAAGGGCTTTATGCTACTACGATATGTGCTACATGCTACATGCTGAGCTTTGGGCTTTCTGGCCTCTCATACAGGCCACATGCTAAATATGAATAAAATATGACTGATACAATCATTAGCAAGCTGGAACGTGTGTGCACAGTACAAATCACTGCATAAGTCCACAGCGCACATTCCCTGTCACAGATTTGTGGCAGAAAGCGGAAGTAAACAAGAAAAATCTGACGAATTACACAACAGTTTGTGGTCCGGTGTTTCGGCAGTGTGGCACAGAGAGACTTCGACCCGGGCGGTTGGTACTCCCCAACCAAATTTCTTCGGTCAGAGGTAACTTGGTGAACAGAAGGACGTCACTTTGTTTAGCAAGAACCTGGTTGCTAAAATTTCTTGTTCTTATCGCGTCTGAAGGGGCCTTGTGTGTGTATTCAGCATGCCTTCTTTTCTGTCTCCCACAGTTCTGGTAGGTAAATAATCAAAGGACTCTTCCATTGGTAGCGATCGGTATCTAACTGCAGCGTCTCAGCTTTTCATGTGCACACGCTTGTTATTTCAACATGGTTGGAAGAATGCGCAATAAATGGGTTATAATCCAATAAATGTGTTATAATCTTAAAGATAAAAGTGTATACACACACACATGTATATATATATATATATATATATATATATATATATATATATATATATATATATATATATATATATATATATATATATATATATATATATATATATAGCTATGCAGCTTGGATCCAAACCTGATGTCTATAAATAGAGCGTTTTTTTTTTCTTTCAATCTCTGCAAAGAAGTGACTCATAGATGAAAGCATTTCATATTTGGAAAGTACCATGCATGCCTCCTAAGCTCTGAGCACAGGTATTTATGGTCTGTTACTACGCACGATAAAAGTGATCTCCAGAATGTGAGTATCACACATGTTATCATTAAGAGCTCCATCACTTCAGGAACTTGAGCTAACGAAGGCTGGAAGAACGATGTATAGGCACATTTTTCTGTGTTTGTACCTTTTTTTCTCTTGATTTTAATCATTGCAAGTATGCAGGGAATTAGTGAGAAACATACATGAAAGTAACTTACATGAAGAGAATAAAATATGCAGTTAATTGCTCACTGGATGGCATCCCGGGATTCGTTCATAAAAACCTGTGTTAAACTCCAGGGCAATGAATAATATTTCCCTTTTATAAAATGTCATACAAGGTGAAAAGGCTGAGCCCTTTAAAGTATACATGCCAGATTACTCCAAGGAAGAGTTTACATGAGTCACTGCAGCCAATGAAGCAGTGGATATGTCATCCCTACTGGTTTTTAAGTACACCTCAAACACAGCGAGAGAACACACAACTATGAATGTTGTTTTCACCTCTACTGTGAAAAGTCTCTCAATATTTTTTTTCTGAAGGTCTCAAAAAATGGGAAAGGAGCAGGCTCTGTTTTCTGTTCTATATATAATTGGGTCGAACCAGCTTTTTTTTTTTTTCCATTATTTTTTTATCCATCATGCTAATTCTGTCCAGTTTAATTTGATTTTCAATTTTGGGGGCGATCCAGCTCACCTTCCCCATCTACTAAAAAAGTTAGCATTTGTCCTTGAAGACGCACTTTCTGAATTTGTTACAAGGGGCATCAGGGGATTGTAAATTTCTGGAAGCAGCCTGCTACTATATCACAAATATATATGCTGTATGTTGGCGGCAGAAACACTGAAACCCAATGCTTGTGTTCATTATTCTTTTTACCCCCCAAGTTGCTTTGAACTCTCAAATGAAATCACAGCATTCAGCCCTGCTCACTCATTCTGTTTCATGTCAAACTAATTTAATTCTACTCTAACTCTGAAAATATCACGAGTGCATATATATTACTACCATTCCTATGTAATATAGAGCTTTATTATAGCTTCTTTTGTGGGTATGGTATATCATGTCATCTACAATTAGAGCTGTGAGTCTCCCCAGCGCCCCAAATTACATAATATCTGTGTAATAGTTAGATCATTAAAATGAACTATTAAAAAGAAAATCCCAAACACAAAATTCCCACAGCAGCAGCTGTAGAGGTTTCTGTCCAGTCTGGAAAGTCCTTATTAGATGGTTCCAATCCTCAGTTTATGTTCAGTGAGCAACCACCAGTGTGTGCCAGTGCCTTTATAGGGAGATAAAAAAAAGAAATAGTTTGTGGAGGTAAAGCTGGCAGATGACTATGCATTGCACCAGACATAAGATTTGCCTTTTTTTAAACAGAGAAAAGGGCACTTGTATCATTCCTTATCAACACACCGTCATGTTAAAAAGATTAATTAGGCCAACTTCACAAAACCTTCAATCTCCAAACTGCAATACACTTATAGTGACACCTCTTCATCTTTGCATCCACCACTGGTTCCAAGGAAATTCATATCATTGTAAAAGGCTTGAAAGATATGTTTAATGTATTTTCAGTGCATATGTTAAAGAAAAGATGCCCATTGTTAGCTAGGATTGATAGATAGATAGGCTTTAGCACCCCGCCACTCTGAACAGGATGCAAGCAGTATGAAAGATGGGTTGTCCATTCCTTAGTGGGGTATGGATCTTTTCCAGATAAAGTGGTGCCTATACAGTATTATGCAGTTCATTCATTTTCTCCATGTACTTCCAGCATTAATGCATTGTCCAATGCTGAAAATCTAAGATGCCAGACGAGTTCATTATACTGATGCTTTGTGGTGTGTGCTACTTCTTTTTCAAATACCTAATGGTCCTCCATTATCCCTCATAATTTTCATTTGATTCTTCCAGTTGGGTGGACCACTGTGGTGAGCCTTCAGCCACATCCACACGAGCCAGAACAATCTTTTTTCTCCCCGGGGTTCTGAAAGAAAAATTCCGCCCAAAGGTGACTATGAACAAGGCTCAACATGTGGCTTAAGGGGATGCATTACATATGCCAGGCCTTTAGAGGCTCTTTGATTCGCCAAATACATCCAAAGAGCAGAGGAAGACAAAGCACATACAAATTTAGTATGGGTTATTGGCCAAAAATGGCTCATTTACGTAAACCGACGCTATTGTGTGGACGGACCCTTAGCCTTTGTGATTATGTGAGCCTAACCATCCAGGAAGGAATGAGTTGAGCAGGTTTATGGACCTGAATAATTAAAATACTTGTTGTTGCCTCAATTAGAGATATGTTCAGCTGGAACCAGGCCCATCAGTCTGGGTTTGGTTCTTGGTCCCTCAATAGGAGCTGTATGGGGAGGTGTGATGACCTGGCTTTGTTATTCTCCACATTACTACCACGTGGACTAAACTGAAAGGATGGATGGAGGGATGCATGGAGGGATGATAAAACAGTTTTGCATCTAAATATTGACCATCAGTTGACTTTACTGACACAGCTTATTTTACCTCCATGATCCATCACATTTACACTTTCACAATATAATGCCTGCCATGTGTGGGACTCAAACCACTAGCAACAACTCAGGGTTGAGTACATTTGTCAAGGAAAGTTTAATACATGGACGGAGCCGAGTTAGATGGAGTTTACAGATGTTCATGGGCATGGAAGTTTTGTGTATGTGTGGTTAGACTGATGAGTTTGTGGTGTGGTTTGTTTGCCGTGTCCATGCTTGCGTTATTTGTGAGCCCATGGGGGCGTGATTTCATTTAGATCTCAATCAATCAACTTGGAGGTTAAGCAAAAGTATTGTTTAAATTCCCTGTTTCTTTGCAAGTGCCTTCATCACTTACAGTTAAATTGGCTCCAAATGGTGGCTTTGGCTTCAAGATTTGGCATTACATGCATTTCTAGTAATTGTCATGATGAAGGCAATACTAATTCCATAGTGCAGCATTTGCTTGAACAACAATAGCAACAAGTTTAGGCCAGGTTTATAAGCTAGATAAATTAATGTAGATTCTTCTGAAATCATATTTTCATAAAAGAAGCAGCATGAATAGGAGTTACATTTCTGCTTTTTTTTCCACTCCAACAAACAATTGATTGACAGTGTAAGGCTCTGTGGGGTTTCAGATATGGTTATGCCTTTAAGTTATATCAGTTTTTAAATCTGCTGACAGTCAATTACTTCTTTTCCCATAAATAGTTTAAGGCTTTTGGCCTTTAATCCCAACCCAACCTGTAACTGTTACAAGGTTAGCATGGTTAATTTCTTGGCCATGAAGATCAATTCACACATTGATCCAAAATGCCTATCCCAATCTGGAATACATATTTTCTTGTCCTGTGGGAACGATCATCCCATTATTTCAAGGTCTTCCTGCTTTAACACACATACTAATAATACCAAAGAGTGGGCTGTCATCGATCTTTATAGAAACCTGATAATAATGCTTTATGCTCAATCAAGGATGTCGGGTTTAACCACAGTGCACAGGGGAAAACAAAGCAATAATTCTGAGAACAGCAGTATTGAAGGCTCAAATCCACTGACATGGAATGCAACATCAGTGTGTTGAGAAGGTGTCTACAATGGGTGACTGAAGGTTTTGGTTGAGGTTGGTATGAAAATGTGCTTTTGAAATATCTAAAAGTTTTTCATCTGGGTCAACAATTAGGCCACATTTACACTGTCAGTGTAATGTGACCCAATTCCAATTTATTGCTCCCATGTGGCATGGATCAGATATGCTTTTGGACAATGTAAGCAGGAAAAAGATGCCTGCATTCAGATATTTTGAGACGGGACACAGACCTCAAAAATAAATTAGACATGTATAGGATATGTGCCAACGTGACTGTGTGTAGCAAGGCTTATTGGATGTTTCTTTTTTTGTTTTTAACATTGCATGTCTAACATCAAATCTTGTTGCAAAATGATACATGGTCACACATGGAAAGAAACGATAAGCATGGATGCTATCTGACAGGCGCAAAATCCAACACAGTGATCAGTTGAGGAGGTCACATGGCTTCTCAGACTGTGGGAAGAAGGGGAAAAGAATTGCAGCATATGCTTAGGATGCAATTATAGCCCTTTTTTTCTCCTCCAGCAAACTATTCACGCACTTACCAGCATAAAACATACGTCATCATCCATTGTTTTTTCAGCTAATATTTGACTCAGAAGTATCCTAAAGTGTAGTAAACCATACAAGAATGATTGTGCAATCTTTTTTGACAGTTTAGGGAAGTGTAATCACAAAAATCAAATATGGGCCACTTGATACAAAACGTGTGACTGCATGGTAAAATAAACAACAACAAAAAACAAAAATTCTGATTTTGGCAGCAAATCCAATCAGGGCATCAAACATTGTAGTGTAAATGAGTCTTCAGACTGATGACAAACAGATCACATTGATTCATCCCTTCATATTTGGTGCAACCGAGGCTGATGACCAAAAACAGTCATGCACACATTTGCACAGAGAGGCAATTTTCAAATGACTCCAACAACCCTCAAGGTTTCAACCAGGAGCTTTCTTTCAGTGAAATTATAGATGTCACCAATATGACACCATTCCAACTCTGTAAATTGACTTTTTTTATTTGCAAAAACTAAATTAATTAATTAATTAATAGAGAAATAAAACAGAGTAGGAGAACGCCCCTCCCCAGATCCTCAAACCATCTCATAAACTGTAAGATAGGCTCACACAGCACAAGTTCTGTGAAATTAAGTCACATCTAATTGGTTTTTACATTATCAATTCATTTGGTCCAGCTTTGTTTAAAGTTTTCTTTTTCTACTTTGAGGGAAAAGGTCTTTATGTACAACATCAATCCATTTAACGATGGTGGGTGGTTCTATTTTTAACCACTTCATCAAAATGGGCTTCTAACTGGCTGCCAGTAGTACAACTCTTGATTTTTTTGGTCTTTATTATTCAATGTGTCTCCTCCTAAAAATGCTGATTCAAATTTAAATGGGATATTGACATTTTTTTAATTGTTTGTGGATCTCTTCCCAGTATGGCCTCATTACCTGGTAGTCCCAGAAATATGAAAGTGGTTCCATCCATCCATCCATTGGCTACCGCTTTATCCGGGGCCGGGTCGCGGAGGCAGCAGTCTGAGCAGAGTTGCCCAGACTTCCCTCGCCCCAGACACTTCCTCCAGCTCCTCCGGTGGCACCCCAAGGCGTTCCCAGGCCAGCCGAGAGACATAGTCCCTCCAGCGTGTCCTGGGTCTGCCCCGAGGCCTCCTACCGGAGGGACATGCCCGGAACACCTCCCTGGGGAGGCGTCCGGGGGGCATCCGAAATAGATGCCCGAGCCACCTCAGCTGGCTCCTCTCGATGTGGAGGAGCAGCGGCTCTACTCCGAGCTCCTCCCTGGTGACTGAGCTCCTCACCCTATCTCTAAGGGTACGCCCAGCCACCCTACGGAGGAAGCTCATTTCAGCCGCTTGTATCCGGGATCTCGTTCTTTCGGTCATGACCCATAGTTCATGACCATAGGTGAGGGTAGGAACGAAGATCGACCGGTAAATCGAGAGCTTCGCTTTTTGGCTCAGCTCCTTCTTCACCACGACGAACCGATACAACGTCCGCATAACTGCAGACGCTGCACCGATCCGGTGGTTGGCTACCTTAAACCGAAAAGTCTCCATCAGGAATCTCTTCATGTTGTTTCTGGATGGGTGTGATAAACAATCCTGCAATGTTTTTTCCAGCAGTACTCCTGCCATTTTAGTATTACTCGGCAAATGAACACTATGGATATGTCCTTGGGCAGGACACTGAACCTCATACTGCTCCTATTGGAGTGACAGCGCCTTGCATGGCTGCAGCCTCCAATGGTGTGTGTGTGTGAATGGGTGAATGTGATGAACTATGTAAAGCACTTTGGGGCTGCTCATGCAGCTGAACAGCAAGTGAAGTCCATTTACCATTGAAATACACCAAGAAAAACTATTACATATTTTTCACCAAAATTGACTGGTAATGTCAAATCAGGAGCATTATGGTGGTGTGATGCAGTGGTTGTCCAACCCCTGGTGATACAGTCAAAGATCATATGGGTTGACTTCAGGCTGTTCCTGCAGAGGTAGTCAAAATTTGATTTTCTCATATCAAAGATCTACAAACCAAGGAAACTGGAAACATCTCGACTATCTGTGGTACTAGAGATTAAAAAAAAAGGTGAGAACATTTTATACAGCAAGAAAGGCCAGCTTGGAGACCAAGACCATTCAGTGTGGAGAATAGTATTTTTTCTTTTTTTCTCTTCAGGCAAGTAGGGTAGTACCTTTGACATATTTTGACTGGAGTCTCCTGTCTTCACAGCGAAATCCTGCCAAAGGTATGTTGAAAAATCTACTTGCCTGAAGACAGGAAAAGGGAAAACACCAACAAACTAAAAATATAATGAACTGAATTGAACTAGAACTAGAGGAAACAGTATGCAAGAGTATTCTCAGATACTGACGATCAAGAAACATGCTTCTTGGATATTTTGTGACTTTATTTTTGACTGTATGTACTGAGCTCTTCATTGACTATTAGCCCTACAAAAACTGTACATTGGTTTTATCCTGTCCAGTGCCAGCTGTGATTGGGTCCACCTACACTACTCGTCTTATCAGTTCTTGGATATTACTTGCCAGATATGTTAATTGAAGTTGATGAAGATGCCAGTGCTGTAGACTGAACATCTAGCATGAGCATGATGTTTTCCTTTAAGCATTAAAACAGGCATTTTTCAGAATGTACAACACTGTGTGTGGTTAAGGAGGTGTTGATTGCTAAAAGTATGGAAAATACTGTCAAAGAGAGATAAACAAAGTCATGCTGCTTTTTCTTGATACGTCTGACATGCAATGGAGAAAAAACCTGGGATATAAAGACATTTCTTAATGAAAGTTGCCATGGCTGAGTTCCCACACTTTATGTGAGGAGCCAGCCTGACACACATGTCGCTTTGGGTCACCACCACGGCTGTTTCCTTTCATGACTTTCACCAGAACTTTGCCTTAATTGCGCTTGTCAGCGTCAAGAAAATTAGCATAAAAAGTCAAAGGGTAAATTATTGATGTCTAAGAATGTTAGGAAGCAATCCAGCACGCCACCAATAAAACATTTAAACTATGTTTTGAACTTTGCTTGGAAAATATCATCTGTTTATTGTTGCTGTTTTTCCCGGGATGTGAGCCCGAGAGCTGTCTATAAATAGGAGCAGGAAGGAAAAATATAACAGCCATATGCACAACATGGATGGCTAACGCTTGTGTTTTTATAGTTTTGTGGGTGTTGTTTTGACAAACTGCAGTCGAATCACCAGAAAGCATGTATAATCAGAATTAGAGGGAGCAAAAGCCTAGAATATCGCCAATGTGAAACACCTATTTAAATATCTCATTTGTAAAACTGCTATAGGCTGTTATTCAGATTGTATAATGGGCAGAACACAAGATAACAATCTTCAGAATATCAAAATGCTATTTAAAAAAAAAAATACACGGGCACAGCAGTGAGAAAGTGAATGGAAACATAAGCTTGTTCTTATCAATGCGGTACAAGTCTGCACTTAGTTAGAGATAAGGATTTTCAAGAAACGGTACATTGTGGTGTAATTCTCATTCCTCCCGAAATGTGTTCAAGGTGTAAATCATGTCTGGAAGTTGAAATTGAAGTTTTAGTGACAGAGAAACACACAATCATATAAATGTCCATTGAAGCTAATCCAGCAACCAAATATTCAGGATTTGGGATTTAAACACAGAAAACTGCCACTGTACTGTATTGTGAGCTACTGTACATGTCCTATGATGGCTTGTGCGCAGTTCTGCACTGCGGTCTGTTGGGGTGGAGGACAAGCACCTGGGGAAGTTCGTTGTCTCGAGTGCCTCGCGCAGATTTAGAATGACAATCAACGGCCGTCCGTATTCTGTTTGAGGACATTTATCACAGAAATTTACATAATTACGTGAAATGTGTTTTCTGCAGAGGACACTTGCTCTGTGCCTGCAGGCAGCTCATGACAAAAAGTGCCCACATCATAGAAACGTGCATTTTTATCTTCTCAGAGGTGTTGCTCCTCTCACCTTCTAAAACTATCTCTTTATCAGAAGGCATTGTCTTCACCAGGCTGCAGGCTGAGCTCCTGCAGCCCATCTTGTCCCTCGTCTCACAGGTGAACCTTTCATGAGGTGGATATTGTGCATATTCTATGGGCAGATGAATGGCTATCTCTTTATTTTAAAGTGAGCTGTTCTTGAGTGGCACTTCTGTCATGGATTGCAATCTATGCAGCTTTTAACCCATGGAGCATCTTCTCTTACATAGATGAATATATCCATAATAAATGCATGCACGTATATGTGTACATATCTGTGCATTTATGTACGTATAATATAGAAAAACGGCCAATTTCATATATGTCACATATATTAAAAACCCATATCAAAACCTATATTAAAACATATATGTTTATATAGGTTCTTTCCATGTGGGTGATTACTATTATAATCATTGTTGTTGTTGTTGTTGTTGTTGTGGGACAGCTGAAAGACATGAATTGTCTTTACATCCATCCATCCGTCCATTCATCTATGTCAATTTCTATTTTTGTATTTTTAAAGAACAAAAGATGGTCTATATTTGAAATTTCATGTGCAAAAGTCAAATCAGCAGTTGCTCATGGGTTCCCCGCCTGGGGTGAGGAATTTTTTGGTGGAGGGATTTACACCATTCAATGAATATAAGACACTTTCTACAATTGTTTATACGCTTATATGTTGATGGGAGTGTGCATGCCGGTGATTGACTACACTGGAACACAGAGAAACAGTCTGCAGCCTTTCTTGAGTGCGAACCAGGGAACTGCCAAGTTCAACATGTTGGTATCCAGTGGTGTGGTTAGCACTCACTTATAAAGCCACAGTTTGAATCCAAGCCTCCTGTGGAGTATCTATGTTCTCTATGTGCATGTGTGGGGATTTTACACAGGTACTCAATAGTTTATGTTCATATCCAAAAGTTTGAAATTAAGTTTTAGTGACACATTCAATGGGAAAAACTATGAAAACCATTGTATAAACTGTGTTGATTTCCTATGAGAACATATAATACTATCATATATTTCTGTGTTTGAACAGTATGTGAGAGCTGCTCTGACTGAATTTAATTAAGATGTGTAATTACAGGAAGGTAGTGCACTCTCGAGATCAGGCAATACAAAGTCTTGTCATCATGGGCATGGCAACAAGGCTAACGAACTCAAAGTAAAATATCATGTTGGAGCAGAAATGAGCTGCAGCTTCGGCGCTGCCAAGGCGCCGTACGCTCAGTTAGAGGTTGGAGTCTAAAAAGCGTTGCTGCAGAAAAGCCAAGCTGCCCGGGGCACAAATATTCTTAAGTGGCCTTGGTTAAAACGTCAGCCATATATCCCAGGACACTCTCGTGGAAGATGCTCAAACTAAAACATTTAATTTGTAGGCAGGCCACCAATTTTGTAATGTGTTCGCATCCAGAGGCGATCATTCATTCGACTCAGCATTGGTGTCATGCTCAGAGCACACATGGCATCAGACATGACATGCAGCATTTACTTATTGCATAATAATCAGCATCACAATATCATCATGATCACCCACATCAGTGGTACAGGGAATAAAGACAAGAAACTTTGAATGTAAAAACAAATGAACTTGTTGGGTTTGTGTACAAAGAATATTTAGCAATGCTGTAATTGACAAAGGTAGTGAGAGGACGGAGTGTGATTAGTTTCATTGCTAGATATTGACTATATAGAAATTAATGAGCTGGCAAATAAATGTAATTTTGTACAAGCACAGCAATGAGCAGAAAGCCTTTCTCCCACAGTCTTCTTCAAACACCCAGCACTACCATATTATGGGCAAACCCAAACAAAGGGAACCAGCTGCTGTCACAACAGTGTTGTAAAATTGCTTCTCCTATCAATAGATGCAATGTTGTGATCTGTGCTCTGTCACTTTTGTTGCTGAGAAAAAGTCATTAAGACAGGATGTCAAGCCAAGCAACGCTCCAATGTTGCAGAGATACTGTAAGTCCAACTCAATGTCAAATATAGTTTTCAGAGGTCAATACCCCAGAGTTAATTGGGTTACTGCAGTATTTAGGTGTATATTTTACACTCCTAACTCCAGTCATCTTTTATCTGTTGTAATCCATCAATCCATACATCCATCCATACATACATACACACATTCACACATACATACATACATACATACATACATACAGAGGTCAAAGGCAAACAATTATACACTTATTCACAACTCAGTCATTAATTTCAAATGCATATTTTTGGATTGTGGGAGGTAACCAGAGTATTTAAAAAAAACAAACAAACAAACACCCATGCTGAGTGAGAACATGCAAAGTATTCACAGAAACACGTTAAAACAGACTAAATCAGAGAATTTTAGCAGTATGAGGTATAGTGCACTACACTGCATGATGTGTTATTGATAACATAACATGATCAGTGAAATATGAAAAAAAAAATGTATTCTTTATTTAAATACATTAAAGATCCAAATAGGCATTTCACTTTACTAAAAGGAAAAAAAAACTGACATTAATGAGAAAGGGACAACATTTCTAAAGGTTCTACTCAATTCTTTACAAATTGCACAATGAAAATTTAAAGTAAAGGAATCATATTGCATTCACCATGTACATTAATTTCCACTTGGATCAGATTTTGATTGCAAAAGTACCACGTGTATACCACCTGCAATGCCCAGGCCTGTTAGACACCCTTCAACACCCACAGAACCATCTACAATAGAAGGTCCCAAATGTTAACACTGGAACAATAATTTGCAAAACTTAAAAAAAGGAAATATGAATCAAAGATGAAGAAAGATCACTAAAACCAAAACAGTTCAAAGATGATGTTTGAATGTCAGCCGCAGAGCTTCTAATTCCCTCATTGATTTGAGTAGCACCAGTGGGGTGCCAGCACACAGCAATGGGGAAAAGCGCTTGGTTGTGTGTCAAAAGACATGAACTGGGATGAACTCGATCTGGATTTCCATGCAGTCTCATTAAGAAAGTGCACTTACCAATCTCATATCTGGACCTTCACACAGCCTCTCTTGTATGTAAGACCCCAGATTAATGAATGTAACATAATGAGAAAAAAACAGAATTTTTTATTTTTTTTGCATCAAATACAAATTGTTTGAAATCCAGGACTAAAGTCCTATATTGATCACATCATGAAATCATAACATTTCAATATTTGGCGCTAATTAGAAACCAGTTAGTAAGTGACATTTAGGCTCAGCAGGTTTCTGTTTAAGTGTGAAAAAAAAAAGAATCTCTCGATTTGAAATGAATTATTTCCACTGTGAGGAAAATTATCTGCAAACGATGTGGATTTAAACAACTGCAGATGAATCTGGGGCCTGTTCTCCCTGCAAATCAAGTGACAGAGCACAGTGATGCAACAATAAATCTCCCTTAAAAATAGAACAGTAGATCTGCAGATAACAAATACTATGTGATTTGTGGATGAAAACAGAGTCATATGTCTTTATCATAGATTTTAGATTTAACAGACAGGATGCCTGCAGGCCACAAATGTTGTTACTGTGCTTCTCATAGAGTTTCCGTCAATTGCGATTACACCAGCTGATTACAATATCTCTTAATACTTCTTTACTGCCAATTGTATTAGTTTCAAAGTTATTGCCTGAGAATTAGCTTAGATGTTAAAATGACTTACTTCATTATTCATTTGTCATGTGTTTAGACTGCAGTAGCATGCCATAGACTGTCGCAAGACAGGTTAGTTTCACCCCGCTGATGATGTGTTGTTGAAAAAGTAATCCTGCTCCTTTTAAAATTTAAATAATGTCAGCTGTTACTGATCAGCCACTGTAGCACTAAGTGAGTCTCCAGCCTTGGCAGTTTGCTTTTGGGTTTAATCATTGTCATTTTGTTTGTGTTTTTATTTAGTTTTTAGATTATTTTCTGTTTTGTTGTTATACACACATGTCAAAAAAACACTCAAGGAAACTCATGGTTTACTATTACCCCTGTTACCCCTGTTACCTCATTACCGATTGGACTGAAAACAGCCAAGGAAGCTGGATTGGAGAAATTCAAGAGGGCTTTGCAGCCCCCCCATTAATCGTTGATCCCCCCCCCCCACACACACACACACACACACACACACACACTCACCACCACCCTTGGGGGGTCGAGCCACCCTGATTGACAATCACTAACATAGAATATGGCTTCACAAAAACAATGGCCAAACTTAAAACTCAATGCATATTTTGTGATTTGTGATTGTTTGAAATCCTGTAACCTGAAGCCACACCAGACCAGCAAACATTTTGAGTCAGAAAGAGATTAAAAGGAAGTCATCATTACAGAATATAACACAGGAACTATATTTTACATATAGTGTTATGAGGTTCCTTCAACTTCACTTTTTCAATTGTACAGGGTGTGTGCTGGTGGGGGGTGTTAATAAGTTTATAATAGTAAAAAATTGGGTTTCTCAAGAAAAAAGCTTTGGAAGCTTTAGAAAGTCAAACTGGATATTTTACCAACATTGTTGATATCTCCTACCGGGGAAACATGATTAACTGTGAAGCAGTTCCATCTCACTAATGCACAGTGCAGTGAACAGTTTGTACAGGCACAGCTTCTAAATCAATATATCGTCATTTAGAGTGAACCATGTCAGTTTTAACCCACCACATCTGCTCCAGGGCTAATTCTTTATGCGTGGGGAAATTTGCATTCCTGCAACAGCAAGTGGCCAGTAATCAGTAATAAAAGAATTGCAAAGAAAAAGAAAATGAACAATACATATTATGTATGAAAGACAATAACCACAGTAACAATACCAAGGTAATGACCATGATATTGGTTTGCATTCATAGTGATTGGGAAATATACCAGAGATGATGTTATTGCATGGACTAAATGAACAACATATGTAAATTGCACCTAAGAGAAACAGCAATGGACATTAAAAAGTGCACTGTTTCAGAGTGGGAGACATGTGGGGGGGTGTTACTGAGGGCAGTGCTGGCTTTACAGTCTCACAGCTGTAGGGAAGAAGGACAAATGATATTGCTCCTTCACACACAAAGGCCCCGTCTACACAAAAACATTCCAATTAAAACACATAATTTTTGCATTTTTATTAAAGAAAAGTTTCATGTTTACCAATGGCCGAGCATTTCCAGAAAGTGTCGTATTTATACGACGACAGAGCCCGAGCATTTTCGTAAAGTTTCACCTTGAAACTCTTTTCAAAAACTGTTTTCAGTGACTTGGAGTGCCGTTGTCATGTTAACAGACCCCAGAGTGCAACAAAAGTTTTGCCTTTTCACTTGAAAACGTTGCCATGTCAACAGGCCCTTAGGGTGAAGGACTTCTTCCTTGCAGTCCGGGTGTCTTTCATGGGGTGGGAGTCACGGTTCTTTGAGAAGACAGCTTGGCCACCATTCTCCTCTCTCCCACCACCTCCACCAGGTTCTTAACAGAGCAGATCGAAGCATCATAAGGACCGGGGCCCATATGTCGCCCTCGAGCTCTGCTTGATCAACTTTAGAAAATACTGAATCAAATGAAAAAGCACTCTTTTTAGTTGCTTCATCACATCTAAAATGATCCCTTTATTCACCTTATTGGCCATTATAACACTATTAGTTGTGGCTCGCACCTTGGGTAGCAGAGTTAGCAACTTTTACCTCACAAAATTGATGTCTCACAGTGGGAAAAAAAAGTTTTCATTTACTTAATTTAACTTGAAATTGAGAAAAATGAATGATTCCCAGACAAAGAATGAAACATACTGAGAAAAAAGTGACCCAGAGTGACAATACCTCATAAAAATTCAAGTCAAATTACATATCAACCTTCAATAGTAGTGCTATTTCTTTCATGTGGCCCTTTGGGGAAATGAGTTGGTCACCCCTGCATTAGAAGATGGCTGATGCCATCACAGTGTCATAGAGGTTTTGTATAAGGTGTTTTTATGCAAATGCTAAGGGACATGAGTTATACAGTATGTCATCAAAAGTGCAGTATGAATGCAATGCAGAACAGCAAAAGTTTTTAAATAACAAAGAATAATTATGTAGGTATTGCTTAACAAAATCAATATGACCAAAGCAGAGACAGACCATGTGGCTTTTACACAGCAGGATCCTCATCAGTGCAAATTCTCTCTGGTCCCACTAAACTGGTGATCCAGGTCGATTTGCACTTACCCTTTATTAAACCCAATCTGCTGCACCTGCAACTCAAAAGCCTGACATCGGACCTTCACCCTCACCGCCACATTCCGCTGCCCTCCTGAAATACCGATGGTAATCGTAGGGTATATTCACACGAGTGTCTGCCAGCTCTGAGAGAACCCAATGCCAACGTCTAACTTTCTTTAATGTCGACTGCAAAAACAACAAACAAAACACTTAGCGATTGCCCAGCTATTATGTAGTGCGGTTTAAGAGGTAGAATTTGATGAGTGGTTCAAACCACTTTTTTTTCACAGCCTTTAATTACAGATGAAGGAATCGAACAGTGTTTTGATATATACCTTCAAATCCACTTATGGGACTTTGATTTAAAAGACATTCCAAAGACAGAAGATCCATCTATAAAACACAAAACATAATTATAAAATAAATTCCTGCACACAGGGAAGATTGTGAAAGAAAGTGCAGAAACCGAGTTTTCTTTGTATCAAGAGTATGCAAATATGTGGAGTGACTACATGTGCCTGCATCATCTTTTTCAAATCTATATAGAGCCACTTGCGGTTGCAAATGAATGGGTAAAACTCTGCAAATTGCTTTAACGTTTCCCACAATGAGCTGCTGAAGTGAAAGCCCAGCGAGGTCCTTAAGGGACTAAGTTATGGTCCATCAGCTTGGCTATAAAAATTGCTGCCACGGGCTGCATTTCGGATAGTGGTGAAAATACGACAGACACTGTGAGACAAATCACCACAAAACACTGTACGTGCATATGCATCTATTTGCTGGCAAGCGTTAAAACAAAACATAAACCACTATAGCAGGTCTATGAATAAATTAATGTATTCCATGAAATTGCCATGTGTCTAAGGGATTTCCATCCCCTCAGAAATAGAAGTAAATGAATTGAACATTGAGTACCTCTCCAAAGTGTATATGAAAATATGTTTATCCATATTAAACACAGAGATTATAGCCGGATTGTTCTCAGCACACTGCATGCATGTATGATTTATGGGTAAAAATATCAAAGTCAGGCTGGAATTTGTGAATTTAGAGTGGAGCCATGTTTTGACGAACAGGGACTTGCAGCTGATAATGCACAGCCACAGTTTGTTGGGGGCATTGTGTGGGATTGAAACAGTTTCATCTTATAGTTAATTAGAAACAACAAAATGTAGAAGTGTAGTGGATAGCATCTGGATTTCTATTCAATCTAAGGCCTGAGGATTCCTGGGGGATTTTACATGTTCTCCTTGAGTGGGTTTTCTCAAGATATTCTAGCTTCCTCCCATTATATGCAAGCAGATGGTTGTTAGGTTAATAGGTATTATTACATTTCCCATAGGAATCTGTTCGTGTCATCAAAGTGTGGTGCAGGAATTCTCTGGGGGTCACCAGAAAGTGATCAGTGATATTTTATTTCCCTGCGCATCCAATATTGGAATTTTTTTTAAGAAATCACGATAGAAAAAGAGGGTGAACACAATTTAGTGCAGAGGCCACATAGAGCCTAATTTCATCCTGAGTGGGCCGAACAGGTAAAATAGTGCCATAATAACATTAAAATTTAAACTTGAGAATGTCTGTATTTTACCAAAACCAAACAATTACTAGCAAAAACTAATACAATGTCAGAATAAATGGAATGTTAATGAAACCTTCTGGTGCAAAATACAGTAAAATGTCCACAAAATGTCTCCCACCACTGTTGCAGTACACATATTTCTACAAACTGCAGTGGTTGAACCCCTGCATGATAAGCTCCAAGCTTTTTGAGGTGTCAATTTTTTCGCAATATCCACAAATCCATGCGTAAGTCATAATCCCTAATTGTCAGTGTGAAATAGTAGAAATGAATAAATAAACTCACCCTGACAGCATGGCTTCGAGGCTTGTTTGATAGGTGTAGCTATCTTTCATGGCAGCATCTCCCATATCTTAACGTAGGCTTCATTGTTGTGTTGTGCCTGTTACCTAAATACATTTGTTATAAAATATATTACAATTTGCTGAGTGGATTGGTGGAGTGTATTGGAGCCTTGTGCAGGCCGGTTTTGTGCCCACAGGCCTTATGTTTTGACACCCCTGCTCCAGATCTGGGTAACATATCAAATCCTGAATTGATAAAGATGTTAGAAATTTATACAACAAGCTTTATGTCTTTAAGGATACATGTTTAGTTATTGTGCATGAGACTCGGTCTCCCTGATTGTGCTTGTCTTAACCTGGTGTCTGTGGTAATTGTTGAGTGTCTTTTGTGTCTTTTGGTTTCCGGTCTGTCTGTATTCCCGTCTCTTTAGCTCTCCAGTGTCTCAGTCTGTATTTCTGTTTGTCTTTCCAGCAATGCACTTGTATGATCTACATATTCAATGATTTCAGTCATGAAGATTTTTGGTTTGTGAAAATGAGCTGCTGCTCCACCAGTGGCAGTGTCTGGCATCCTGAGATCTCCTCTGAGCCAAAAGTAACACTTTATATTATTTAGTTTCCATCAACATGCTATGAAGATAAAATTAGTACTGGAGCATGTTCAAGGTTTCATGTTTTCCTGTTGCATTAAGTAGAAACTCAGTGACTCACTGCTGTGATACCTGCAGAAAGCCGGTTGGCAGTGTTGCACTGAAATAAAACCAAGGTCTTCTTTGAAGAAGCCATTGTCTGAAAAACAGCCTATAGTGCTCTTAAACCTGTTTACAGTGTATTAGTCGGTATCAGTGGAGCCTTTAAAGATGTACAAGTCACTCATGCTCTGTGCGCTCCTGTGGCTTCTTGAGATCATGAATGCAGGCTTTAGATCCATACCCTTATAACGAGATTAGTGTTCCCACTCTTGTCTCGCCTGGAGGAAGCAGCATATGTGTTTTCCACGACTTTAGAAATGTAATCCGTCGAACCACAGGACACTTCACCTCAGTCACCTCTCAAATTAGTTTAGGCTCACATAAAAGCAGTATTTCCTGCTCTTATTTTTTTATGTTTTTTCCCTATATGGTTGTGTTGCTTGAAGTGATGATTTATTTTCAGAGATAATGGATTTCAGGAGTGTTCCTGAGTCTATAAAGCAATATTTGCCACCTGACTATGCCTTTTTTGAACAGTTTGTGATCAAACAAATGGCTATTTTTTTTCCAGATTGCTGAAATATTTTAACGTTATTATTTATAGTGGAGAAATGTAATGGAAATGTTTCACAATTCCCTCTCAGTCTTTCATAGACTGGTGCAACTTTCATTTTCTTTCACTTTGAAAAACTTTTCACTCCCAGTCATGATACGGATTCAGAATCATCTTTATTGTCATTATTAAAACCATCAAATTATACGTGCAACATTATGAATATATAAATGGAGATAAAACTGAATAATATAACGATTGAAAAATATGAATCGAACACACTACAGCCACTTATTACTCTTTCATTTAATTCATTTCCATTACAGCAATAACTTTTGTTGCCCCTAACATTACTTTTTGGGGATAATTTTCAGGTTTCTATGGTCATTTATTGACTTTTACAGCTTTGAATTATATCATGAATCATTTTCATGGTGCTATTCTCAATAATACACAGGATAGAGGTTAAAATTTGCACATGTTTGTGTTCAGTCAGGCTGCACTGATGCCACTTTTTTGAAGGATGAGTACAACTACTAACTTACCGATTCACTGTACTATATGAGTACTTATTAAATGCTATAAAGCGTAATTCATGCTCGAGATGCACAAGATACATGGAGGCTGTAATTTGGTTTCGGGTATCAATATTGGTGCATTACTATTATTGTGTTTTTACAAATGTCTACTTACTTCAAAACAGGTGGTACAATTACAACAACTTAACAAATGCTGCGGCATGTGCAGCAAACACAATTCTGAAGCTTGCCCTTACTGTAAAGCATTCCATTGTGGATAGGGGATCAGTTAAGAGCAAGCACACTTGGAGACAGTTCACACAGCCCACTGAAAGTGAATGAATTTATGTTCTATTAGAGATGCAAAGGCAGGACCTGGTGCAATTACACCACGACAGGACTCGCCTTTCAGCCAGAGTGACGAGGCAAATAATCAATCCCTGCTTATCTTGCCTCTTGTCACATGACTGGAACGGCAGTCAAGGGTTTGCTTTTCCTCTCAGAAGTCTGATACTGATGCACGGCCCGACTGGGAGTTATAAGCTGTTGGCTCTCCGGTCAACACATTCACAGGCCCCTGCGATGGGAGGACATCAATGTTTGATGCCCACAAGCCGAAGGCTCCTGCTCTTTCTGTGACTCAGAAAATGAAGCGTCCTGCAAACATGCCAGAATCACATCGAGGGCAGTGAGTAAATAGCGATACGCGTTGGGCTGGCAGTTGGAAGTTGGGACTGTGGGCACGGCGTTGACTGGAAGCGTGCCCTGCAGGGGGTCTCACAACTTGACGATTCACTGTTGTTGCACTGGCGCTTCATTTACCAGCCACTCACATGAAAGGCAGAGATTTTATGTATAATGAGCGCCATCGTTTCAGGCTGTCTTCTTCTGGTTATCATCGGAAATCCACTCGCGCTTCCTCCCACACAGGGTGTGATCTCAGCATTTGTTTGACTCACACAGACAAACAGTTGCCATCAGTGGCATCTGGGAAACATCTGTGCAACCACTGTGCTGTTTATCACTTACTAGTAGTGTGGGTTTGCTAAAATAAGTAACAGTTTGCCTTCTTTTGATACATTGCTTCAAAACCACAGATGAGTAATTTCCCAAAGTTCAGAGAAGTGATATCTACCTACATTCTTGGCCAATTAAGTTTAGCTGAAATTGTGCTACTATTATAGCATCGGAGCATCAACCAGCAAATCATGAGCAAAGAGAAAATCAGCACCGATAATGGGAACAGTAATAGAGGCGATCACAAAGTCCCACTTTAACTGGCGTCCGTGGAAACATACAGTTGCTGACCTACTGCCAAAAGATGAGATGGGGGAATCGTTGGCCGTGCTCAACGGAGGTCCTGTGTCCGTGCCGGCTGGAGGGAGGAGGCTCAGCTGCGAGCCGGAGTCCACCAGAAAACGCTTCCCTGACACCGAGTCTTTGACGAAAAGCAGCTTTAGTTTTACAAGCCTGCCACTTAAACACACCACTGAATGGAAACGTTAACACCAGAATGTCAGGTGTCAGGTTTGCAGGTTCTAATCTCACGGTTCAGCAGCAACTGAAAACCAAACTGCATACTACTGCAAATGAAAGCTTGGATTTTCTTTTTTCGCCATAAAATGTGTCTTTTAATAACACTTCATGTGAAAGAACTTTAATCAGCGTGTGTTTACATAGGTTGCCATTGGAAATGCCTTTAGAGATGCATTCCATCATTCTACGCCTCCCTTCCTCCTGATGTAGCTTTGGAATAAGACACATCCAGAAATAAAGTGAAAGGAACAGAAATTCAGAATGTAATGCTCAAATGTTGAAAACTTAGACCCAAGCTCATTATTATTATTTTTTTTTTCTTCTCTATGGCCACTTCGGGGCTCCGAACTATTGCAAGACGGATGTGAAAAAACAGTACAGTGACAAGGAGATGCAATATTTTCTAGCTCTTTGGTCTTGTCCGATACACAACCCTTGAATACAGTCCGTCTCCTCATTTCTGTAAGTGCGCTATTGTGGCGGTTGCTAGGAGCCAGGCCTCTCACCCAAAGGACTCTGGGTAAAGGGGCTTTTGTGGGCTGTACCAGTCCAGTTCTGTGTTCGCTACAATAAAGACGTGTTCCAAGATTCAGCTCTGCCTCATCCTTCGTCTTGCCACACTATCAGCGCTACATTAGTGAAATCAGTCACGTGCAGCATTTTAGAGTGATGCAATAATATGGCTCTCACTTGGCTCCAATGAAAATGGAAAAGCAACTGGTTCTTTGGCGGTACTAATTAAAGAACTGTCCCTGAAACTCCGGCTCTGAACTAGCACCTTGTTCTTTCTGGTGGAAAAGCCCTAAATGAGAAAGTTACTGCCACACGGTTCAGCACCCTGGACAGGGCACGAACTGGATGTGGGAATTTGATGCATTTGAACTTACGACACATAGATTTTTTTTCACACCTTCAAAAGAATTGAGAGCACAGTGCTTACAGGGTTCCAGCTGGCGGCGCCACTGCCTTCACAAACAATGGACTCTATGCATCCAACATAATTATTTCTGCATGTGGTGAGTAAGTGCTTCATGGCATCATGACGAAGATTAATCAGCGATTAATTTGAGGGAACAATTTTCAAGTCTATCACTGTTTGAACAAATAAAGTAAGGGCGTTATTAAGATAAATTAGGTACGTAAAGTATGTTGTTTATACGAAAGACTGTGCAAATGACAATGTTTGAAGTCCTGTAGTAACACTCTGTTTCAAGAGATGGTGTGACGAGAAGGCATGAAGAGAAAAAAAACTAGTAAGTTATGATTTTCAACTGAAGACGCAAAACTCCCATTGTGTTTTGTGAGGCCATTTACACAACAATCGTGCTTCGAGCCACTAAAAACCCAACTTTTTGAAAACAGCTCCCAAAGTGGAACTTCTTAAAAATGCCCCGACTCCCTCGTCATTCAAATGTGGGAAAGCCAGGTCCCTCCAGAGGTGCAGCAAGAACTTGTATGACCGGGCACTGTTATTCTGCATATTACTACCATGACTGCATGTGGACAAGACTTAAGATGATTTTTTAAATGGATGCATGCATTTTGTTAAAGCTTTAAGCTGAAAGTTAACTTTAATCTTTCATTCCAGTTTCTCACCGCAGCCAAAGTGCAGCATTACAAAATTGTAAGCTGATAATTCAGGACCCGGCCTCCTGCCACTAAAATCATTGTAACTTCACCCCCAGGAAGCTCTTGTCAATATTTATTGGCAATCTACCAACATACACAAAAACTATCATCAATGTGCATTTCCAGCAGGTCTGTAAGAACATTTA
The DNA here is from genome assembly GCF_963422515.1 of Blennius ocellaris. NCBI lineage: Eukaryota > Metazoa > Chordata > Actinopteri > Blenniiformes > Blenniidae > Blennius > Blennius ocellaris. Next base: position 17,862,383 of record NC_137664.1, on the reverse strand, counting down.
ACAAACTGTAGAATCAAACTTAAGTACCCGAGTCAATATTTACCTACATCTGCAAACAAACAGCCACTGAGAGGCTGCTGAGGCCAGTTACAAAGACATACTGTATTTGGAGAAGTATTTTTTATTTTTTTTATTATTAATTTACACATCCCAGTCTTCACATTCAGCAAGTAATGAAACCTTGGTCAGAGGGCTATTGATGATGACTGAAGTGTGTTTGATAGGGTCCACGGGAGTCCTGTTCAGCACTACCACAAACAGATTCTGCTGAGCACCAATCACACAGAGCCAGCAAGGGTCCGGCCCCCCGCAGAGAAAAAAAACCCCACCCTGACTCATGCAATCAATGTAGACATAAAGTGCATTGTGGATGCCCCGCAGCACAGACAGAGAGGTCAAACAGGGATGGCCTGCTATGACTGCTATTACTGGCGTATGACTCAGCCGAATTCTCACATGAATGTGGAGTGTTCATGCAGCGACAGATACACCCTCATGTCAGCCGGAGTCATCCATCAGTTAGGAATGAGTGATATAGACTGTCTTCAGCAAGCATGAAAAAAATGTATTGGACAGTGACAGTCAAAACTTGAAGAATCTCAATTTGTTGAGGTTCTGGAGAAGCGCTTCACAAAGTAGTCCCTACATTGAGTTGACCTTTATGACTTTCCTTGCCAGGTTTTGGGCAGTGTTGTCAATTCCCATTACATAAGATGGAAATCAACTAAACTCTCATTTTCAGGGTTCTCTCTATGAATTTTCAGCAAGGTTTAAGTTGGGGCTTTGCTTGGGCCACACAAGGACAGTGAGATTGCCCCGAAGCCACTCCAGCATTGACTTAGCTGTACGCTTTATTTCACTGTCGCGCTGAAAGGTGAACTGTCGCCCCCAGTCTCGGGTCATGTGCACTCTGGAGCCAATTTTCTTCAAGGACCTTTCTGAATTTGGCTGCAGTCATCCTTTCCTGAGAGACACCCCCTATAGCATGAAGCCGTCCATTGTGCTTTGCCACAGGGGCAGTATTGACAGGTCCTACTTCAGGTCTTTTCACTCATTGTTTGTGGAAGTATACCTACATTATTAAAGTTTTGATTTAGTGGAAGATTACATTCATTTAACAACTATTCTGGCCAATTTAACAGTTATTGTTGCTGTCTGCAGAAAGCCCCTTTGATTTCGAAAATAGTCCGGTGCAGAAGGCATAGTGGGGGAGTATTTTTAGATCCATCCAACAATGAATCAATTTGATTCAATATTCCACAGAAAGACTTCTGTCACTAGAGACACATTTCTTGTACAATTAAGCCTAACATTCATCTGATTCATCTGACCACGATTTGAACTGCCAGTGCTGCTAAAACAAAATAGAAAATAGAAAATGTTTGTTGGTTTTTGTTTTCCCTGCACCAAAATATGAGATATGACAGCTAAAACAAGCCAAAAAAAAAAAGAAAGAAAAGTGATGATTGTGTAGTAGGGAATACAATCACTTTTTCTTCCTTAATCGTATTTAAAAGAAGCCAAAAGAAAGAGGCATTCATTTCTGCTTTGCTTTTCTGCTCCGAATTCATTTATTTGAACAACAAATTGTCACTTAGTCTTGGCCTTTTGAATATCATGCCGTTTAGTTTTAGTCTTATTTTAGTTATCTGAAAGCTTTTTAGTATAGTTTTAGTCGACTAAATCCACGATGGTTTTCGTGGACTAAATGTTTCTCCAAATATTTAGTCAGTGGAAATATCCATCAGTCTGTTATCGAATGGCATTCAGGTTTCAATATGTAAGACAGACACAGATTTAACATTTGTAATACAAAGCCATGTATTTAATTTTGAATATCAAATACATGTTCATGGCATTTTCACAAAAGATAATCTCACATATATTACAGTCTTGGTTAAATTATACACCTTTACAGATGTTATTGCACCTTTCTACACCATTTATAACACTTTACAACCACTACCTAGTTACACTCAGCCGATGGTCGTCTTTGTCATCCGAGCTTATCAGTATTTGCGACAGTGAATAAAGGAGGAAGAAAATATATTTTTTTGTAACTCTCTCTCTCTCTCATCATATGTATTTGAGCACATTGAATATCAATGTCAATCACAACAGTCCAGAGGTAGTTTCCTTTAGCTTCTATTTTATTCAAAGTTTAGCTGAAACACGGTTGTTTATCTGATAAAATAACCTCAGTGTGTGTGCTTACCTTCACATGTATTTCTGGATGAGTAGTCTGTCAATGTTGTTTCAAGCTGGTGGAGTTTTCCCCAGGGATTTTTGCTCCATGTGGTTTACAAACGGTATTCTGGTCCTTGTTGTCACATGTGACAAATGTCATATGTGTTGTCATAAGTGTGACATTGGCAATGTTCACACTACAGGTCTTGATGCTCAATTCTTATTTTTTGCTGGTGTCCGATTTTGTTGTGTTAGCATTCACAATACATTTAAAACTGGATGGCACCAGGGTTGCCAAATGGGACTGTTTCCCGCTCAAACAACGTAAAACCCAGGCACTTCAATTAAAACCATCACAAATCTAAGCCTGGGTAGGAATCATGTTAAAACCGGAAAACTATTAGATATGTAAAATGGAACATGCCATAAACACACAAATGCAATAAATAATAAATAAACAAAGTTATAAGGTAAGAGAATTCAGCTCCCCAATAGGGTGTTTCACGACACAACTCTGTAAAGCTTCCCACCCTTGCCTCAGAGACGTAGCTGCGTTTATGTGGAATTGTGCAGCCCAAACGCAGAGCAATATTGGTGTTTTTTCAAATGCCTGGGTATGTGTATATGTGGCCTGAATTAACTGAGACTGCATTAACATAACAATATTTTCAAGTGTGCAGCAGGAGATCCTTGTTTCCCTGGGTTTTCAGGGCCCAAAGGCGTGGCCACAGTTTCTCTTCTCACCATTATATGAGCCCAAAACCAAAACAACGACATACACACAACACTGCTTTCGCCTCCCCAGCAGCCAAGTCCACTTCGTAGAGCTGCTGCCATCCCAGGTCAACCAGATCTCCTTTATCATGCTCGGATGCTGTCTTTAAGGCCATGCAGTCCCTTCTATAGTGCCACAGCCATAGTGCCACAGCTGTTCTTCACTGCGCCTGTCGTCTGCCCCCCCCCAGGCCACACAGCCCTCCCTTCTTCTTTGTGCTCCACCTTTAAGTCCTCACGCTTGTAATTAGTCTAATAATTAGTCTCTGATGAAACTCAGGTGTCTTGAACGACGTCGCATCTATAACGTGAAACACAAAATGTTTGAGTTTGGTTTGTCTGGTTACACGACAATTCTCTGCGTGCATGTGTGCGTGTGGTTTCATGACAAAAACAAACACCCACTATTGTCCCATCCTATAAATCACATTGTTTTTAGAGTTTCTTTTAGTTCCATGTAAACAGACATCGTTTTAAAAATGTTGCCTTTTCAACTTGAAACTTCTCTGAAATGAAAATGCAAAATGATGCATTTTCACTTGAAACATCGTATGAATGGAGGGAGAATCATGAACTTGCATAAGATAGAATAACTTAGCAGTTCTAAATTTGTTGTGGGAACATGGTGAAGCCTTGCTCACATTTGTATCCACTGAAAATAATCTGTGGTTTGACTGAAATGAGTTCATTTGAATATTGGCCTGTTCACAGATGAAATGCTTGATCTGGCATCATGTTGTGAAATCATCTAATTTATTAATAACTCACAAGCTTGAAGTCTCTCGCCTTGTTAACAGAAATTACAGTATGTTATCTCACCAAGCTGATTACAGTATACTGTTATTTTTATCAGCCCACTGGGAAATGTCATTAAGCTTTACTAAAACATGCTGTATTGAAGTTGCTCATTTCTCCTTTCATTTTTCACACATTCAAAAACATACTATACCTCCCACAGTTATCACAATTGAAATCGTATCTACATGCAATGTGTTTTTCATATTGAAATCACAGATTGGAGTCATGTGGGACTATTACCTTGTTCTCTGTAGGAATAAATGTATGAACAATGATCGAGTTTGTGACATTAAATTACTGATATTTGAAATCAAGGTTGACATTTCTTTTAATACAATACTTGAACTGCTTGATAAACTTGAGTGTAGACCATCCATCAACCTGATTTTCATCTCAGCATGAACTGAATTGCTCTTTGTAATCAACATAATCTATCACATTACCGATCTCAAGCTGTAATAAACTGTAGAGAGTTGTACTCCAATCCCATGGTCAACAACAGTTGGATTCCTACCTCCACCTGTCCGTTTGCCCTAGGGCAAGACACTGAAGTGTGGAAAACAAATTCTATCCAGAGTTAATCACCATATAATCACTGAACCCGCTGGAAGGTCCAAAAATCCCATTTTTCACAATCACCTTAGGAGGAATAGACTTTTTGTTTGTTTTTTTCCCCATGACCATGAGCTGGAATGTGGGCTTTCGCTCAATTACTTGCTCACTGGCAAACTTAATTACTGTTTGCTGGCTTCCATTTAATTCTTGACTCATCCACTTTTAATTCCCATCAAAATTAATGAGATGAGGGGAAAACGAGGGGTCAGCTCAAGTGGAGGCGTCTCCAGGTGAGCACCTGTATGGAAGTGGAACGGACACAGATTTAATGGTACCAGTGAGGAGAAGAGAGGTTCGGGTCACATCTTTGCACTTCTGAAGTGGCTTTCTGTGTTCGTTTGGGAATTCAGCAGTAGCAGTAAAAAAAAAAAAAAAAGAGAGAGAGAGACAAAAAAAAACAACTAAAATTGCTCCTTCTCTGAGTGCTACTTTAAAGGTCAGAGACTCATAATGTGTGTTAATGCACACCGACATGAGGTGGGGGGCCGTATTGTGTTCATAAGACAGAAGTAGAAATGCCACGAGTAGAAACTTAACATGAGTTCTTCCTCTTCTGTGTTTAATATTATTTCATTTCAGCATGGGGTCCTCATGTTAGCCAGGGAAACCAATGGCCACTTGTTCCTTCATGAAGAAGCACTCAACCATCAGCATCAAAAATCTGCATCACAGCTTGAGAATTAAAGAAAAAAAACTCTGCATCTGTAGCATCTTTTCCTCTCCCTCCATTTACATTTCCTCCCACTTCTCAGAGATATGCAAAGAATTCTGTGTTTATGTTTTCATGTGGCGTAGCTGACATCCTTTGGGGGTCTCTACAATATCTGTTCTCGCAACAACACCAAAAACAATGAAGTCAAAGCTGCTTGAAATAGAACCACAGCCAGGAAAAGAACAGCATACAAATTGTGTGTGTGTGTGTGTGTGTGTGTGTGTGTGTGTGTGTGTGTGTGTGTGTGTGTGTGTGTGTGTGTGTGTGTGTGTGTGTGTGTGTGTGTGTGTGTGTGTGTTTCTTTCTCTGTTAATAATGCTCCATGCCAGTGTAGCACATTCAGATTAAAGACGAACTGTAACCTGGGAAAAGTAGAAACAGAGGTGACAAATATAATGAAGAAAAGAAAAACTGATCCAAAGTATAACAACGGAAATGCCTTCTTGACTCTCAAAAATGCACAAAAACGGGAAGAGAAAAGGTCATGTATCCTCGATCAATCATTCAAGCGTTGAAGCAGAGTGTAGTGGGTAATGAGGATTGTTATCTCAGATTCAGTGGCGAGAAACATGCTGGAGTGAAAGGTATTGTGTACCTTAGTTGACACGACAACGCATCATTTTTCATTTCATTTCAGAAAAGTTTTACATTCACACAACACCGCTTTGAAAACATTGTCCGTTAACACACGCACACACTTCGATGCAGAAAACAATAGCTATAGACAATAATAAGAACGAGTGCACAGATCTTTGTATGGGAAGACAACGAAGTGAGATTGTTTTTACAGGTGACTCTCACAACAACAAAAAAAACCAAACTATCTAGTCCCTGAAGAATGGAATGGGAGTCACTGTTATTTTCCAATCTACTCGTGCATGTGCAGAAGAACTATTTAACATGCGTGTGTGCTGGAGTAACTTTTGTTTTTTTAATGGTGTTTTCCACCTTTTAGATGGAGATGGGTCAGTTAGTGTGTTTTTCAAGAGGTTCCACCTTGGGAGCTGTTCCTTAGGCTTGTGCTCTGAGCACCATTGTGTAAAGAGACAACAAAGGTTTGCCTTCTTCACTTTAAAGCATTTTTATGTACACCAGGTAGAAGTTTCTGAAATTAAGCATGTAAGAAACATTTAGAAAAAAATATTACCAGTAACCAACATTAACATATTACACACTTTCCACTTCAACTTCCCTCCTAATCCAATAACATTAATGTGTCCTGCAGATCAATTACCAGCTGACTACTTTTTTATAGATGCTAGCTCGCTAATATTTTGTTGGAACTCTCCCACTGTGTCACAAAATCTTTTATAAAATGTACTTGCTGAAATAAAAAAAAAACCTTTCGGTTCCAAGAGAAATGGCTCACTGCTTCTATGCTGAACTTCCAAGTGTCTGACTGTATCTCTAGTGATGTCATGTGTATTAAATCATATACTGATGACTCAAAGTCCAGGCTTTTTTTTTTTTTTTTTTTTTTTCAATTTAGTAAGTACATTTAATGTGTGAATTTATTTATTTAATTCTGTATGAACATGCATTGATAACATCTGCACCTTTCTAACTTTCTGATCATTCAGAAAGATCATATCTGCTCCCATCCATCCTTCTCCTGTACAATTTTATCCAACTGACGGTCCATGAGAGTTGACCTCAGCTCGCAACACACGAAGGCTGGTTACATCCAGTACAGGTCACCAATCCCTAACAAGGAAAACACAGATGGTCATACAAATTCTCACGTGTGGTTTGTCATCAATTAGACGCAAATGCATTTGCAGGACAGTGGGAGGAAATAGAATCCCTAAGAACCCACATATACACAGGTAAAACTCGTAAGCAGAGCTGCAATGCCTCAATTCAAATCAGATTCACCTTGTCATGCCTGCATGCTACATTGACCACTGTTTGGATTGTAAAAACATGGAGGACAAGAATAACAGCTGGCAAAATAGTTCCTAACTGTATGGTTGTTTATTGATAATCTTATTATATCACTTTGTGTCCATAAGGGAGATTACTGCATCAATATATTTATCAAGGATTTTAGTTCTATTGTTTAGTTGCCCCAGAAATGTCACACGGACCGTGAAGATGCTGTGAGATGACATCAGTCGACAAAAGCACAATAAAGATGTTCTGAGATTAGTTGCGGCCAACAGGCGAGAAGGAAATGAACTAGACAGAGGGGCCCTCCTACACAGGAGTCCACTCCCGCTGTGGCGTTGGCCCTCTGCAATAATGAGGGTCGAACACAATCTGGTGGTCTGTAAGTGCACGCTTCCAACGTGTTGCACTGACAACATTAGGCATAAGAAACAATTATTTTGCTCCCTTAAACAAAACTCGACTTTTGTTTTTTTTGTTTTTTGGTATGAGAAAATGATCAAAGATAGCCAAAGTGGTGTTCCAGTTTCTGAACAGTCACACTCTTGTGAAAAGCCAAATCCTACAAGAAGTAAAGGCTGCTTTTCCAAGTGATTTAACTGTTGTTAAAGGTTGTTTTTTTTTCTTGATGAATTTGTTATGTCAAAAACAACATTCTCCCGATGTAGGATAGCGCTGAAACAAGTGAGGTCAGTTCAGCGCCTGTGGACTGACCATCAGAGTGTGTGGCACAAAAAAGTTCTTAACCGAATTACTATATATAATAACTGAATAATCAGAATAATTAACCGATCAGAATAATTAGGGGCAAGGTGACTTTATTTATAAACTTTCAGCCAGTAGATTTATTGTGCATGAGCAGGAGTAGAACAGAGACATGGGCACCTGCTTACACAGTTTAGGGTTACAGTTATGCCCATCAAGAATAAAAAAAATAAATCAAATAAAATACTTTATAAAAGTAAACTTGTTCATGTAAAGTTTTTAAAGGAAAAGTAAAATCCAGACTTTAACTCTGATAAGAAATACAGTAAATATAATGACACAGTCACTCTGGTTGTTGAGGACTAGTTTACACATTTTTAGTCGCTTTCTCATTTGCTTTCCAGAATAGTTTTGTGTTTACACGACAACATTTTGGAAATGTTGTCCATTCACATGGAAGCAATGTATTTAGCATGCAAAGCCACAAGTTGGTGTCATGGCGAGTACACAGACATTTGCATGGACAGACGACAGAGTTAGTCCCAGGAGAAAATGGACTGGGAGTCATGACACTCTGGACGCCGACATTGCTGTTATTGTTCATCAACTGAGCGTGTGCAAAAGAGCTACAACCTGAAAATATCTGAATGGATGCAAAGCTGCTGCCTCTCTGTCTTTCTCCGACTACAACTGCTAATACTCTTTTATTATGTTATTAAACTCCTGTTTGCTGGAGGAGAAGCGCCATTTTTCCTGAAATAACTGTCCTCCTGACAGCAACGCTGAAGATAAATAGTGACGTTATTCTGGATCCCCAGAAGCTGTCATGCATTAACGGCATTAAATAAATGCCTGCTTTCACTTTTTGTTGTCAAGGCAGGGCCACATCATCCCTCTGAATTTTGGTTCTAAGCAGGAGGATTCAGAAAAGTTACCATAGTGATAAATATCTGGCTTGTAGCAGTTCAGCGTTTATAGCAACAGTTTCCTGATAATCCAATGTGGCTTTTCAAGTCATAGTAAATCAGAATTCACCAAGTGTTGGATTGTTCAGCCACTAATAGGGAATGTAAGCTTCGTTTGAAGTGTTTGGAAGAGTGTTTCTCTGTACCTTCAACAAAATTAATACAATGACACAAGTCTCACCTGTAACTTCCCTCTTCTCATGTATTTAAACCCCGCTCCTTCATGGCTCTGTGCTCAATTGTCATTGTTGCTTTGTCTTCATGACCCCAGCCCTTTCCTTGTGTTTTCCTGTGTGTACTTTTCGTGTTTTAGATTTTAGATATATGAATCCAATCCGTTATTATTAGACATGGGGTGTCAAACATAAGCCAGAAAATGGGCTGCAAAAAAAAAAGGCTCCATTACGGCCAATAAGCAAAATGTAAAAATTGGAAGGAAAACATAGGTTGTTATAAAAAGATATTTCTTCAGAGTAGCGGACACAACACAACACTGAGGCTTGAGCTGAGACATCCGTGATGCTGGCATGAATGCTAGAAACCTTGTTGTATCAATCCAGCCTCAAAGCTCGGCTGTCAGAATGACCTTGTAAAAATATGCATAATGCAGCAGCTATTGACCTTATTCGGTTGTGATGAACGAAGCTTGAACGAATCAAATTCTAAACCTGCGAGTCGATTTACTGAACAGTGACTCATGAGTCATCACATTCATTAATTCGTTCACTGAGTCATTCTTGTTACAGCTAATAATAGCGATATTAGCCGTGCCTCGAACATTGTAGGCTGCTGGGCGAGGCAGCTGATGGCTCCTTAAAGTCACATGAGGCCTTCAGCTCGCTCGCTCGAGTCAGCTCGTAGGTGTAGTTCAGCTCGAATGCCCAAGTCAGCTCGAAATTTGAAAGAGTCTTTCAACTCCACTGAATCGTTCAGCACTTACAGTATGGAGTAAGCTGAGATGCTCCATTCACCTCGTGAGCAGTGAGTCCTCTACCCCTCCCTCATCTGAAAGTCTGCAGCGGTGCTGCGCTCAGAAAGTTTCTGAGTGACGGCGGAGAAAAAAAAACACATTGTTTGTTTCACAAAGCTTGTAGAAATGAATACATGATTAAATACATGAATAAATACACAACAAATATGTTAAAATAGAACTGTAGCATGTATTGTGTTAAATGTAATCCCCTACAATTAGTTCTGCCCTATGAACATCACATTATTTATTGATAATAGTAAAAAAAGAAAATCAGAATGTTGGAGGAAAAACAAATGTATATATTAATATCTATACTGTATATCTGGTTGCCGGGTATTTATTCAGTTTAATCATTTATTTAATTTATTTCCTTGTTCAAATAAACCTCAGAAACAACACAGATAATCTTGAATAAAGAGACCAGGGTCACTAAAAAGTAGTCTTTACTTATTGTTTATCTTCCTCAGAAGTGTTTTCATCTCATGGCAGTTGGAAAATATTTAGATCACTGTGATTACTGTATTATTAAAAAGAAAAAAGAAAAAATGTATGTAGCACTAACAAGGGTATTGTATGCATCTCCCCACCAAGTCTTTCTCTGTCTTTCCTTTTCTCTCCTCTCCTCTATCCTTTCACCCCAACCGGTCCGCAGAATGCCGCCACCTCCGAGTTTGGTTTCTGCAAAGGTTTCTCCTTGTTGGTCGAGTTTTTCCTTTCCACAGTCGCAAACACACCTGCTTGCTCATGTGGATATGTTGGGCTTTTCTATTTTCTCTATAAAAGCAAATTGGAATGACTGTAATGTATTTAAAAATGTATTTCTTTTAAGAAAAAAAAAAAAAAAAAAAGAAGTGTTTCATCATTTTACTATGAATACATGACGCTCCACTGACTCAAAAACCCTTGAGTCAGTTCAAGGAGTTGGGCTTCTCATCAGTATTGTTCGACTCCAAAACGAGGACTCAGATGGATGCCTCAAGTGACGCAACAGATTCACTCATGTAAGGCGGTACACAACGGTCACAACCCACCCTGCATGTCTTTAGGCCATACATTTTTTGGGGGAGGCCACGGCTGCCACGTTTTTCTGAAAACGTGGGAAGGGAGTGGCAAGAGCAGGGAAGGAGTACGTCAATGCAAGGTGTAAATATGTGGCCTGCACGCCACACCTGGCGGTTGTGTGCATCATATGTTGGACAAGTGGAAAGTGAGTTGTAGGTGCTTACAACATGAGATCTCCATGCAATTGCCATGTTATCCTATGGAGTCCGTACTTGTACGTACTGTTCATGTACGGTGTCCTTACTCACTCGCATGTTGAAAGTGTGTGCAAGTGCAATGAACGTGAGTTTTTCCAGATAGAGGATCCCCAGATAGAGAACTCAAATCTGAGATTTGAAATTTGAAATCAAATTTGAAATCTGTGATCAGCTATTTCGATCTGCCAAGATTTCCTGCAGTTCAGATCTCGCCTGCCCCTCTGCTTACATGTTCCCACTCTGTTTATGAGTGCCTCAGTGGATACACTGCTGCAGAATCCCTGTATCCACACTCAAGGACTCACATCATTTGATTTGTGTTATCCTTAAGCCCTCTACGATTTGACAGCGAGGCACTGTTGGCTTCAAATAAAATGTGTAATTTAATTTTGAAAATGAGATATAATGGTAGTCTAGCTCTTAAATATTGTCCATCTTGGGAATAAAGAATCAGACAAGATCCATAGAATGGTTTTTTTTAAATTGGATTGGCTGAAAAAATGTATTTCTCAAGCTCGAATGAATATGAAACTTACTACGTCGGGTATCAATGATGTAGTTTACAGTTCATAAAAGTCAAGAACTCAGTTTCTTTGCATTGATACTAGCATTCATTGACTTTGTATTTTAGCCCTGGAGATTGTCAGCAGGGTTCAGGTCATGCCAGTCAGTTCATCCCAATTCAATCACAGCTCAGTAATACCATGGACAGAAGAGCAGTTTTGAGGTGTTTTAGCTCCGTGGACAAGTGTTGGAAATAGACATTTTGGCATTTCGATAAAGCTTGTAAACAACGGCAGCGTGAAGTGCTCTAAAATCGGAGACACTGATCTTGGACTTGATAAACACACTGGAGTAGCAGCAGATGACCTGGCAGGCCAAACCATCACTGACTGAGGACACTCCACACTGAGCAGCTTGAATTGGGGGACTGTCTGCTCTTTGTCCACACTGTGGGACTCCAGAATCCAAATTCAATGCAATTGTGATGCTCTTGTGAAAATAAGTGTTAGGAGCGATGATCCAGTTCTTCTTCTGCTGAGCCACGTGAGAGTCTTCTGATGCGGCCTGAGGTTGAGGTGGGCTTAGCAATTATAAATTGAGGATTTGTAGTTAATTTCCCTTCCACATCTGTGACCAGACACCTTGTGAAACTTTTTTGACCTTTTTGATCTGCTTGACTTAACCACTTTCTCCAAGCTGCTGTTAAATATGTCAAATGCAGCTTTCTGTTCAGTTGTTGAGTCAATGCTTTCCATAACATGTACACTTGTTTTACTGTGCCCTGAAGGCTGATTTATACTCAACCTATAGCTGTAGGCGGAATTAGAAATGAATAACAAATGGCAGGAGTCTTCAAAATGGGGTTGTGTGCTGTCTTATGTTCACTGGCGTCACACTGCAATGCTGCCACTAATTCTGCCTTTTGGTCATGTTAGTGCTGCCTTTTGCAATCACCATCGTAGTTATTATTGTCTGCCTTCTTCTGGGTCTTGATAAAAGAGATTTACTCCCATGTATCAAGCCATGTTGATTATAAGCTTCTGATGGTTGTGATGGAAGTATTAATTTGATTAAATTCGATTCAATTTTATTTATATAACACCAAATACAACACACTCATCTCTAGGTGTTTTTAACAGAGAAAAGAGAAAAACCCAACAAAATTAATGTGGTCATATTACTTTTTCTTTTTAAATTTTACGGACTTTTTTATGGGAAATCTGTCAAAACAGGAAAGATGTAAAGACATTGGAAGCATCATGAAGCACTGTAACCTTTAAGAAAGCATGGTTGTGTTGTGAATCCAGCGTAGTCTTTTCAGTAAATCCCCAGGAAACAATAGCTCATAATCTGCCTGTCTGTCTGTCTGTCTGTTTGTAGGTCTTCTATCGCTTCACCCTGTTCAGGGCACTGGAGTCAATCTCAGCTTCTATGGGAGAGGACAGGTTACACCCTGAACAGATCTTCAGATACAGATCACCACACACACTCGTGCTCATCTCGGTGCAATTTAGTTTAATAATTCCAATGATCTTTTATGCAATGATGTTTCAAGTGAAAACACATCGCTTTTGCGTTTTCATTTCAGAAAGGGTTCATGTTACACAGCAGCATTTTGAAAACAATGTCCGTACACACGGAAATGCTGAAATCATGCAGTTTTCATGTTAGTCCAACAGTATGCGATGTTGTTTTAATTGTAATAATGATGAGTATGTACATGGGCTGACAACAAATGGTGACTTTCAACTATAAAACTATCAAGTCCCAGGAGAATATGGACTGTAGCCAGTTTTATTAATTCTGTTTTCGGCTGTGTAAAAGTTCCTATTTCGATTTTTTCACACCAAACCCATGCCTGGTTCGTACGTGGTACCAGTTCGGATATATTTCTACATGAGACTGCTTCGTCATTGACATGTGTGTGACTGGCGTCACGGATAAGTGCAGGAGGAAGCGGATCCCAGGAAAACATCAGAATTGAGCATCAAGACCTGCGTTGTAAATGTAGCCTTGAGTTTTTGTTAAAACTGTCAGGTCTCTGTGCCTGTGTCGGCTCCTGTGTGCCTCCCCTCGTATTTCCAATTATCCTATTGCCTTCTCCCTCTGTGCTCCAATCTCTGTCACGATGAGTTTCACCTGTGTCCTCCCCTTCCCAGGGTATTTAAACCTCTCTCCCGCTGTTGTCTGTATGAGTTTGTCTTGTACCAGACTGCTAGAGTTATCCTGTTGCCATGTTTCATGGCTTGTTGGAATATGTTTTGGTTTTTATGGCTGGTGCTGTGGATTACCCTCTAGGCAAGTCACATTTATTTATAAAGCACCATTCAAACATCAGTGCTTTACAAAGAAATACAGTAAAACTTTACAAAGTCATAAATATATGAATAAAAGAAATGCATTCAAGCATTAAAAGAAATTAAATGAAATGCATTAAAACAAATATTGAAGTTTGACTTTACCCTTTCTGGGTCTCCAGTCAGAGCGGAAGACTGACGTCTCTTCTCCCATTCCTTCGTAGGGGTAGGAGGAAAATAAAACCCGGGAATTAATACTTGGAATTTAGCTTCTTTTGTTAAGTACAAAAAGTAAAACTGCCAAATTCTTTCATAGAGCAAAATTCTTGTATAAATACACTAAACCAAACTATTAATCTACCTTGTCTGGCAGATTTACGATTAAATTCTGTCACCAAAGTAAATCTCCAGATCTTTGTGTTTCCTACAATCACTGACCATACGTCCCACTTTGGGACCACAAAGAACAAATCTCAGACTCCCTCAGCAATTGCTCACCAGTTTGGTCTTCACCATTAGCATAAACTCAAGACCAGGGGTGGCCAACTCAGGCTCGCAAGCCACATGTGGCTCTTTGTCAGCTCTTAGATCCATTAACTGAAATCATTGGAGCGCAGCTCTTCAAGCTATAAATAGTTCTCGTGCAAAATTTGGAGTTCAGATCTTCTTGACTAGTACCTAGAAGCATCACTCGAGCACAGCACCATGACTACAACAGCCCCCTCACTCACATTGTCACACAGTTTAACACATAACTTGCCTGCACACGATAACAAGGGGAGAACAACACTTCAGATGCACCACATGGAGCAGATAGTTAAAGTTCTGGCATTAATAACTCGGTGTGAGGTAGCCAATATGGTACAAGGTACTTTTTGTCAAAAGTAATCGTCTTTGGAGCAACAGAAACAACTCTATGAGCAAGTGTGTGTGTAACAGTGTGCAGGGACTGTCTGCAAATTGCAAACCGCTGCAATATCAGAGACGGATACCAAAAAAATATTTAATAACGTGACTCACGGAAATCACTGCAGCCTTCACTTGATCACACTACAACGCTTGGTTTGATCGTGATGTATTGTTTGAAATATCTGTCTTCGCTGTTGTAGCAGTTTTGCAATTTTCAGATGGTCCCTGCAAAGTTGTGTGAGCTTAGGGGATGAAATTATTCCTTTTAATGCTGTAAATCCACTGGTTGCCAACAGTTGCCAAATGTTTGTAATTCTATATGGAGTCGTATCATATATTGTGTATGTATTTTCACTTTATGTCATTTTGTGTTTGAGTGAGAGAGTTTGTATGATGTATCTTTTGTAATACCCCCGCAATATTTGTGGCTCTTGGTCTCTGACTGGTTGGCCACCCCTGCTCAACCGGAGAATGAACTTTGATTTTATGGAACTTTATTTGTGAGTCTGCTTTTGGGTCCACCCAGGATTTGTGACAAATCAAGCTGCAGTCATGATTCACCATCAGCGTTAGCAATATGTAATGCTGAGCAGTTGTCTCCACTTAAAAAGCATCTCTGTGACTGTTTTGCAAAACTATTGTTTAATGGAGGTGGAGAACCTCTTTAATCCTGACCTGTCATGTTAGACTTGTAGTATCCATAATGTTAGGCTGTAGGCATGGTACATGTGATACATCAGCAGCATTCAGAAGTCCTCCGTTGGACTATAAAGGAGTTGTCTGCTCCTGGGTGTATGTTGGTGGTTTAACTCTTCTGCAGCTATTTTTTTTTGTTGCTGCTTCTCATGAGTTCATGCATTTCAAAAACCGATAACATCCAGTTTAGAAACTAGCAATGCCAAAATTGCACTACACTTAAGCCACTTTTCCACTGCACAAAAAGTGCAGGGATGGAGCAGAGTGTTACAGAGCAGTAAGGCAAAACGTAACCAGAGCCCAATCTGGTGCGTGTTTCCTCCGCAGAAAGATTAAAATGCAGACGGGTTGTGAGCTCCACAGATATGTGACGTTGCAACAAGTAACCTCAGCTGGGTCGGCAGGTGTCGACCTTATGAATCCTCTGTTGTCGTTTACATCCTCTGTTTTGCACTAGTTGTTTAGTTAACTTTTGTTTGCAGCCACAGAGCTGCAGCTGCAACTTCTGTGTTGGTTGCGATGGAGCGAACACCGGCCGGTGCTATGGCACGAGACGCGACGCTACGGCATCCCCAGCAATGTGGCAGCCGCAACTTCCATGTTGGTTCCGAGAGCACTCCGGTGTCACAAAGCCGGTCGGAGCCAGTGTCACGCCACTGTATATGACAGCTGTTATTTCCGCGTTGGAGCAGAGATCGCGGATGCAATGCCAGGACAGATATCATGGCTTGGAGCAGCACGCAGCGGCCCACGCAGTGGAGCAGTCCGTGACACGACGAGTGGACTCGGTAGTGCATTGGTTACGACCGTAGCGTCTGCTCCAAATTCCCATTCTCCATTCATGCCTCACGTCTGCTCTTTCAGGATAAACATGAAAGTAGCACAAAAAAAAAAAAATCTGTGTAAAGCTGAATATGTTAACAACAGAGGATTCATACAGTCGACATATTAAAATGTTGAGGGCATGTAGTAAATTACTCACCAATCAGTAAACGACCCTTCAAAACTGGACTCATTCTGTTCTCCTGAGTACCCCAACGGAAGGGTAATGGAAATGCGTCAACCTTTCGAGCGGTTATTTCTGGAAAATACCAAATGGAACCCGAAACGTACCGGACCATACCACTCCATTCCTGCACATTTTGTGTGGTGGAAACTGAGCTTTTCATCTTTTATCATCATATAGAAAACCAACCACACTGGAAAGAAATATACACATTTTAAGCCTCTTAGACCACCAGACTGGACAGAATAATAAGAAAGCAGGTTTTCTTTCCCCGTCCTAATAGTTCCTGCAGCTCCAGTTCAGGGCTCAGCGACTGTTGCAGTGAGTAACAGACGAGAGCTATTTTTCTTTGCAGAATCCGAGACAAAGCTGCATTAAAAATCTCCCACACTTATTTTTTCCCATTAGTCATTCAGTCCTGCCCTTTTCTGTCCAAAAACATTGGCTCCTTTCTCATCAAGTACAACCACCTTCTTGCCTGAATAATACAAGTGTGTCGTTGAGTGTCTCCTCCTCAGTCGGTCTTTCAAGTTCACCCACAGAAAACGTCGGTGTCGTGCTTCATTACTCACGCAATACACATCAAAACAATCCAGCATCAGATCTTATGTGGAGCCACTTAATGTAATTCAGATAAACTGTGGCAGGGCTTGTTTGCATCTGTAGCCTGAGCAAATAACCTGCTAGATTGAAAAATTGGGGTGACAACATCCTGCACCCCTGATGGTAATTTGTAGGCTTGAAAAATATCACCCATGCGTGTTTCGCTTAGCTGTTCCTGCAAAACATTCACAGCTTCACCCATGGTGGGAAAAAAATATCTATATATAAATAAATAAATGAAAAGCTCTCTGACCCAGATTATTGAGCTGGACTCTGGGTCATGTCACCCGTCACGTTACACTTTCTGCAAGTGGTGCGTGCCCCGTTGGATACAAGGTGAAAAAATGGCATGACAGTGAAATTAGCTGGTGTGAACAAAACGTGGCTTGACTGTGAAAACTATGCAGTTAAAAATGAGAACGAAGGGGCAAGTGTTCTGTGAAGAACTGTGGAACATGTTTGATGACAGCAGCAAAGGAGGGACACCTCTATTATGGGAGTAAACAATGGTACAAGAAGAAAAGTGAATAAGTCAGCATGTTAGCTGTGGGAAATCCAAACAAACCTTTAACAGAAGCGTTTCCTCTTGATCATGACATCCTCTTATGGTTTTGTAGGCTTCTTGCTCGACTATAACACTATTTCTTAGCCCGTTTTTTCTGGAACCTGCGAGTTTACCTCTGAGAAAAGCCGAATACCTCCTTTATGGTCTGTGACAGGCAAACAATATGCAGCAGGTTTACAAACATACAGAACATGTAAAATAATCAGTGTCCGAGATCTATTTTAAGAACTGTCATGTGATAGTTTTCTTGGACAAGTAGAGACACATTTTGACATCTTCAGGAAAGATCTGATACTCAATATCCCCAGTCTTATTGGACCTACCTAGAGACAGACGCAAACTTGATATTGTGCTCAGAAATATTGGAAATTGATGTACAGTCACAGGCCCGGGTGAAACCAAAAGCAGACTCTGTGTAATCGGTGGTTAAACAGAATTTATCTTAAGAAACAGGCAGCGGTATCAAAAGGGCACTCCAAAAACTGTAATTCAAAAACAGGCGAAGTGTACAAAAGCATAGAAGAACAAGCAAAGGGAAACATGAGGGAAAGCATGAGAGATGTGGGATGTCTTGACAAAAGGTACAAAGACGATCTGTCACAGAAACAAGGGGAACAGGAGTTTAAAAACACAGGGGAGAGGGAAATCACTGGTGACACATTGGGATGATTAGACACATGGAGGGGAGCCGAAGGGAAGGACAAGTGTACAACAACAGAGATGAGACAGGTGTGTAACAAAATAAAACCAGAAGGACGAAGACAGGCAAGACACGCACAAACACTTTATGGAGACTCGGCAAGAGACCTGACATGTACCAACGCAATGCACCAAGGATTGCTTCTGACAGTCACAAAAATTAATGCACACTGAGTCTACTGTATTTAATGGGTTTTACTTCTCTTGTCAGATAGATTTACTGTATTGCTCCGATATGTGTAGTCCATCACCATGTGCAACTCCACTGCCACATAAGTGAGTTTGTGTACCATGGTGAACTCGAGTGAGCAAACATGGATGACCTCGGGTCCCCCTCCCTGGTAAACCTTGAATCAAGTCTCCAACTCCAGCCCTGGAAAGCACCTGTCCTGTATGTTTTAGCTCTCTCCCTGCTCCAACACACCTAAATCTAATTAAAATATCATTGCCAGGCTCCTAAGAAACCCAAGGGATGAGCTTCAATGCAAACAGGTGTGATGTTTACATGGCAACATTTTCAAGTGACTTTTACAACTTACTATTTCCTCAATGCATCCTGGTGACATTTTTTTTCTCCCAGGTAAATGATACGTACTGCTAGCATGATGTGAAAGACATCCTTCTTCATGAGACTACGCCACGACTCCAAGGCCTCGTTCATGTATGTATTGAAGATTTTTTGGTCGTAAATATTGCTGACCAGTGTGGACTTTTTACATAAACCGGCATTGACTTTGCAACGTATGAAACAGAAGGTTTTTCTTGGAGTGAGTTCACCCCACATGGGCCACTATTCACTCCCCTTGCTCATCAATGAGGCTTAGTCACCATAACACTTTCGTTGGTTCAGTGCTTCTTATTTCTGTGACACACCAGGAAGGTAGCGACTCCTTCAGATTGGTGACACAGTAAGAAAAACCACAGTTTTAAAGATGGCTTGACCCACTTGTCAAGTCTTCACAATGTGGCTCCTGTCGCAGTCGCTCACATCAGTACACTGGAACATTTTTCTTCCTTCCATCACAGCAGCCTTCAGGACCAAAATGTTCGCTTGCTGCCTAATATTTCCCTCTCTCTGACACCTTCCAGTGTAAAGAGACAATCAGTGCCATTCACTTCACCTGTCACTGGTCACAATGTTGTGGTTGATCAGCATATGATCGGTGTGCTTATCCTTTAATTGTTTCTGAATGTCGCACCTCATTAAATTAAACGAAACATCCGAGCTGCTGTTCCCCATTATTCAAAGCAAGCCGCCAATCATGTGAGACTCCGCAGTAGTCTGGTGGGAGCTTGTGCACAAAAATCGATGAGGTTTATCCACACATGGGCCCACGTAAAGCCCGAAGGCACTGCAGCATTTATCCCCACCTCCTACTTCTACCTGTAATTCCAGAGGCAGGCCCTCCATTCTTCTGTTAATGGCTGCCTTGGATAATTATACGAAACTCCATTAAGAAAAAGAAAAGGGATGAGTGCAGTTGAAACCACACTTTGAACTGTGGGAGCATTCAGCCTCACAGTGTGTTCTTGCCCTGTACTGACAAAGCTGAGGTGCTGACATACAGTGAGGAGGCTGAAGCGATGCAGGCATGGGGGAACAGTGTGGTTCCTGCCTGCAGACACCCTGCAGACCTGTTTGTTGATTGCAGACAGAGGTTATATACATAAATGTTTAGCCTGTCAGCAGCTGGCACACATAAAAGAAAGAAGCCTTTAAAAAAAAAATGTTATCATTTTTTTTTCTTTTAAATTTCATCAGATCGCATCATGCAAACTGCAGTAACTGAGGAGATAACAGACTAAATTCACTGCCTGAGATTTTAGGTGGTTTGACAGGAAAGTTGTTCCAAACATCTTGTAAAAAAAAAACCCTGCTTTCATTCTGCTTGATTTTCTGCTTTGTATTTCTCCCTGTCCTCGCTGTAGTTTTCTCATCATTATCATGCAGAGTTAAACGACAGTTCTGGTTTCTTTCAACAGGTAACATTTACTTATTGACGATATTGTAGCTCCGAAGGTTGTATTATTTTTTTGCAGTCTTCACTTTAGTACCAGAGATAATGTGTCAAATACATGGTACATCTTTACTAAACTGAAAACATGTTACATTAATTATTCAAAATTTTTACTTTTGTGTGAATGGAGGTCAACCAAAACATCAACTGTTAAAACAATAATTAGTCATCTGATTGATCTATTTACTGCTCAGGTATCTTGACTTATTTGGCCCAATTGATACAACATTTCAAGTGAAAATGCAACATTAAAAAAAAAAACTATGTCCGTTTACACAGAAACGGCAGAAATGCAGAAAAAGGATGCAGTTAGCATGCCAGACCATAAGTACACATACACGTGCACTCTTTACAGTGGCTTCAAGCACAGTCCCATGTAAACGGAGCCTTAGCTTGGAGACATAAATTATATGTTCTGTATCGTAACAAAGTCAGCATTGTAAGATTTTCCCTACGAGACTATCAAACATACAGCTCATAGACTCAAAAGTAGCCTGCAAGGTGATCCATTCTGGTAAGATCACACGGAAGACATTAATCTGATATTAAAAAAGAAAAAAACAGAAAAGAATTAAAAACTCACAGCTTTGTGTCTTTGTCCACAGTTGATCACACTGTGTAAGTGACGAGCTGATGAAACACAACTCTAAGACCCAAAGCTGAACATAAGATTCCAGCAACGCACGCAGTAATCAACAAGGTAATACAATCAGGGTAAAACATGTTTTCAGAAGAAATCGTGTATCAAAAGAAGTTTACAGTATTTTGCTATTGAGTTCATTAAATCTGTGTATATTAAAAATACACTTCTTCTTCTCTTCATTGAAACTTTGAGGAATAAATTTGAGTTCAAAAGTTATTGCCTCACCATTTTCTTCGTCTGGAACATGGTGAAGTGGTCCAAGTTTCATGCAAAAATGTTTCCGAGAAGTTTCATATTCACGTGGCAACGTTTCTGAAAACGAAGTCCGTTTACGCTCAACTGCAGGAATGCTGAAAACGATGTAGTTAGCATGCCAAGCCACAAGTTGGTGCTGTTGGTTGTTTTTGTCATGAAGGCACACACATGGGAACAATATGCTATAAACAGTGGAGATTTAGAAAAACTGTGTATCTGGTTGCATATAAAGGGGGGTAGGCGAAGATTTACATCACAATTCATGACGTTTTTATTTCCAGTATTCTGATTGGCTATGATGGCTCCATGCTTCTCATTACACTGCCCCCTACAGGTTTTGACAGGCTCATAGTAGTATTTTTTTGTAAATATAGAAGGGGAATTATCTGTTTTGGTATAAACCCGGGGACGTATAAACATGGCCGCAGGCTCCTTAAATTCCTCTCCTTGTGTTGTGACGTGTTTCACCTGTACCTGTGAGTGTGTGATTGTCTTCACCTGGTTGCTGTGGTTTCTTCTGTGTGTTCCATTTCTTTCAAGTGTCTCTGCGTTAGTTTCTGTGATCTCTAGGATTGTTTTTCTTTCAGATCTTTTTTTCAGTCCAGTCCACTCTTCCAGCGAGCCATGTCTTCATTTGTCTTCATTTTCTGAAATTACCCAATTGGATTGTACAAAAAAAATAAGCCATGGACTGCAAACAATTGCACCATATTGTAGTCAGTCTGCTCATATGCCTCTGTATAGTTTACCGATTATGCATCTATACAGCCAACCACTTTTTGGCTTATTAATGAGCTTGAAGTGGTTGGTTGTGATACAATGACAAGCGATGAAATGTTTATCTATTCATCTGTCCTCATGTGGTAATAATGTTCGAGCCAAAATATAAAGTGGCACCACTCAGTGTGACGGAGCAGTTCATCGCTGACCAACATGCAGGTACATCAATCCATTTGACACCACTGTCACAATTATCTTTGAAGAGGTTGAACTTCTCACAGGATTGCAATGTTGGATCACATCAGATCACATTAGAGTGTCTCAGCCCGGGTCCTGAGGGAGTCACGCACTGCTTGTTTTCGATAGTTCTTTCCTCCAAACATACCTGATCCAAATGAATTATCAAGCTCTGCAGAACCCTGATAACCACCTGCTCAAGTGATGTGGGTGACATTAAAGTTACTGGGCACAGCTACTCCAGGCTTTAGAGTGAGAAAACTCTGCATTACAATGCACCAATAACTAATTCCCAAGGGAGCGACACTATTCTAAGTTTCTTAACGAACTGTAATGTATTTAGGTATAAAACTAAGAGAAAAGAGGCATTCGGGGTAACACACCACCTTAACAATTGCTGTAATGTGGAATAGTGTGTGTGTGTGTGTGTGTGTGTGTGTGTGTGTGTGTGTGTGTGTGTGTGTGTGTGTGTGTGTGTGTGTGTGTGTGTGTGTGTGTGTGTGTGTGTGTGTGTGTGTGTGTGTGTGTGTGTGTGTGTGTGTGTGTGTGTGTGTGTGTGTGTGTGCAGCATGAGGAAAAATAACACTACTTTCGTGATTCTTTGCTGCTGCTCTCTTTGTTTCTGCTTCCCTTCTCTGTGTTCATGCCTCTGCAACCTAGCAACCAAATCTGCAGCTTATGCCTTTACATCATGAGCTGGACACCCACTTCGAGGCAGACTAAACTGAGCAAAATGAGAAGCAGCCGTAAGTCAGGCTTCCTTTTGTATGCATGCACCACAACGCAGAGTGACTCCGATCACGCATGTCCTTGAATAAATGTCAGGTTTTTGTACTCTTATTATTTTGTACCCATGCCGAGTCATTCCTTTCATTGAACACTGCAATGCTTTGTCCATACAAATAATGAACAGGTTAATCTAAATCACTCACCGACAGCAATCGCAGCCTTTCTTTTCCAGTGTGTTTGTGTTATAGCTCAAGCCGTCTCCCGGCTGTTTGCCACAGGAGAGCCATACAAATGAACATTGATGACTGTCTGCTCGATTGATGAGAAGCTGCCTCTTTTCTCTTTGTCCTTCTCCGTGTTTCGCACACCCGCTTCCAGACACGCACGCGCTTGAAGATTCTATTAAGATTAACTGGTATGAAATTGTACAAATTGAAAAAGTGAAACTTCATCTTCAGCTCCAAATAAAGTACACCAAGCTACAGGTCCCCCCACCCCCATTTTTTTTTATCAGTTTGTTGAAAAAGAAGTCCTTGAGTTTCTCTTTATAAAAGAAAAAGAAAAAAAAAAAAGGAATTGCTTCAGAAACCTAAAGAATGTAGAAGCACTGAGTGAACATTGTAATTTTTTTTTCTATCTTTTGTTTTTATGCAAGCAATCAATCAAACTTTATTCACATGGCACCTTTCATGCAAATCATTTTGGTTGCAGAGATTCACCGATTCCTGACAAAGCAACAGTAACGCAAAACAAGATGGTTACGTCAAAAAGTTCATTCAGATGTATGCTGAAAGTGATCATTAAAACTGAAATTGCTAAAAGCTTTGGCAAGCCACTAGTGGTGTTTGTCATATCAAACTGTCAAAATCACAATGAGTTGTTAAATAAGCAGTTGCTTTTTAGATGTTTGTCCATCTGTTGCAAAATAATGAAGAGAAATTTAAACGTTCAATTGTGACGAGTTTTACCTGTTTAATAGTTTTTGATTTTATTTCTTGGACTTTTTGTAATTTACTGAACACAATCAAGACTAGCATGGTTTGCAGGGCACTGGGATTTGGATAATCTTGTTTAAATAGGCAACGTTGTGACTACATTGAAGTCACAGGCTGGCCCAAGGCTTTGTCTGCTTTAGGGTTGTCAAAATTAGATTAAATTAGGAAATAAACACTTTCAAGAGTCTAGAGGAGACACAAAAAGCAGATGTAGCAGATTATCCAGCATCGTGTTTAATGATGATTAACATTTTAAAGTAGAAAAGACTTGCATTGGGTTTTGGATCTCTGTTTACATCCCAAGATGATGCATCGAACAAATCTACAAGACCAGCCTGATGATGTTTTGGTGAAAACAAACACATTTTACAGTTTGTGCAGCTAACCAAGGCCAGTTTAACCATATGGGCAACAGGACACAGTACCTGTAATGAGTCATTAGTACAGTCAAAATGTCCCTTTCGTTATGTAAAAAAAACAAAACAAACCAGCCTATGGCTTGTTGCCTGAGCAGGTGTAGTAAACCACCCAACTGATACACAATGAGGCCAAGCAAGACCTTTCTGTCACACTGGGTGGGTACTTGAATGTTGCTGCCCAGGCCTCTGTGAAGTGTTAATCTGGCTTTGCATGAGAGATGTTCACTCAACGGGGTCTAACTGGGTGTACCACACCTTGAAGCCAGCGAGCATATATTTGTTTTCAGCTGTGAATTTGTACTGACTGTAGAGGGTATATAAATATTATTTTTATTATAGCCTCTCTCACTCTCTGTGATATCGATTGTAGTTTTTATGCTCAACCCCAAACAGCCATATTTAAACCCGCACTTATGTGCCCCTTACTTGTGGACTGCCATCTGTCAGATGGCATACACTCCTGTCCCCTCTTACAACCCACAAAAGAACAAGTAAGTACTTCTTTTGTCGTTCAATTGTGATTCTATCCTGTCCTTTATTGGGGGGTGAATTCACTCCGCAGTATTCCACATTATGTTGCTTCTCCTACTATATTCCCAGGTTTTGGAGGAGCCATGTGAGGAATTGAAAAAAGGAATTTTACTTCTTTCACATTTGCTTAGCCTACATATATAAACAGAAAGCCCAATATTCTTATATTAAATTAAATTAAATAGCTAGATCTCCTTGGGAAAAAAAAAGTTTTGCACGGTATTATTTGTACCATTTTAAATAGTCAGCCTTCATGAAACATTACTCAATAGTCCTCTTGGCATCGAGTGCAGTCCTACAAATGTGGAAAAAGGAACATTGGAATTAATAAATGCTCTAAAGACGGTTACAATCAAGGATACTGATGGCATTGACATTGAGGTCGATGGAGCTGAAGCCAATAAATGGATACAACCACAATAATATACTAAATGTTAGATTAAACCTAATGTTGGTGTCAGAATAGGACAAAAAACTACAAAAAAACCAACCCAAAAAACAATGCAAATAATATTAGGTAAATCTCAAGGTCAAAATGTCTCATCGCACCATCTGGCACTTTTTGAGTGACAGTGGACTCTATTGAGAAAAACCCAGGAGGATTAAACTCCTTCAAGAAAAAGCCAGACTAGAATTTGCAAAAATGCATATCGAGAAGTCACAATACTGCTGGGAGAATGTGTTTTGAACACATCACATGAACCTGGAGCTTTCTGGCAAGTCACTTCAGATCTGAGTTCTTGGATGAAAAAAAAGAAACTCTGAAAGTCGATGTGCCATACCTACTGTGAAACATGGAGCTTCCGTTATGTATTAGGATTGCTTTTTTTCTGGCTGGCAAGGAGTGCTTTGAATTTCTAGAGGGCGCCATGAAATTTCAGGACTGTCATATCATACGGGGGTGAAACGTACCGCCCAGTCTCAGAAAGCTCAATCTGAATCAAATTTCTCCGACAAGATCGTCACACAAGCCACAACAAAAAGAACACAGTGACAGCTAGAAATAAATCACTGAACTATTCTGAACACAGAAACAGAAACGCAAAGTCGAGAGGAGGTAAACTTGAATTAGGTGTGACAGATTGCACAAGAATCATGAGACAACTAAAAAAAATAGATGCTTCATTATTAGTATTAGAAAGTGTTTGTTTTTAATGACTGCTTGTAATGGATTTAGATATAAGGTGAAAGGTGTCGTTTATTTCTATCATCATTGTTGAATATTACACATAAACTAGAAATAGTTCAAGAGCGATGCCAATTTGAGATTGAAACTGTGGGTTACCAGTTTTGTTCAAGTATGAAGGAATATTACCACAATGACATTTTTTTGTACTTCTTTAAGTGTCCCTTCTCAAAGATATTTCAGTCTTGCTAAGCAAACTGTTCTTGTACTTGTAGCCTTGCAGGTAAGGACATACGAGTTCAATAACCTCATGTATGATTTTGTTTGCCCCTGCAAATTAAAAAGGTACCCTGTAGTTTCCCCATCCCTGCTGCAGGCAAGACAAACGAGGAGCGCTTTATGTGTATATAACTGATTATATTCAAGGACACAGGCAATTGGAGCACAAATGTAACTGATAACCCATGGCCTGAAGCGTGGTGCAAGTCCCCAGTTAGCAGAGCACGTTCCTCAGCTTTTGAGTCCATTACATGTTCCTCGTCCTAAAGGTGAACAACATCTGCTGGACCATCCGTCAGCGCCGCCTCTTGTGATCTGACCCGCTCGTCTGGGTGAAGCCCGCTGGAAGACACGACCAGCAGGCGGCTGGTTCACTGTCTTGTTTTGCCCCGCAGCAATGGGAGTGTTGGGATATAAAAGACAAGTGGCAAATTAAAGGGAAAATCCCAGTAAGGCACTGAGCCACCATGTGCTAAACACAAATGTTTTAGTGTACTTTTGCATTAATTCTCCAAGGCTTGGAAACTTAACTGTAGGCATTAAACACAATGTTTGCTTAAGGTATTCCTCCAATCAATATTTAGACTGTATTGTTTTAAAATGTCAAGTAAATTTAACATATTTCCTCACTGTAGCAGACACAACCCAAACTGAGACCCAGACCCAAACTACCCTTTTCCCATCAAACATGTGCACAGAAATATGCTATATGAAGCTGTAGAAATAGACTTTTTTGAATATTTATATATTTATATTACTTTCCAGGTCATCTAATTTGATGAACAATCATTTGCACCGTCATTTCTCTTCTACCTACATTTCATGTTGTTGATTCATATTTAACTTTTCATATAAAAATACAGCTCCTTGGATATCATTTGTTACTCAGTCATGTTCAAAATGAGCTTCTGTGTTAGCATAAATAACTAAATCCAAAAATGCATACATGCACCTATACATCTTGTATTGTATTATATTTACCGATTTGTGCACAACAAAGAGAAATGCACACACACACACACACACACACACACACACACACACACACACACACACACACACACACACACACACACACACACACACACACACTTGAAACTAACACACTGGCCAAAAACAAACAAAAGAAAATATGCCTATTGATAAAGTGAACACAGGTTAAAATGTTGGTGATTCACAAAGAGCATGTCCTAGATTACAGTAGCTAAAGTGAAAATAAATAATGTGACCCATCAGGATGACATTCTAAATTAAACCAACACGGGAAAGACGGCTCAATGCAGGAGGGTTTACATAATATGCAATCAGGGAAATGGTTATAGAATTATAATTGTTTCTTACTTGTTTCACAAAAATTGACAATGACTCTTTAAAAAGTCAATCCAAGCTCTATTATAATGGATCTGATATCGTTCCATTTCACAATTACCCATCAGTGCAAAACTTATTTGAAACGTAGTCCCTCGCCAACTTCCTCGGGGAGTAGGATGAGACATGGTTTAAGCTGAGTTATAAATTGCATCATAGTGTATTGAAATTAACTCATTCTATCACAAATAGCTGTATTTAACTCTAGTCTTTTTCTTTTACTGCATTTTAAACTGGATCGCTATTTATTCTAATATCTAAATCTAGGTTTATTGTTATAATATAATTTAGATAGAAATAGAATATTAATTCTAAAAAATATATAATTTAGAGCATATCAGTAGAATAATTTAATGACTTAGAAGATTTTTCATCACCCTACCTGAGCATATCACGGCTACCTTTTCAAACTAATATGACTTCCAAGCATTCAAGCCTATATAGTCCTTCAGTCAACCTCACACACACACAGTTACGAATTATCAGAAATGTAAGGGGTGAATTATTTGACCTTATCAATTTTTCTATATCTTTTTTACCTCGAGTTCATGCACCATTGCACCTTTACATGAGCACTCACCTTTGAAATGAGAGGGTTTTGTGCTGCATCCCCACCATGAGCGGAAAGGGCCTTCTGCCGTCACCACAACTTCTTTCATGAGCAGATCAAAGAAAAAGACACACAGCCTGTCAGCTCTGATGTGCCAAGAGCAGCCGCCTATAGACAAAGCCATGACAATACCTTTGTCTATAGGAAACCTCAGACTGAATGTAAGTTTAGCTTTGATCTTCCCATTATCCTTGATAATGAGGTGACTGGTGTGGAATTTTTTTTTTTCTATTTTTTGATCCTTCATCATATAATAATACTCTCTGTGTAGTTTGATAACCTTGAGTTGAACATTGGGTGAGACTAAAGACTGACGTTTATGTGACAACGTAAGTGAAAATGTCGTGTTCCACCCACTGAGCCATTTTCCAAAAGTTGCATTGTCAGTGGCTCCAAACACTGTTGTCATGTAAACAAACCCCCAAAACGCTATCAAAGTTTCAAAACGCCATGTCAACAGGCAGTAAATTTTGTTAAAAAAAACAACCTTGTGTGTCTCTGAAGCTGTTGGTATTGTTTTGGGCAGTGATGCTGGTAATGCGTTCAAAAAGATGACCTCTTTTTTCAGTAACTAGTAATCTAATACGTTACTATTTCCAAACCAGTGATCAGATTAAAGTTAATTATCCAAGTCACTGTGTGTTACTATTGTAGCGTCCAATAATAAGTTTCTTGTCTCCAAAGCCGCTTTATTATTAAACAGAATCAACCGCTCCTCCGTTCTCCACCAAACACCCGCCCCTTCTCCACTCTCAGCCAATCACAGACCAACTTGCTCTAACGGTGCATTCAGGTAACAGAAAAGAATTGGAACAAACCATGTCATCAATAAACCTTGACATTGCAATAAGCTCCCACTTTTGAAATCAATCAATCAATCAATGAAAGACTTTATTTGTCCGGGAGGGGTTAAATGAAGTCGCATAGAGCAGGCAGCGCAAGACATAGTGGAACAACAGACTACAACTACATCTCTGGGTAAATAAATACCAGTAATAGTAAAAATGTGATAATAAAGCCACGAGTCAGATATAGATACAACAAAGAATAAAGGTCCAAGGATAAATATGTATCAGCAGGTGCAGGAGGTAGGGTTCAGCAGAGTTTTTGGCAAAACCGGTTGTAATTTTTGTTGTAATTTTTGCAAGTTACTTTTTTAAAGGTGTAACTAGTAATCAGTAATCGGATTAGTTTTTTAAAGTAACTGTGGCAACATTGGTTTTGGGGCATGCAGTTACCTAGTTGAGGCTGAACACCCCCCCCCCCCCCAACGACAATGTGTTCTTGTTTTAGCAATTTGTGTCTCGACGTTTTTGCTCGAACGTAGAGACATCTCAAAAAATGTGTCC
The DNA here is from genome assembly GCF_963422515.1 of Blennius ocellaris. Taxonomy (NCBI): domain Eukaryota; kingdom Metazoa; phylum Chordata; class Actinopteri; order Blenniiformes; family Blenniidae; genus Blennius; species Blennius ocellaris. The sequence goes on along the minus strand of NC_137664.1, from coordinate 17,832,950 downwards.
ATCCAAACACATACTGTGCAGCCTCACACTGCATTTCTTTCATCACAACACTTTGCATCCTTCCTTCCCCATTCTGTTGAATACAATATTATCATTATCATTCCAAGCAAACAAATGCAACGTGAGATGCCAAGGACACTGAAGTAGCAGAAGGATTCATGCCAGTTGTGCTTTATTTACATGGAAAACGACATTTATTGTGTACAGGCCTTGAAACACCCATCGTGTGACCTATGCCCGACACTGCTAAAGACCCCCAGTAGATGAAGCCCCCGCTGCAGCTGCTACTCTGCTTTCTGTGTCAACACACATGAGAGGTCTGTCATCTCATTGTTTATTACTGCTGGCCAAGTTGACTCGCCTCAGCAGGACGGAATAACCTCGGGCCTCTGACTCTAACTTCCATACCTACCACGATGATGCTTCGTGCTGGGTTAATGCACTCACCAGCTGGAAATTCGGGTTGTTCTACAAAACAGGAGCGACAGCAGGGTTTTGAATACGTACTCCAAGAAAGAAAAGATCAAAGTGCCTGCCCTTTATCTGATTCCTTTCACGCGACTTTGGTTGCGTTCCCACTTTAATCGATCATCGCTAGTTTGTTTGGTAGAAGGCCAAGACACGTCTCTCTCCAGTTTTTTGTTGTTTTTTTTTTTTTCATTCATTGTGCACCATTTGCCCGGTTCCACAAATGAACCGCCGCTAACAGAGCAAAAGCATCCAATTTCTTTTTGTATGAAATTGAATTCACCAAGCGTGAACACACCCTCAGATCATTTCCTCTTGTCATCTGGATACAAAATCAGCATCAAGTGATCCCGCTCCTAAATGCTCCGAAACATGATTGGATGTTAATTACTTAATTGTAGCATGCTGTGCACCTGTGTGGAAGCATTTGCATTCGGTTTCTTTCTTTGTTCACTTGTTCTGACGGGGGGTTAGTTTAATTTTCTGTCACAGTTTGAGCTGTTCAGTGTTTTCCACCAAGTTCTAAATGAACCCCACGAGTAAAAAAAAGAAAAAAATGCCATTTTGGTGTTTCGGACTAGCCTGTGAGTATAGGCAATTGTATTCACATCTCTGATCTGCACACATTGGCATCTTCAAGGTTTCTAGGTTTTCATGATCCTTAAAGTTATAGTTGGAGGTAAGTGGAACAAAACGAGGCCATTATTTTTACTCAATCCGCATGTACGTTTCTGCATCAACAATCACAGCAAAACATTATCTCAAGGACACCACTTGAAATTGCAAAACACTTTTTTCCCAGCAAATGCACGGCTTGACGTCGCACACTGCTCCTATAGATGTTTACAGCAACTTGAAGCGCCACAAAGCGGTTAAAAAAAGCTGAAGGTACACTTCATCGTATGTCACCGTAAGTTGCAAGAGAGACAGCACAAGCAATATACATTTAAGCTCGAAAAACACATTATCTGAAATACCATGAAAACTGACTTCCAACACAGCTTTGTGGGTTAGTGGTAACGGTTTTATGTCTAAGAAGCCATATATGCTCAATGTAAACAAAGTGTGTGAACAGATTTTTATCATGTTTCATTTGTTTTTGACAATGACCAGCAGTGATTGTGGTGGTGTACAGTGTGTTTTCAAGTGAAAACTGAAGACTTTTGTTGTTTTGTTTATGAGACGCTCTGACTCGGTCTCATTGGAAATGGGAAAAGGGGGGAAAGGGGGGGGGGGGGGGGGGGGGGGGTGGCTGTCCTCCGGCCGGGCCTGGCTGGGCCTTCGCTCTTCCTGGTTGGGGGGGGGCTGGTCTGGGGCTCGGCGGCTGGGGCCTTCTCTGTCCCGCCGGGGTTGGGGGGGTGGTGGGGGGATGGCCCCCGGGGGTGCGGCGGGCTCCGCTGTCGGGGCCGGGGGGGCTCCCTGCCCGCGTGGCCTGGGGGCGCTGCACTGGCCGGTCCCGGCTTGGCGGCTCGGTCGGGGCCCGGGGCTCTGCGCCCTTTATCCTTCTCCTGTGGGCCCCTCTGGCCTGGGGGGGGTCCTCTCTGCGCGCTCCATCTGGTGCCTTCCGGGTTGGGGCGTGGCTCTCCGGGGGGGGGGTTTGTCGGGGCCTCCCTGGATCCGGTGGGTCGCTGGGTGCCGGAGTGGCGGCGTCCGGCCCTGGTGGCCTTGGGCTCCGGGGTGGTGCTGCGGCCCCCCCACAACAGTTCCATTCACATCCAGAGGACAAACCACACACACACACACACACACTTCCACTCCTCATTGACGAGATTGTTCTGTTAATTATCAAAACCAAGTTGTTGTTTGCTTTTGTTGTTGTTGTGTTTGTTTATTTGTTTTATTTATTTATTTATTTATTTTTGTTCTATGTCCTTTTTGTTTTTGCTTTTGTTATAATTGTTGTCATTATTTAGGTCTTTTGCTCTGTTGTTGCTCAGGCTGGTCTTAATCTCATGGCAGTTGGAAAATATTTAGATCACTGTGGTTAATGTATTATCAAAAAAAAAAAAATGTATGTAGCACTAACAAGGGTATTGTATGTATTTTGTATTTTGTATTTTTTGTATTTATTTTGTTTCACCAAGCCTTTCTCTGTCTCTCCTCTCCTCTCCTCTCCTCTATCCTTTAACCCCAACTGATCCGCAGAATGCCGCCACCTCTGAGTCTGGTTTCTGCAAAGGTTTCTCCTTGTTGAGGGAGTTTTTCCTTTCCACAGTCGCAAACACCCCTGCTTGCTCATGTGGATATGTTGGGCTTTTCTATTTTCTCTATAACAGCAAATTGGAATGACTGTAAAGTATTTAAAAATAATAATTAAAAAAAAAAAAAAAAAAAAAGGAAATGGGAAAAGCTCAGCTTTTCTGACACCCTGCTATTGCGCATGCTGTAGTAAATAGTTCTACTGCACATGCTTGAGGAGATGGACAATAAGAAGGATGGTGGGCCTCCAGAGTGGCTCCCAGTGACTCCCAGTCCATATTCTCCTTGGTCTTTCATAGCATAATGTAAGTTTGATTGAATTGAGATAAACATCATAGATCACGGGTGTGAAACACAAGGCCTGTGGGCCAAAACCAGCCCGCAAGGAACTATAAACCAGCCTGCCAAATCGCCAACAATTTGTGAAAAATTAAAATAAAACACACATTTTTTGGGGGGACAAATTTCTTAAGAGTAGCGGACATAACAAAACACTGCGAGACTCGAGCTGAGATATCAGTGATGCTGTCATGGAAGATGGATATCTCGTTGCAAGCAAATTCTAAAAATATACCTCAAAGCCATGCTTTCAGGGTGAGTTTGTAAAAACATGCATAATGAAAACACCTATGTGAGAGGTTTTGGGAATATTTCACTGTATTTTGCACCAGAAGGTTTAATTGAAATGGGCTTTATGTTGATTGTAGTAATTTTTAAGAGTTTGGTTTTTGCAAAAATCTCGATATTTTCATCACATCACTGTGCCACAAAAAAAAGAAAGAAATTATATCAGTTAAATTTAAAGGTTTTTACGGCTCTATTTTACCAGTCCGGCCCTCTCAAGATGAAACTGGGCCAGTGAACTAAAATGTGTTTGATAGCCTTCTATAAAAGATAATCAAGTGGATTATCAATGTATTTACTGGTCCACCCTGTTACGACAGTGAGGTCAGCACAGAGCTACTTTGTGAGAAACACCCGTCTCTCTGAAGATTTGAGGTGTTTGACTTAGTTGTTTAGGTTCTAATGAAGTATATGCTATTTGTAATGCAATTGTCTTTTTTGTTTGTTTATATGTTATTTATTGTAGGGGGGGGGGAAATATCCTTCCAAAGGTAACCTGAAGTTGCCAGAAGTACGTGTAGTAGGAGATGCATAATATCGCCGTTCCTCCCGGTCATGATTCAGAGCTCACTGAGCCGTGCTCACATTTCTGTCCATATGTTTGCTTTGACAAATGACATTACACACCGAGTGGAGATCGTGCATGAAGAAATATTTTTGGCCCCGGGGTTGTGTATTGATGAAAATTCTGGAGAGAATGACTGGTGGCTTATTATGGTAATGTGACCTTATCTGCCTGATTGACCCCTGCTTATAATTTTGAATAATTGATATGCTTGTTTACAATTCCTGTCAAATTTAACATGCTCCATTTAGTCGAGTTAAGGAACAAATTAGGCCTTGAGGCTCAGCAGCTTGTATTTCCAACTAAATGACATACTTAGCTTGACTGAAATAATACACGTTTTCAATGCCATGATTCCTTAGATGGTACTTCTGATTGAACCACTGATATAGAAATCTACATTTATAGGAGCATCTATCTTACGGAGCATTTTCTTCCTTCCTCCTGTGTTTCAGCCTGTGTCCCATGAGCAAATTCATACAAGACAAAATGTGGATTGAGACAACCGCCCCCTGATATCACTTCAATAATCTTTGATATGAGCTACTATTGATTTTTGCCTCAGCTCAACTTGTCCTTGCAGTTGGTGTCAAGATTCATGACATTTTCTGCAGGCGGTTGGAAATGCTTTTCAATGGTAAAACAAACGGCAGTTTAAGGTCACAGTCAAAAATAAGCTAATTGCTTTCGTCCTTGGATATGTGGACCCGTAAACCATGCTAAGCCATGCTTGAGGATTATTTTAAATTATTAATTAAATTTTTGGAAAATTGACAGTTCACGTGTGGAAACAATTTAGATACAATTATACGACATCAATTAGACAGAATAAACAAACAATTTGGTGAAATGACATCATTATTATCATCATCATCGACACAAACTGAAGACAAGCTTAGACAACGTTTTCAAATGAAAATGGAAAAGTTCCGTTGTGTGTTGGGTGTCTGTTTACGCCAGGGGTTACCAACAGTGTCCGCGGACATCAGGTCGCCCCCAAGAACCATAGGAATCAGCTGCAAGTCTGTTCTGGTGGGCTGCGTCAACTCAAGGATATATTGATACAAGTCATAGATCCATTTACCCTGGATACTTTGAACTGTCCACAAAAACCCTGTATTGTGCTTTAATGGATACATATGATGGATAAACTCACAAACAGAAATATTTGAATTGTTAAAACTTCATATCCCTTCTTTCCCTCCTTAATATCTGCCTTTGAATAAGAGTCTGACTTTAGACAAAGGTAATTATAGAAAATCAGCGGGACTCTGCATCTTGAGGGCCATAATTGAACGCCACTGATAGGCAGATCTAATAAAGCAGCATGCCACATGGCGCTACGAGCAGCTCGTTACATAATCTGAGAACAGCGACAAAGACAATGTGGCTGACGTGTTTTGGAAGAACTGGCGACCTTGCCAACTTCAGCGAAGATCAACTACACAAACAAGATGAAAGGCTTGAGACACTGATATTTTATTCAAAGAAAATAATGAATCTGTATGAATTCAATAACTCTGGAAAATATGTCAGTGCTGATTTTAACGTTGTGGAAAAGGCTTTGTGATGTCAATATTTTGCAATGAATGGATATTTTTTACTTACGTGTCAGGCACACATGTTCCATATGGGCTTATATGACACTATATACATTAATATAATACATTTACATAAAACATTTTATTAAAGTCAAGAGTCAAGTGGACTCACATTGAGGCTACACTGATGTCACAGATTGTGACTTCAAAGAAAGTGTAAAACAAATTTTGAAAGTACAAATTTAATAATTGTTTGAAAATGGTCACAACACATCTGTCCCCATTAGTCTGTACAATCCATAGATCTCCTCTTGGCATTGCTTCTCTCAGACAAGTTGCTTTTGAATTTTTACCTGTGTTCTGCAAACTTGGTTGTTGGAGACTGTTCTGCATTTCGTAAGCTTTGTTTTGTTCCAGCACACCTGATTCAAATGAGTGATTCCTCATCGCGCTCTGCAGACGCCTGATAACAAATCAAGTGCGTTGGATCAAATGGTGGAGTCGCACTTGTGGTGTGGCTCTCTGATGTGAAGCAAAGTCTTAGTGAAAAAAAGAGGAGATATGGATTTGACTTGTTTGCTTTGCTCGTGGTTTTTCAAACCGAAAGGTGCAAACAGATTTGCTTTTGGAGCCGTGCGCTTTCCTTACTTCTCTGCAATCATGAGTAAATGGGAAGTGTTAAAAATACATCAGAATGCAATCAAACTCAGGACTTCCCACTGAGAAGGTGGGACATTTCTCATAAACTCAGAAATGCAGGCTGCACAGTGGAGCAGTGGTTTTGGGCCGTTGCCTCGTAGTGAGAATGTCACAAGTTAAAATATTGTAGGGATGTGGTATTTCCTAATAAAACTGTTTTATAAAACTTTTTTTTTCCACAGATAAAGTGAAAATAGCTGAGTAGTTTGCTTTGTCACTCTTGGGTCATTCTGGCTTGTTGTGAACTCGGCTCTATTATAGCAGTTGTGTTCAACTTGTTGGTTAATCATTTTACACATGTGTATTTTGATACTGTTAAATCTCTGGATGTCACATCAACGACCACCAATTACAACCAAACACACACACCGATGATTTTCCACAATGCCGATTAAGCCCACTGCTGCCAGGTAGATTTGTCTGTAGCTCACAGTGAGGCCACTCACAGGTCGTAAATCTGGTGTCTTGTGTGACATCCCTGTTCTGGCTGAATGAATGTTTAATGACGAGCATGTCAGAGAGAGTACATCCAGCAGCAGAGCCACATAGCTTCCTCTCCAGCTTTGTACACACATGAATGAGGATGAAATGAGTCCATCATTTAGGTTATTCTCGATTGAAAATGTTATCGGACCATATGCATCAGATATGAAGCATGTCATTGGGGCTGTGATGCCTAAAGCAATTAATAGAGACGAGATGATGGGTGTCGACTTGAGGCCAATGGGCCAAAACCTTCCTACGAGAGGGTTCAGTCCAGCCAAACCACCAAGCAAATTGTCAAAATTGTAAAGAAAACATAGATTTTTTTTTTCCCCCCTCAAATTTTTCAAGAGTAGCAGTCACAGCACAACACTGAGACGGCGAGCTGAGACATCAGCGATTCAACCATGAGAGCCTCAAAGCCAAGTTGTCAGATTGAGTTTGTAAAAACATCCGTAATACAACAGCGATAGGAGAAGTTTGTTTGCACTAGAAGGTTTCATTCAAATTGCCTTCATGTTGAACAACTTTAAAAGTTAAGTTTAAATGTCATTATGGCACTATTTTACTGGTTTGGCTCATTCAAGATTAAATTTGCCCTTGAACTAAAATATGTTTGACGCCTTTGATGTTGCCACTTGTCCAAGGCATGTTTGAAATTTCACTTCATTCTAAAATAGGGAAGAAAAGCAAACTGTAGGGAAGGTTTAAATTAATTAAGTTATCTCATCTCATGATAGAAAACACACAGCGGACACACATCAGTGATTTTGTTTACTAATATTCCAATATAATGAGACAAGGAGATACAAAACTGCTGATTACAGAGAAAAACAACACAATAAACAAGAAAACAACAGAAATTTGAGAGAAGAGAATTACATATCATAACTGTCAGAGTTCTAATGAAGCGAGGGAGATAAGTGAGCAAAAACAATATTGACAGTGCCATCAGTTGTTTTTTTTGTATTTTTTTAAAGAAAATATATAATCACAAATACAGGATGGAGACATGTTTGCTTTTAGTGCATGAACATATATGATAAATCTGTTTCCTCAGTCTGCTTTCCCTTTTTTTCCTGCCAAATCTGAATAAGAAAATCATAGGGGCAAGGTGGAAAAAGGATGAAAGATTATTTTGTAGTTGAAGCTCGAAGGCAACAATGATGCAGAAACCACAAGGGAACGTGAAACCTGCTAATGGTTTAAGATGCAGTTCAAGAAAATAAAGGATTTTATCAAAAGAACTCCAGAGCTGAATTCAAATTATATGTAAGGTGAAAAAAACATTTCATACACTTATTTTTATTTTGAATACAGTGGGGTTTTTTTGTTTGTTTTTTCAAAATTGAAGCTCAAACCTTGAACATTCAGTTTCAAAATATTGTTTTCCAATCACTTTAAAAAAAATATTTTCCAATTAACAAACCGTTTGGCTTGGATCTGGCACCATAACACTCGTTCATGTTTGGGACTTTTTGATCTTCAAGAAAAAAATACACAACTAAATATTATTTAAAATGAATAAAAATGTCATAAAAAGTGTCAAACTGACCAAAATGACATAACTTAGTTTGGAGGAAAAAAAAAACGGCTAAAATTTTCATTGCATATCTTCAAAAGGTTTTCATCATTCAGCCATGTGGAATCACTACATGATACTATAAAGTCACGTTTTATGCAACTTTATAAGGGTTATTTTTAAAGAAACACTATGGAGCAAGAAGTGGTTAACTGCCCCATTAAGGATTCAATGAAGTGATGATTAGCAAACCTGTTAGAAAACATCATTTTGAACATCAGCCAGAACAGAAGCATGAAGACTGGGGAGGAAAATAGTTGGCTGAGCGTTGCAATAATTCATGAATACCTTTTCCTCTCCAATCAAAGTTAATAAAAGCAGGTGTAGCTGCCAATTCTCCATTAGCTCCCATTAACACATCCCTTCTCATAATGAATACACTCACTAATTTCATCATTGTGGGGATGGTTGAATAAGCAGACCGGGCTGCTCTGCAGTATTCTGTCATCAGATTAAGAAGCCTCAATTATAGGTTGGAAGTTGGAGGTTACGATGGAAGTTATGATCCATTGGTCTCCCTCCAAATGACCCTTAGTGAAAACATGTTCATCATCACTCCACATACAATGTTGAAAATAAAAACAATAACACTTTGAAATTTTACAATTGAGTGTTTCTTAAGTCTCCCTACTTAGCTCCCTATTTCTCACCAATCTTCACCAGCCAACCCGTCTCGAGATAAGTAGGAATAGTCATGTCAAGCTAAAATGATGCTTGTTGGACTTTTGGGTTCATGAGCCCTTCAGCAGCACCATCGTGAAAATATAAGTGAAGTTTAAACACAGAAGAAACAGACTAAAAGAGCACAAAAATAGACATTGGAAAGAACACTAAAAACACATGTGGCTGAGCAGCTTCATAGTTCCCTGCCTCGGAGTTTGGCTTCAAAATGTTGCTTGGGCCGAGATTTAATGTTTTCTCATTGGTGTGGCTGTCGATTTGGTGTTTGACTTCATTTTATTTGGTATGGTTTTTCAGAAAAATGATGTCCAAGTCTCTGCCTCGAAGTCACAATGCTATTGCCCAGTTTTTACAACAAACTAATCGAAGGGTAAAAATTGAGAGTGCCAGTCGCAGGATTACTGACTGAACACAAAATGCTGTCGGCCCATCATGTAGTGAAGTAATGAACAACGTTTATGAGGAAGTTTGCAGTTTTATTAGGACAGTGCAGTTTCCTGGTTGAGTCCTTTGCTTCGGTCGAATGGCTGAGCCTCTGTTGTTAGCGCAGTTCCATACAGAGACAATTAACCCATTTTGTGTGTTGTTTGTCCACATACAATGGGCCACATGTGTCCCCCATTCCTATTTTTTCTTTCCTGGAATTAAAATTTTGAACACTTAAGACTGACACATTTCATTTGAACGTCTATAGCCTAATTAAGTCCACCGGTAACACGTTAATGCTCCAGAGGTTGATATAATACTTCCTCCAAGTTTCTATACTTAAACCACTTTGCTTGCACAGCCACTGCTAAGCTATAGCGGCTGTCTTTCTTTCGAGGATTTAATTCTCTTAAATGATTCCCCAGTGAAATAAAGCTCAACCACTGTGCTTCATGAACCTGAAATCATACACAAATGGGCATTTTGCTTAAAAAAAAAAAAAAAAAAAAAAAGGCAACAGCGTAACCTTTTGTTGCACAGGCCTGGATGTAATTCATCAAAGATTTCTCACTTAATTTCATCTCATGAATGAAGTGTTTTAATCTCTCTCTCTCTCTCTCTCTCTCTCTCTCTCTCTCTCTCTCTCTCTCTCTCTCTCTCTTTTTACAGCAGCCGCTCCTTAACAACCTCTGCTTTTCACTTCTCCCTCAGTTATTGATTTCCTGCATTTCTGCAGGAAACTGATATGAACCAGCTGTGCTCAATCAAAAGGTGGGACAGTGGGACTATAAATACACCCCAAGCGAGTCAACTGCTTGATGAACACGAGGGCATGTCGGCGATCACGCTGTGTCTGGGTGGCTGAGCGCCTGACGCTCTTATCTTCAGGGCGCCTCCGACAAAGGGGTCCCCCCCCCCACTGTTGAGTGTTGGTGGAAAATTGTAAGCTTTTGCTTTTTGTGAGGCTTGGCAACCAAGAGCTGGTGTCTGTCTGACGCTTCAGAGAGCAGTGCTATTTGATCGAACTCCGCTCCATCTGAGCTAAAAAATACTCACGTGCTATATGTCACACAATCTGCATTTGTTTGTGGTTTTTTTCACAAAAAAAGAAAAAGACACCAAAACCAAGTTTACACCACTAATCTGTTCTAAATGTCCAATTGAAGATATGCCAAAAACCTGAATTTCCCTGCTTGTGCTCTTCAAAATGTTGACACACAGGCTAAACCATTACCATCCTGAAATTATCCTGAGTGATGTTTTAAAAAAAAAAAAAAGATGGCAGCCGAGTTGAGACATTTAAACATTTGTTATTCACAGAAGAAGATTTTGTTGTCCCAGATATGACAAGAAAGTTTCCACTGGCTTAAAACTCGCCGCTCGTTCAGCAACAGACTCACGCACAGATCCTTATCCTAATCATATCAAAAAAAAGGAAGAAGAAAAATAAAAAAGACAACCACACACCAAAATATTTGGAAATTTGATGCCATCTTCAATCTTCAAAGAAACACACAAGCAAATCAGAAGAGAAACCCCATCGCCTTGCCTTTTTATTAGCCACCACAACTGTTCCCAGCCCATTATTTAAAGTATTGTGACAAATGTGACACATGGAGCAGCTTCACACATTTGGAGAGGAGAGTTCAGCCAGCGTCATGTGGAGTCCCGACTGGAGTTGTATCAGAAAATGTGATTCTGCCTCACACACACACTTGCGGAGTCTCAAAGTACTTTTTGAGCTGCTGCACCATTAAAGTTTCATTTGTATCAAGTTTTCTCACGCAAAGATTCTTTCACCCGTTTTGAAGGCCCGGTGGAAATAGTGCAAGGCTGTAGCAACCGCAAGCAAAACAAAGTCTGTCGCTATCCGTTCTCTGATTAATTATAAGTCAGATGGGGGACTACATTTTGTTGGGTTTTTTTTAAGATTCTGCAAAGATTTTAAAATGTTATGTTTTAATTAAAAGCAAATGAAACAATCATGTAATTCAGTCAAAATGGACAATAAATGTCGCTAAAACATGTCGCTAGTACTTTCATAGCTTTGAGTGTGAGTTTGGCGATAACAATTTACTCTTTAAAGCCGCTGTTCCACTGCACAGTACGTGGCGGAGCGGGGCCGAGTCGGCATAAATAGGAGATATAACATCACTATTTATGATTAAAATATTTTATTTGGTCTTGTTTATCTTCTCATTCAGTTATTAACATACACATTGTTATTCTTCTAAATACTGATCTAATCAAGGAGGCACCTGAACTTTAGAAACTAAATGGAATTTTAAAACTTCTGAAATATTCTTAAAAAATGCCTTTGAAATCTGTCTAATGACCTGTTTCCATGGCAACATTTCAAGAGAAAAGGCATCGTTTTTGTGTTTTTCTTCAGAAAAATTGCGTTTACACTGCAATTTTTAGAAAGCAATGTTAATTTACATGAAAATGACAAAAACATTGCAAACTATGTAGCGAGCTGGCCTTGTTGGTTGTTTTTATAATGAAACCACACACACACGTGCAGAGAACAATACACTATAAACATTAACAATGACGAGTATACAGTCGTTTGTATGGATAGATGACAATGTTGGATTGGTAGGACTTGCCCAGGAGAATAACGACTATGACACTCTGGAGGCAAACATTGCTGTTGTCGTCAGAAATATTCATAACAGTTATGGTGCCTATGTGCTGTTGCGTTTCCCCCGGTTTCCATGGAGATGGAGTCATAGCATTGAAAAGAAAGTTCCACCTTGGGAGCTGTTTTTGAGAAAGTTGCATTTTCAGTGGCTCCGAGTACTGTCATCGTCATGTAAACAATAAAGGTTTCCATTTTCACTTGAAAATGTGTGAACGGGGTTTAAAAGTCATGAAACTAAACCTTAATTAACCTCAAAGAGAATTGCAATCGAGTTTCCTGCATTTGTTAAAATCAACCAACACCAATCGTTTATCAATCCTCCTGTAGAAATCCCCAAAGCTGTCCATTGTTACCGAGGTTTCCAAATCTGACTTAGTCCTTGTGGACTCTGTATTGTCTGGATCATTTGGAAAGCAAAGCTTTTGAATAGCCACTAGCTGATGCCAAAATACTGTACATGAAGCGTGATCTAGTAAAAGTTTGTACAAAAACAGATACAAACAGGTGTGATATTGCTCACACATATTGTGGAAGGTGACCTACACTGTCTAACTGACAAACTATCGTTTGCCTCCATGAATATGAAATATGTCATCCGGAGAAAATACTGGGTGGACTCTATGCTACTGATAGGTCAATATGCTGGCCTGACTATAACTGGATCACCATGATAAGAATTTATTTTGTTTTGTACCTCAAATTTTGTGACTGGCCCTCAGATTTCAGATTTTTTTTTTTTCATTAGATTTCTAGTTTCCTCCAGATGATCACTCCATGATGCCTGCATGTAAATTAACATGGACGAGATACAATTTCCAGCTGATTGTTCTCCAAACACAGTCCAAAGCCCACAGACCCCTATTTGAACAGTTTTGTGTGTGCATGATGCCACTCATAGTGTTATCTTTAGTACATCTGAGCACAGTTCATGCAGGATCTTAACAAATCAGGCCCATATTGTTATGAAATGGTGGTTTTCTAAGTGTTGGGGTGAGCTTCCCCTGGACGAGTGCAAGTAGCTTGCGAGAATGGCACAGCAGTGGGAAAGATAAGAGGATCAGGGATATGCTTTTTCCCCAGCATGATTTCTTTGAATCATTAGTGGAGCATGCAACTATTCATTTTTCAAGTGCATGACAGAGCTTAAGAACAGAATTTAATTTATATGTTGAATGTTGTTCGTGGAAAATAGTGATGAAAGGTGCAGGCTATGCATCAGAATGTACCATTTACAATCAAATCTTATGAAAAACAGTTAAACAATTATGGTCTTGGGGGATAAAAACCAAGCACTATGACGGGGGACTGAATTTATTTAGCTAAACTCCAGCTGTAGTTGATCCCGAGATGGTTTGGTGTATTATGCAGGTGGAAGCAAAAGCTGCAACCAACTTCCAGAGAGGATGACTTGTCTTTTAGGGTCTTCAAATAAAGTTCTTAAATTTTTACTTGATATCTAGTATGTTACCTCCAAAACAAACCCACAGTCACATGACCACTTCCAACCTTTATATATTTTGGCTGAAACCATCCCAAACCTTTAATAGTATAACACATGTTTCCTCTGAGAGGCACAATTTGATTTGTCTGTCCGACCAAAGAACAAGTTTTCTTCAAATAATTACAGATGTCTTGTACTCGCCATCACAGATCATCCTCTTGTTGTGGATGACTCATCCCAGGAGATGTTTCCTGACAGGTGCAACCTCATTCAAAGCAGCTTATATAAAACCATGCATTAACCAGATACCAGATTTCAGTGTCAGTTACTGCGACTGGTGATCTGGATGAATCTATCCTGAACTGTGGATGTCTTACAGGCTCTACCACTATATTGCTTCAGATCGGAGTCTTTCCATATGGAGCTGCCTTCTCTGTCTATATTCAATGGCTTCGCTTTTGCACTTCATTCCTCAATGTAGAAATTTCATAGAGTATAGGTGAGGTGACCTCTGTCTTTTTTCCCCTCTGCGATGTTCGACCTTTGCCGTGCTCAGACAGTACAATGACTAATCATGCCTTGCAACCCCACATTTATACAGAACTAGAAACATCCCAGTGGCCATGCCGGATCACAGCACCACAACACACCACAACTATGCTCACTCATTCACAATGACAACAACTTTCTCTCTTGAAAGGACACACTAAAGGTCAGCATTTTGAATACATGGGGCAACTGTAAAAATGTCTGTTGAGAATGATGTCCATATGCCCAAAGATGTGATGAAGTATAATTTTTTTTAATGATCTCATGCAGCAACTTTAGCTTTTCGACGCAATTCAAAAGCATTTATTGTGGGTTTTATTATTATTTATTTTGTCATTTTTTTATTCTCAGGTCCCGTTTACACAGCAACTTTTTCAGAAAGGTTTCATGTTTCCACAATGCTGAAAACAATGTCACATCCATGGAGATAGAGTGGAATCATTTTCAAAAGGTTGCATTTTACCTCATTTACAAAGTCTAAGCTTTTTTTGAATAGTTTCACATTGGGAGCCATTTTCATAAGTTGTATTTTTAGTGGTTCTTGCACCATTGTCTTCTAACGTTACGGAAGGTTTTCAGTTTTTACTTGAAAATCTTGTATAAACGGGCCCTCAATGGAGAAAGCAATATGCAACAATGCAAGACCAAAATAATACAACCATGTCATTGAATTTTTGTCACAAAACAGACCCAGATAATGCAACATGAAATTTCTGATTTATAGAAGAAACACACCTCTTACAATGCTTTTATTTTATTTATTTTTTTATAAAAAACAAAACATGTACTTACTTTTCATCCTTTTTATTCACCATTACATCCTGCTTTCTCTGTGTTTTATCAATTAGTCACTGATGTTTTTTTTTTTTCATATATCTGATCGTGTAATGAAGAAAACAAAGCATCTGTGGGTAGTTATTGTTTGGTCACAGCTCTTGTTTAATCTTTCCATCTCCCAAGAGAACAATCTTGTAATTGAGAAGTGTCCATTATTGCTCTTTACACTCGCATGACATTTTCTCCTTTGCTCCCGTGGTGATTGCAGCGGCCACCAGAGGTCACAGTAAACCTTTGGGGCGAAGCAGCTGCAGCACTTACACACACTCATGTGAAGCATTAACTAATGAAAGGCCTTCCTGCTCACCTCCATCTGCCAGGACCCGTCTTCCCAATGTGTTATCATTACTCCCCTCGATCAAGGCGGTTTACCTCCTCCTCCTCTCCGAATCTCTCTGCTGACACCACTGCTTTATGGTTCCTCGACCCTCCACTCTTCCAGAGCCAAGGCCTTCGCTGTGATCAAGGAGGGAGGAGGAGGTAGACAGATCTTCAAAGTCCTACTGATTTACAGCTCCCCCTTCCTGCGACTGCAGGCGAAAGGATCCCGACGCCGACCCTCCTTAACAGGCTGCTTGCTCTTTGTGCTTGTTAAATGAATTTTATGGCTTCTGTCACTCTTACTCTCCTGTGTCCTGCTTTATAAACTGCATAGTATGTAAAGCGCTGAAAGGTTGAACCTGAAGGGAATCCTCAACAAGACAAGGTCAGCTTGTTAGGTGAATTCCACTCATAAATAAAGAGATCCTATTGTTGGTGTTTGACTGGCTCAAAGAAAGGGAGCAAGGTCTGACATTCAAAGCAGCTTTGACCCACAGAAGATTGTGGTGCCTCTGTTAATTTGGCCACACAGAGTCAGTTACTGCAGCGGAAACAAAGTGATAACCGTTTGTACGGATCACTTCCTTTTATGTTATGCTGTATGTTTTCCATACGGAGACCCTGAAAGGTCAAGGAAAGAATTTAATAAAGTGGTTTTTTTTTTCTTTCTTTGTATGAGTATTTTCATTGGTAGAGTTGTGGCGCAATACAGTATCAGAGCCTGCATCACTGCTGGCCGTCACTACAGTGCACACTCAGCCGCGTCTTATCAGGCGCAAGTTTGAACCGTGGCATTTAGGAGGAGAACTGAAGCAGCTGGTTCAGTTCCCTGGCTGACCGCAGCTCAGTCAGACTGGAGCTTTGATTACAGCCGCAGCCTTGGGATGACACAGCTGTCACTGTGACTGTGACCGGAGCTGTAGCTGTAGCTCTGGCTTTAGTTGTGACATATTCATTTTTAATGGCTGTAACTGACTACGTGGGGGGCTACATTGTTTGAGCGTTGATGATTTCCATTCTGGTGCTGTCATTAAAGTGTTACCAGCTTTGGTAGCAACGGCGGGCCGTGTGTGCGGCGCCACAGCTCGAAAACCCCAGCAGCAATCGGAACGATGAGTGAATCCAGCCAGAGATTCACCTGCCACAGCCAGGCGGAGCAGCTGCAGCTGTGCTCGCCACCAGCTGTGGGACACTTCTGAAGATGAGCCTTAAAAAAAAAAAAAAAGGATTTTTGTGTGCTGAACACATCCTATGAAGTGCAGTGTCATCATTCCTTGCAATAGTGTCTGCACAGTGTTCTCTTTGACTAGCCAGGTTGAGGAGGATCATCATCACTGTGAGGAACATGAATTGCATGGCAATGTAAACAATACACTATGAACATTAATTTAAGAAAATGTATTCACTGAATTGACCAATCGTTAATGAGGGTCAAGGGTTTTGCTCAGAGACCCACAGTGCATGTTTTTGGAACTTTACTGCAGCCGTGGTTCACAAGCACAGCCTTTCCACTGAGACACGGTTGTAGCGTTTTTAAAAATCTTGGTTCACCCTGTTGATACAGAGATGGAACATTTTCAAAAGGTTCCCACTTGGGAGCCATTTTTAAAAAGATCCATTTTAAGTGGCTCAGAGCACATTTGACATATAAACAGACACCTAAAATGCAAGGCAAGGTTTACATTTTAAGTTGAAAACACTGTTGGGTATACAGGGGCTAACAGAAGCTCTTGTTGCATAGCTTCATACATACTCTGTTAAATGTCTATTACTGGGTAAAGCAAACTCATGTTAAAAAGAACCACAACAGACTAGAAGGTAATTTGTTTTGTTGTAGTAACGCGCAGCATTGTGACACAGTAAAAAATAATGTAAAGGAACTGGGGAAAAAAACTGCCATTGTGATTGAAAAAGCATCGTGAAAGGCATTGGAAGATGAAGATTATGTGAAGGTTTGTGACAATAACATGCAAAAAACTCATAAGGGAACACATGCATATTAAGAGAGGACTTGTTGCATAAAAGTATTACAAATGACGACAGGGATAATTGCAAAGGGACCTGAAAGTATTGCAACAGAGTGCAAATTGTTGAAAGAAAGATTTTTTTGGGGGGGAAATGCAAACCTGTTGAGAGGGCATGCAAGAGTTATGGAAGGAAACAAAAATGATTGCAAGGTACCAGAGAGGCAATGCAGAAGTATACTCATTATGGGCAGAGTAGCTGTAGAGATGAAAGACAAATAATTACAAATGTTGAAGAAGTTACTTTTTCATACAAAATGGGAAACTTTCAACGAAGTGGATTCAATTTTAAGTGCTGTGCCATCTGGTTAACAGCCTGTCTGTAATTGAACAGACAATTGAATGAAAGGAATCACAGTGAATGATTCAACCATTTGGCCAAAATAGAAGCGGACTTCAAAACAATTTCATTTCAAGCAAAAACGAACTAAAAATGTGTCATGTTGAAGACTTTCAATGTCAGAATGTTATCCAACTTCAAATGTAAAGTCGAGTTAGACTGGAGTGATTTCGTATAATGGGAAGATTTTTATAAGTCCTAGTCTTCTTTTCTTTCTTCTCCCAACTTTTGTGGATGAATCATCTTTAATAAAATAAGCACCTGTTGGAGCACTACTCACACAAGCCCAAGAAACTGTCACAATATGAAGTGATTAGGTCGTACTAAATCAAATATTTGAAATTGTTATGATGTGGCAATATCAGTGAGACATTTGAATTCCAGAGAAAGATGTCACAGCAGTAGGAGTTTTGTTATTGCTCAAAGGCATGATTAGACTTAATTCTAATCATGCTTATAATATCAAAACACACATTTGAGAGCTTGGAACAGATTTTTGAGGGGGCTTATACAACGACAAAGAAAAACTTATCTACAAAAGTATTTTTCAAATGGACATGGGGAAGCCTGCTCAGCAGTCTCCGTGCTCTCGTCGTTCAATCTTCCTCTCCGCAATAATTATGCAACATGAGGTGGGATCGGGCAGGCTACCCACTCATGCGATAATGATGACCACATATAGCCCTCAGCATATCCTCCACAACACCTGCATAATAGACCCATGTTGGGGGGGAAGTTCCTCCCGCGCTGCTGTGTGCTTGTGTTGGTGGTGATGGAGATGGAAGAGGCAGATCAACAAGAGAAGAAAAGGCAAATCTTATATTTGGCAATATCTGTCTGCAGCTGTTAAACACTGCATTGGGCTCGCTCTCTCTCTCTCTCTCTCTCTCTCTCTCTCTCTCTCTCTCTCTCTCTCTCTCTCTCTCTCTCTCTCTCTCTCTCTCTCTCTCTCTCTCTCTGTCTCCCCCCCACATGTTGGCCTGCCAACGCGCGCGCGCACACACGTCCCCCACTTGCGCGCACACGCCGGACCTGCTCGACGCTGCGCCGCACTGGAGCTCCGACAGACAGAGCCCGTGTCTGCCTGTGATCTCCTCGCCGCCGCTCCGCTGGATGTTTGCGCAGAGGACCCATACCTCCCGCCGGTGACAGCCGCCCACCCACCCCCTCCACCTCCACCTCCACCTCAATCTCCTCGACTCCGGCTCGTTTTCATCTCCAAACTTTTACAGCTTGTGACTCGTTTTTTCTTCTTCTTCCATTGAGGACATCTGTGCTGCGGTTTCATCAGGGTTGGAGGAAGGGACCACCACCTCATCATCATCACCATCATCATCATCATCATTTTCCTTCTTTACTTCGAACTTGGAGAGGGATTGATGGCTCCGCCTGGACTGGAAAGTTGCCCTGCGTCAAGGAGCATGGACGCAAACTTTAAGAGCGCGCCGTGAGCGAGACGCAACTTCTGTATCTGCCTCATCTTGTGTGTTTATTTAGAATGAAGGCAGGTGAGTCAACCGCGGTGTGAGAGAGGCGCAAAGAGCTCCGCGGCTCTTCAGGTATTGGGGGGTGGGGGGGTGGGGGAAGAAAAAAAAAAGGCGACACGGAGGAAGTCGTGATCTTGCGCGGCGGATTGCGCTACGGAGGACGGACGGAGGGGGAACGGACTGATGAGCCAACATGGGTAAGTCGGTGGATTGTGTCAATTCTCATTTTGAGACCATTATTGGAGCCATCTCCGAGTGTGTGCATGGTGAGAATATTTCCTCCTCTAAATATTTCGGTGTTCATACGCAGCAAGCTGGCGTCTCCACTTTTTTGCCATTTGCGCTTCTCCGAATCTGCAATATTTGCGCGTAAAATCTTGATGTCATTTAAGTTCACCGAAATGAGAACAAAATGCACAAATATTTGAGTTTTTGGAGGAGTGAGGGATACAGGAATATTCTCACCTCTTCTTGGTGTCGCGTTGAATTGGCTGTCAGCTCAGTGACAGCATTATTTTCTGTCCTTTTCCACCGAAGCCGCAATGACAACTTTATTGTCATAGTCGAAAGAGCTGACCTTAAATAGCTTAAATATGATGAGATTAGCCTCCTCGTGTGTTTCCCCCTGTTTTTTTTTCTATCTCACCCCCGTCTAAAGCTATGACATGTTTTGACTCCATCCCTCCTTCCTCCTCCTCCTCCTCCTCCTCCGCCTCAACCTCCTCATCCTCCCCTCTTCTCTTGACAGCACTGGGCACCTACAATCTCATCCCACACTGCCTATCACCTCCTCCATTTTAGTGACTGTGGATGCTTCACCAAACCTCAAAACTCGGCGCTCCGGATCACAAACCAACACTTTTGCGCTCATCAGCTGCAATCGCATATTTTATTCCCTCTCTTTTTTTCTTCGCCTGTGGTGCGTATTTTCAGTCTGTGCCACGACGCATCTCTGCTCCCCGCGCAACTTTCAGTTGTTGAACCGCTGAAGGACATGTTATTCACATATACCTAAACGTGCACGCTTACGTTGAACGAGACACGTGTGGCGCAGAGGAATCCACTCTTTGCGCCACAGTGTGATTCATTCCTTACTTGTTGGATTTCTGTGGATGCTCTGTGATTCACCCCCCCCTCCAATGAAAGAAAAAACAGTATAAAAAAGTCCAATCTGAGCTGAGAGGCGAGCAAGCCCACACATCTGTACAGAATGGTGGCGTTTTCCCAAGTAATGAGAAGCGTAGTACGGATGATGAGCACGTATTGCTACGTTTTAATTGTGTCATCACAATGTTAAGCCCAAAATAAGTGCTTACATTTTATTTTCTGAAAGGATCTGCTTTTCTAATTGAACCCCCTTATTTCTGAATAATTATTCCCCCTTACGCAATGACACAATGACACAATGACAAAAAGACCTTTATAACACACCCCTACATTTCACAGGCGACTTGACACCTTGAGGATGTTCACGCTGTCCTTCAGATTGGATTTTGATATGTTTTAAATTCAGAGTGATGGGAAAATAGTCATGACTTTTTCTATAATAACAAACCTGCATGTGTCTGATTACTTTTTAAAAAAAAAGAGAAAATGAGTCGATAACAGTGTTACATCACATATATTTTTGATTAGTAACTCCGAAGTATGCATGAATCAGGTTCCTGCCCAAATGACTGCCAAACATTGGTGTAATACATATTTTGTTTTTGTATTGATAAGTCCAGTTCATGCATATAGGATAACTTCCAAAATCAGCTCTTAATAGGAATTTGTACATTGTTTTGATGAATATGCACCAGCTATATTCAAAATGGTGGAATACATTTTTTTTTTTTTGATTAATACCTCTTAAGGAGGCATGGACTTTGACTAACAACCTTACAGCAAAGAATGCAAATCACCTTCTCAGCAGTCCAAGCTGTGGAATTTATATTCAGCTCTCCTCTACAACAACAAGCAAACCAGGGAGGCATTTTTTTTTTTTAAAGGCGGACCAAAGCAAAAAGGGGTTGCAGAGGGAAGGTGATGCTGTAAGAAGCAGGGCCCGATCACCCCCAACCCCCCGCCCCCCTCCCCAGCCTGTCCGAGCACGCCCGTCTTGATGTATGCAGTTGAACTGCTTAGGCGAGAGCAACAGGGCAATTAGGCTCAAATAACGTTCCATTTGTTCAATAATCCATCAGTTTCCTCGAGCAGACGGGAGACACTAATTAGTCCGCCAAGCACTTTTGCAGAAAACCTAAGCTGGATCTCTTTGACAAAAAAAAGAAAGAAGAGAAGGCAGATAGTTACCTGTGTAGATGTGCTTCTTCCATCCGATGCAGTCATGGTCATCGATGTGCAAATAATTCAAGCAACTGCTGCTTCGGTTTTAATGGGACACCCCTGGCACACGACCATTAACTTCCCCTGCAGCTTTACGACCAATATGTGGATGAGATCTCATTTCTCCACTTTAGAAATTCATTATTATGACAATACTGGCTAAGATTAAGTAGATCAAAGAACAAGTAAATACCTTGATGACAAAGACAAGGTCAGTCTGTCTTTAGATTAAAGTCCTAATGCAACTTAATGCTGTTGAATTGATCAGTTTCACTTTGATTCTTCCAGAGGCACTCGAGAAACGAATAATAGACATGAAAAGAAAGCAAGAGGAGAAGAAAAAACTAACTAACCTTGAACAGTCCAATTGGCTGTGGCTCCTTTTAAAGTAGCTGAAGCCATCAATAAGGATTATTCTGTCAGCGTGAGGAACGTTTCCTCATTCTGAGTCTGACTGAAAGTCCCCATCAGCCATTTCTGCTGTGAGTTCGGTAATATTTGCTGTACTTCTACCCACTCACGCCATCAAACCGTCATAACACGACGTATCACATCAACCTCTTTCAATCTACCTCCAGGTCATTGATTCGGGGTGGATTTTTCTTCTTTTTTATTTTGTGCCGTGTTGGAACATTTTGAAATGGCGACTTCTTTTCCACGTCTGTTTTCTTCTTGTTCGCTTTGTGTTTTCCTGAAGTGGACTCGACTTGTGAATGACTTCTCCCAAACAATGAGTGTGCACGTTGAACTGGCACGGTGAAATATGGGGAAAAGGTGCAGGAGTGAGAACAAAGTCTGGCAGTGGGGATGCTGAGCCGAGCTCACACAAAGAAAAACGACCCTGCAACAAGAGGCTGGAGATAGCGCGCCGTACGTTTGATATCACTGAGGTGCACTCCAGCCTGCTTTTGGTTGTCATGGTTTTATCACCTCACTTCCGCTAGCCTTTGAAATATTTTGGCTTTATTTGCAAGTATGACAGCCTGAACAGCAGCAAAGATAATTTATTAATGCCTCCCCAAATGACAATGACAGCATGCTTTCCGATCTGTTGCGAATCTGCTGCAGAAATCGCTCGATGGAGCTTTGTCATAGTTAAAAATGAACCTACACTGACACAAGAGAAACAGACTTCTCAGTAGTGTTGGAAATTGAGCATTAGAAAGAATGTTTCTTTAATAGCTCTATGTTTGATATTGTGTTGGACAGTGATTTTGACTTGAAAGATGGCTACGATCCCCAATGCTTCTTTATACCATTTTTGTTGTAAGTGGAAACAGTTGAAGAGTTGCAGGGTCGCTGTCTCTGTGTCCTGATCACTGGGCCACCGGTCATCATTTCGGCCCAATT
The DNA here is from genome assembly GCF_963422515.1 of Blennius ocellaris. Lineage (NCBI taxonomy): Eukaryota > Metazoa > Chordata > Actinopteri > Blenniiformes > Blenniidae > Blennius > Blennius ocellaris. The sequence continues at coordinate 17,810,361 of NC_137664.1, read as the reverse complement.
TACACACAATTCAAGTGAAAACGCAAAGTTTTTTACGTCTTTATTTCAAAAAAGGTTCATATTTATATGGCAACATTTTGAAAACGATCTCCATTTACAGAAAACAGCTGAAACACTGAAAACAATGTTGTTTTCTTGTTGGCAACAAGTGGGTGGTTTTTAATGAAAACAACACATATGCACACGGAGACCAGCATACTATAAACATTTACATTTGTGCAGACATTTGTATGGACGGATGACTAAGTTCGATTGCTGTTTTGAGTAACTCGCAACTATAAAACCACCATATCCCAGGAGAATATGGACTGGGAGTCCTGACACTTTGAATGCCGCCATTGTTGTTACTGTCCATCTACTCGTACATGTGCAGAAGAACTATTTATTTATTTATTTATTCATTTATTTCCATGTAAAGAGACACCCAAACGGCAATGAAAGTTTTGCGTTTTCACTTGAAGATGTTGTTTTGTATACCGGGCCAAACACAGCTGACTTTCTTAAATTACCTTTTAGTTCTCCTGGCAAGTACATGAAAGAGGTCCTGTTCTCGGTAACATTGGTGTTATCTGCAGCAGTTTTTCAACCACTGTGCCGTGGCACAGTAGTGTTCCGCGAGATATAGTCAGGTGTGCCGTGGGAAATTATTCAATTTCACATTTTGTCTAAAAAAACATTTGGTCTCACAGCCGCTGTCAGCTGTGAGAGCCGTGTGCAGAGTAATCAGGTATAAATACTGTGGCGAGCGCTGCCTAAGAATTGCTCTGAGTCGAGATTCTATACTGCCAGCTGAATACCAGAGGCTTTTATTTTGACATGAACACACGCAACCGGAACTTCATAATAGGATGACACTCCACACAACACATTTCTCACTTATGGTTGCACACCAACATCCAACAAACCAAACTAGACGAAATAATTAACTATCTGAACCGAGGAACAAAACACAACACAAGCACAAATCAACACACAGAACAACCCCAACAATAACCCTCAATAACCTCCGGCAACACATAACCTGAACTCCCATCATGCCCTGCGGCAACCAACTCCGTGATCGCTACAATACTCTTCGCCAATAGATGGCAGCACAGAACGTTGCCGGTGAAATCGAACCTTAACAGACGTCAGTCTGGTTAATCTCCACCACCTGCTGCTCCCATCTTGTATCAAAGTACTGTGTCAGTGACAGTGATGGAGAAGTTTTTGAAAAGGAAGAATCTAACCAGGATATCAGCTCTGTGTTCATCCATCAGGTCCAGGTTTCACACCGAGTGAGTAAAAATAAAAAAAATTAATTGGGAAATACTTTTTTCTGTATTATTTGATTCCTGTTGATAAAGCATTGATGAGAATGACTTTATATTGTTAATAGAGGCTACAGAGTTTCACATTTTAACATTTTCGTGTGGTGGTGTGCCTCGAGATTTTTCCAAAGAAAAAAGTGTGCCTTGGCTCAAAACAGGTTGAAAAACACTGATCTAGAGTACCAGTGATGAATTAGAAAGATACCTTTACCGTAACGACCGGTGTCTTCAAGTTGGTATGTCATATTTACAAGGAATTGTATTTGTCAGTGCTGCTCAGTACAGTAGTGCTTGGTGCCACAGGTTGAGGACTCCTGGATTCGGCTCCAGGCTTTTGGGACTTTCATTGTGGAATTGCAGTTCCTCCCTTTGGATTTTTTTTTTTTTTTTTGGAAGGGAGTCCCTTAAAGGAGAACATTCCAGGTCACTCTAATTGACCATAGGTGTGTGTGTCTCTCTGTTTTTCTATTTTTTACTTGTGATGGACCTGCCACCTGTCTTGCCCCTTTAGCCCCCCCCCAAACCCCTATTGTCCCCAAGTTGTATATACAAGTTGTCTAGAAATTCTATGTAAAACATTTATTCCTATATCTGCAAGGTGGACTGGAGATTATGCCAGCTAACATTGTCCAAAGTGCATCTCACAGTCGAGATAGGTCACGAGTTCATCACGTGTCCTCCATTTAGAAGTACAATCACCTCCACACATGCCTCTGGCCTCCAAATTCCTCAATAAGCATGTTCCTTTTGTGAAGAAAACCAGGCTGTCATGCTGACCACTGCAGCATGGCGTTGCCCCTCATCTTGATTGCAAGCACATTCAGTCGCTCTCATAGACAAACTAATGGGATTTTGGGTGGCCAAAGGTCAAAAATCAAGGTCACTGTGACCTTCCACATTCTCATCAGCATGAAATCTCTCAAGTGCTTTGAGCTAGTTCATTCAAATTTGGCACGCGTGTTACCGAGCTAATTAGATTGTGGTTCTGTACAGTGGCAGTAATTCAAGGATCAGGGGAATGAGAATGTTGATCTCCTTTTTCAGGGCACCTGTTAGTGGGGAAGGTATGTTCGGCATCAAATAAAGTTATTCTCTTCGTGCTTGCACAAGAAGCAGAAGTAATGAGCAAGCATAAATAATTCAATGAGTTTGACAAGGGCCACATTGTGATGGCTAGATGACTCGATCAGAACGTCTCCAGACCTGCAGCTCATGTTTGGTTTTACTGGTGTGCAGGAGTCATTATCTCTCAAAACTGATCCAAGGAAGGAAAGGGACTGAGTCATGACAGGGTCATGGGTGGCCGAGGCTCTCTGATGCATGTGGGAAGTGAAGGTTAGAGCGGGTAGCCTCATCTAACAAGTCTGAATTTATTGAAGGACAGCCCCTTGAAATGTGGCACCTAATTTCTAATGGGTGTCCTACGAGGTGACCGAAGCTCAGTTTACAAGATTAATTAATGCTGGAAATGATTGGAAGGTGTCAGAATACCCTGTGCATCACAGTGTTTTTGTATGACTACTCTGCATGGTGACAATGGCACATGAGCATCACAACTGTACCACACAACAATAGAAGGATCTTCATTTTTTTTCCCCCTTTTTACATGAGGACTGGGTTCATATGTATGGTTTACCTGGGGAATACATGGTACCAGGATGTACCTTGGAAACCAAGCAAGCAAGCAGAGGCAGTGTGATGCTTTGGAAAATGTTCTGATGGGGAAACTTTGAGTCCTGTCATTAATATGGAAGTCACATTGACATATACCATCTACTGATGCATTGTTGCAGACAGTGTGCATCATTTTGTGGAAATGCTATTCCCTGGTGGCAGTGGGCTGTTTCGGTAGGACAAAACCAAAATGTTTCATGAATAATTTGAGAAACATGAGGTGTTGACTTGGACTGCAAAATCATCGGCCCCCAAACCATGTGACCATTTATGGTATGTGTTAGACCAGCGTGTTTCAGACATAAGGCCTGTGGGCCAAAAAGAGGCCTGCAAGCGACTCGGATCTGGCCACCGAACCACCAAACAGATGGTGAAAATCTGAAAGAAAAAAATAGATTTAAAAAAAATAAAAATAATTTCTATTCTTTGTCGTTTCTATCAGGATTTAGCATCAAATGCCGGCAATCAACAGGACGATTGAGATGCAGAAATATTGACGAAGCACTTTGCATTGACCATTTATGGTAGAAAGTGGGCGTGTTGAACTGCAGAACCTTCCAGGTGGATTGTGATCTTTAAATGGAAAGTGCATGCACATGTGTGTATGCACAGTTTTACCGATCCCAATTTTTGGGGGGCGCACGCCATATTCAGCAACTGTACATTTTTAGTAGGAATCCTACGCAATGTTTTAGAAATGAGGCTCCTGGTCTGTATCATAGATAAAAAGCTAGGGATACCCATACCACTTATTTAGGGGATGAGTATAAGTATGAGTACGAACTTTTTGCTGAGTATCAATTCAGGTACTCATTAAATGCAATAAAGACAAACTTGTACTTAATATGTGAACAATGTGCGATGGCTATGATGTCACGTAGTACTCCGCGGGTTGTATTGTGGAGCACCTCATGCAGTATTGGACCCGAAACTCGATACTGGTATTGGTATATTCTGTTAAGGAACCTCAACTATCCTAACTACTGCAGAAAATAACAAAAACAAAAGGGCAATCCATGTCGGCGTCCATCCGTTACACTAAGAAGCTGATTCAGAAATGAGGTTTTCGAGGCCTTTAAACAAAATAACCAATGCCGTCTTTGTGTAAAGTACATACCTCCCTGCAGGGACACAGAGGAAATTAAAAAAAAGAATAGTAGAAAGGAAAAATTATCTCACAAACAACACACAATGTGAGAATAAATATTCAAAATAGGAGAGATATTTAATAAAATACATACCAGTTTAGTGTTTCCATTTGTTCTGCTCCATTTGTGGAAGTGAATAAAAAATTGTGAAGCATCTGTGCCAAGGAGTGTTATTGTTTTGAAAGGTTTGCTCACAAATACAAAAGAGGGATTCATTTATTATCTCCACAAGTGAATACAAGTCCAAATTCAATACGTCAAAGATACACTTCTAAAAAAATTTATCGCTATTATTCCATAGCAGATTTCTCAAGGTTAGAGCAGCTTGCCTTTACTTCCTTTTGTTGTTGCCATAAGCGACACAACTATGCATTGTCTGTGATGTGCGCTTCCTTCACTTTTTATTGCAGGCTGGCTTTACAGTGGCCAAGATTATGCAGCTCAGCTTGTGCTGATCTTTTGACATCAGTGCTTGTATTGATCAGCAAAGCTCTCGGCCTCTCAGCACAGTTTTGCAAACCAACAACGTGTGTCCGTCTCAAAGGCAGCGTCCTGGTACGTGTCATATTTTATGATTAAGATAGTCTCAGCTGTCCTTTTTTTTTCTTTTTGGACGTCGTCCTTCCAGATGTTAAGCGCAGTGGTTGTAAACTGTTGGCGATACGGCTGATTTATTGGGTGCAAAGTGTCTGACTGGTTGGGTTAGATGCTGCAGAAGCTAGGTGACATTATACACATTGGGGCTCATGCAAGTTTATATTCTTGTCACTGTTAAGATTTTTTTTTCCCTACAGTATGCTGCACCAGATTAAAAACCCAAACATAAGAGTGTACTAACTGATGAGCACACATTCCAACTTCACGTAAGAGCGCGAATGTTGATGACTTGCACAAGATTCAGGTTTTCTTTTAACACAAGAAACTTGAAAGTGGCAACTCCTCTGACATCACTGGAAGACATTTGAGGCTCCCTGTGCTTCTTGCATGAGCTGCCATGATGTCTATGGATTTGAAAAGATTAAGAATAGTAGAATGAAGACCTTTAATGAGATAACATCACATTATCAAGACATTTCACTGCTAACACTGTGTTTTAACGTGTTTTAAGAGTGACAATAAAGAATTTCTCTGTTATGGTGGGGAATCATTCCGTGTGACCTCGCTCTTTCGCAGTTTCTTCAATTGTGTTCGTCATTTCTGAGAATCACATGCTGCAGGTCATTGCGCATATGGTGACAGTTAGATCAATTGTGGTACAGTGTGGGGAAAAGCATTCATTGGCCAATGAAGTAAGTAACAAAGGACAGAAAAAAAAACCCAACTATTCACATGGGGGAACACATACTTTTCCACTGCACAATCTCAGAATATGCTCTCATACCAACATGGCAACAAATACATGATAACAATGCTGTAGTATATTATGTTTCCAGAAGATGCAGTTCTGTAAATGGTTTTTCAAAGAAAATATTCAGTCAAGGTTTCCTTTTGCAGAGGCTGTTTTGAAGCCCAAATAAAGAACTGAAGCATGTGGAGTTAATTTTGTGAAACGCAACGTGATTCATGTTAATCGGCAGTAGTTAAAAACAAATCAGACTCTTATTCTTAGACTTTCAACATTTGTCAGTTCCCATTTCCTGTTAGAAATATCACATAATAATGCCACAAGTGATCAGATTTAGAATGCCATTCATTTAGTTCTGTCTGCCATATTGACATCCTGGAGGGGGTTAATCACATCCAGACTGCAATACTTCAAGACCCGGCACAACAGGCAAGGACAACCAGGATTTGAATCCCATTTATTGGTTTGTGCAATGATTTTGAGCATGCAAAATATTTCGCTCCGCATCTCAAACCAGGCAGATTACAGAATGATTTAGACCAGTTGTGAACCTCAGTGAGAATATGTTGTAATGTCTATGAAAATGAAAAATGTTCAGATAAAAGACTGGTCCACTGTAGAGTTTCAGCAACGACAACTCTGAGGACTTTGTTGAGATTTCAATAAGGCTGGAAGGACTATAAGCAGTGTTTTTAGATATTGTGAATACATACATTCCATTCATGGATACATACATTATACTATATACATTTGTTTAAATGTGTCAGTGTTAAGTTACAATTTTGTAGTGAAAAATTTTAAGCTAAATATTTTTGAAAATGTTCTTAGTTGTGATTAACTGGAGTGCTTCAATTGGTTTTAAAACAAATAGATGAATGAATGATTGAATGAATGAATGAATGAATGAATATCAAAAACAAAAGACAAGTCTCTAGATCAGGAGTGTCAAACTGGCACACAAGAGACTCCCAATTGGGCCTGCTAAACCACCAAGCAAAATATGGAAATAAAAAAAAAAAACCAAACATAAATTTTTTAAACTAGTTTCTTAAGAGGAGCACACAGAACACACAGAACACATTACAATACAACACAAAACAACAGTTACTTCATTGCTAGTAAACTACCATTTTTCAGAATTTTCAGTGTATTTTTCACCAGAAGTTATTATTTACTTGGTTATTTAAATGACCTGAATTTATAGGTAATTATGTCATTATTTTACTGGTGTGGCCGACTCAAGAGTGTTACAAGACTTGTCTAGCCAAGGCTAATTGGTTAGCTTGCATTAATAACATCCCCATCGATTATAATCTTACCTTTTATAATGTTTAATGAAGAGTTGCTGTCTTAAATTGTCACCCCTAATCTGCTCCCTTATTTCTAACCACATAAATAATTACTATGTGTCATATCTGCTGTTACTTGATTGTTATAAATGGAATAGATATTCCATCTTTTATGAAGGTGCACCTAGAGGGAGACAAAACAACACAATTTGAATGTCATTATGGCCAACAAATTAAAATCTTACCGATATTAATGATAAGCAGTCTACAAGCTCACTAGACTAACAGATATGAAGGTAAAGTATTACCTGTTCACCACATTATCTATTCACGCAGATTCATATCTTTTTTTGAAAGGTGCGGCATCATGACAGATAATTAAAGCTTTAATGGGACTGCAACATCTGCTACGTACCAAAGCTGTTGTTTTCAGGCAGCACGTGTCATGTTTTATTTATTCCCTCGTCTGAGAAGTATTCACAAGCAAAAGCTGTACGTTTATGGATATTCATGTGACTCTATTCATGTGTTCTATCAGGCCAGCCGCGTGTCAGATAAACCGTAGGTACTGAAGCAGAGTGGGCCGGCCCAAGCTCCTCAAACAAGTTCTGAACAGAGTCCCATCAAATAGTTGTCATTAAGAGCTACCCCCCCCCCCCCCCCCCCCCCCCCCAATGTGAGCAGCATTCATTGCCACAGACAACCTGTTGGTGTAAAAACTGTTGACATCCAAAATAACCAATTACCCTTTTGAAAGGTCTCCTTTGCAAATTATTTTTACACCCTTGGCAACTGCATTCCACAACTAGAGGGTGACCTTTGTGACTTTGTGAGGCAGCAGCTCGTTTTCTGACTTCTGTCACGTCACCAAAGCTTCCTATGAGACACCGGTAAGCATACCTATAGCCATAACCATAGTACAAATGGTTGATTAACAATTGATAACAAATGAAACACACCATGATTTTGGTGTCCTTCCAGCTGCGCCACACAGCTCAGTTTAGTTGGATTGGACAAAACCACCAATTACCACTGTTTTTTTGAAATAGCTATTTCACGGACTTATTTATCTCCAAAATGATCACAGTTGCTGCTTATGAAAAGAAGATTACTGTGGCCAACTTGAAGGTCTATCTAAAACATGCTGCACAAAGAAATCCTTGAGAAATTAACATAAAAGGACAATGCGGTTTATTGATGACTTCTCTGTGGATGGGTAATAGAGATAGATGAATGTATTTTCCTTGGCGCTTGCCAACAGAATGACAAAATGTGCTTGGATTAATGTTTTACCTTTAATCATTTACTTATGCAACTTCATTTTCATTTAGTCACTCTGTCTTAATAGAAAAATAAATAAATCATACAATGTCTCGGTAACATAGACCTGAGGCCTGTGTGATTTAATTTTTTTACAAGACTTGGAAATTTCAAATTAGCACTTGTTTTTAAGATCTTAATAAAAGCTCCCTGAGTGCATCAAAGGGGAGGAATGCAACTTTTCTGAAATGCTGCTTCTGCTCCTGCACACCATGGCCATAGTAAATAGTTCTTCTGCACATGCATGAGTAGATGGACAATAACAACCACGTTTGCCTCCAGAGTGTCATGACTCCCAGTCCATATTCTCCTGGGACTTGGAAGTTTTATCGTTCACAGTCACTGTAATAGCAATCGAACTTGGTCATCTGTCCACACAGATGTCTGTGTACTCGTTAGTGTTAATGTTGATAGAATATTGTTCTCTGCTCTCATGTGTGTGGTTTCATTGCAAAACAAACAACAGCACCAACTCTCTGCTGTTTCCATGGAAACAGATCATTTTCAGAAGATTTGCAATGTAAACCCAGAACTTTTCTGAAATGAAAACACAAAAATGATACTTTCTCACTTGAAACGTCATTGTGGAAATTAGATATTAATGTTATAACTTGTGCTTTAAATCAGTGGTTCCCAACCTTTTTTGACCAGTGTACCCCTTGAGCTGGTTTCCATGTGAAAAGTACCCCCTCTCTCGTGTGTGATTATTCGCCTTAATGTGTACTTATATTTAACCCTTTGTCTTTCTATCTATCCAACTGCTCATTTAAATAAAACAATTATTGTGAGTGTAAAAACATACCTTTTAATGAGACACTTGCACTTGCTTGTCTTTCATAAGTCTTTCATAATTCCTTTTTTCACTGGGCTCCCCTGTGCCTGCGTCCGAGGCGACGGTAGCAGTAGCGGTAGCTGGACGTTTACTCCTGCCTAGCCATGCATCCATGTTTACAGTCGGTATGCAGCTAGAGTTAGCTAGCTTCGCGAATCGTGCGCGCCCGCAGCAAGAACGTGAACCTTTTTTTTTTTTTTTTAAAGCGCGCCACTTTATAGTCTTTTCATATTATGTGCATTGTAGTGTTACAATCACTGTGGACGAACTGCTACTCATGGAAAATAAACCTATGGCCTTACTAAAATTCATGATATAATACAATATAATATAGTATAATTTTTTTTTTTTTGTGTGTGGATACTGTAGGGTAATTTATAATCTTTCTGCGTACCCCCTGCAATACCCTCGCGTACCCCTAGGGGTCCGTGTACCCCCGGTTGGGAATCACTGCTTTAAATGACGCGACATTAGACTCAAGTGATTGCAGCATCACTTATGAATAAATATATAATACTGCACTTTCTTGTCTTGGACTACATTTGAACACACACTTTATCACCTTTACTTTCCGTTGCTTTTTCTTTTGGTTGCACCTTTCCAAAAGCAGAGAATTTTCTTGACTTTATCATTTTCTTCGGTTTTTGTGCTTCTGACTTCTGGCCTGTTGGTATGAACTATAATCCATTGTCAACACAGTCTTGTACAGTAGAGCTGCATACGATTTGGTCGATATGTTGACAAAGATGGCATGCATTTACAGTGCATGGAGACATGTAGTGACGGGTCGATGAGGCCTCGTGAAGCATTGCGGTACGTTGCCCAAACTGTATTGATGATTTGTCGGTCATGTGTCACCGTGTCCCTCAATACTGACACCTGCTGGATTAAAAAAATTATTGCAGGAAACCAAGACATTCTGATTCAATGAGGTAGTATATTCAATATGATTTAAGTTATAGTATTCTACATTGTATATATATTTATTTAAGATTAGAATATGTTTGATATGTTTAAATTATGCAGTTGGAAAATCAAAGGGGAAGTGTAGTGAATGTGATGTTGCTTATGTACTTGACTTTGGAGCATAGTTTTTTTTAATACATAAATGTTATGAAAAAAAATACATTTTATGTATTGCTCACTGTGTATGACAATTCAACGCATTACACTTTGAGTGTGAAATTCTCTTCTCCTCAGAAAGCTCCACTGTAGCTTGAATCACAAAAAGTATTTGTCTTATGGTGGTAAACTCATCAGCTGTGAGGGGAGTTCTATCTGTTTTTAATGGGACAACAGAGACACACACACGCACGCATGCACACACACACACACACACACACACACACACACACTGGCTCCTTCTCATCCTTCAGCCTTGCCAGGATTTGATATGTGCTGTTCCAACGAGTTAGTTCCAATGTTGGTTTTGATAAGTTTCACTGTGGTTTTGCCCTACCTGTTACCTCCTAGCTTCTCTTTGGCTAAGGTGCTTGCTCTGAAGTATGTTATGATTTGCTAAGATTTGTGTATGACTGGTGCAAGTGTAGGGATTTGAACAGTTGATTTCTTTAAGAGTTACTTTGAATGGCTTTTAGTTCTGATAGATCAAGGGGAAACTGTGAGGAATAGGATGGCACGAGGGAATAAAAACAAATGCTTTATTTGCCAAAATAAGCCCAGTATGGTCCCACACGGCAGAAACTTCTTTTTTTGGGGGGGGCTCCAGGTCACAGTGGCTTGAACGGAAGAGATTGCAAAAGATCTGCCTCAGTCACAAGCCTCTATATCGGTCACGTGACTTTGTCTTACAGCGACACACGCACTGATGCGGGGTTTCGCTCTGTGAGCTCATTTCGCTCTGTTCGGTCAGTCTTTAGCAGATATTGATAATGCGATAGGATGTGCAGCTCCCAAACTATATTTTCAATCCCACAGTAAACTTCAAATGTGGAGATTGAGGAGTAAATCTTTTGACTTCAAATGTATTCTGGATACAATCGTGATCAACTGTGTAGTTGTGGGTGAGAGAGTCAGGAGTGGAGTGGAGGATTGGCCTGATCTTCTGTGCCACCCCTGCTGGGCCCAGCTTTGACCTGTTAGTAAGCGGCTGTTAAATTTCTGCTAATAGTTGGAGAGCACATTAAAATATGAGCTTGGCTAAAGACGAGGCTTTTGTCTTTCCCATTTCTGTTACTAGAAGGTCCTAACTGTTGTTGATATTACCATTGCCTGTAGTTGTCATACATATTAAAACACTGTAGAAATAGAAACCGGCAGAAATGCTAATATTACTAATAAATATGTAAATTGTGATGATTTAAAAGCCCAATTTAGCTCAAATGTATGTCTATAATTACATTAGCACTGTTAGTATTTCCCATCTTCTCCATCATGCTGCGGGTGCTGCGTTTATGGATGTAAGCTGGTAGGCAGTGATAGATGTTACTGTGTTTCACTCCAAATTCGCTGTTGGGGAAGAAAGGATTTTACATTTTTAAGAGCAAATGCATAACACGTGATCAGTGAAGGGCATAATAGTGACGACCACAACTCGAGCCAAGGGAAACTGGTCTGATTGTGGAACAGAAGGGAACTGATCCCCCTCGGCAGTCTGAGTGCTGTGATTGATCAGTGAAACAGCCGCCTCCCCCGAAATGCACAACATGTCCCGTCAGCGGGCATGAGCCAAAGGGCCACCACAACATTTGTTGCCGCAGGGCTTACATTAATAATAAAGCACTCCTGGGAGCGGGAGCACGTTTAAGTTTTAACATTTGTTTGTTGTAATTTGAATGACTAACCCTTTTTATAGGCCAAGAGAAGAATTGCTGTTTCCTGGCAAAGGGAAAAATGTTCTACAACACAAGATCAACCTAAATTGTCCGACGAGAAACACAAAATTTCCCATGTAATGATAATCCATCTCACTACAGCAACTCGCTGCGCAATGTAATACATTTGTATTTGTCCTATGGCTGCTTGCTGTCATATTTTGGAAGCTACTTTAATGATTAGAGAAGCTATAATCTATAGGTAATTACAGGAAGCATCCATGCGCACAATAACTTCCCTGCTTCTTATTTGGAGGATGAAGAGGGTAAAAAAAAAAAAAACTAATAATAATGATACTGACATGACAGGCAAAATATTTAATGAACGTACCAGACTTTCACTAACAGTGGTATAATGATTATCTTCAGAAAGATCAGACTACGCTTTATAGGAAGCGTGTTGTAAAGCATGCCTCGGTGAATGCTGGGAAATCACACGGGATTATTTGCTGTCAGATCTTGACTGATCCTGCCGAAGTGTTGGGGGATAATTTATAATTATGAGCAATTAGTGAAGATGCAGCTGTTTTGCCATGTGCGTGAATGCTCACTACTGGGTCTGGAGGCACGTATATGAATGCTGCTGCTGTGAGGCGGCAGGTATTTATTAAACTCCGAGGAGGGACTCTAACAAACAGCTGCACACAAGACACTGAGCTTCAGCTCCTTAAAGTTTCATTAAAAATGCCAGATTACCTTTATTGCGTGGGCTTTATAATTACTCTCACATGTTCCAGACTCATGTTTTCATCCAGTAAAGTTGTATACTATGGAGGTGATAGAAAGAACATGATTAAAGGACCATGAATCATTGTGTGATTATTATTATTTTCTACATTCCTTGTGTGGCTTTTAACCATGACCTTTTTTTGTTTACATGTAATTAATTCTGCCATTGTGTCAGACAGTTTCTGAACAAGTGAGCATTTCACACCAAAAGCATGAGAGCTGGCCCTGTTGCTTTCAGCAAAGTTTATAGCAGCATGCTCTGTGTCACACACGTCCACTACCTCCCTCGTCTCTATCTGTCAAACAGGCCTTCAGAAGTTGGTCCCACCCTCTCTTAATCCCTGTTGCTCTCTCCTTGCAGCCTCTCCAAATTCTATTATTTTCCGTGGGCTTTTAGGTTATGTTGAACTTGCTGCTTTCCCCCTGCAGCGGTCCCTTACACCCAGAGGCTGCTCGTGTCAACCTAGCTAACAAAGGAAATGACTTCTGTCTTCTCCTCCTAGTCTTAGGTGATTTAAATGTCTACTTTCTGGCAAATATCAAGCAGGGAAAGGTCTGTTTGCACACTGTGAAGTCTGGTATGATTTAGACAATTTCCTGGCATGCCTCCTACTTCAACTTCTGCACCAAAGAATCACAGAAAACAAGTAAAGCAATGTTGTTGGAAGGAATATGGGGGTTAATCAAGGACCAAGACTGTCTGTAACTGTGCCAGATATTAGAACATGTTTAAAAGGTTTTGTTAGTGTTGCAGTACTCAAGAACCCAATTTCAAGGTTTTGGTTTTGATTCAGTCTAGGCACTTTCAAGTCTTGGTCTTGGAATGCTCTGGCCATAGTCTTGATTCGGTGTTGGCTCCTTAAAGTTTTGGACTTGTTGTGGTCTTGGGATGTTCTGGTCACATGGCCTTGACTACAACACTAGGTTTGGTTCCCAAAGTTTATCAAGTCATATAATCATGTCCACTGAAGACTATTATACTGGCTATCGCTCTGTGAGGAAAAGTAAAAATAACCGACAGTAACAGTTTTTGAAAAAGACCAAATTGTCATCTCTAAAACAATAGCTATTGTGTGGTGGTCCCTTCAAAAGTGGTCAATGGGAAAGCAGTGATCCAGCTGCAGGGTTATGGGAAAAGTAAAGGTTTGCCTGAGTGGTTTGATTAAATAGATAAGTCCAGTCCAAATGAAGGATTATCTGTGAACATTGCATAAAGGAAAAGAGCAGATGTTGGCAATCCTGTTGATCTGAGAGCATTTAACTGATACCTTAACAAATTGTATCCATACCATTGGAGCACGACATGATGATTAATCATATCGCCATTTAGTTCATCCAGTTGCGTTTGGAATGACTTTATGAAACTACATTGATTGCATCCTTTCCTTTATAATATTCAAAATCAAATACAATGCCCAGCCTTGCATTTTTATTGTCACCGTACCTCATTGCCTCAGTTAAATAAACCATTTTATAGATGCATGCAGAGGCCTTGGCTCATTGCACTTGCTGTTTAATTTCTAAAGCACAAGTGGACCTTTTCTTTAAACGTTAAAACCCTGTTACTTTCGATGTCATGCCCTACATCAAGGCATTAAGCCTCAATTGATACCTCAGGACTCAGAAACCATGCTAAGGATTGCCATTACTAAGTGCCAGCAGATGGTTCCCGAGTTTGATAAATGTTCCTGCTGCTCCAACCTCGTGGTAACTCTCAACAACCAGCGGCTACAAAGCAACTGAATGAAGACCTGGAAATAAAGGTAATTGATGCTGACAAAGAAAAGGAAAAGCTATAATAAATTATCAAAGTGCTCCCAGCTTGCAGTTTCTATCCTTTGAAATGTCATTAAGAAGTGGCAGTTAAGGCAAGATGTGGAAGTCTGGACCCAAAAAACCTTTTAGATGAACACGAACCTCTGCAGGGCAGACCACCACCTCCACTCCCAGATCTCCCACCGGAGCTGCAGGGAGCTTTAGGAGTTTAGGAGTGTTTGTGCATTAGTGCCGTACATGTACTGTGCACTAACCGGCTCTAAATAGAAAAAAAAGTCATCTGTCTTCAAAGTCATTTTTCTAAGACAACAACATGAAAGGGCATTAACTTTTGAAAGGAGGCTCTTTTCTGCAACACTTGTACTTAGCCTCCTTTTCAGTTTGCCCAAACTCTTGCATGTGACTTCAGGCCTCCTTGTTTCTCCTATTAAGGCTCCGGTGGGACCAGCTCTGCCTGCATTTATCCCTCTCTTTCGCCGTTCTGCTCGAGTAGGTCGCTTCGCTCACTACTCCCCCCACAAATCCAGACAGAATAACTGAGCTAACAAAACCGACCGCCCATTTCATTTCCAATTTAATGGATACTGCCCCATTTAAGCTTAATTTTGCCATTACTGCTCTGATATTAACCAGCTTAACTCCACATTCACATACATCACTGTCCCTTATGTTCAATTTAGCGTGTATTTAGGACTGGCGGCCCCTCCTATCTCTGCATGTATGTGCATTATGGGTATTAAAAGAAGCTTTTATCATAAATAAGCTGTTTTATACAGTTCGATACCTTTGCAGTAAGTTTAAATTACAGCTAACTCCAATTGTCAGATTAATTGGTGTAAAATAATGACTTTTAAGTATGTAAAAGGTACTTCATTTCAATATTGTAATGCCAGTGTGTCCAATTAATTAATGTTGCGTGATAGCTCCTCGTGACAAGTAATATGTCATGTACCTCTGTGCCCTTAAAGTATTTAAAATTTTATGTGCCTTAAATCTGAGCGAACACACTCAATAATGTAATATCACACATGCGGTAGTACCCTGTCAAAATTGCTTGCCTAAGCTGGATTGCACATCACCCACTTTAAAAACCCTTGGGACCCATGTCAGAGAGGAAAGGAATCAGGGGAAGGGAAGGCGAGTATGTCTTCATATGAGCCCCCAACTTGGGCAAAATACATAACATCATATGTAATATTGATTTACTGATCTCCCGCCAATCGGTCATGATTCTTCTCTCGTGTTTTTTTAATCAGGCCAGACCCCGACATTTATGTGTTGTATATCATGTGAATATGTGATGTATGTATTTTTAGTGAGAAGCGGTGCTACACAATGATGATGCCTTGCACTCTCCAGAGTAAACAACCAATGAAACTTGATGCAATATATCTTCTAATGTAAAAAAGTTTTAAAAGCTGCCATGGTGCACTCTTCCGTTAAATGTGTCTAACCTGTGCTACTGTAGAACATTTAATAAGAAATGGTAGATATATTTTGTTTTCTCGCACACATTTCATTTCTTTGAAGTGCCCCGGCGTACGGCCTTAGCACCGTTGGCCAACCCACTTGGGCACTCTGGGTAATAGCCTCTGCATCAGTGCTCAGAGCGCTGCGCATTCAAATGAAATATCAACTTGTCGTGCCGCCAAAGGAAGACGACAGCTGACTCTGGCGGGCCTGCCAGAGCCCACTCAGTCCTGAGGGACGGTGGGAGAGAGGGAAAGAGAGAGAGAGAGTTGGGGGGGGGGTGGTTGCAGTAGCGATGGCACTGCGGTGGGGGTGGAGGGGTGAAAGCTGCATCGCTTTTATGTAATTTCAGAAAGGTTTCCATTGGAATGCGACCCCAGGTGAGGTAATTGGAAAGAAGAGGCATTTTAGGAGATTTTC
This sequence comes from Blennius ocellaris, assembly GCF_963422515.1. Taxonomy (NCBI): domain Eukaryota; kingdom Metazoa; phylum Chordata; class Actinopteri; order Blenniiformes; family Blenniidae; genus Blennius; species Blennius ocellaris. Next base: position 17,794,214 of record NC_137664.1, on the reverse strand, counting down.
TCACAACTTTTCCTGCTTTCTGCATTCACAACACCCATTTTGGTTGACATTTACTGCTTGTGTTTGGGCTTAACTTCAACAAACTACTGAGAGTCGGGGAAATTGTTGAGCCCCCGGGACGCCTGAGTGCTGAACCTGCTTTTTTAATTGATATTTATTGTCGGCAATTGTGGCTTTATCAGACACAGATTGTGTTTAGGCGTCCTTTGCTAGGAGTGCAATAACAGAGATGGCAATCTGCTCCCGTTAGATTGAAGTCACTACTATACATCTTGTGCTTCACAGAGAGCCCGGTCGTACAGGCTTAAGTGTACGATGTAATACTCATAAGGATTACACCATCGATCAGAGTCATAATTAAGGTTTGGCTGTTGCAAACATTGTAATAGCCAGCGTTGTGCAAGTTACTGGACAATTGATGCTGGTAGCAAGTTGTGTTTTTAGAAGGTACTGCAGGGATTGCTTGTAAATGCAAATAAAATGTAGGTAGTTACTTGGAAAATATTCCATTTCTGTTCATTTCTTGTCTCCATCAGTCTCTTATTGTAGTGTCAGTGTGACACATTAGCTGAGCTGTCAGCACTCTGTTGGTCAGTGTAATGATTAATTCACTCCATTCAGTTGAGCTGAAGTTACACCATTTAGCAGGGAAATGCTTTAGAATTCTGTACTTTTTTGAAAGAACTCTTTGATGAAGGTATGACTTTGAAAGTGGAAGCAACAAAACAGCTGATATAAAGTACACATAGCTGGCTTACAGGAAGCTCAGATAATATGTTTTATATTTTTTTATAATATTTTACACTACATCACAGTTACACAGGACAAACATTAATGTTGAGCATTTGTGATGATGAAACACATTAAACTCCATCATTACATTGGAGTTTGATAAATACGTAAGAGTTAAATTACAGCTTGGACTAATGAAGATACTTCAACTCAGAAGTGGAAGGAGAGACAGCAGCTCTTCAAGTCTTGTCATCCATGATAAAGCTGCTAAGCTCACATTTACACAACAGTGTTTACGTGTAAACAAACAAGTTTTAACCATTGATAATGGAACTTTTTGAAAATGACTCCCAAGGTGGAACTTTCTGATAATGCGATATAAATGGATGAAAACGCAATCATAGCAAGTAGTTCTTGTACACAGTCATGAGTATTTGGACAATAACAACAATAGTGGCAACCAAAGTGTAATGACCCCCAGTCCATATTCTCCTGGGACTTGGTCGTTTTATAGTTGCAAGTCACTGTAATAGCAATTCAACTTGGTTGTCTTTCCATACAAATGTTGGTATTCACCATTGTTGATGATTATAACATATTGTTATCTGTGCAAGTGTGTGCGGTTTATTAAAAAAAACAAAAGACAGCACCCACTAGTAGCCCAACATGAAAACCACAGTTTTCAGCCTTTCTGCCATATCTGTGTAAACCAACATCCTTTTCAAATGTGTTCTCACTTGAAATGTCATCCTGTAAATGGGGGGGGAAAAAACCTTAGCAATCGTATTCAATCAGTACCTGCATGACTTTGATCAGTTTGCAATGCAGTACTGCCAAAATGTTATTTCACTGATATCATTCACTACGTATATCAATTTAGCTGGATTGATGGCTTTTTTTTTTTTTTACTTGAAACACATTTTCAACAGGTTTTTTCATTATGATGCTGCCCACCTCTGGTAATATCGCCAACACCCTCAGTTAAACAGATCATGTGATTATACACCTTTAGTATACTGGCCTATGTCAAGAGTGTGACTTCGGTAGTGTTTTGTGTTTCCTGAAAAACGACTTAGGCAATTATTTTAACAAGACGACGGCTGGTGGTTGCCCTGCCTTCTGAGAACATCCAAGCTGTCGGTTTTTACTGAGCACATTTCCTCTGGTTAAAGGTGTCATTGTCATCTATCACAGAGGTTAGTGGAAAAGGCTTCTGTGTTTACTCCTTGCACGCAGTGTCCATGTCAGTCTGTTGTGCAGCAACACCACAGGCTGGTAACTACCTGTCTTCAAAACTGCAGAGCAGTAAATCATTGTTAAACAGGATTCATTCACTCCTTCACTTTCAAGTTTTTAGCCAAAAGGGAGAAAGCATTGCAAAATGTACAGATATTTCCTGAGAGACTGACGAGAAGTAGATTTAGATTGTTGACTGCCGACGTTTATCCCGGAGCTTGCTCATTTCTTATGAAAGCAAAACAAAAGGTGGCTGGCTCAAAGCAAAGTTACACCCATGACATTTGATCAAACATTTGCTCACTGTATTATAATAATGACCTTACCTCAGCTTACCAAGCGAAATCCAACATTTTCAGGCCAACTAAATGGCTGTCAGCTCTTAGCAGCCCAGCAGATTTGTAGCAGTTGGGCCCCAAGTACGGCTACTGGAGCCAAAAGGCAAGATTTATGTTAGTGTCTAGTGGCTGTAGTAATTATGACGGCAGAAATGTGGGGAGGCTGGAAACAAGGTGCAAGATGGGACAGGACGACGGTGCGTGAATCCCATATGAAGTATATTTTCTACATTTTCAAAAGATTGTGCATCAATAATGTAATGCAGCTGAAGTGATTAACACAAGTACCTCAGTATGGTGTCCAAACAGAAGCAAGGAGAATGGGTGCCTAAATCTAACAATGTATTTATGTCACCCGGCAACAATTCTTCTCATATCCAAGTTTTTTTTTTTTTTTAAGTGCACAAATGTGACCAAATCACGCGTGCGCCCCAGTGCTGATGGTACATTTGAAATAGTCTCGCTTGCATGTTCTCCTTTTTAGGTTTTTATCAATGCCATTTTGCTTCTTCTCTCCATCCAAAGACATGGTTGTTAAGGTGGGTTTACACTATGTTCCCGGTAGCCACAGCAGCCACCGTGGACAAAACCGGAGGGACGTGAGACAATGCAGGGAGATAGGATGGACAAACGTAACAGGGCATGATTTCCGTGGGTCCTGTGCCAGATTTATTAAATTTGCCATGGTGCAGAAATTAACGGTAAAGCTACGGTGTATGGTCGTTCTGAAGTTTCTCATATTGCAGCCTTATTAGTCACTGCTGTGAATTTCATCCACATTTTTTGTTTTCATTATAAAAAATGGTCCACATTGAATATATGAATATATTTTGTCATAACTTTCATCACAAACTTTGTTTAATAGGTCTTCTGGAGTGCGACTGCATACGTAAAAAAGAAGTAGCGCCATTTGTGGCTTCTGTCGCAGCAGGAAGAAGTTATAGACATGGATAAATTGCCTGAAGTGAAGTCACTTTCTGGCTGCACTCTTCCAAATCAAACAAACTCCTTTTACCACTCCTAAAATTTTACTCTGAAATGAGTGAAGGGAGCACTCTTGAGACCCAAAAAGCTTTAGTTTTGCGATAATTGCATGCATGCCACTTGCGGTGGTTTTTTTGCTGTATTATGCAGGTGTTGTTCAAATCTTCGGATTTAACTACTGTAAGATATGAGATCTCCCCAAACCCCCCTCTGGCTCTGATCGGCCATGCTTTACGAGGAGGAAAGAGCCAGGCAAACAGATGTGTGTGGCTTACCACATAGATCAAATCTGTTCTGAGGAGGAATGGATTCAATAGCAAAGCCTACATGGGCTTGCTGTGTTTTATTTATAGTTGTGCCACAAACTTAATTGGTTGTATCATAAATACCCCCCCCCCCCCCCCCCCCCAAAAAAAAAAAAAAAAAAAAACACACACACACACACACGTTAATGATGACACCTGGACAGACATGCATTCAATTTAAGTTGACAATGATTTCCACTTTTCTGCAGTGTACCTTCATAAGCGGTACTGCCTGCCTCCACACCCAAGTGATGCCTTTGTGAAACACCACATTTAGTGATCGGTTAATCAATCTGTGCTCAGTAAATGTCTCGCCTCATTCTTTCCTCCGAATACCTCCCACGGGAAGCCAGTGCACACATGGGCAGCCACTTTTTATTACTGTTCTGTCCACACAGAAATCCATGCTGGACCAATGTGAGCTGATTACAGAGCTGATTGTGGCCGCGCAGCCAAGAGATTTAACCCATCTAAAGAAAGTCTGCACAACTTCCATTTCTCTCTTTTTTTTTTATAGGGGTCCATGCATAAGAAAACTCCAAAGGTCTCAGTGGTACGACAGAGTGAGGTGTGCCTCAGGGTTCCACAGCAGACCTTTTTAAATGCTCCAGCGGGATTATCATTTATGGAAAACTGATGGCTGCGTATAGCGTCACGGATGCTCAGCGAGTGCACCGAGTCGTTATTGGAGGTGATGGAAGTGGCGGTGCATCTATTGCCTCGGAGGACTCAAGGGATTTATTTATAGCACACATTTTCACTTTGCGTGTATCTGCACTCGCTCTCATGCTCTCACTATCATAGACTTCATTTATCACCCTCCCATCCTTCTGCTACCCCCCCCCCCCCCCAGCCCCCACAGACACACTCACACACACACACACCCACACTCCCACACACACGCACACTCTCACATCGCATGTCTGCCACTCTTTACTTGCCCTTCTGGCAAATCTGTGAAACCCTTCATTCATGAAACAGTGTCTTCATTTGTTATTTCCTAATGGGGTCAGACACAAAGTTTAGTGTTTGTGAGCTTGTTTAAGCCAGTGGGGTTTTGTTAGAAAGCTGTAAACTGGATGCTTCTTGAAATGCAGTTTATGCACAGATAATCTCATGCTGAGACTGCTAAATAGCTTCTCAAACTCTGAAGATGTCAATTGATTACAGAATTATTCCTGCGCGGACTGATGGTACCAGACTCGATTCCTCTCATTTTGTGATCATGACTTGCTTGGCAAGCATGTTCAGTTTTTTCAGTTTAGCTTCAAACATTTAGTTTTTACCAATTCTGTCACCAGTGAAGTCTTTCCAAGGAATGACATCCAGTTATTTTTTTATTTTATTTTAATCTTGTCTCTCAATACTCTTTCACAGTTGTATAATCAGTGACTGTTGAGAGTATGAATTGACCAATAAGGTGTTCTTTTATTAATCAGCTTTTTATGATAGAGAGCTTTATTTCATGTATGATAAATGGAAGGACAGTTCATTCAAAAATGTATATTCTCATCAACCTTTCTACTGATTCAAAAGGTACAGCCCAAATATCTCATTTAAATCCAGTGTTCAGTATTTATTAGTGTACATGTATTCCTCTTCAACAAGGACAGAGACATTCATGGCATAACAGACCTTTGACTCTGAAAATGGAAGACCTGATCAGCAAAGTCCACTTTACAAACAATTATAATTTTTTTTTTGTAATCAGGGTCAAATTGTTCTACACTCTCTCGCTGTCTCTCTCTCATATTTTTGTATTGGTTCAGTTTTGTGCTTTTAAATAACCATAACATATTTGGTGTTTGGTTCATTCAATATCAACTGGTCCTGCAGTTTATCCTGGTGACCCGTCCCTCCGAAGAGAGGACACCTGCCTTCAGGGGACACTTAAGTTTTTACTGTACCGGGGGACCCTTAGTACCAGTGCTCACAGCTAAACCCTCCCATCCCGCCCAGTATTTCCCAATAGTTGTGTATTTAGTATCTCGGAGCACTACTATTGTGTAAATAGACACTTGAAAACCGTGGAAATGCAGCCTAAATTTAGTGATGGGGGAGTCACCTTTGCCCTTTACCACTTTTGAAACATCCAGAAACACTGGAGGTGGCCTCTGCTCTGCATAACTGACCTGGATATAGCATTTTTTTCATTAATCTCCTTTCCGCTTTAATCAATACACATTTGTAGCATTCATCTTGCTTTGAGGGCTCGGCTCATTTTGAGTCTTTTCTCAATGAAGCCATTTTCAATACGATAAACCAAAGGAACCTTTTTTAAGCTCCTTGACGAGCACCTGGGTTCCTCAGTCCTAGTACCCAGTGGAAAATGGTCTGGGTCAAAGACAGGATGCATGCACACATGCACACATACACATCTATGGTCCATTCAGAAACACAGAGTGAGCGTTTTTCGATTGTTTGAGTAAAACCGAGTCTCCAGAATACATTACATGCACAGGAAGAACATAAGAATCAAACTAAGAAAAATCCAACTCTCTGTGATGTGAGGGTCATTTTTGTTGTCTGTGACAGATATATGTTGTTGTTCTCATTCGGAATTAACTTTTCCTTGACGAAAAAAATAATCCCTGTTTTTTTTCTTTGTTTTTTTTTTTTTTTTTCAGAATTGGAGGGACGTTTGCACAAAATTGTATCAAAATTCTAACTTGCTTTCAATAGCTCTCAGTTGCTTAATTGAATGAGGGTCAACGCGGTTAAGTTGCCAGAAGGTTTATTGTTCTCTAACATCTGTCGATCATGTAGGAAAAGGATAAACCATACTTTTTTGAATGCAGTACACTTGGATGACTGTTTACACTCACAAAGCCTCTTACCAGGTGTAAACCAGGCTTAGCGTTGGACAAAAGTTTGTCTTTTCACATGTGGATCAACAGTGGCTTGATGTTTTTACATTCCTCACTCAACAATGCATCGGTAGTAATGTGTAGAGCTTCTGAGGAGGAAGGCGAGTGCCTCATAGCACTCACTATGTAATTGTCATTGAAACAAAGCCCTTTAGATTCCACAATGATTTGCTTCAGCACACAGTCTCTCCAACTGCTGTTACACCTGCTACTAGGTCTTTGCACATACTGCATTCCTGTCTTTGCAGTAAATGATTGAGTAAATAATCTTAGCTCAATAGTGCTTTTTATCGCAGGATCTTAATGTGGCACCTTGCTGACAGACAAAGAAAGATAGTGTACCCCTATGAAAACATATTTTTGCACATACAGAAATTCATTCCATGGCATGCTGTCAATTTCAACAAGTGAAAGTCAGGCGACAGCCTTGACTGTCGAGCACAGTGACAGTCTGATTCTACAGCAGATCCTGCAGCACCATGCATGTTTGCTACCCATTTTAGCATGAAATTGTCAAAGTGCTGTGCAACAACCCCCAAGTTGTGAAATAATGATGCATATCTGTGTTTTCTGCATACCATATGCCACACAATGGAGGGATTTTCTTCCTTTATTTTTCTGCCTTGGTTTTCTTCAGGATTCACTCTGCACCAGCTACATCTGCCATGGAACTTTACTGAATATTAAAGTGACAGAGATGCACCATTGATTAACAGTCATTATGTTGTTCAATTACTTAATTTCTTATTAGCGTCAATATATTAAAGGTGATTACAATGTCGATGATATGCAAATTTATATATCTGTATATCCACAATGTTCTGTCAAGTGATAACAAAGTCTTCAAATACTGCACCTCCCTGCAGTAAAATTATTCATTTCTGGTTTGGTATTCATGTCAACCACTTGCTGTCATTTTTGAAAACCTTGTCCCAAAGTCAAAAAGCAACTCCTGGTGCATGTGCAAAGCAAGTCTGAACGTTTTGAGCGTTCCGTCAGCGTTCGTGTTTCTCTCTTTATAAGAGCCGCTGTTAGTGCAGGACCTTGAGGAGCGAGGACATTTGTGCAAAGAAAGGATATTTTCTTCAAAATTGACCGCTTCAAAAGGACTGTTTTATTAAATAAAATTTTGTATTTCACGAGGGAGGTCAATGACAAATGTCATGTCGAGCAGTTGTTTTCGAGTGCAAGTATGACTATCAAGTCAATGTTGAGCTATTATTTTAAGTTCTCTTTTCAGTGTGTGTGGTTAGGTCAGGGGTGGCAAAAATAAAGCCAGAATCATCCCGTAAGAGAATTCAATCTGACTCACCAAACCACCAAGCAAATTGTTCAAATGTTAAAAGAAAACATAGATTAAATTTTTTTTTTTTTTATGAATTTCAAAAACAAAAATGAACGTACACAACTGACATACGAGCTGAGCTGAGGTTATCCTGCCATGAAAGATGGCTATCAAACCAGCATCAAAGCAATGTTGTCAGGCTGAGTTTGTAAAAACAAGTATAACGCAAAAGCTATAGATTAAGTTTTTTGTGGGGACATTTCACTGTATTTTGCACCAGAAGGCTTCATTAAAATTCGTTTTATGTTGAAATACTAAAATTCATTTAACCAGGAAAATGAACCCGTTGAGATTGAGATCTCAGCAAGCATGGCCTGGCCAAGAGGTCCGCAGCACACATGCCAAACACACCTAACACATTTAACAGTATACAAAAGTTAAAATGATAAATATAACTGCAGACAAGTTTAAAAGATAAAACAGATCTGTAAAACAGATTGGACTCAAGTGCAATAGCTAATAATAAATATTAAAGTTCACTCTAAACAAACTTAAAAAACACAAACACTAATTAATCGAACCTCACTCTTTGATGCATAATATAGAATTTGGATATTTACCCTCTAAATATTGTATTTAGAGGGTGTTCCAAGCAGAGGGGGCAAAGAAACTAAAAGCTCACTCTCCCGATTCAGTACAAACCCAAGGAACATGCAGAAGAAAAATGTCACTGGAGCATAGGGAGTAATGGCTGCTGGTCCTCTGGAGAGCAGTACATAAGTAGGAGGGAACCAAGCCAAGAAGAGCCTTGGACACTAATGTTGCATCCAGGGAGTATTGCTCCTCACACTGAGTGAAAGCCACTCAGCTGCTGAGTGAGACAACTACCACGAGTCACAAATCTTAATTTACAATGATATACTGTGCCCAAAGGCTGCAGCTATTTTGAGGAAGCATTCATATAAAGAACATCACCATAGTCAATAAGTGGCAAACATGCTGCAAGACATTCACGAGCACTTTGGGAAAAACAGGATTTGTTACTTAATCTTAAATTTAAGTTTGCAACTAAAATTGTAACATGTTCTTTAAAAGAAAGCTGAAAGTACAAAGTAGAGAGTAAGTAGTTACTCTGAAGTGTGAATGTGTCTACGGTTATCTGTCTTTTATAAAATGGTATAAATGATGAGAGGATGGATGTTCAGTTAATATACATTTTTGCCATATTATAAACCATTGTATGATGAGGCTAATTAAAAGTATGTGTTCATTAAGAAAGTTTTAGCATTCAGGTGATGCAATGAAGAAAATAACATTAGCAAGAACAAAAACACAAACAGGGGAAGTAAGCTTTTTTTTACAGTAATGTCATTGTAATACTAATGTGGTATAAAATCTCACAATAGATTAATCAGTAGCATATTTCTGCGATTTTAAAAGGCAAAACTGGGGCGACAAAACTAACAATAAAATGAGAGCAGACAACTGAAGAGCCTGAAAAGAGGTAATAATACATTGAAAGCTTCCTTTGTTGAGAGATATAAATGTCCTTATTCGCAGCATCACTCAACGTGCGACCCGAACAGAGCCCTAAGTCAAGGATATGTCCCTTGACATATAGTGTAGTCACAATGCATTAAGCTGGCGACACATCTTTTAACTTGTTGGCTTTTTACTGGAGTTGAGGAACGCAAAATCAAACAAGCCTGTGAGGTTGAGAAACTGGCTGTCAAATAAAATTTGAAGGTTTTCACATCAGATTGACTGATAGTCACAGTCAACAATATTTCATACTTTTGCCTCAGTTCTACAGCTGACTCGCTGCATTATCCCAGACTTGTGTCCAGGTGCAGCCTTGGCACTTGGCAAAACTCCTGCACAAATGATAAAATTGTTTATATTTCCAGATATTTATATCTGGAAATACGTTCTATGCACGCAAGGTTAATTAAGGTTAATTTGTTATGGAGAGTAAAGACTGAAGAGAGCATTGTTTATTTTACTATTAAAAAAAATAGCATTTGAACGAAGTACTAAATACTTTATTGTCAGTCACCAGTGACACATGATGAAAGTCTCAAATCTCAAATCCTTAAAACTGTGTGTCTGTGTGCGTGCGGGTGTGTGTGTGCATGTGTGTGTATATAGAAATATACAAATGGGAGAAAGCTTGGTTTGTCTTCCTGTCAGGATGAGTCAGAGCGTTTTCAAAAAGTTGTGTCCTCAGTGGCTCCCAACCCCAATTGACTTGTAAACAGACACCCAAAATGTAACAAAAGGTTACCAATTTCACTTGAAAACATAATTTAAATGGTGCCTAAATGTCAGAAAGCATTTTTTTCTTTGGCAATAGTAACAGACTTTTCTGTTTCACGAAACACAGATGCTGAATGTTTGATGATGACAGTGAAATATTAGTCATAATAAGTCATTTCACGTTCCTTGTTATGTTGAATAAGATATTAGTGGGATGGTGTTACCATTTTCCTTTTTATGTTTTCTTTTCCGACAGAATATCACTATATCATGATATAGTTTGAGGTGTTATAATGAATCTATCATGTTGAAGAATTTTTCTACATGCTTGGTACAATGGCAAGTTGATGGTGGGGTCCTTCTCATAAATGACCATGTCTTCCGCATATTAGAGAAATGTTTTTTCAGCAAAACAGTATCTTCATAGTTTTGTTTTTGTCAGTGGTCGCTGGTATTCAGCGTAATAACAAAACTACACGTTACATTGTGGAGTAGTCATTTGGTTAGGGTCAAACTACACAAATAATTGTTAGGTTTAGAATAAAAGACAAGGAACAAAGCTCTAGTCTTTCACAATATTGTGAAATAGGGTCTCGGTTTTCATGATACATGCTTTTACCAGATTAGTTGGCTGGTTCTGTCTTGTAAGTACTACAGCCATTTGAAGTTGCCCGTGGCAGCAATTACATATTACTCTACTCTGAAAGCTGACCTTCAATGTACTGGTGGCTTGCAGGGATTGCTATGCCAGCATTTTTACAGGAGATATCACACACTCCGGTGGAAATCATAATTCCTGATGATGTTGGCCAGATTTAAGTCTTTAAAATCTATTGTGTCAATGGGGCTTGCTTCTCAAATTTTGGCAGAGCGATCTTTTAACAAAAGTAGCTTAGAGGGTGACCACCACACTGCTCTTTCCATATCTTTTAATATCAATGCAGCTATAATCATGCCATTTCTGTGTACTGAAATTTGTAAATACCTTTAATAAGGAAACGGCAAAGCATAATGGCAGTGCCTGAATTCCTAAGGGGCTAAGCACCGTATTCCCCAGACTATTGAGCACACCTGAATATAAGCCGCATCCGCAAAATTTAAAAAGAAATAAAAAGTACATATATAGGCCACACTTCACCATAAGCCACAGGTGTCCGCATTGTAACAGAGCAGGAATTTCACTGCTTGAATACGGGGATTGTTCATATATTCACCAATTCCCACAAGTCTTTCTTTCATAGTGCTGGAAATTCCTGTACACAGCGCTGCTGTGTGTGTGTTTGCCATCCACCTGCTGCAAAGAAGCCCATGGAAAGCAGCAGAAGACGAGGTCACAAAGAGCAGAAATATCCCTTTTAGGCCAAGATTTGGAAAAGCAGATGTACTCAAAACAGCATGTATCTCCATACGGATGTAGAATATGGCGTAAAAATCCATAAATTAGCCACCTCATTGTATAAGCCACAGGATTCAAAGCATGTGAAAAACATAGCAGCTTATCCAGTCCAGAAATTACGGTACCTTGTTCACACAATAGATTGTTTTTTAAAAACCATGGAAGGCCCTGCTGGAACACTGAGCTCCCACAAACAACAATATGGAGTGGAACTGGTGGAGGAAGTTATCAAACATATCAATTAACTCTGAATTAGACAAAAAAAACAACAACTTCAACAGAGAAGATATCTTAATATCTCATAATCAAGTTCATCATGAAAACCTGAGGATATTATTTTAGTCACAGTCATCAATAGTAATAGCAATGGAAGCATTGGTCCAAAAAGAGTCCAGTCGTGAATCACATTGACTATTTTAGATTAACATGTTAAATTTACCTTCTCTAAGTGTTCTCCCAGTCTTTTCAGTGATCTGAGGGACGTGTTCGAGATTCCATATTCATGAATGTATAGGCTGTTTCAGATTAAGCCCTCAGTGTGTCCCATTAGTTGATCAGTTTTTTGTTTTTTTTAATGCATAACCCTTTACTAGAAAAAGTGCTGACAATGCTGTAACGCAGGATAAAAATTGATCTTGTCTCACTGTAAAGGGTTTTTTCTTTAATTTTCTTGAAGACTTTCAGCTACAAGTGCTAGTTTTCCCTTTTTTCAATGTGGAGGTTGTGGGTTATTGCAAATGACTGAAAATCTTCAAAACTGAATGAGAGAGGCTTCAGCTAATCTCGTGAAATCAGTAATTTCACATTATCTGACAAATCTTAGCTGCTTTTCAATTAAGCCATGAGTATCCTTGAAGCTTTATCAGAATAGATGAATAGAATTCATCCATATTGAAAAATTCCTGTTCGAAACAACAAAGTGCTTAAGAATGGCGGCCCTGCCAGTAAGTGTACTTTAGCAGAAAGTTGTGCTCTGACCTGGTGGATATTAAGGATGAAAACGGGATAAAATCCACAGACATATTGAAGAGTATCTTAGACAATTTTTAGGACAGAGTTACTGTTCCATTATCAGTGAAGGAGTCATTCGAAAACATGCCAGTTGTTCACATTGTGTTCCCATTACCATGAACATACAGTTTGTTCTTCACTATTATGAGCACAAATGAGGAAAGAAAGTCAGCTGTACTTTGTGAGGGGATGATGACATGCCATTCGTACCTTATTATAACAGATATCAGATTAGGGCTTTGTCACTGCATGCGTGAAGATGTCATGATGTTTTTCAGAGTTTCGAGATTTTCTCATCTTCGATAATTCTTCATGTATATGGAGAGGACTGGTACTATTATACACTGAAGCAGATGTGAAACTATTCTGTTTGCATTCAGTTTGATATCAAATTTACAGAAGAGTTGTGTTCACTTTGCAAATATCTGTATTTTGTGATGTCTGTGGCTGCAACTCCATTTTAGGCAATTTTTCTTAAACTATTTTCTTGATTTGTATTGCTCACAGTTTTTTTTATATTCTCTTGCAGGTCCATTGTTCTGTGATGGACGACTGGTGCACCTCCTCTTTCCTTTGCTCCTCCTCCTGCGGGCTCCCTTGTTATTCAGCTTTGGTGAGCGGACCTGTCCCAACAGCTGTAGATGTGAAGGAAAAACAGTCCATTGCGACACGGCTGGATTTTTAGATGTCCCTGAAAACATCACTGTCGGCTGCCAGGGCCTCTCCCTACGCTACAATGAACTACACACCCTGCTACCGTATCAATTTGCTCACCTCAGCCAGCTCCTGTGGATATACTTGGATCACAATCAGATTTCGGCTGTCGACAGTCGAGCATTCCAAGGGGTCCGCAGGCTCAAAGAGCTAATAATGAGCTCCAACAGGATAACGTCGCTCCACAATTCGACCTTCCATGGAATTCCAAATCTTCGTAGCCTGGACTTGTCCTACAACAAATTGGAAATTCTGCAGCCAGGTCAATTTCATGGCTTACGAAAATTACAAAACCTTCACCTGCGTTCAAACGGTCTCTCCAATATCCCAATCCGAGCTTTTCTGGAATGCCGAAGTTTGGAATTTCTGGATTTGGGCTACAATCGAATCAAGGCTCTTACCCGCACCACCTTTCTCGGGCTACAGAGGTTGATGGAGTTGCACCTGGAGCATAACCAGTTCTCACGGATCAACTTTTTTCTATTTCCACGTTTGGCCAATCTGAGATCCCTCTATCTGCAGTGGAATCGCATCAGGGTGGTCAACCAGGGCCTTCCTTGGAATTGGTATACACTTCAAAAGCTTGACCTGTCTGGAAATGAAATACAGACACTGGACCCGGCTGTGTTTCACTGCTTGCCCAACCTACAAGTCCTAAACCTGGAATCCAACAGGCTGTCCAATGTGTCTCAGGAGGCAGTGTCAGCATGGATCTCTCTGACCTCCATAAGCCTTGCTGGCAACATGTGGGACTGTGGGACTGGCATTTGTCCGCTTGTAGCCTGGTTGAGGAATTTTCGGGGAAGTAAAGACACCACTATGATATGCAGCAGCCCAAAGTATCTCCAGGGAGAAAAAATAATGGAAGCCACAAGAAGTCACGGTATTTGCGAGGAAACTGATTACGTTTTGACAGAGACTCCTTCACCAATGTCAGAGCTCATTTCTGAAGCAACTGTTGAACCAACCTTTGCCCCTACGAGCGGCTCTCCACCTATGCCACCAACAAGCACCTACGATCCTCTCCCACCATTCAGGCCTCGACCCATTCCCAATCCGACATTTCCGGGGCATGTGAGCAAAGATCCTAGAGACTCAGTGACTCGGCCTCGACCCACTCACATACCACCTCCAGAGATGGAGCACATGACTCTACACAAAGTGGTGGTGGGCAGCGTGGCGCTTTTCTTCACCATGTCCCTAATCTTGACAATTATCTATGTGCTGTGGCGGCGCTACCCAGGTGCAACAAGATTGCTGCAGCAGCGATCCATGGTGGGACGGAAGCGTCGCAAAAAGAGTCCCGAACCAGAACAGAACCTCAGCTCCCAGCTCCAAGAATATTACATGAGTTACAACCCTGCTGCAACACCAGAAGCATTGGAGGTGCTAGGCAATGGCACTGGTTCCTGCACTTGCACAATTTCTGGCTCCAGGGAGTGTGAGGTATGATTCATCGCATCAGCCAAAAAATACAAACTCAAAATCAAAATACAAGGCTCAACAGAGAGGTAAATCCTTTATCAAATATACCCTGTGAAAACCTTCAAAAAGAAACACTTTAGCTCACAGTTAAGCACCCTTGACTCTTCATTCACATCACGCTTGACTTGAAACGTTAGATGTCTCCAATTATTCTCCCTTTTACTTTAGAATCGAACCCTGAAGTGGAAAATAGATAATAACTAATGTCATCCAAAAGAAATAATCTAAAACATGAATCCAAACAGCCGCAATACCACAATAACATGATGAAGAGCTCTGCGCTTCATCATGTTAAAATTAATTGAGTGTGACTTTGATTACGTTTTTCCACTTGGTTTTTATCTTCATATTATTTGCTATATAAACTTCCTTTTTTGAAGCCACACTTTTGAAAATGTTCTTCATGGTATGTTGATTTCAAGAGACAACGAATAATTGGACACCATCTGACCAATTTGTAGACATATGCTCCACATTAGCATTGCATGGCTCAGGTGCTGTCAAAAAATTTGTTTTGTGTGTTGTATGTTTTGAGGATTGGTGTGGTTTGTGTGTTTATGGGATTTTATGTTTATGGTAATATTGGTTGCCAAAATTGTTTATTTTTCTTGAAGTTAATATTTTATATTAAAGCAAGGCTTTGTCTTTCATTAGGCTTTTAGTACAATACTTTTTTTTGTGATTTATGCAAAGCAGTGGAAGTCTATGGAGAGCATTGGCCCTAACTATTGATAATGCAATCACACTACAAAATAAAGGTAGTTAGGGAAAATGTCAATGCATCATAGATTGGCAATTCTTTCATAGCTTGGCTCAAATGTCATTATTATTATTATTATTATTATTATTATTATTATTATTATAAATATGAATTTATTAACTGGAGTAAATTTGCCAAAAAGATAGCGATAAGGATACTATTTTACCATTTTTATAAAGGCGTTATGAACATAATTTTTAGCAGCTTCCAATCATTTATACATTTTGATTAAAAAAAAACAAAACGGCAACAAAAAATATATAATCCTTGTGTAATACCAAATGGTCCTTGAAGTGTTTTCAAACTCCTGGCCACAGCAAGTTTTCAATGTGTCCCTATACCAACACACCTTATTGACAAGAACAAGCCACCAAAACTCTATGCAGAGCCTACAAATTAGGCATTTGAATAAAACTAAACAGTGTTGACACCCCCCCATGGTAAGATAAGGAATAATAATCAAAATTGAATCCACGAGCTGATGTTTGAGTTCGACGAGTACCTAGTCAAATGCAACTTTAAAGAAACTCAAGAAATTAGTGAGAAACTACACATTAGAATCCTATACTGTGACTGTTATCAAGATTGGAAGGATAAAAAGCCATATTGATGTGTTTTCAAGTGCCAGGAGCCACAGTCCAAAGACTGGCATTGCAACCGTATGGTTGTATGCCTCTGCCAATCAGCAGAGTTGCTTTTAGCGTCAACGTCTTTACAGACTCATATATATGTGAACATGTAGTGAAGACTGCTCAGGAAAGTTCAGGAATGGCATATGGCTTCTGCCAAACAAGGAACACGGATTTCAGTGCTGTGAATAAACATCACCCTACGCCTGCCCTAGCAAGGACGGTGGAATGAGGGGTCAGATTGCATCCAAGGATCAACCAAGGCCACCCTGATGATGCTGAGCAATTCTGGTACAAACACACAGATGCAGAGACTCCAGCGCACTCGTGCTATACACGGCTGGTCTCCATGGACACCACTGAGGATGATTCCTCATCATATATAAGCTTGACTAGCATTTGACATAACCTATTCCAAGTAGGAAGCTTTCACTGATCAGTTGAGTGGTGAGATGACCATTTACATTCAAAGAAGTATCCAACTCCAAGAACCCCATCTGCCCAGGCCAACCATGGAGGCGGGATTATAAGGAGTGTTTCTCAGGCAAATGGTAAAAGTAAACAGCATGAGAAGAGGACTACAGTAAAAATCTTCCAACTTGCAAACTGAAAAAACAAACATTTAGGCCAAAATCAGACCTTGATGCCATTAAGTTTGGTGGATGGACCTGAAAACTGGACAAATATCAACAGAGCATCGCAAGCTGAAAGACTTTGAATGCTGTAGTCCTCGAGGAAATGTGCCAAATCCACAAGATTCCTGTGATTGCAAGTAAGGGCTTTGTCACCAACTACTTTAAAAAGGTCATGACTTATTCTGTTTATTACAGACAAACTCTAGCCAGACATAGTTCCCCTCCTCACTTTTTGACATAGTGGTCACCATCATGAAAGATGTTCATTCATCACATACACGTGTTCAAATGTGGAAGTTGTTTTGGCTCCACCGTGACTGTTGAAGATCTGTGATCTGCACTGTATGTTTGGAGGCCTTGCCACTGCCCTTCTGTGCGAGTCTGTCTTGGTGCATGCTTCACACTTGGGGAGATTTATGGTCATTTTCACAGAGGTGAGGCAGGACTGTAATCCCGAAGCTTGTGATGCGGCTCAAATGTGGATCACTCTGCCGTGATAAGAGGCATGTTTAAAAACGAGGCTAATTGCAATCTCAAAAATGGAGTCAGACCAGTTTAAAAAAATAATTGAAACACGCCTAAGTACTTTTTTTTTTTTTTTAAACAAAATTATTGAAAGCACAAAGAGATGAAAGATTTAATTAATCAGTCATTAAAGAACATGATCTCGCTTCAACAATGATTTGAGTTTTGAAAACTATCATCTTAACTGTACTGGATCTTAGCACTTTTTAATATTTTGTTTTAAGTTCAATGATATGGATGCACCAATACCACTTTTTTAAAGGACGAGTACAAGTACAAGTACTGATACAAATAATTAAAAATATAAAGTAAAATCCTCCTGGATCCTCTAAGCGACATTGGGTTAACTCTGCTGGTTTTGTCCAAATCTTGATATTTTGGCAGAACATAATTTACAATCAGGCTTCCCTTTTGTCATTGTCATGATATTTAAGAGTCTCCAAGTGCTGATATTGCTCGTCCCCTTTGATGTTGCTAATAGATAGCAACACGTGATACTTGCTGCATTGTAGCCGCGATCTTTTACGAATATGAGTACCCTATGCAGTATTGGACCCGATACTGCATATTGGTACCAGTATAGGCACATCCCTATGCCGCACTATAATTTTGTATTAAGTAACACAACATCAATGAAGGGAAAGTGAGAAACAAAGTTGCAACTTCCAACCAGTGGGAGATGTGTTTTGTGCGAACAGCGAGGGCTCCTTGCAATAATTTAATTTGATTATGCGGTTTTATGGAGTCAAGGAATCTAACTGTTCCAAATTATACACATTAAACAAGTAAGTCATTATTTTGTAATGGATCGGTCTCTGTATGGAGCATCTCATTTGTAATAGTAAACCAAACTGTGCAATGACTCTACTGGGATAACTGATTAAGTACGGCAGAGCATATATTTCCCTCCGTGGTGAAATTTAGCAGCAAGGGTCAAGTGAATACAAAGTAAGTCAAACAAGGCAATTGATTCTCAGTAAGTCATGACTTCTGCTTTATATAGACACTGGAGCGCTTGCAGTTTTGGCTTTTTTTGTCACATCGACTGTTAAATTGCTCTATATGGCTGCTATCTCCTTCAATGGCACTTTGCTACATTGTTCCCTGTGCCCGGTATTCAGAGGGAAAGGCTGACAGGAGGAATGGGACATGTTTACTTACATGAAAAGCTCCAATATATGGAGCTGCTATTATAGTTGTGGCAGATTGTACTGATGTGGAAAAAGTCTACAAGGTAGTGACTGAAGGAAGCATGGTGTGACCTAATTAGGGGCTGAAAGAAGGTGTGTGCTGAGTCGTGGCTTTCTGGAATATTCTTATATAGGTGAGTGTTTGTGTATGCAGAGGCTTTTACGAGACTAATCAAGCAAGTCTTCTAGGTGAGTGAAGAAGCTCTTTCAAGGTACAGTCCAGTGGTGATAGACGGGGTGAAACACATGTACACTTTAAAGCCAATTAGGATGCTATTCATCCAAAAGAGGTTTTGACTCCGTTCAGGCAATTCTCTTAGGGGACTTATTCACTTTCAATTGCAACGTATGTCTCAGTGGCAGAAAGTTTTGATCCACCCCAACCCTTTAAAAAAAATATTCAAAAGCTTGTTATGTTTGCATTTTCACACTCTTTTTTTTTTTTTTTTGCTTTGAGATGAGCCACTTGCTTGATTGAGCAGACGCCTCAGACATTTGCTGTTATCGAGACGCTACTGGAAACACAACAATCATACTTTCGTATTCGTAAACAGAGAACCGGAATGTCTGAGCATGTTCATTCCTGACCGATAGACGGCTCTTCTCCAGACATCAAAAACAGAGTTGGAAGTTTTTTTCCATAAACAAACTTTTTGCCTGAGCAGTGTGCATTGTGAATGAAAACAAAACAGAACTGCGGCTGCTGCTGCTGCATGCAAAAAAACGGGACCTTGTCAGAGATGAGGATCCTTGTTTTAAATCCAAATTTTGGATGCCTCGCTACATTTCTTAAGAAGATAAGTTTAGTTCCATTCCAGCTCATGTCCAAATATATTCAAACAAGAATATTGTGCCTTCTCCATTGTAGCTCATCCAATACACCCATTTTAAACTCCCAAACTGGCTGAAAGGGTTAGAATAAAAGGCTCACAGTTTAAAATTGGTTGGAGATAGGATAAAGCTGCTTCACACCAGAATGGTGGAACAACGTACAAACATTTTACGATTAAAAATAGGTCTCTTAACTTAAAGTATACTGAAGTCTTATACAAAGAGGGATGATTTTTGTGTGTTTTCTCATCTCAAAATATCAATAGGACATTTTTTTGCCCAAACAGTTTGCCGAATATTTAAGAAATGTTATTGAGCTCCAAACGCACCACAATTCCTGTGGTTAAAAACCCCGCAATAAAAACAATAAAAGTAAGCCTGACGCTAGTAATGTGCCTATATATAGACAGGCACATTAAACAACTGAAATAAAATAAAACAAAAACTGAGGCTGATGTTTCTGATTTCACATTAACAGCTATTAGCAGTTATAATCATAAAGAAATCAATTTGTTTTTCAAAATGAAGCAGGATGAACCCACCCCTCACAGAGCTTGAATCACATTAGGATGCATCCTCAGTGGAGATCTTTTAAATCAACTGCCCTATAATGGTATTAAGATGCAGCCCTTGCCATTATACAACAGTATTGTCATTTATTTTAATTTAGCACATTGTTTCTAGTTGCTAATAATATCCCCACATGAAGAGTTTCTCAAAAAAGTTTTTTTTTTTAGTCTAATGAGATAATGCATTCAGTTTGTCTCACTTCAGTCAATTTTATGGTTGCATAATGTGATTACACCATAATAATGATAGCCCATCTTTACAAAAGATGGGCTACTTGTGAGTGAACGCTTTGCTTTAATTTCTCATAATATTCTAATAGAAATGTGTACCTGAGGAATGTATTCTCTATATTGCGGTTGAAGATGAAAAGCATTGATGGTTGGTCCATCTGTTAGTCGACCTGATGTCCAGTGGGAGGCCAGATTGAGCATAAAAGTAGAAAAACATGACATGCAACATGCATGTCAGTGGCAGTTACAGGCACTATAATTTTTTTTCTCAGCCATAGTAGTGACAACATTTCAGAGGAGTTGTGCACCGTTGGCCCCTGTGCGAATTGCGTGCAATGCTCCAACTTGTAAAACATGAGATGGTGTTTCTCAGGCATCTGTGAGATAACGTCCCTTTATTGCCACGGAGGAATTCAATGCTTTGCACAGCCACATACCATGAATTAATGCAACTCTCAGGAGAGTCCTCATGGCTGCATTTCACCGCTCCGTAAACGTTAGGAATTTCTTGTTGGTAGAAGTAATGCCACAACAAAGTTAGAAATGTCTTATTTTTCTTATCACTGTATGAGAAGAATACAAAATCAACGATGGACTGATATTTTATTGGCTGGTTCAGAACTGGAAGCCTTTCTCAAGACTTTTTTTTTTAATGTTGCCGATTTAACATCCGCTTTATTGTTATTACTAAAGTCAGCGCTGATGTGACTCTTCATGTGTGTTTTCTTCTCTCGTATTTCCTTTCATAAAAATATACATCCAAATGTCATTTTATTTGAATAGTAATTCAAGAAAAATGTTAAGTGATTCAACCTTTGACATCCTGGTTGTGATGTAGTGGTTTGCCCTCATGTTTCATAATGAGAATGTCATGGTTTAAGTCCTTGCATGTTTTTCCTGTCAGTTCATAGCTTTTCTAAAGCTCTCAAGAAGCATGCATTTGAGCTACAGAGGTACACCGGTACCCCTTTTTAAAGGACAAGTACGAATACTAACATTTTAGTTACTTGCTGATACAGAGTACCAATACAAGTACTTATGAAATGCCTTTTAACCTAACTTATACTCTACACACAAACGATACATGAAGGCTATGCGTTGCCATGAACCATCTCCATGTACCCTCTGCGTTGACGCTAAGCGCTCCTCCAATAGCCTCGAAGGCTCCAGTCTTCCACTGAGTCTACAGTGAGCACAAGATGCTCTGCATACTGAGAACTATATAGACTGAGGGACTGAGCTAATTAATCACACGCTGTTACCGTGTGTAGCATATACTGTAGCATCACTGGTGTGTGAGCCCCGAAACTCTTTAGTATGTAGCATGTAGGACAACTCAAAGTAAATTCCTCCTGGTTCCATAGAGTAGTAAACTAAATGATCTTGATATTTTGGCAGGACATAATTAACAGTCTGTCTTATATTTGTCAATCTCATTTATTGTAAAGAATCTCCAAAGCGTGGAAATTGACTTTCCCCTCTGCTCTACCTGCTGTTGATGATGCATGACGTCACATAATACATGTCAGGTTGTATGTCGAGTCGTATCCGACCCGATACCATTATCGGAATTGGTGAATCCCTATTTTGAGATAAATTAGGGATTTTAAAATCACCCATTGGTGAATGTGAATATGAGTGTTTCAAAGTGGATACCCTGTGTTTGATGGATTGGAGGTGTTTGCTGGGATTGGCTATAAAAGATACATAGAAACGGTTTGTTTGTTTCAGCGAAACCTTTTCGCACTCTTCAGTTAACTGCAAAAAAGAGCAATGCTCTGCCAATAATGGAAAAGCAAATAATTTGAATAATAAAACAGAGTAACTGATGGCTTCCATCTCATAAAAAAGGGAAGGGGTGTTTGTGGAACCCCACCCCCAATCATCAGTTTAAAATGAATTATTAGATTTGTATTCAGATTGTGACCTGTTAAAAGCTTAAATACAATTTACTACAAAGCTAAATTGACATTTCTGGAGCTAACAGAGCTATTATGTTGTCCCCCTCTACATAACCGTAACCCAACTCTCATCATCTCAAAAACAACCCCCTCCCCTCACACTTTCAACATCCCTGACGGGCATCTGCAGTAGTTTGTTTAGGAAGCAGGGGGGTGTTCTACTCTGTTGCTTATTTCAGGTGTTTAATAATTGAGAAGCTGGCGTCAGCCCGGTTTAGTTTGATGAAAGTGCCATCTCGCTGGTCGGCACAGCTGGCTCTGGCTTTCATTACGCCTCTGTGCAGCACCAGCAGTCCCCACGGAACCGAACGTGTAGCAACAAAAGCCAGCGCGGCACTGTACCCTGCTGTGGCTACAATTCAGTGAGGTATTGTAAATGCTGGCATGCAATGGTGTTGAAGCCCAACGGGAGACGGTTTGCTGTATGTTTCACTGCGGTCCAGAAGGTTGGTTTTTTTTTTTTTTTTTTTTGCAGGAAAAAGTTTAATTCACCCTTATAAATTCATATTTTATCGTACAATGAGGAGACTTCTGTTTCAGTTGAGGCTAGCTACAGCTATCCAGAGAGTTTTGCTGGAATCAGCAATATCCATTCGCAATCATTTCATACTGTACCCATTGAAAATAAAAGTCATGAGATATTATATCAGCTGAAATATCTTTTGGAGGGGAAAAAGTCCCAAAATGACTACAAACCGTTGAAAATCCACTGCTAATACAGCCAAGTAATTAAAATGGAGACTATACAGCACGCATAAGCCTACATTGTATCTCGTGTGACTAATGATGCATTGTTTTTAGATTAAAATAGTAATTACAGTGTGAATGTGGAAAACAATGTGTAAGAGCTACATTTTTCAGTTATCCATAGAAATTACCAATGTTCCTTTCGGCGAGAGAAACAAAAAGTGACAAGTTTCAAACAATGAGGACAACTTTTAATCTACAGCTTGTTACAGTATTGTTGAAATGGAGGATTAATCTCTTTGATACAGTATATACCCTTCACGTTGGTGGTGTTAGTGTTTATTCTTCAGCCAAGAATGCAGGGGATGTTCCTCCAGATGGAGCTGCACCAATGCTCCACACATCGAGTCACACATGAATACCTCACACACAGTATGTATCGCAGTTCTGGTGTCTTCTAGCCACCCTGGTGTCGTTCTCGCTTGATGAATTAGGAGAAAATACTACGTTTCAGTTTCTTTCCCCCACATAGATTAATGATGATACTTAGTTTCCCTGGTATTTGACTGAGGAAAAACACAATACAAAATGTAAAAGCATAGTTCTCAAAGTTAATTTTCTACGTTTAACATACATTATATTTGTTGAAGATTATTGTTTTAGCTTACTCACACTCATAAAGCATACTTTTCAGTTTGAACATAAATGTTCTCTTCTTTTACTTTATTTCATAATATCCTCTCAAATGTTAGAAGGAAAAACAAACATGGTGCCATAAAATACTTTCCTAGGCCCTGATATTGTTCTCTAGCTTTGACTAGAAGAAAACAAACACTTTGAAAGTTACTGATCTATTTCAAAGCATTTTACATGCCACGTGGAATATGTAATATATAATGACCTTTGCAAGTAAAGGTCATTTTATATCTTAAAAAGCAAGAATGCAATACTTCTGTCTGAAAACCAGTAAACAGAATCAATATTAAAGTATTTGTAAGAAATGAGAGGAGAAAAATAAATTCTAAATCAATATTCTCACTACTACCTAACCAATCATGACTGCTTTGTGTCAGTTTTGTATAAGAATATGGTCCAATATGGTTTATTACCTCCATTAACTTCATTGACCAGTAAGTGTGCCTCTATGGGATTTATGTTGTTTATGTTCATTTTTAACAAAATCCTGCTGTTTTAGTGAGATGCATTTCTTTACCTGGCTCTATGCAACTTTTATTCTGCTTTATTATAACAAAATGTTCGTGTTGTTCCACGTCTCAGGTCTTGCAGCCTTTCATTACATTGTGGGAGTCTATTTGCATGACAGGAGTAGTCAAAGCCATCAAAAATGCAACTTTTCGAATCCACTCAGACTCCATAGATGACAGAAATGCTGCTCCAACATTGTTTTTAGCATTCCTGCCATTGCTGTGTAAACAAAACATCGTTTTCAAAACTTTGCCATATAAACATGAAACATTTCTGAAACTATAACGACAGGGTTTCACCTGTTGTCGTGGAAATGGTCTCGAACTCTTTTGCCTCTTTGCTTTCCCATTGCAGTCATTTGGAAAATACAGATTAATTTGCAGTAATGATCTCATATGTTTTATAACTTCCTCCACCAACACATCCATGGCATCAGAATTAATTTTGTGCCGATGTTGAGTCATCATCCTGTCCAATCACTCCATGGTGAACTCAAACAGTAAAACGTTTCAAAGATGCCATTTCCAGGAGCTTGCGTAAACGTCCTAATGGAAGCAAAACACTGCATTTGTCACTTCTGGTGTTATTCTTAGTTGAACACCCACAAAATGGGACTGCACAATCTTATTTGTTTGACGCAATTTAAAATGCTTTTTATAGTGTCTTAGTAAATCAAGGCTTGAGTGGTTTAAAACTCCCCATTGTTGTTAGTTGATAAGTTCCTCTGTATATATACTGTATATGGCTAACAGCCCTGTAAATCCCTCATTTAAACAGTGAAGCTCCTCATTTTTTTTTTTTTCAATTAGTAGTCCGCTGCCGTCATGAAGCAGCTCCTCCTGTCAGGCTGAAATGCTGACATGAAAGTACACTGTTGAGCTGTCACACATATCACAAGGCTCCCGATCCCAAACCAAAACACTGTCATAAGTTCCCACAGTTTCATCAACGCGTGTTACCGAGACGTATGACACCACTGTCACCTGTTCAGAGATACTGTCAGTGAATCATCAATCAAGTGTTTACTCTAATTAATTTTTCTGTCGCATTCAAAACTAATTGGGAGTTTCTTCACAGTGGAAAAGTGTTTGACTGTTAGCCAATCAAGCAACTAAACTGTGAAACTATTTTAACAGATATGCATTGAATCAATGCTCTCAACTTTTGGCCTGAATGTCTTAATATTTCAGTTCGGGATGTCATGCTACCACCAGAGTATAAACCTTTAGCTACTCGAAGATACTACAGAAGTACATGGTTTTGACAGTTAGATAAATGATGGTAGACAACAAGCAACAACAGCAGCAGTGGAGAAGCCTGCAGCGACACCCCGGGACCCAAGGCCATCAGGCCCGGGCGGCCCCCCCTAGACCCGGGAAGGCTCCAGCATCTACAGTCCACATAGAGCAGTGCGGACGCTGGCATTGGTATCAATACATCCATTGTGTCAGTGTTTTATATGCCAATGCAACATTTTCACAAAGGTATGACTTGTCTTGCCGTTGTGGGTCAATGGAGGCTTGTCAGTTGACACCCACACCATCATTGGAGGACAAGGTGAGACAGAAATACACAGTATAGGCCCAGCTCACCCAAAGTAACTGCTACTGGCTATAATGTGCCACTAAACATCGTTACAGTTTTCCACTATTTACAACTGTGTAATTCTAACCTGACAAAAACCACCCACCACTGTTTTCATCATTCAGCAAAATACAGTGGATTAAAATTCAGTAACAGCATGTGAAACTTGTGGATATAAAGTGCTTGCCTGGCATAAACAGTGCTAGAAATCAGCATTAGGTAAGTGAGGTTTGATTGTCTTTCATAAGTCTCGGGAAAAAAAAGGTAAAGATATTTGATTCACCGTCTCACTCAGGTCTTTCCTCAAGCGCTCCCTGCATTTGGGAGATATTTTGCCCTTTCCCCCCCATCACACCCTTCCCCGCCATCCAGCTTTGAGGAGAGAAGGATGTCACACAGCCAGCCCGAGTGCTCACTTTGCATGTCCCCTGGCTAATTTCCCCCTCCAGCCCTGTTCCACTTGACAGGCGTTCCTCCAAAAACCATTTAGAAGAACACTTTCATTTTCCGCTCCCTCTCCCCTTTACCTCATCAGTTTTAAGGAACCATTAAGAGCTTAAGTGCAAGCAGGCATGCACTACAGAGAAAGATCTCAATGAATATACAGTAAGCCTCACTCACACTCCACAAGCCAGTGAAGTCATCTGGTTTCTTTCACTCTTTCCCCCCTCATTCCTTGCTGCCAAAAAAATCCCTCGCAGGCACTGAAACAGCTTTTAATATCTGCATTATGAAATCCTCCCAGGTTGTAAATTATTCAATTCATCATTTCAGTGATCAGACGGGATAGAGTTTTAAAAGATTGAATTATTAAGAGGGTGTTCTGGTCAATAGAAAACCTTCAGTATCTGTTTTATGTTGAGTTTTAAACTCCCAGTGTCTCGCACTGCAGAGGGAGCCGGATCATGCTGTTTCTGTCATCCGGTAACTGAAGCGCTGTTAATGGTGGTGCGTGGAGGCTAATGAGGGTGAGATGTATGCCTCTCGCTTTTTTGACCCGAGTATTTTCCTGGTTGAAGGATCTAAAATTAAAAATTAAAAAAACGGAAGAAAAAAAAAACATGATTGGTTGAAACAGACTTTGGACGACAACGCCCGGCAGAGCCCTCAGTGGGAAGTATTTCCACTCCTTCGCTGCAACAACCTCTTAACAATCTCAGAGGGGCAATTTCATGCCCTCTTCCCTCGATTGCCGGGTCATCCTCAAAAGAGCTCCCGGTGCGGCTGTGCTGAATGATGATGCATGTACTGAAATGTTGTAAACGTGGCGCTTTACCCCAGGCGCTCCTCCTTATCTCACATGCAGAAATGTAGTCATACACGCTCAGCCCAAACCCCACTGAGTGGAGTATTATTAGCAGCATCTGGAGCTCAGTTTTGCCCCTGCAGCTAAGACAAATAGGGATCTTCTGTTTTACTGGATATCACAACAGAAACACAGAGAGAGGAGATTGTACAACAGATTTCTGGAAGAATATAGATCTATGTGTCTGTGTCTTATATTCTGTAGCGCAGCTCAGTGACACATTATATAAAGGATCAACCCCCTCTTTTGCCCTAAATTGAATTTATAATCTTGCTACCTGCCCCCCTGTTTTTCCTCTTACTGCGGGCTTTTG
Source organism: Blennius ocellaris (assembly GCF_963422515.1). Lineage (NCBI taxonomy): Eukaryota > Metazoa > Chordata > Actinopteri > Blenniiformes > Blenniidae > Blennius > Blennius ocellaris. The sequence continues at coordinate 17,767,178 of NC_137664.1, read as the reverse complement.
GCAGCCGCTGTATACTTCATCTTCATACAACAGTAGCGTCAACCCGCCCACCTTCAGTTGTTTTGTCGAAAACACACAAACATCAAACTGCTTTCTTTAATAACTGCAGAGCCGGCGCACACATACGTAGCACAAACTGAAATGTGCAGACAGAAAATGGAAATAGCAGCATCGAAGACTCGGTGTAATTAAAAGGAACAACACATTTGCCCACATGCTCTCATGCAAAGTGCACATATGACGTGGTAGATGCATGACGCATTGTTGTGAATCAATTAGTGAACTGCAAGAAGAATAATTAACAAATTGTGGGAAGTTTTCAAGCTTCATGAATGTGACAGTTTGGAGTGGAAATTTATCGGTGATGACGAGGCTGCTAAACATGATGAATGGTGTGAAATAAAGGTCCTCAGCCAGTCTGCTACTGTGTTCTTCTGTGCGTTAATGTTCAACATATTAAACCCAGAGGCCATCAGGACATCCTGAATGATAGAACTTTGGATTAAAAACAAACGTTTTGCAAATGTCCTCAGAATGACATTGTACGAAAGGAGGTTATCATTTTGTTTTGATTATAAAACTAGTGTTCGAGCAATTTTAACATGATAAATATCCACAGATAAGGTACACACTCTCTGTATTTTTCTAATTCTGCACCTTAGGCTCTGACAGCATTTCAAGTGAAAACACATTTAGAAACCAACATCCGTTTACACCAGGGGTGGGCAATCCTGGGGTCCTCGAGGGCGCAGCCCTGCATGCTTTAGATGTCTCCTCACATCAATACAGCTGACAGCAATTAGTGGCTCCTTGTCAAGCTTTCTGCAGAGCCTCATCATGATAACAGGTGTGTTTGAGCAGGGAAACATCTAAAACGTGCAAGACTGCGGCCCTCAAGGACCAAGATTGCTCACCCCTGGTTTACACTGATTACTGTAATGATGAGATTCGTGTGTCCTTGTTCGATTCGACAATCACCAGTCTACACAAGGAGCCATCCCAGCTTGTGTTAGCTGCTCTTATGGTCACTGCAGCTAATTATTACTGAGGCGTTAACCACTCCGCATTTCTCCTTGAAGAAATAGTGAGGAGTGTAATAGAATTAAAGCTTCAAGGAGAAAGTTGAACTGTGAGACAGATTGTAAAAAGTTTAGCCATACATTGACTCAAACACCACAGTCATTTGCGATCCTAACAACGTCCATTTAAAGCACTAGATGCCACTCAAATAACACAATCATAAAAATGAAAGGGAACTTGAGAATTTAGGTCTCTCTACATGTGGCTTGGTGACCAACCAAGCATTAAACAAGTAGATCTTATGATGAAACTAGAGATATTTAGGGGGGGGAAAGAAAACAACCAGCGATTATCCTGAGGAAAATGGAAATGTCCAAATGTCATGAAAATCCTTCAAGTTGTCTAAGGAACATTTTGCCCCCAAAAATTGAAAAAGATCTTGAACACTGCTTATGGAAAAAGCCAAGAGGAATGTCTTCAGTCCTGTTGTGTTGAATTCAACTAACTTGGGCATCTATTCATAATGTGTTTATAAATATATGACAAGCTGTTATACAGGTTACTGTATGTCTCTAACGTCATCACACCTTGGCCATAAACTGCATGTTTCTATATGTTGCTAATAATGGGTCACTCAGCTATGTAGGAGGTGGAACTGCTTGATAAGATCCTATTGTAATGATAGGAGCCTGTGCTCTCTGAAGAGTGCGATGCACATTGGCCGAATCACACTGGAACATCGCAGCTATTGTATTCTCTTCTACTCCACGTGAATGTGAGGCTAATGCAGCCCTTATTCTCTGGTACATTTTTCTTTGTCTCTGGAGCTGAGTTAAAAAGTGGAACACCGAAGCACATGGTTTGGCCGAATTGCCAAGCTTAAATAGTTTCTGGTTGTCTTTTCTGTTGATTTCATTTGCTTGATTTAATACTGAATAAACTCAATTGTCATCACCTTAAGCCCCTGGCTGTTAAACCATTTAGACTCATGTATACAGTTGCAAAAGTACATATTGATATAGGCGCATCTGTGTGCATATGTGCCTGCGCATATTTTTCACGGCTGAAATGAATTACTAATAAGAACAATCATAATCACAGAAAAACTTTGTAGATTCACCTTTGGCTATAATCACAGCTGCAAGTCTTTTGGGGCAGGTCTCTACCAGTTTTCCCACACCCTGTGACTGAAATTCTTTGCAAAATATCTCAAGATCAGTCAGATGAGATGGTGAGTGTCTGTGAACAGCAATTTTCAAGTCATGTCAGATTTTTTATCAAATTACGTTTTTTACTTTGGGCCATTCTGACACATGAGCATGCTTTGATCAAAACATTTCCAGTGTAGCTCTGTATATTTCGAGAAGGTGATTCTCTGCTCCAGTCTCAAGTTTTTTTCAGACTCTTAAGTGTTCTTCCATGGCTGCTCTATATTTGGCTCCAGCCATCTCCCTTCAAGTCTGAGCAGCCTTCCTGTCCCTCCTGAAGAAAAGCATCTTCACAGCATGATGCTTCCACCACCATGTTTCACAGTGGGGGGTGCTGTGTTCAGGGTGACGTGCAGTCCTCCTTTTCCACCACACATAGCATTTTGCATTTCATCAAAAAGTACCATTGTAGTCTCATCCGACCAGAGCACTTTCCTCCACATGTTTGATGTCTCTACAACATGGCTTCTGGCCAGTGGCGGACCTGGCTGAGTAGCTTTTGGCAAACTATAATTTTCTTCTTGTGGGTGTTTGAATACATCTATATCTGTGCAAGAAATAGCTCTTATAGAGGCATAGACCCATAATTAAGTTCATTAAAAAAAATGTCTGTGGATCTGTGATCATAAATCCTTGTTTGAGAGCCATCTGCCCAGCATTTTCTTTCTGCTTAGACACCATTATAACTGCATCAAACAAGAACTGTTATTATCAGACTTCTGTAGAGTAAGAAAAGATCCAAGAAGTTGATCTGTGAATGCTAAATTTACAATGACTTGCATGGCACAACCATGTATTCTCCTTCATTATAATACAGCAAATTGTCCTGCACCCACTCAAATGAACCCTTTGAAAGCATCGTTGGTGGCCTTCGGGGTGATGTAGAACAGTCATTAGTTGGCTTCCTATAGTGAGCCGTTCCTACGGGGAGGGGAGCGTCCACGCCCATCAACCCATTTGTCATATTAAAACTTCCCTTGTAGCACCTTTGACTTCTCGTTTGCGGTTTTATTGCCAACTGTGAGCCAACCGAGTTTCAGCAACGTGGGGAAGTACATGCCGCAGGAAATCAGCTGTGAGAAAAAGAGGGACCAAGAAAACCAAATTGCGTTTTGAGGCGCTATTTATACCAGTGAGAGGTTGGTGGCTAATGTTCAATCAGGTGGAGACTGACTGGAAGCCGTTATGTGGAGCGAGGTATCTGCAGTTCCTGAAAAAAGGGCTTGCAGCAAAGAGCAGCCTCCTATAATTGTGAGAGATTGAGCCGCAGCTGTCTCTGCCAGACGTACTGTACTTCATGGGCCTTGAAACAATGGAGAGGTGCGCATAGAAATCATTAAACGCTTTATTCTTCCCCTCTGAAGATGAAGGATATTGAGAAGTCAGATTTTATGTAGTTTCAGAACTTTGACTATTATGGTCTTGTGTTAAAGTCTGCAGAGGTTATTATTTAGTGGTCCAAGGATGATCAGGTGGAGCCCTTTCAGTTATTATTATTTTTTTTTTTAATTTTCAAGTATCAAGCAAGTTCAGATTTAGAGAATATATTTGCACTTAAAACTTCTAAAATTGTACGAGTCTTTGCTAACCCAGTTACATTACCGACCTACTTTGTACAGACACTTTTTCAGGAAGTTTTATTAGTGAGCATGCATATAGTATGCCCTTTTCTTTCCTTGACATTCAGTAAAAGTCAGTGTTTTCTTTTTCTGTAACTAAAAATATCCCATATCTGAAGTATGTTGAGGTTTTTTTTCCCCATATACATCATAATTTTACAGGGCACAGGCTGTTTCCTCTTTATACATTTTAATTATTAAAGTGTGGTGATGAGCAGAGACGGTTGTGGATATAACTTATTTCCTAATGGTTCCCCATAGGTATATTCTTCATTAGCCAGATCGAGGCTGCAACCACAGATATAGAGGCCCGCGTCTGTCGTGAAAGTTGCTGCTCTATCCTGCTCATTTATCACGGCTGCATTAATGCATTATTACATTGAAGAAAACGAAGGAAGAATATTGAATATTTCAGCCATCTGGTGGATTATGGGTTTTATTCAGTTCATCTGTGCAAATAACAGCTAAAATATGATCAACAAAAACATTTACGTCTTAGACCACAATACATTCTTGTTTTTAAGCCACATAAAATGAGGAATTCCTAAATACGCAGCTGCCACTTGTACTTATAATCCATACGTGTGATCAGATAAAATGTCTATGATCACATTTTTTGTTCGTTTATTCAAAACTATCCTACTGAAAAATATTTTTAAAAAGCATTTTCTCATCATCGGTTGCTAAATATTTGCATCTATACAGAAAGTCTCTGCCCAAACATTTTCCTGCGACTCGTTTGAACCCCGTCAAACGACTCAGAGCTACAAAGACACTCAATCACTTTCCATTATTCACTCTCTCTTGAGTGTAGTATATTAGAACAGTACCGTATATAACATTTGCACAACTGAAAGTGTTACATCTACTCGCTGCAAAGTGTGTCATCCAGTGTAGGATAAGGGGAGAAGTTGATTTTAAAACTACTAGGTTGTTTGTACATTCGTTGAAATCTAGCTTTACTGCACCTAATGTAACCTTAATTAGGCCCCGTTTACACGGCATGGCAGCAAATCTCTCACCAGTTTTATAGTGCATGAAAAATCACACCATAACATATTTATGTATTGGCTTATAAAGAATTAACAAACCACTTACACACATGGAAGGCAGGTTATGACTAATTAAAACCATGTTGTCTTCATTTTGGTATCAATCCCATTTTTATCTTTGTACAGTGCCAAGTCACAACATTTATGTGCTGAAAAGGTGCCAATGAACTATTTAAACCCGGTTATGAAAAATTTAAAATGGAGGTCTTACAATCACAAATGTGTGATATTTCTATTGTGTCACAAGCCACTCAGGTTTCATGTACTGCTGATAAATTTACAGTACACAGTAAGTGCTAGTATAGGAAACATGATTAAGATTGTGAGCAGATGTGCCGCTTTGATTAAGACAAGACACTGTAGATATAAACGACCGAGACCTAAAACAATTTGTAACCTGGCTGAGGAACAAATTCAGTTTGGCAAGTATGGGTGTCTTCAACGTAAAATAATAAACTGAGATGACAAAGGAGAAAACAATGACAAACCTTTTATGGCGTTTGAACATTTTCAAACATCTTAACTGTTCCCAGGATAACTTTGAACATGAAAAAGCAATAAATGACTACTAAAGCAAAATAGCTGGTTGTGTTAATGAGAAAAAAATGGGTATCAGTGGGTATCAGATTATCAGAATATATTGTCTTTTTAAGACAGACATGAACATTTTTATAATTGATTTATGAAAAAAGACATATATGGTTGTATATTGGTTAGAAGTATGGGTCGCATGCTGTATGTATGGAATGAATAGAGGTTAATTAATTATTAGTTTAATCTACAGTTCTGGTTCACGTCTTGATATAATGATGATGATGACAATAGAGATTATGATTATTATTATTACTATTATCATCATCATCATCATCGTTGTTATACAATAACACACACACACACACACACATATATATACAGATACATTTTAAACACAAAGACATAAAATCTAAAGTAAATCACAGCTTAAATTGCCAGATAATCCCCCAAAATCCCCCTAAAAAGAAAATCAATCAGGTTCAAATTGGTTTCCTTCAATCACATATTTGTAATTACCCTCCTTCCTCGTTGGCTCTTGTACAAACTAATGACTTGATAAACCATGCAGAGGTTAATCACCATGTACTTTACGGCCCATAAACTCTAAATGCCTCTTTAACCTTGTGTTGCATTAAAGAAATCAAAGTACAATGAGTCAATGTATTTCTGCACCCACAAAATGTGGCATATGAAAGACCTGCATTTACATCAGGGGTGTCAAACTCATTTGAGTTCACTGGCATGTCATCTTGAGTGGGTCGGACTGGTGAAATAGTGCCATTATAACCTTTTAAAACTAACTTCAAAGTTTGTGGACTAGTTTTGGCCCATAGGCCTTATGCTTGACATCCTTACTTTATATCTTTTCTTTACGCACATCACCATCATCATAAACTGATTTAGAAGAATTCGCTATCCCTTCTAGTATTTTTCACAACAGTGTGTTGAAGAAGTTCAAGGTAGCACGTGTTGGATCCCACCATCATTTGCATACAATTTCCCTATAAATGTCACATTACGCCTGCCATTTATTAAATGCTGAACGCGACAGTGTCGCCAGCAGTTGGAGCTCTAATTGCACCATTGCACCCTCTGGCAAGTGTCAACAGCTACTCCAGCAGAAAAGGCAGGGAGATGAAAAAGATATCTCCGGCAGCTCTTTGGCAGTTCTTTGGTATCAAGTCCTATCATGTCAGAGAGGCGTCGATGAATTGGGACAGCATTTGCATAAAGATTTCAAGGACTGAAAGACAACAATGACATGCCTTGTGGTGCTCAATTGTGTCTAAAGACATTAAACATAGAAAATGGCTTTTCAGGTGCTCCCACCTGACAGAATAATGTCAGAGATTAAGCTAATAGATGAATCACGCCGAGCAAACGACGTGAATTTAATTTTGAATTCCCCGTGCACAGCTAGAAACTAAAGGCCAAGTAGTCAAAATACAAATTTGTATTTTGTGGGATTAATGGGAGTGTAGAGCCAGAGCCCTGTTGTATTTGCATGTAAATATGCAGCTTTTCATGGCAGGCCTACTCAGGAAGAGGCAGACTCTTTTGTATTATGCTAATTCTATGATGTCACATCCTCTTCTTCAAGCCAAGAAACTAATTAGAGATCATGTTGTTTGGTCGTCACAGTTACGCAAAACTTTTTATTCTCAAAGCTAAGATTAAAGCTTCCTACTCCTTTTTCTTGTTTTGTTTTATTCATCTAAATGTTTCTTTTTCATTCTTTCTTTTTATATTTGTACATTCAAAGTAAAGATTAATTCATTTGCTCAGAAAAGTCAGCAACCGGCTAAACCTGCATTTATTTATGTATACAATAGAAAAAGAACTGTTTGAAGATGACCATGACGTATAGTGTTTCAGTTATGTCTATGCATTGTTACATTTGTCCATGTCGAAAGCGTCTCAAAGAAACTGAAACAGCTCAACTGGACTTGGTCATGTCCTGGAAATAAGTTAATGCTGTTTGACAGACTGGATATCAGTTCATCTTAATCCAAATACTCTCATCAGGACTCAGAGTCAAAGCAACATAATGTGAGTGCCTAATATAGAATTAGTTCAAATGCAGCAAGCCAGGCCAACTCTTGAAGATTCAAGTAATTTACCAAGATTACAACAAATCTTTTTTTAAGTTTGCATTTTGAGGGAGTTCACGGCCCAATTTCATCTTCAGTACACCGGACCAATAAAATCGTGCCATAATAGCCTTTTGATGTACATTTTTACTGTGAAGAAAATGTCTATATTTACAGAAATCCTTCTTATCTTTCTTATCAACATAAGGCAAATTTTAATGCTACTTTAGGTTGCAAAATACAGTGAAATGTCCCCAAAAAATTCTCCTATATCTGTTGCATTATGCATGTTTTTATAAACTCATTCTGACAGCATAGCTTTGAGGACAGTTTGATAGCAACGAAGTAGCCATCTTTCATGGCAGCATCACCAAGATCTCAGCTCGGGTCTCAGTGTTTTGTCGTGTTTGCTACCCTTTTAAGAGTTCTGTTTTTTTTTTTAAAATCAATGGTTTGAAATGTTTACAATTTGCTTGGTAGTTTGGCCAGATTGGAGCCCCTTGCAGGCCGGTTTAGGCCCACGGGCCTCATGTTTGACGATGAAAGAGGTCCAAGAATAGGCCTGTAAACGTGAATCTGTTGGTGGCTAACTTTATAGACATCCAAAAAGCAATGTCAAGCCACAGTTTTAAAATTCCTAATAAACCTTAGTGCTACTCTGTGGACAGTATCAAGTAAAGTGTACATGTTGCGAAGACTTGAGTATGTATAACATCGCTGTTGTCCGCCGTCAAACTAAAGGTGTGGGCAAAAAGTCTCTTTTGCCTCAAGTGGGAAGCAACACTTGTGTCTTGAATAAAAACCTAATTTCAGCAGCTACTGAAAGCAAAGTGAGAGAGTTATTAGATACAGTCCATGATATCTGAATGTACCTTTGCGGAAATACACACTTGGTTGCTGTGCTTTGAGAATGCTGTGAGAGATAGGAGTTGGAGCAGATTTGTTTTTGAAAATACACCATTGATTTTGTTACGTTCAAAACACAGTGCATTAAAGGCGAGTCGTACAAGTTGTAGCCACCAAGGATTTCGGTTGTTCGTAAATGCAGGAGTGTATCACAGTCATGTAAAAGTTTGTAAAAATAAGTGGTTCTAAGACTGATCCCTGGGGTACCCCCTCATATTTGTTAGTTTTCAGACGAGCAAAGTGTTTGTTCTTACACGTCTTCACTCATATGTCTTTGCTTCAATAATGCATAATCCAGAGAATCAAAAGAGCTGCATAAATCTCCATGGCGTCGCTGATTGACTGAACCTTACAGCCACTATAGTTGTCATGTTTATTTCGTGAAACCTGTTTGAAAGGGGAAGATATTGTTAGCAGGTATGAACTCTTTCAGTTTCTTGGACTGTAGAAATATTTAGACACGCTGGCTTTTGATCACAGATTCAGGGTTGCTTTAGGCTTGGAGGAGGGAAAGTGTGCGAGTGACACTGACATTTTTTTCCAACAAGTACCAGAATACAACTGAACGATGCACCAGGCATCTGAACCTGGTCTCCTGTAATTTTATATAATCTGTGCCATTGTTTTCATATGCAAATGCCTTAAACACAATTTGTGAGAAAATAGATTTCTCTCTCTCTCTCTCTCTTTCTTTCTCTCTCTCTCTCCAGAGTGGATTACATAAATGAGATAAGTAGAAGCAGCCTGTTGACAGAAAAGTGATGTGAATGGGTAGAAACGTGACATTTCGGGCCCAATAGAAGAGTTATTTCAATTGTGTTGTGTGGGCAATGAAGCAAAGATGGGTTTCTTTATACTTCACCCAGCAGCATGCATGTGTCTGCCACAACTGCAGCATCTCATGGAACAAACAAACATGAAGTGACTGAATACTAAATGGGATCAATGACTAACACCTTGAGGAGATTGTGTTTAAAAATGTAAATAAACTCCAATCAGGAGTTCACTTGCATTTATTCTGATATTTTTAAGATTGAAGCCAACGAAGCATAAAAGTTTTTAATGTATACTATCAAACATATGGCCTGTGGGCCACAATCAGCCTGCAAGAGGCTTTAATCCGGCTAAAACAAATGTTTGCACATTTTCAAGAAAACATGTTGCTTTTTGTTTGTGTTTTTACATTTTCAAGATATTTGGACACAAACAACACTGAGTCCCGAGCTGAGATATTGGTGATGCTGATATGAAAGTCAGCTACCTCATTTCTATCAAATTCGCCTCAAAACCTTGTCGTGATGGTTAGTTTGTAAAAACATCCATAATGTAACAGGAGAAGGTTTTTGGACATTTGACTAGATTTTGCATCGGAATATTTAATTAACATTGGCTGTATGTTTAGATCGATGCCATTTACGGTAGTAAGTGTTTGGCTTTGTGAAAACCTATAGATATTTACATCAGGTATACGCAACAAAGAAAAACCTGGATCCATCCATCCATCCATTGGCTACCGCTTTATCCGGGGCCGGGTCGCGGAGGCAGCAGTCTGAGCAGAGTTGCCCAGACTTCCCTCGCCCCAGACACTTCCTCCAGCTCCTCCGGTGGCACCCCAAGGCGTTCCCAGGCCAGCCGAGAGACATAGTCCCTCCAGCGTGTCCTGGGTCTGCCCCGAGGCCTCCTACCGGAGGGACATGCCCGGAACACCTCCCTGGGGAGGCGTCCGGGGGGCATCCGAAATAGATGCCCGAGCCACCTCAGCTGGCTCCTCTCGATGTGGAGGAGCAGCGGCTCTACTCCGAGCTCCTCCCTGGTGACTGAGCTCCTCACCCTATCTCTAAGGGTACGCCCAGCCACCCTACGGAGGAAGCTCATTTCAGCCGCTTGTATCCGGGATCTCGTTCTTTCGGTCATGACCCATAGTTCATGACCATAGGTGAGGGTAGAAACGAAGATCGACCGGTAAATCGAGAGCTTCGCTTTTTGGCTCAGCTCCTTCTTCACCACGACGGACCGATACAACGTCCGCATAACTGCAGACGCTGCACCGATCCGCCTGTCGATCTCACGCTCCATCTTTCCCCCACTCGTGAACAAGACCCCAAGATACTTAAACTCCTCCACTTGGGACAAGGGCACTCCACCGACCTGGAGGGGGCAAGCCACCTTTTTCCGGTCGAGAACCATGGCCTCGGATTTAGAGGTGCTGATCTTCATCCCAGCTGCTTCACACTCGGCTGCGAACCGTGTCAGTGCACGCTGGAGATCCAGGCTTGATGGGGCCAACAGAACCACATCATCCGCAAATAGCAGAGATGAGATTCTGTGGTCCCCAAACCGGACCCCCTCCGGCCCCCGGCTGTGCCTAGAAATTCTGTCCATATATATGATGAACAGAACCAGTGATAAAGGACACCCCTGCCGGAGGCCAACGTGCACAGGGAACAGGTCCGACTTACTGCCGGCAATGCGAACCAGACTCCTGCTCCGGGAATACAAGGACCGAACCTGGATGACTATGATTATTTTACCGGTCCAGTCCACTCAAATTGAAATTGGCCTGCATGTGGCCCCTGAAATGACATGTGTTTGACAGCCCTGCTCTATAAGAACTTACAAATATATATATGAAGCAGCTAAAATGTATATATTATTGTTAGGATAAAGAGCAAGAATAAGACTCAGCTAAATTCCATTTTCCACAGTAATATCTCAGTTTAGCTGTTTTTACATTGTTGAGACTGACTGGACATTTTTCTCGAGGACAATCAATTGAGCTCTATTTAATAGTACTATAGCTTTATATTTATGGTCCATGTATACCAATTATCGCATCAGTTAAAACATTAGTATTCCATGAAACAACTCTTTATATGACAAGTTATTACTTGTAGACCATTGAATAGTATTCCTTTACATCAATCCCACCTTCATTGATCTCTTTCATTTTAAGCTTTTCTGGAATTCATAGTAGACTTCACTTATATTTTCCCCTCGTATACTGGATTAACTTTGGTGGCTTAGATATAGATAAAAACAGACAGCACATATCGTATTCAAATATAGATGTTAAGGACAGTCCACACAAAAAGCTGTTTAATGTCTTTCAGTTTCATTCTTTTCTCTCTTTTTTTTTTACAAACCACATATAATTTCCACGAGGGCCATCATTCCCTAAAAAGAAGCACAGTTTTTTGTGAATCATATTCAACGATTTCATCTTTTGAAAGTAGCTTTGATTCACTTTGTACTCATCTCTTGTAAAAGCAACATTTTGTGAGTACAGTTTCCCCATAGATGGGATTAGACAGTTGCTGAGTTGAGCATCCAAACGTTACAACACAACATCATTCATCCAATCACCCAGAGTCCTGTGGAAAATTTAGACCATCTGCTGAAGTCCAGCCAAAAAAGTGTTGAGGAAAAATACTAAATCGCATTGCCCACTGCACACTGTGCCACCTCGTCTGTCAAATAAAGTGGTGGCTCTGTCATGACTTGGACTATATGTGGCAGTTAATGGAAGTGGCATACTGGCATTTGTTGAGAATTTCACTCAGTGTGTGTGTGTGCGTGTGTGTGTGTGTGTGTGTGTGTGTGTGTGTGTGTGTGTGTGTGTGTGTGTGTGTGTGTGTGTGTGTGTGTGTGTGTGTGTGTGCGTGCGCACACACATCCACCCAAGTGCCTGAACATTTGTAGGACTGCATTTCATCATTCAGTTGACCAATTGCTCTGAACAGGCCTCTAAAAAAGGATTTCAAGGACAAAAAAAACGTACAAATTCTGGACTCGTCAGGTCAGTCACCCAATTCTACTCTGATCGAGCTTCATTCCACTCGCTGAAAACCAGACTAAAGACAAGCTGTAGTGACGACGTGCTGTAGTGAAAGCCTGGTGGTGCATTACTGAGAATAACACAAACTGTCCGTTGTAGTCAAGGATGGCAAAGGAGTATTTTTCCTGAATACTGAAAAAAAAAGCATTTGTTTGACTTCATTTTCAAAAGCAATTTTAATCAAGTTTAAGCATTTTCTGAAATCCCAAGAAACACACAAGGCTGTATTTAATGAACAATACTTCAGAGAATACAAACAAATTATGAAGCTATGTTGTTGCAAAACATGCAGCCAGGCGTTGTCTTGATGAAATTAAGCAAAAGCTGCTTGGACAGAAATATATATCACACCAAAACCCCAAACCTGTAATTCTGCAAGTCACCCAGGACCTTTCACCAGTCTCTATTCGTTTATGTACAATGAGCTTGAGGCCAAAGTAATCAGTCGCCTCCATGCATCCCTTCGCTTGTGAACTGTGTGCTAATGACGACCTGGATGGTCCCTCTCCTCCTCAGCCCAAAAAAGAATTGCAAATAGGGATTCACATCGTGCTTCAGCGTCGTTTTCCTCTTCACATTTATCTGCCTTTAATGAGCTCGGGCCCAGCGAGGGCAGCAGAATCCCTGCATCTGCTTATTACCTGTTTTCTCTTTTGCCCGGATGAGTGTCAACTAGTATTTTCTTACAACGACCAAGGGACTTGCTGTGGATCCGAAGATTGTGCCTATAAGATTTATTTCAATGAGACTTGCCTTATTTCATAGTGACATACAGCTCATTATGATCCTGACCAGGAAAATGTCAGCACCATAATGAAGAAACAACCAGAAATGGAAACTCGAACATATTGAAATTTACAAAGAAAGTAAATAAAAAGTCTACAGTGAAATATTCCAAAGCTATTTCAGAATTTATTGCATATTTTCTCTTGAAACGTTTTAGTAACTTAAAATGGAACTAATGAGTCCACATCTGCCAAAAGATTTGAAAACCATTCTGTCGAAAGCACACCAATGTTCCAACTGAAACCACATCGTTTTTGTTTGAGAAAAGTTTTGATGTCTGTTTAAAGGGTTTGGGTTAGGGTTAGAAAATATCGTTTTCATTTAGGGCCAGTAGTGGGTGCTGTTTATGTTTTTGAAATGAAGCCACAAGCACATGCACACCGAGAACAATACGCTACATATATACAGTATTAACAATGACGAGTACACGGGCATTCATGTGGATGGACGGACAAGTTGGATTCCTCAACTACAAAACTACTGAGTCCCATATGGGCTGGGAGTCATGACACTCTCGAGGCCGCCATTGTTGTTACTGTCCATCTATTCGCACATAAGCAGAAGATTTATTCACTACAAGCATGGAGCAGTTTTTCCTCCGTTTACATGGAACTGGAGTTGGAGCATTTTCAAAAAGCTGCGTTTTCAGTGGATTCGGCCACTTGGACACAGTTTCTGCAGCCTTCAGGATGTATGTTTTTCCAAAGTCACCCTCACTGTCTGCTATTTTCCTACCGCAAACATAATTTTAAAAAAAATTATTTCTATGACTGCTCCTCATACTGAAATAGCAAATAAATACTAGCAAACAAACCAGAGGGCAGGTTTTGGCCACAGGTCATATTTGTGGCACCCCTACTTCTCATTATTTGTTACTGATCATCATATTGGTACTTTAGAGCTGTTGCACTGTGACCACAGGACTTTCTATTCCACAATTTGTTGGGTTATTTTTTTTATCATTCAGGGGATAGACTGTATTATTCGCTAACGCTAGTTCATAACAGCATAAAATCTATATACAGTATGTATATATATATATATATATATATATATATATATATATATATATATATATAGAGAGAGAGAGAGAGAGAGAGTAGTGATGCACCGATAACAGTCAATTGAATGGAATAAATCCAGAAATGACGATATAGTCACAGCATCCAATTGTTTCTTTTTTATATCATTTCTCATTCCCTTTCAAACTGAAGCGCAGAGCCTGGAGAACACCACATTATTTAGACTCGATTGTAGCTCTGGCCAAACGGCGCACCACACGCTCCAAGCCTGGTCAAAGTCAATTACCGAATCTGTTGCATCTGTGGTGTATAACCCACCGCAGTGTGGCCTCATCGATGAACAGCAGTCGGTTCAGAGAGCTTTATTTAATTTAACTTATTTCTCTTGTATCCTCAATAAGATAAAAAGCCCACAGATATCTATGGTGGCCTTGAAGTGCAAACCACAACAACAAATTAAAAAACACAACCTCAAGTTGAAAAACACAACTGCAAATCAAAATACACATTAACAAATTGGAAAAACACAACTGCAAGTTAAAGAAAACACAACTGCAAGTTAAAAGACACATCAAAAAATCACTTAACACAACACGTGTTACCACAACACTTCACTTGCACTTCAGGGCTACCATAGATATCTATCCAAATCAAATTAAAATGAATGTATCACCCAAAATGAGTTTTATATCACCACTAGGTTTTTAGGAAATGAGTTTTATTTGCATCTTCTGTCTTTCCAATGCCAAACCATGCTTCTCTAATCATTGGCCAAAATACTGTCCGCATTACATAATTGAATAGTAAAAATATTTACAATGTCTCTTTCACAATAAATCTTATTAAAATGCTTTGGATTGTATCAAATCGGGCCTGAGTGGAATTTCATTAAGTTGATGAGAGCAAATTCAGGTTCCATGCGGAGGTTATTAATAAGTCAGTGTCCAAAATATGCATGTAAATTCAAATATAGACGTTTTTTGGAAATATTTTGGATCACCGGCCAAAAGGATTTGCTGCTGCACATTTCTGTACTACATCACAGAAATTGTAGCCCAGCCTCTTGAGTCCCCAGCTGCACTTCCTTAATGACTTATTCATGTTTGGAAAATAATTATAATGAAGTTGATTAATTGAAGCATCTCTGACCACAGAAATAAAGCACAACTGTAATTTAGGTTGAATTTTTCTCACCTCGATTACTCCTTCTTCCATTTTATAACTATATATCATGCAGCAGGCCATTACCAAATATTAAATCAGTCAAACTTAAAAAATGGAAAAAGTAAGAAATTTAGGTAATAATAATAAAAAACACACATTGATGTTACTCAGCATTGCTTTCCCCACGTATAGGCAAGAAGCCCAGGGTTTTTCTGATTTATGAAATAGAAGTGCATACACATGAAATAAACGTTAAAAAAAACAAGTTGCAGAAGCTGTGTCGGCTGCAGAGCGGAGAGTTGGTCCTGAGCTGAGATGAGGATCTGCAGGGAGCCATCATGACCAAAGTAGAACCTCTGTGCTGCTGGGTTGGAAGATGTGTGGGAAAACAGGGAGATTTTGATTTAAACATAGATGCTTGTCTTTGTGGTGGTGTGGTGCACGAAGGGCCTGCATAATATAATAATATTTACTATGATGGGCAAGAATGTTTTCTTCAGCTCAAGGTTTACTCAGAGCAAGTCCATCTCATTATGGATGTGGATTGATGGTTGCTGCATCCAACCATCGATGGTGGGCTTTGCCTAAGTGCAGAGAGTTATAACATTCCAATTAACCACAACATTAGACTCTCACAGGTGAAGGGAAGCGAAGGGAAGAAATGTCAAGGGATTTGGTAAGGTCATCTCTGAACAGGCAGGCCTTGGAAGATTTTACTGATCTGCAGTGGTTGGTTATTCACTGGTGCTGAAGCCCTCTTCAACACCAGTGACATCAGTGACAACTAGAGCTGCGCTGGTGGGAGGTTTTCCTCCTGCTAAGATAACCCATGCCTGAGAGGTCAAAGGGTAGGACCCTGACGAAATGGGATCAACAAGCCCTCCAGGTTGGGGTTTGGACACAGAATTAACAATAAACCTCCTTAAAACACAATTGTTACAAAAACATCAACACTACTCGGTGCGATGGACTTCTTGGCCCGGAACAGACAACCGTGGCGATCATTCGTTGCTGCACTACATGGCACGGCATTCATGGGCATAAAGCATGAAGCATCGTAGACATTAACCAAAAGTAATTTGCAATGAATGTGAGCATTATGGATCCCTGGAAAATGTGGTTTGTTCCCATTAATCATTCTTGCACTTGCTGTTGGCAGGTGAGTGTGTTTGTTAGGGGTAGTTGGACACTTTTGTCATCTATTTGATCATCATATTTGGCAGCAGGATGCACTTTAAGAAGAATGTGTTGGCAGAAGCAATGTGATGGTTGGAGTAGTGCTCTAAAGGGTAAACCTTAAGTCTTGGCATGAACGCTGGCATTACTTTGCCATTTACTCCTTATTTAAAAATTGCTGCAATCCATATACAGTGAATCACAACAGCAGTCTAGAAGACGAAGATAAGTCAGACTGGCAAACGTGAGTTGGTTTAGGAATGGTTTCCGCACCATGACAAAGGTGTTGAAAAATCATGCAAATTGTCTAGATTTCAGTCCGACCAAGAAACTCTGACTTGTGTGAAAAGAACAGATGGCAGTTTTTCCAACCTGATGGATGTGCTTTCTATGTCTCGGTGCCAGATATCTCTGGACACCTTCAGAAGTCCTGTGTTGTCAAGTAGTAAGGGGGTGATTGATCTATATTCACAGTACTGTGTTTGACTGCACAAACCTCTGGATGTGTCCAGTGGTATCTGAATCCTATTGGTACAAAGTACATCAGCACTTGAGGTGTCATGCGGGATCCTCTGTCCTGATTGATGTATAGCTGCCTCTCATCCATTATCTAATACAAGGGAGGCACCATATAGTATTTCTGCATTACAGGGCTATTTGTGCATTTTGGGATTTGCAAACCAAGAGCTCTCCTGAGAGACAAGCGTAACAATATGTTCTGGAACAGATGGCATAGCCTCCATAGGGGCCTGATCTAGACATCATGGTTTCGAGTGGCATGCGGAGAGAGGATTCACTGCGAGTGCCTAAATCCACAGAAGAGCTGTGACGAGTTCTCCCAGATGCTTGGATTGACCTACCTGCACCTTGGAGTACCTTCAAAAACTGAGCAAGTAGTCTTGCCAGAAATAAGGCTGTTTTACACGAAAACCATGTTTCCACCAGATTTTGACTTGATTGTTTTGTTTTCCACAGTTTGTATGACGTTAAGTCATGAATAAAAAATGTGACATCATTATTTTTTTTTCTTCAAAGAAGTGTCTGTGGTTTATGAGACAACCATGTGAAAGTTATTTTTGTGCATAGATAATACAAAGATTATGAGTGGAAAAATGTCAATTGTCTCAAAGGAGTGCACCTTCTTCTCAGCTCAGAGTGCAAAATTAACTTGTAGCTCCACTGATCTGACTGCCTCCATCGATTTGAGTGACAGCCCTGGATCGTCCCTGCATTGAAACTGCATAAATAATGCGTTTGTAAGACGAGACAGCTCACACTGACGCTGTGTGTTCACGGCAGTTTAATGAATGTTCGTCAGGCTTTGTGTTTGATAGGTTTTTAGAGTTTCAGTGTGGGAATCGGTGACAGCTGATAAAGGAGCAAACTGATGGATGTGGAAGAAAAATGGATCACATTCTTATGCTTAAAATAAGGGTGGAGAAAAATAAAAAAGGGGGCATCTTTCTCTGCGGCGGGGGATCCCTTTTGGCAATCTTATGTGACTGATTAATAACACAGTCAAATCTGTCAAGAACATATATGACATGCCAAGAGAGGGGGGAAAAAATCCACGTTTCTCTGAATCTATCTTTAATTCAGCTTCCATACTGTTCTACTATGCCTGCCCCAAATCTAGTATTGAGATCACTTTAGCAAAGAGAATAAAATAACCATTATAGGTGCGGCTGGAAGCAACACGATTTATGTGACATTTGAGGCATTTTTGTGTTCATTATCATAATTTTCCTTGTATTTGGAGGAAAACTTTGAGACTCTTCTGTGATAGCATCCCTTGAAACATTTGTAATTTTTTGATTCCATCATAGAGAACATTGGATCACTTTGGTTTTACACAGTTCTAATCAAATGTACTTTTTTAGCAAATGTTTTCAGGTTTGTAGTTCTAAACAGCTTTTTCTAATTCTAATTTTGTAGAGTGGAGATGTCGATGCTTAATTAAAAATTATTTCACATTTGAAAATATATATTTCTGACTATGTCATTATGGGTTATGAGGCATGGCTGTTTTGTTGAACAAAGATCGCATCTTGTAAAAAATTTTACAAAACTAGAAATGTTCATCTTTGAAATCATTAATCTTTGTTTTCTGATGGACACAAATCACAAACATACTGCATAAAATGTTTAAATCTGAGACATCTGACTGTATAGAATGGTTATTTGTGAAAAATACTAATAGCCATTAATGTACTATTTCTTTGTTCTCTGAACAGGGACACATAATGTGACACGCGAGCAAATGAAACTTGAAAAGAATAATAACACATGCAAAAATACAAACGCTGCGTGATCCAACCTTTAAAACTAACTAAACAATGAAAGTATGCTGAGGCACGAGCGCACATTCAAATGTGCACGGCAGGTGGAGGTTTCCTCAGAATCCCGCTAGCTTGGAGCGTGTTCTGATCCTCTTTGCACCACTGAGTGGGGAGAACAGATCTCACTGCTCTCCGCTGGGTCACTATTGTTCTGAGCAGAGCAGTTTCCGCACCAATGATGAGTTCATCCGTTTGGATTTGCCGAGGTTCAGTGGGAGGTTGTCGGATTCACACCACTCTCCCTTGCCTTGCCCAGAGACTCCTTCCTCCTAGTGACCCTGATCTGTATGTACGTCATCATCGGCAAACACGATGATCGACCTCAAGCTGTGCTCCACCACACGTCAGCTGCTCAGACAGAAATGAGCAGGCTCATCTTGGGTATGAGAACAGAAAACTTTTGAGATTTTTTTTTTTTTTTAATACCTCATTCGTTTGACGCAAAGATTGTATTCAATGTATTGATTGATACGAAGCTGGATTTTTATGAACACGTTGCTAATCTGACAGCAGTGATATTTGCATGCGTGTCCTACAGGCCTGAATGACAGCTGTAGAGAAAAACGCAGTGGAAGGTGTGACCAATTTTGCTGAGGCTGACACGTCTTCGCCTGCACATATCCGAACGAAACAGCAAAAGCCCACAAGTTCAAGAGTGTGAAAGAAAGACAGAGTGCCCAAGTGAGCCTTACTCAGTTGGTGATAACAGAAGCGAGTTGTGGAGGCAGAGCGAGGTGAGGCCATGCATGTCAAGCAAGGCACTGTGAGGTGATGCATATCTCAGGTGGATAGAACCTCCCAATATCCTGTTGTTTATGATGCAATGCTTTACTTTATTCCCACACTCTTGGGTGCATTCTCGATTTCAGAGTAGATAATCGCTGAATTTCTCTGTGATGAAACCTTTTCAAAGTATTTCAGAACTGGTCAGAACTTGTAATCTTGGCCCCATCACACCGTCTAGCTACCATCAGCCCTTTGATGTTCAGCTGAGCCACAATGGTCTTAAGAGTTGAAGCTGCAGGCCAGTATCCCAGAAAACAATTAAGGCATAAGAACGATAATTATAGTCACATTTTGAACTGGCAATGGACCTTAGGCAACACACTGAATGATAAAACTGAAAACAAAGTCATTTGGAATTGGGATTTGGACTTGTTTTTTACTGAGTTATGAGTGAATGTTGGCAGTTGCAGGATGCTGCTTTTTGAGCTTGTTTCCTAAATGTATTTAGTTATTTTTGGCGTTCTCCTAGCTCCACAAGTTCCTCTTCCACACTCCTTAGAAACTCTGGAGGTTTCCCCAACTCACATCCAGCTTCTCACCTCTCTGACTTTAATGGAAAAGAGTCAGTTGGTCTATTTATCGTTTTGTTTGGAAGTGAGTGAGGCAGAGACATTTAAATAAAATGCAAGCAAATGATGGATGACAGGTTTTTTTCTTAGTGTTTTAAATAAAAATGTCAATAGTGAAACAAGTAAACAAAAATACAATAGAGACTGACAGAAAGAATGTATTAAAATGAAAAATGGTTTGGGAAGAAAAACCTGAATGGCCAGATAAAAACTATATTAAATAGGACAATAATGAAGCAATAAATGCAATTTTGAGTCCCATATTTTCCGGACTATCGAGTGCACCTGAATATAAGCTGCACCGGCAAAATTTAAAAAGAAAGAAAAAGTAAATATATAGGCCACACTTGACTATAAGCCACATGTGTCCACAATGTGACAGGGCAGGAAAGTCACTGCAGGGATAGAGGAATACGGGAATTGCTCATATTTTCATCAATTCCTAAAAATCTGCGCGTCAAGAGAGAGAAATACACAATCACCAAGGGTTTTATCTTTATCAACAAATTATTATTAACAAAGTATTTTAGCGATTGTTTGCTGATTGTGATTCTGAGGAGGAATATTTCTCAGCCACAGAGTCCAGCAGGACGGCTTGACGCAATGCGCCTGAATGCAGGTCAGGACCATGGAAAGCAGCAGAAGTCAAGGTCACAAAGAGCAGAAATATTTATATTATAGGCAATTATTATGTTCCATTTTTCTAGGCATTTATATTAGGGCAAGTTTTAGAAAAGCAGAGGCTCAAAACAGCATGAATCTACATAGAATCTGGCAACGTGAAGCCCATTAACCCATAAAAATTAGCTGCGTCATTGTAGAAGCTGCAGGGTTTGAATCATGTGAAAAAAGTAGTGGTTTAATCGTCCAGAAAATATGGGAATAGTTTTGGATTTATATTTTCCTGCTCTATAAAATATTTTTTACATTCCAAATTTCAGTTGCAAATATCCATACCCTGACTTTCTTTCTTTCTTTCTTTCTTTCTTTCTTTCTTTCTTTCTTTCTTTCTTTCTTTCTTTCTTTCTTTCTTTCTTTCTTTCTTTCTTTCTTTCTTTCTTTCTTTCTTTCTTTCTTTCTTTCTTTCTTTCTTTCTTTGCTTCTGGAGCCAATGCCAGATGACTATGAATAAAAGTAAAAGACACAACCTGAACAGGTCAAACACAGAGATAGAGAATGACCCAAACTTAAAACATTGTGGCCATTTTTAAGCCCCGTTTACACACCAACATTTTCAAGAGAAAGCTGAGAAGTTTTGTAGAGTTTTTGTGTCTGTTTGCATGATAGCAGTGCTCAGAGTCACTGAAAACGCTTCGGCTCCCCCTCCTTGAAAATGAGGGAAAACACAACTTTTCTGAAACGCTCCTGGTGCACTGTAGTTCTTCATTGCATCCAGTGAAAACAAATATCATGAAAGATGCAACCGTATTTTGGCCCAAGGTGTTACATTACGTGCGTTGTGAATGAAAAAAGTTTGAATCCACCATCTCGGACGGTATGGGGTTTCATTAGTACACCGGGCCTGAGTGATTTGCATATCTGTGAGTGCTCTGAGAATGCCAAATAATATTTACGGATGTTGGAGCCACATATGCTTCCAGGCAGACAGCATTTCTTTCAGGGAAGGCCATTTTGTCGACTGGTAGACTAAACCACATACTGCACGTGCTCCAATGCTAGAGTCCAGGTAATCACATAAACTCTAACCTAATATGTAATAAAAAAAAATAAAAAATTAAGACAGAAACCACGTGAGGTTTCAAACTGCAATACGAACTTTCCCAAAAGCTTTGTTGAAAGTATGTTTTAGGCCTTTGGATAATCTCAAAACAAGTTTAGCATAAATCTGACTTAGTGTAGCAGTGGAGACCTCTCACCTCATAGCAGAGATAGGTGTGTTACTTTGTGTGGTTGTATGTCTCTGTTTATTGGCCCTGTGATAAACTCGACACTTGTTGGTCAGGACAGACTCTGGATCCCTTAAACCCCTGATCGAATAAAGACAACAGACAGTGTGTGGATGTTTGCACAGGGACGCCCCTGTTAGACAGCTGTTGGCACTGCAACCTCACAATGAGACGACTCATAATCAGACCCATTTATACTCGCTAAACATGTAGAGGGATAAAGATGACGCCTTCTGTCTGCATTCTGTTCATTACTTGAGTAATATGATTCATGTCCGGAGAGCTCGTGGATGTGTAGCAAACAGTGACGCATGACAAGGTTTGAAACGCACGTACCACTTTACGTGTGCAAAGAGAGCATAGATGGGTTGTTATCTCAGGGAGGCATTTCTGCTTAGACTTCTGTGTGGGTTAACTATATTTGGTAAACTGTTTGGCACTCCCACGTAATACTAAGTGGGGTCATGTTAACTTCTAAGCTGCGTTTCTCTGGCAAGCTCATCTCTGCAAACCTGTGGAAGAACTTCTGTGTTTCCTAGTTCTGCGGAGGACTGACAACCTGTGGAGGGTATATTCTTTAACTCAGCATCCACTGGGATTTGCTCTTGTGCTAACTGGCATGAATCTTGATGGATGGATATTTCATGACACCCAATCTATTCAATTAAGACTATTTTTAACATATTTGCAAAAGACAAATGTCCTGTTGTACTTGTAGACATTTCAATTAAATGACATGGCAGTTAGTTGGCAAAGGGAATCATTAGTAATGGATATTATAGGTAATGGATGACGATGTGGTCGCATTGTCCATTACGCTTGCAAAACATCTCTGTGTGGTCATTATTCTGCAGATGCTACATGCATCCTAACAAGAATAACAAATTATTGCTCTCCCCCCTTTTTTTTTTTTTGTTCCAGACATGTGAAACTGAATTTATAGTTTATCACATGATATATGCAGAGAGAGTTGGAGGAGAGGCAAAAAAAAAAAAAAGAAGTGCTGCCTTTAATATGGTCATCCATCACCTCCATGAATCATAGCTTTCATAAATCATAACGCTCAGGCGCAGATAAACATGCATGTGCATGCACTTACGGACACGTGCGCATACGCTGCAGCATTTCATCGGGGATGTGCTCAGCTTGCTCCCAGCCAGAATTCACAGGAATCAGATTTCCTCGGGGGAGATCTTTGAGCTCTTACCTTTAGACCTCGGTTTGCATGTCTCGCTTAATGCACACATGCAGAAAAATCACTCTCTTCTCGACTTGGAATAATGTGAGAGCAGCTCGCTCCTGCTGGCACACTTAGATGTAGGTCAGTTTATATCCCCGCGACTATGAAACTGAAAGGTTTGTTTTGTGCGAAGCAGGGAGGGAGGGAGGAAAGGGTAAACCCACTTAGGTTTAGTTAAACGGCACCCCACATACGGTAAGCATTATTGCAATGGAGCTTCCCATGGCTTTTAAAGAAAATTGGTGGGTGTGAGCAAAAAAGGCTGCAGCTTATTTAAATGATTCAGCTTGCACATCTGGCAGTTACATGCACATTGTACCTACAGGTGATGTAATGATGCATCTTTGTTTGGTCTGTCATTCACTGATTGCCACTGGAAAAGATGCTGTCGCTGTAACATTTTAACGCAATCCATAGAGCAGAGTGAGGGGCAACACCTTTTGGCTTCATATCAGGGGCCACATAGAGCCTTACATTATATTAAGTTGGGACGCAGAGTGTACAAGATGAAAATTAAGCATTTACGCTGAAAAATGACTATTACCTCAACATAAAGACAATTTTAATGAAGACTTCAAATACAAAATACAACGAAATGTCAAAAAAAACATAAACACAACTGTTGCATTATGCACCTTTTTACAAACCCACCATAGCAGCATGGCTTTTCAGGTAAACCCTAGGGTGTGTGTGTGTGCGTGTGTGTGTGCATACGTGCGTGTGTGCGTGCGTGCGGGTGTGTGTAAAAAATTAAATGGAAAGGAAGAATCCAAGAAACTGAATGCTGCTGTGTCATTTGCTAATCCTGCCAGATGTTTGTGAGAAAAGCTCAGAGAGCCTCAAGTCGCATTACAAAGACAATTAGGTTAATACTCTTTTCCCATGATACATGTTGTGCATCATTAATACGTTACGCTAATATCTGGGCCTGTCTGGTGTGACCTCACTGAAGACAAAATTAAAAGCCTTTAATTGATGGATTTTGTCAAGTCATTAGCAGAGAGTAAATCGTTTTACCTTTTATTTCTACTGAACTCCGTCTTGCTATCAAAGGCAGGATCCCAATTAGTCCGGACCAGCACTGAGAGATGCTTCCATCGAGCCTATGCCATGCTTTTAACAACTTTCCAACAACCATATTCAAACAGAACTAAGTCACTAAGACATATTAATAGCAAAGAAAAAAGAAAAAACAGAAAAATAAATGTCCCTGGTATTTAAGAATAAGATTGTGCTTGAGCTGAAAAGTATGTTAAAAGTAGCTATCTACGCGGTAGAGATCAAAAGCTTAAAAAAGCATTAATTCTCCACAAAGACTGTTCCTTGTGTAATCGTTTTTTCTTCTTCTTTTGTGCAAAAAAAGGCCATTTGTGGCACGTTAATTTGTCCGTCCTTTGTTGGTATTGCGTGCATTGATTATAGGACCTCTGCACACCAACACAAAAGAGCAGCTGATTCACACACGCACCTTGTTATGTTAATAATTTCACTTCATTTGGTGTTTCCCACACACATTAACTTTAGTCTCCACAAAGAATTGACACGACCGCTTCATTTCGTATTGCCTCGCCTTTTCTTTTTTCCTTCTTTTTTTTATTAAGTCTTTGGGGGGAACGTGAGAAGGGGTTTAGCTTCACACGGCCAGGGTGGGGAAATAGAACGGGGTAATTGGAGCACTGAGTGAAGTAAAAGGGAAGCCTATGAGAATGTCAGACATACGTCTGCCTTACTTCCAGCTGTCTTGACTGAGGGCAATCTAATTACATCATGTTTGCACCATGCCAATCAGGATCCTAATTAAAAAGTGCATTAAGACGTTGGAGCGGGTGGATGAAAGTTCGAACACTTCTCGACATGCGACCCATGTTCTTGAACAGATCAAAAATTAACCTGGAACAGACAAGCACTAATAATTATGCAGCTTTCAGTCCAGGTTGCTGTTGAAAATCACCCGAGCAGAAGAGATGAAAATGTCACTTCTTTTGTAAAGAGAGGATCATTGATTTCTGAGAGATTTTCTCACAGATCCTCATCATTTTAATGACAACAGTAGTCAAGGTTCTATCTTTGCACATCATGACCTCCTCACGTCCTCTCTTGAAGTTACTTCTGTGTGGGTTTTCTGAGCAAGAAGCTTAAAAGGTGTCAAATTGAAGCACCTCAGATAATAGATTATTGTGTCATGAGGTGGATCACACATGGTTTAACATGAGCACTAACTAATTAGAACTTTAACATGTCAGGCAACTCACATATAATTTACTTTTTGAACCTGTTTTGACAGTAATGCATCCATTGCATACATTCATAAATAAAGTTCTGTTTGTTTCAAACATGGAAAAACTAACACTCACATGTATGCTTTTATCACATGATATAAATTCTTATTTCTGGACAAATGTGCTGATTTCACCAAGGAAATTGATATGTATGTTCATATTAACAATTGACATGATAACTTCTGTTCCAACATTTATGCGAGAAGTTGTTTTTTGCATCCACTGTAATTAAAATTACTGTTAATTACTTCTACACAAGTTTACGCATGTGATGCGTGCAACCTAGTTCTCAAATAGAATATGTAATTTTAAAACATTTGTATTAATATGTTTTTATTACTCTAAATTTCACACTTTGAACATGAATCCTAGGTTACTAAGTGAAATAAACAACACTTTCTTATTTGAATGGCAAATCTAGAATAAAGATGTGCTTTATTCGGTTCACATTGACTAGAAAATAGTCATATACAATACGTTAGTTCGGCTGCAAAAGGTTTGCACATGTTTAGACATTCACTGGTTTAAAATCAGGTGCAAACACGTGAAAGCTAATTGTGTCAACCTTTCTGAAGTTAAAATGCAAAAACCATGGGTTTTCACTTGAATGTTTGTCATGTAAGGGAGCCTTTATTTACAACATGATGGGTTACGTAAGATGCTTGTAACTTTGCTTGGTTGTGACACGTTTGGAAAAAAAAAAGGTGGAAATCGGCTTCCAAGGGTGCTCACCAAAACTTGGCAAGTCTATTTGCATTTGCATTTCCAGTATATTTGATAACTTCTTCCAACAACTCAAAGTCCATAGTATCACATTTCATCATGTACTTGTAAGGACACGATGCTCTATTCACTCAGTCCACGGAGAAACTGAGCAAACACGCCTTTATTGGTCTCTCATGGTTTAATTTTTCAAAAATAAATCACAATCTATGTGAGCATTCAATTTATCAGTGATTACATAAAGGATTTCGATAATAAAGGGCCTTTGTTCTGCAATTATAATCACAACAAGTATTTATAGAAGAGAAAACAATTACAATTTCAATTGTAATTTACTTATTGTATGTGATTTTGACATTAGCATTTTCCACAACTGTTCACGATGGATGAGTTGTAATTTTCATCAAATATCACGAAATATAGAAAAGGTATAGGAAGAATATTTTGTAACCATGTCATCTTCAGCGATTCAAATGTTGTTCAGTTGGTATGTGCTTCACCAACTTCTGGGTAATTTGGCATGGAACCAAAAAAATAAAAAATAAAGTCATTGATGTTGCACTGTTAACATTGCAAACAGAAATGTAGATAATTTCAGTGGACAGGCCAGTTCCCATCAGGTTTTCACTCCCTTAGAGGAAGTCTCCACTCAGACACAGCTCACGTCACGGCCGTCCCCCGTGAACGCATGATGACGGCGCTGTTGCATCAGCCAAGTCCTCTCAGAGTGGCGAAACGAGCTCTTCTCTCAAACAACCATCAGCAGATAGCAGGGTTGGCAGGAAATGTAAATTGTGAAGTTGGAGGAAACAAAACCTTCTCGACATTTGCCTCGTCCGTAGACATGAACACTGGCAGTCAGTTTGAATGTGTCCAAGAAGTTGTGTTTCATGGCAAAGGTGATTCCTTAAGGCCCATTTGCTGATCTTCGACAGTGAATAACTAACAGCTACACTTGCAGTGAAATAGTCTGCACTGGTGCGTGGGAAAGACCTCTGACCGCAAAGTTTGACAAGTTTATTCTGGGCAGTCGCCAGCTTGTCGTCGCGCACATGTTTGGCTTAAAGCTGAGGTAGCTTTAAACAGGAAGAACGAGCAGCAGTAGTTAAGAGGCAGGTGAAGGAAGATAATCACTCAGATCGGTAAAAAACATTTCCATGTTGTGAAGTCCAGTTCTTCTGGAAAACAGCTCCAAAAAACAGCAGTAAAGTTCCCCTTCTGAACAAGCGCCTGCAGAAGTGAAGCCTGCGACATAAGTTATTCATCACAGTGTAAGCGCATCTTTCTCGTCAAAATCAAAGCAGCTAATTCAGATTCAGATTCAGATTCAGAAAACTGTATTGGTCCCAAAGGGCAATTCATTTGTAGCCAATCTTAAAGCAGAACATTGCACTAACACATCACAAACACTCACTGTGTGTCACTTCCAACAGAACGGACAATAATTGAATTTAAGAGGACCCGTTACAATACGGTCTATGTTAATTAAACACACTCCCTTCAGAATTTAACAGTACAGTGACAGAGGGGACAAAAGAGTTGGAAAAACAATTTGTTTTCCGAAAGGGTACATAAAAACGGCGTCCAGAAGGCATGAGTGAAAACTCTGAGGACAGAGGATGGAGGGGCTGACCCAAGATACATTTAGCCTTCTTTAGAGCCCTCTCCTTCCATAGGGACTCTAGGTCTTTTTGTTTAACGCCAATGATTTTAGAGCAGATTTTGAATGGTCAGTTGCTCCTCCTTCCTGCAGTCAAAGTAACTGGGACTTCTGGAGTCTCGGAACAATAACAAGCTTAGTCATTCAGTGCATGAAAATGTACACCGTATTATCTCCAACTTGTGGCCGAGTGCCATCAAACAGCTTAATGACTGTTCACAGTGCAAGTGCTAGGAGAGGTGTGAACGGAAGTGTGTGTATTACAATTCTCTTCAGTCATCCCAACAGTTCGAGAAAATTGTGCTGAAGAAGCATAATGAGTTCTACAAGTTGTCGGTGTCATTGAAACCAAAACAAAACCAAAAAGCAAATCAGTACTGGAAAACCTGCATCTTACATTACTACAATTACAAGACTAAGAAAAAAGAGAGAAATGAAGCAGGCCAATTGGTTAAAATTTCTGTTATCATATACAATTGCAGGCTTTTTTTTTTCCTTTCACATGACATATGATATAATCAGCCACACAGGTCCTGTGGCCACCGTCTTACAAGCAAAGCACTCCTGCCATCTCTCAGCAGGACGTGTGAGTAGCCGCTCTTGAATATAGATGTAAGAGATGTGACCAGAATGATTTTCAAAAAGTGGTCTTGTGGCTGCTTTTTGACCACGTGCTGGAACAAGTCTGATTTTACAAACCACTAGAAGAAAGAAAAGAAATAAGCTGAATAAAAGCAAGTAGAAAAGACAATATGGTTTATACAGTCGCATGACATATTAGGGTGTTCCTAGTCATCTATCTATCTATCTATCTATCTATCTATCTATCTATCTATCTATCTATCTATCTATCTATCGATCGATCGATCGATCGATCGATCGATCGATCGATCTATCTATCTATCTATCTATCTATCTATCTATCTATCTATCTATCTATCTATCTATCTATCTATCTATCTATCTATCTATCTATCTATCTATCTATCTATCTATCTATCTATCTATCTATCTATCTATCTATCTATCTATCTATCTATCTATCTATCTATCTATCTATCTATCTATCTATCTATCTATCTATCTATAACCTGACTCACTAAATCCTAGTTTTGTATTGACATGGATATTGTTTTGGAAATGATATACATTTACACCGGAATGGCAGAAATCTTGAAAATAATTTAGTTTTCAAGTAGGGCCAAGAGTTGGTTGTTTTTGTAATAAATGTGCAGAAGAACTATTTACTTCGGTCGTGGCGTGAAGACGGACATTTTGTCGTGCAAAGAGGGTTTAAAATTTAGAACCTTTTAAAGGGCTGCAATGTTGTTTCCTTAGTTCTGCAACACTGTGTATTTTATCAGTACTTTGGAATGTTGCTTCCAAAAGTTGCTGATATTTAATTGGGTGTATTCTTTTCTATACTGCCAAGAAGTTCCCCGTGCAGCTTCCTGCAAAGTATGATCGATCCACCCCCGTGCTGAACAGTAGGAGAGGTGTTCTTTTAATAAAACTCTGCACCCTGCTTTGCTTCAAACATGTCTGAGCTCATTGTGGACAAAAAGAAAACAATCTATTTTAAAATATAGAGCAACAGATCCGGTTTCTTTTCTAAACTGCATCATTAGTTGTTCATTTGCAAGTATTTGGATAAAAAGTGCTGTCAGCATAAGGGATTCTTTTTCCTTCAAAATATTGCACCATGCAGTATGTATTTTGCCATCAAACTGCCCATTTGATTTGATTTGTTTTCAACAATCCCACCTCGGTTCACCCTATATTCCTATTCGTTTGTTTTTATATACAGTATTCCTATTCTGAATGCTGTAGAGTGATTGAATAACACTGGAGATCAGATTACTTGTAAGGCTTTCACATTCAAACCAAACGCTTACTCTGATTGGGACGACAACGAAGGTTAGAGATCCTGGTTGATGTTTTGGCTCCACTTTTTTAAGAAGCCAAACATTTGCATCATTCTTCCATTACCACCTTCACCCTATAACCCCATCCAGTCTTTAAATCACATTTAGTTTTTGCCTTCTTCACATCAGGTTAGCTATTATTCATCTATCTAATCGAACCTCCCATTTATCCAGTTTTAGTCACAAAAGCTCAGTGAATCAATGAACATTGGACAAAAGACTAAGAACACTCAAGAAAGGCTACCAGTCTATCACGAGGTAAACACAGAGAGATCATCTCTTTGCCTGTAAAGGAAAGTTTTAACCTCAACGGCAGCACACTGTCCTACTTAAGGCGCGGATCCACGGCACTTTCTGTCACGGAGCGTCGTGGGGCAGGAGGAACTCTCTACTTGCCCACAATATTTAATTATTTCATCAGCTGTAAACCCTCCATTGTTGTTTCCATGCATCGCTTTACGCACAATGGTTGATTTGTTAACTGGTTTTATTGAAACGTCGGCACGGTGTTATGTCGCTCCTCTCAGTGGAACAGTGGCTTGAGCAAACAAAGAGGGAACCAGAAAGAATAAATACGTACAGTAAATCACCTCAATGAACTCAACTCCACAGCCATTTAGAACAATTACACAACCAGTTGAGAGCACATCTAAATATGGTACATATGTTTTTGTACCATGTGTTCACACAGCAAGTAACATAACAAACATGTTTGTTGACAGGCGCTGTAGCACCTGGAGAAAATACACACACATATGGAGAACGTACACATAAACTTCATATAGCCCAGATTTCAACCCATACCTCAACGGGCAAATCCCATCACCAACGAGCCCTCGTTGTTTTACATTTAAGTTTCAGGTAGATGCCTTCTTATCTTTTAAAATAAATCTTGATTCAATAAGTTAGGAGGGTTGCAATTTTGATATTGATTTCATTTAAAGCTTATTGTTACGATTGCATCTATTGTTAGTGTAAAAGCAACTCATTAAACACTTTTTCTTATGTAAAACAGTGGTATGTAAGACTATTCTATGTACTAAAAATGTGTCCGTTCATTGTCACATAATTTTGAAATAATTTATTGCTTAGCAGTATTTTAGCTTGTAATGACACGCCTTACTCTGCCTCTGATTGGCTCGTCAGCCCTCATGCTGTATGGTGAACATCGGCATTAACCAATCAAATCAGTGAATACAGCGAGTACTAGCCAATTAGAGGCAGAGTAGGGCAGGTCATGGCTTTTTCATCCTAGAGAAGAAAAAAAACAGGTAATCTGGCCGTAGCTGAGTGGTGCATGCAGGGGGATTTGAAAGTGGATTTACGTGATGCTTTCTGAAAAATAAGTCGATATGCGTCGTAGATACCCTGGACTACACCACTGGGTTTCAAGATTATCTAAGTAGAGATTACCGTTTTCTCTACATGTTCTTTTTCTTATTTTCTTCTGTCTGTCCATGCAGAAGCTTGTGCAGTTGAGCGTCGTTATGCCTGTTGCAGGTGTTCGGTGAACAGCTGGTGACTTTGCCGTGAGTCTTTTCTGTTTGTGAGCTCTGTCGACATTGTCTCAGGGATGACAATTTGTGAAATCGTCTCTGCGTCACTCACATCCACCTGAGAGCGAGATAAAGAGTTATGTGAAGACTTGTCATCCTGTTTGATTACGTTTAAATCAAAGTTCTGCTCAGGGCACACTCTTCTGAGCCCCGCGTCACAGAGATCTGCTTCACACTGACAACAATCTCGGCTGGAGCAGCAGAAAAGTTGAGCTGGGATAATTTGCAGCAGATTCAAGAAAGCTTTAGAAATTGCTTAGGCTGGCAGAAACTCTCAAGCATTTGTGTTATTAAGGCAATGTGGATTTACCTGTAGCCGAGTTGCAAATTGGCTCTTTTAGAAAGGTTAAGTCACAAAGTAGAGGGTTTCAGAGCACAAATGCTCCGAGGCAAAGTTGGATGAGAGCGCTGAGTGGGCCTCAGCCTCTTTCAGTGTGCAGATGACTTCAGAGCATGTGGCTCATGAATGGGAGCGAAATGTCAAAATCCCTCACTAATTTGAACAAACCACCTTGACAAGTGCGACTTGACCTGTGGGAAATAGATGGCATTTAAAGGTCTTGCAATGATCCCTAATTTGTTTTCACTTGGGAATCAAATATACTGTGTGATAGTGCATAGATGACAAAATGTTCAATCTCTTTGAACGATTCTTTATAGGCACAGAACTCTTCAATCACCTGGACTTTGTAAGACAGATTCATACTCATAACGACATCTGAATTCTTCAATTCTTAAAGAAATCTTTAAATAAGTTCCCTAAAAGATTGGTACATTGTTCAAACAAGACCGAGACTGAATTATTTAGGGCCATGAATAGGTCCATGAATTATGTTAGTATTGGAACCTGATACCAATACTGGATCAAATCGGCCTCATCCCTATTTTACACAATGTTTTCAAACGAAAACGGGAAACCTTTATTGCTTTTCGAGGAGCCGACAGAAAATGCAACTTTTTGACAACAGCTGAAAGGTGAAACTTTTCATGACAAAAACTACCAACAGCCCCCACTCGTAACCCAACATGAAAGATGTATTGTTTTCCATGTTTCTGCCATTTCCATTGTGCTTTCTATGTATCCAAATTACAAAACATCAGAACCAAGATCTGAAAACCTGATCTTTGCTTTTTAGATGAGTCCTGCTTTTTCCATTTCCAGGAAGATTGTATATTGCTACTTGAGTTTGGCTTCACTGTAATCTTTGAGGGAGTCAGAGACGTTTGAAAGGCCACATAGCTTTCCGTAATTGCATTCTTGGTTGGCGGGGTGAAGGATTGGAGACCATTGCACAAAATGTATGTAAATGGAAACACTGAAGTGTTTACAATTTGCATTCCCACCATTGTTTGTACACTCATAAGTGCTATACTCCAGGCCAATTGAATTTTCAATTGCGGCAAACAATACATGGGCAGTTTATGACAGGCAGGTTAATTGAATGTCTTTATTTGATTATTCCTGCTTTAATTAACATTTTTACATTCAATACTTCTGCGCGCTGCTCTTTTCTTTTCATCGCGGCAAGACATTGGGGGAGTCACTCCACTTCGGCCTTCTTAGCTATCTGAGCACAAGGGATTTCATCATCTGCTTAATTGCTTACCGTAATTTGCTTTGCTGGCACTGTCACAGCCCCATTGTACTCTTATCAAATCACTGGGCACTGTAATTAACTTCACATTGTAACCACCACCTCTGTAACTGCTGCCGACCAGCTGTTAAATGGCTTTAACTTTATGGTGTATTTCTTTTTCTCCTCTTCTTTTCGCTTGCAGAGTGACTACACGTGTCCACGCCCCCTGCCTGGTGCCTGGCTCGGAGATGTGCCTACCATCCATTAACCCTCAACAAGGAAATGCTTTGGACGCTGCAGCGCAACGCAATGGCGCAAGGAGCGAGAGACCGATATGCAGAGAACCCATCAGGATCCCACTTTCATAATTCAAGGATACATCGCATTGATACTCTATGCTAACAAAGGCAACCGCGGACCAAGATGAGGAGGAAGATATAATCCTGGCTTCCCCCCCCCCCCCCCCCCCCCCCCTTCTTTTTATTCAAAACATTTTATAATGTATTTTTCCTTCTGGTCTTTATTTTCTTGGTCCTTGGTCATTAGCTTTGCTGCATACCATCACGCTTCATCACAAACATTGACACTGCCTGTTGATGGACATGTGGTCTTTGCGTACGTTAGCAGCAAAGCCTTTTGTGGCGGAAGACTCGTGATAACCTCATGGATGGTTCTCGGCGACGAGGGAGCTCACTGTACAGACTGTAAACAGCTTATGGTCTCCATGAGGACTACCAGGCATTGTACAAAATCAAGAAGCTTAAAAAAAAAAAAAAAAAGTGTAAACTGAGCATTGAGACATTGAGAGTTCACTGAACACGTAGCTGGGACTGCTCTGCTGACACAGCCATGTGAAATAAATGTGGTTTTGCCTAATTTGATTCTATATGAAGCATCTTTCTGCCATCTTTTTTAACAGAAAGACTAAAGGCTACTGTGGTGTCGATGTGCCTCACTGGAGCAGAGACAAATTATGTCACTGAGTTTCAGTGCACCAGTCGGGCAAGAAGATTCATCAGGTCAGCAGCTGTTGTACTGTTTGAAGCTTGTGGAAAAAAAATAATATGAAAGAATAATGGAAGAAATCAAGCTACACCCCAGCCAGTGGCGTCTGGTGATTTGTTTGTTTGAGGTTTATTTTTATGTTTTTGGTTTTTTTGGTTTGTTTTTCTAAGTTCTTTTTAATTGCAATCAAAACTGGAAGATGCAGTTTGATTTGGAGGGCAAAAAGGGGCAATCAGAAGCAAAAGAGGGGGAAAAAAAGATGGATAAAATGTAATTTTTCTGACGATTATGATGTTAATGTTGTACTTTATAAATATGTGTTTATGCCATTTTTCAACACCAAATACCAAAGAGCCAAAAATCAATGGATCGTTCTTTTGTTTTTTGGCTCTCCTAAACATGGCTTATAACAGAGCTGGGGTTTGCTCCTACGGGTGAAGCCCACGTAAAATCAAAAAGAAGCCTCAACTCCCCTCACGTCGCCGCAGTGCTCCGATACCGAGTCGACTCTCCACCGTTTTGTTTTCTTCATGTGCGTGATGTGTACGTCTTTGTGAACAAACGACCTGGCGGCGGCAGCCTTCATCAGGAAGACTTTGTCTGGAAGATGACTCTGAGCACTGCATTTATATGGTATGAATTTCGTGACATACATGCTTCACTTTCCTGAAAACTATCTGGCCTCCGGGCAGATGTTGCTGTGTGT
Source organism: Blennius ocellaris (assembly GCF_963422515.1). Taxonomy (NCBI): domain Eukaryota; kingdom Metazoa; phylum Chordata; class Actinopteri; order Blenniiformes; family Blenniidae; genus Blennius; species Blennius ocellaris. Next base: position 17,732,494 of record NC_137664.1, on the reverse strand, counting down.
GGTTCTGCGTGTGCTTGTGGTCCATTCATTTTAAGTTCCTAGAATTAAATCCAAGACACCCCTCCGAGTTCGTCGTGAATTGTTTGTTTGGACCTTCAGACATGATCTTTCTACACTGGAACGAAGATAATTTTCTATTGTGCATTTCTGCTTCCCCCTACTCCCTGACCCCCCCTCCCCCCACCAACACCACCCCGTCCCCACCCCATCCACCCATTCCTCCCTTGAATTTGTTGATATTTAGTATGCAGCTGTATTCTTTGTTCACTTTCAACAGTATGTTTTATAATGAAAATAATGACTTTATTGGTGAGCAATATGAATTGGTCAAATTAAAATATTCATTAATCACATTGTGTTCTTGCAGTTTGTGCATGTGAACTATTGTGTGTTTGTGGAAGAAGCAACCGATTAAGTTGACAACGTTTTCATGTGAAAAGGCAAAACTTTCATTGCATTTTGAGTGTCCGTTTACAGGACAGTGGTGCTTGGAGCTACTGAAAATGGGACTTTTTGAAAATGGCTTCCAAGGAGGAACTTTTTGAGAACAATAATCAGCAGCAACTTGCTCACTCAGGGTTTCTGACCTTTCTGTGTACATGGCAATTGTTTTCAAAACGTTGCTGTGTAAATGCAAAACTTTTCTGAAACAAAAAATAACCCCAATGCATTTTCACTTGAAATGTTGTCACGGGAACAACATTGCGAAGAACATTTTATGGATCCCAGTAGATGTCAAGTACGTCCAGGTTTGATCATTTTTACCATCTCTATTCCAAAGCCCAAGCAGGTAGGTCTGGTGACTAAAGCATTTCAATTTTGCTGGTTAAATTCAACCATATTGTTTGATGGAAAAAATATATTTACCTAAACCTAAGCAAGCAATTTAATGCCTCAAGCTACCCGAGTGGCTTGAGGCATTAAAACGCTTGCTTAGGAAGCTCAGATCATGAACTTCCAGTTCTACTGGCGGAGACCCTGCAGGAAGGTACAGAGAGCAGACAGAGTAAGTGTGTGTGAGAGAGTGTGTGTGTGTGTGTGAGAGAGAGAGAGAGAGAGAGAGCGAGAGAGAGAGGGAGAGCACAGACTAAAAGAAGCTCAGTGTAGTTTTCCCAGCAGACTAAACCTATTGCAGCTTCACTAGAAAAATTGTACATGGTGTCTAGAATCAGCTCTAACTGTAAGCTTTGTGAAATAAAAAAAAAGTCTTAAGTCTAACCTTAAAAGTATACAGTGCTGGCCTCCCAAATATATCAGTCCATATCTTGGTTGGATTTATTTGATACTTTGCAATTTCAACTCAAACCATTTCTGTTTCCTAAAGCTACCAGGGTGATGTTCATGCTGAGATATTTTGATTTAAAGAAGAATAAAAAAGCCAGTAAAAACTTTTTCCTGAGATAAACTTGACAGAAAATGGTAAAAGATTATACTGACCTCCAAACTAATCGTGTAGTTTTCGTGGCTACTTATTTTACTTATTTTATCTTGAACAGTGTTTTATTTAAGGTTGTGAAATGGTAAAAACATTTAAGCCCACAGAATTACTATCTGCTTTATTGGACCTAAAACATATGGTTAGGCCATTGGAAGGGTTGTAGAGTTGATAGCTAACTATTCTGAAGTTGTGTGGTTTTATTCAAGACTACACTTTCTCCCTGAGGTGAGTGACTATACCCATGAATGAGATGTCTTTCTAAAACTAATCAAGTACATTTGAAACCCAAATCTTTGGAAATGAACAAATGTCATCTGAAAACACTACAAGTTGCCACATCACTAAGTGTGAACCCTTGTAAAGCACAAAGAATTCCATGTGGCTGTTCGCACCTGCTGGATTCCAGCCTATTCTCTGTAGATTTCCTGTGAGAAGGCTGTCACATCAACATTAGCCTCATTAAACTAGAGAGCAGAACATTGATCTCTGTTCAACCGTTCACGGCGACACTCCCACCACCAGCCAGCTTCTAATTGCGCTTCCTGTGCAATATGTTGCATATCTCAAGGGGGGGGGGGCTTCCTCGTGAACTTTTTTCAAGTGTGCCGCACATGAAACATGTCAAGCTGTCACCTCAAAGGTCCAGATGGCCAATCTGTCCAGCGCTCCCTGTGGTATTTTCACATCCTCCTACCTATCTCTCCTTCCTCTCGGTTGGGTGCCCACATTTCACTCAACACTGAGTTTCTTCCACATATTCTGACATTTTTAGCCAGTCTTCTGCTCCTTTATCTCACTCTCGCTCCTCCTCCCCGCCCATGTGTTTTAAAGGGCCGATTCGTTACGATCGTTGAGCAAGCTTGCCTCTTCTCCTGATTGTACTGTATATAGCCATGCAGATCATTGCCCATTATACCCAGTTACCAATAAAATTGGCTGAAGAAAATAGTGAACACAACAGATTCAACCAAAACTCCACCTTGAGCCCCTGGTGAAAATGTTTTTTTTTATTGGAAGTTTGCAGCACAACTTTGAGCTAAGTGGAGTTAATAAAGCCAGCAGCACATGGAATATGTCAAGGTTGAGAGTTTTGGACAGACTGAAAAAAAAATGGAATAAAACCACGACCAAGTGGTTTGAAAATATGCTGGGAAAACGTGTATGTGCTGGTAACAATGCTCGCAAAAGAGTTCATGCACTGTTCACAATACCTGAAACAAGGTTTTCTTGTCTCAGAATGAAAATCCCCTTAAAATGGTGTGAATCATGTCAAACCTGAAGTCTCATTTCATTGTGCCAAGTTGTGCTTCGGATGTGACTTCAAGGTTTGTGCACACACAAAGCCTGAGAATGACAAATGTCAAGGTAATATGAGATTTATAAACCCATGCTTCACATCAGTGGCAGACCTGGCTTGTTTTCCGCCCTGCGTAATTCCACAGAGTATAGGTGATGAAAATGTCTTCACTAAGCAATTACTATACAAAATTACTACAATCTCAACAGAGGCTGTGGTTTGAAAGCAACATTGTATAGTCAACTTCCATGGCAGCTTCATCAATATGTCAGCTCGAGTCTCTGTTGTTGTTTTTGGTCCACGGACTTTGTGTTTGACACATCTGCATTAAATTCATAATTTATATCATGGGAAAGCGTTGTTTGCAATTTCTCAAATACTGATCAATTTCATTTTAGATGTATCTATTCATCAAGTAAAAGTAATCTGTCATCAAGGCTGAGTGGCACAAGCACTGCTGCTGATATGAACACTTACTTACTAAAGAGTTATTGTGATAGAACACAGATACAAATGTGTGACATCTTTATAATGTGTCCCACCTTTTATTTCTACAGTTTGTCTTTAATTTGTGATGCCATCATCCGTGTCAGCAGTTTCTTGTGTGTCCAAAATCGGTAAAAGCATGGACCAGAGTTGGAGTACAGGGACACTATTGTTTTCCATCCCGCAAAGTTGACTTTTTCTCAAAGTCTAATTTTTGTTTGGGAAGTGAAAATATTAATAAATGTCTGTGGAGCCCGACGCTGCACGGGGTCTGCACTGGAATGAATGTCTAATCAATCATCTTTGCTGTATTGACAGCAGGCTGTAGAGACCGACAGGGAACCTGCGGAGACGGGCGAGATGGAGAATCGATTAGCAGCTAACAAGTAAATTTAGCCATTGATTAGTTTTCCAATTATGCTCGAGTTCAATCGATGAGTGCTCTAGTTAGAAGAAAAGTGCTCTATTGTTTTGTTTTACCAATGCTACGACATGGAGATGGTACATTTACCGACATTCAAACAGGCAAAAAGGTGAAATATGATGAAGTTTTTCTTTTTTCTATCTGATCAATTTGAAATATATTTTATACTTTTAAACCTTATTGTTGATTTGGACTACCAGGGGGACTGTTTGCTCCAGCCATAGTCAGTGGACCTCAAGGCAATGGATCTGGTGTCAAATTACACATGCTTGAAGCATGTTTCAAGTTGTACACTTTATGTCGCACAATTTGGAATATTTTGAAAAATCAATGTTAAGGCTGTCAAATTTGTAAAGCTTCAGTTGGAAAACAATTGGCATTTTACACCCGTATGTTCACCACTAATATAGTAGAACACTGATTTGACAAGCTCTCTTTATTGTAAGGGGTGTGACTTTTTTGTATGTGTTCTCATTTATATCACAAAACTACAAAGTTTACATTAAAAGTGAATTATTATATAAAATCTAAGTCTTTTAAAGCCTTGTGAGCATTTGGGCGCATTGTATGAGAACATCGTATCTGCAGTTAACACAAAGATAAGTTAGCATAGTAAGCAACGGAAGAAAAAGGGCAGCATGTTGGACTAAAGAGAAAGTGAATTCAACTGTAATTAAGTTTAAATTGGTAACAATGTTGGTCCCTCAAGAAAGAGGTTGGGAACCACTGTGGTAGGGAACAGATGTTTTTTTTTCCAGTTGTTCCTTTCTGGGAACACCACAGTGAATCATGTTAATGATCCTTGCTCAAAAAGCCACAGGAGTGGCGGGTGCAGCGGGATTGATTTCTCCACTAACACCATATCATCTCTACCTGCCACCTTCGAATTACAGCACTTTGTACACTGCACAGGAATAGCCTCCAAGGACTCCATCGCAGTCCTTCTCCAGCAGAATGTCTCCCACCTGGAGGGAAATTACGTGAAGACCCTGTTTGCAAATGACCAACACAGTGCTCTCTGAGCTGATCACTAAGCTGAGCGACTCTAATCTATAAATCATTGAGCTCAGGTGGATCCACTACTTCATGTCTGGCATAGAACAAGTTGTTCACACAGGAAGCAAAGCATCCTTCCACACTCCGTAAACAATGGGTACTCCCGAGGCTTTGTGTTGAGTCAATCAACACCTGTTATTATATTGACACGACAGTTATCGAGCTGATCTCCCACGGCAACGAAAAGGCCTCCAGTTCAGAGGTTGCTCACTCGGAGACATGGTGCCGGGAGAACAGCATGATTCAATGACTCACTGTGGACTTATGCAGGAGACAGCAGGTGGAGAGAGCTGATAGTTTTATTACCTTGGGGTCGCTCTCACAGCAGCGCTCCTAGTCAATCAGGTCAGTATCATATTGAAGACTACTATGCATCTTCACTATCTCCAATGGCTGAGAGGCTTCAGACTTCTTAAACTTTTACACCTGTGCCTTCAAGACCTGCTCACCCAGTGCTCTTCGCACCTTTTCTCACTGTTACTTGCGCCGATGCAAGTTGAGGGTTGAGATCCTGCAACAGCCGAGCAATCCCAATTACTTGCTTTCTCTTCTTGCTGCCACCAGGCCATTGCAATACAAGTTTGAAGGCAAGGAATGACAAAATAAAGAGGACTTTCTTAACATGGGCTGTAAGGCTGTTGGAGGTGCACATATCATTGAAGCAAGGGCTGTGTGGAGGTAGTTTATAGCAATGTGGAGCCTTCACACATTGTTTGCATATGGAGTGTTAATTATGCCTTGTTGCATACAGAAAGCACTTGTATTAGTATTCAGTATCGGAAAGTAGCCAAAGGCTAGTCTTTGTTCTTGTATGAGTATTTTTTTTTAAATGGCATCAGAGAATCCCTATTTAAGACCATTATACTAACCAAAAAGGAGGCTCCTTAAGATCTGTTCATGATTAAAAGTTAGAAATAAAGCATTTAGAGAGGAAGCAGTCCTTGGCTTCACATCACCTGGTTCAGGACTGTTACAAAAGCTGAGTGGACAAAACATATCAAGACCAAAATATTCATGTTAAATAAAATTCAAAGGAATGGAGTATGATTGTTTGTATTCGTGTGAGAATGGTGTATGTGATTTTGAGATGCACAGAACACACCAAAGATAACCAAGAAGTCGACACTTTGAAGGATTTGGAGACATTAAATCACCTCCAAATATATCGGAAGTTGAGATTATATTGCCTTCAGGAGCATCAAGACCAAGTGAACCAGATATAAGGCCAATTCCCAGCATAGGAAACAAACAGTCATACTCAAGTAGTGAGAGAAAGGAAGTGGCTATCATAGGTATAATATCTTCATGTCATTGGACTTCACTTATGCAATTTAATTTTTCACTTTTCAATCTCAAAGTGTTTTACACATTTTCTACATTCTCCCATTCATGACCACACACACTCAAACACTAATGGTGAAGGCTGCCATGCAATGTGTTCAACATCCATTGGGAGTAATTTGGGATTCAGTGTCTTGCCCAAGGACAATTCAACATATGGACAGTGTGAGATGAAGATCCAACCGCTAACCTCCCACTCCACCGACTGAGCGAGAAATGACAACGCCTTTCACTATGCTGTCTATGATGCAGTGACATTTAAGCAAGATAACACCAAGATAAAAAAAAAAAAAAACCCCACAACATAGAATAATACAGCTAAAATATGTTTACTTATATACTCGTTATACCCAGATAAATGAAAACTAATTCAAGACCTGTATTTCGCTCACCACAAACAATCATATCAGGATGATTATGTAGCTATTGGGACATGAGTGGACAGTGAGATGGATATAGATTGTCTTCATCATTACAAATAATCACTCGTCGTGTTAAACAATTGTGAATATTCTCAGTCTTCAACAACGTGGTATGGTAGGACTCAACCTTTGTATAAATATAGGAGGTAAGTCAAGTTTCAAACTTTAAGTTTAAGGCTAGCTCTTGATGGATGAAGTGATAATGAAAGAAGTCATATGATGAGGCCTATATAGTGTTGCGTAAAAAAACAGCTTTTATCATTTGTGGGAACCTTGCCTTTATATGTCTCATCTTGTATTTTTTTCTCTCCCTCTCTGTCATTGGTGTTGGACATCTTGTGGTACTGCGTTTCGAAGCCTTGCTCCTTTTCCTTGCCTGCGTATCTGTCCTATCCGTCACTGCTCTCTATGATCTCCATTACTCCGTCTCCCTCTCCGATGCTGCATTTGTGGTGGCAGCACAGAAAGGGCTGTATGCCTGAGAGCAGACACCATGCATAATTCATGGCTCTCAGGCTCCCCGTTGACCTGAGTCCAAACAGTTGGCAGTCTGACACTCGCACAGAAAGGCCCCAGGAAGGAGATGTTAAACTATAAGCAGACTACATTGATGTAAGCTTCATCAAGTCACTCCCATTTCAGCCTAAACAACAGAACATTTAAACATCATCTTGATCTGTCATTGCGCAGTGTAGGGCGGTTTAAAGTGTGTAAAAGCTCCTGAAAGACCACGACGTACAGACATGCCAAGTCAGATAATATGGAAGGTTTAGAAAGGCTACAAATCAGACTGAGGCTTACCGATTAGGATAAGAGATGGTCAGAACTTCTGAAGTATTACAGCAAAGATCACAAGATATGAAACCACAAAACTGCAGCAGAACATAAATGAGCAACTCCCAGAGAAGATCCACATACACCATCTGCATCAAGAAAACAATCAGCAACCCTGTTGAACCTTGATGTACGTATGTGCATCATTTCATGCATCGAGTGATTTTTTTTCTTCTTCTCACTAGCGAATGTGTTGAAGGTAACAGCAAAATAACTCTTTTGATTCTCAGGTTTCTCCTGCCAGTCTTCACCTCAAACAAGTGTGCCACTAATAACTTGGCCAAGCCTCACAGCCGCTGACTCACAAAGGACTCTTCTTTATATAAGGCATGTTAATTTGACTTGACATTGCAGTCTTAACTTTTATTCAGAATCGCTCGAGGAACGACTCCTTGTTGCTCCAAACATCACATAATCTCCGTCTGGGGAGTGCAACTCCCAGGGTGGCTTTGTTGCCGCTGCTGGAGCAGTTAGCGGCTGCTCGGTGGGTGTGATTTCGAAGCAGAACTGCTGAAATCCGTCTGCCAAAGAATGGTGAGTCTTTTATGTAAGCACTAGTTATTTCAAAACAGTCACACTGCTGCTCTCACAAACCCACACCAGGAGTGGCGCTCAACAGATCATCTGCTTCAGCCATCTGCTCTTCGCTGAGGGGACGGTAGGGTTCTCGTTGAGATCATCTCGGATGCCATCATCGCCGACTGCTGGTCGTTCCTTTCTTCTTCTTTTTTTCCTTTTCATCTTTTTAATCTCTAGAGAGGTTAAGCATAGTGTGTTTTAGATGCTAAGGATATGTTTCCTCTCTGCTCATGCGGGAATGCAGCCTGCGAGGCCTGCCAGCATCCGTTTGCAACATCTGCACCCTCTTCCAGAGCTCAACTGCTGGTGGCTTCGCGAGCCACCATGACATAAATCAACGCCTCCTTCGACGTTGTATTCTTAAAGCAAGTCCACAATTAACATATCAGCAGCTGGCAGGAAATTAGAAAATGGAATGAAGTGTCTCAATGAGCGTATTAAATGGATGTATTCAGATGAATGGTGGCTATGTTCAGGGTCTGGCATTTGGTGGCTTTGAGCCTTATAAACCTAGGATATACAGTAGAGTCCTTGGACGACAAGCACCGTCACTGAATCCAAGTAGCCTCCTCCAGAACAAAACATCTCCACCCACTGCTGGGAAAAACACTATCTATAGCATCTTGAAGTGGAACAGATAAATCTATACCGGATAATCCACCTGATACGCAGCAGCACACTAAGACACGCCAGCACCCCGATAATTATCATCTTACGGATATTAAAACCTGCAATTCAGGCCTCGGAGCAAAAAGTCTCTTTTTATGAAAAGTCGCAACGCATTGACTGATGCCAGATGGCCATCGGTACCAAGGAACGAGCTTAAGGGTTTGGCATTATTACAGTTTTTTTTTGTGTGTGTGTGTTTTTTTTTACAGTTTATTACTTTTACTTTGGAGCAGTAAAGTAAAAGTGGTGAACTGAAGTTGAGATGAATTCAAGATATCAAGGAAAAAAGCTTAAAATGTTGAGTAATGTTTTGAGCTGGAAGTGATAATAGATTATCTGAAAGCAGCTGACTCCATCAATTCATACATGCCATATATTTTATTGACTTAAAGCCACTCATACGGGGGAATAATTATATTAGGCTTACGTTCTGTCAACATACAGACCCACTGCAGCCAGCAACATCAATACACATCTATAATGCATTAAAATAACTACACACCGTATAGAAAAAGCAGTTTGACATAGTTAGATATGTAACTGAATCTAAAATGGCCTCTTGCTGTTGTGTTCCCCTACAAAGTTGCAACTAACATTAATATGGGTCCAAGAAGTCACCATAAAATCATAAATGTCACACCTTAGTGACTCTAACTTTCACACCTGGACACCAAAATCTACTTAGTTAGTTGTTTGACAGTCAATGTGAGCAAAATCTGAGAAGAGTGCTGCACAGTGTTGCCAGATTGGGTTCAATTCTCTTCATTCAAACTTGTTTTGAACATTATTTGGTTGGAAAAAAATCGGAATTGAGGAAGTGATAGAAAGGTTGGCCACTCTTCCCACCATTGGACGGGTTCAGAAAACATTACATACAAAACAAAATAACAGTCCTTGTATGGCTATATATATATATATATATATATATATATATATATATATATATATATATATATATATATATATATATATATATATATATAAATACAATATTGTGCTATTATATTATAATACTACACTATAGCATTAGTTGTAGGCATTCAACAAGCTAAACTGGGGCTAAGGCCCTTTTTTTATTTTGCCTGTATCTGCTTGCTGATCTAGCTTTGACTCACTGTACTGTGATTATATTCAACATTACTGTATTCAAGAGACATCATGTATGTTGTGGATAGATAAGTCTATTTTCATTAATGTAATACTATGTGCTGAAGCCGTGTGTTTTTTCATCACGCATGTAATATCGTCATAATTTAAACATAATGTCCGACAGAGGTTGTGATTTGAGTTGCTTTTCACTGAGTTGAGAGAGTTTTATCTCGTGTTTGGGTTTGAAACTGTCAGATCTGGCAACCCCGGTCCCTCAATGCATTTCAGTTGAACACATCTGGAGCTCATGGTCTAAATCTCATGGCACAAGAGCATTTAGCCACATGTACAAAACCCCTTCTCTGATAACCTGAGTGCAAAACACAGTAAATGGTTCAAAGGGGTAGAACACTTGCCTTTTATTTATTCATGAGCATGTTGTGCATAATGAATCAATGAAACAACTATTTCCCATTCCGTTTCAGAGCCATGTCTGCTGGCATCTCAGTGCATATGCACACAGCAGACTCGTAAGGCAGTAGGAAACACAGCTTTTTCACAGGAAAACAGGCCTGCTTATGCATGTGTGACATCCGAGATGTCTGAACGGAGGAAATAAACACAATTGCAACTGTTTCTCCTCATTTAATCGAGGATTCATTTTTGAAGTGATTCAGTGAAACGTTTCCTCCACTCAAGTAGAAATTACACATTTCTAAGTTGGATGCGTAGAGTGAGTCCGTTGTTTGTGAACGTGCCCAGAACAGTGAAATGTGTGAGGTTCTCTGATGAGAGGATGTAATGTTTATGGGTGATTTAATCACCAAATACCAAAAATACAGGGTAAAGTCGACTCGATAGAACAGATACAAGGTTTTGAAGTATTTTATACTCCCAATTGCTTGAGAATAAGATTATTAATTGCTTGCTTTAATGTATTTCATGTATTTCTTTGTAAAGCACTGTGAATCACCTTGTGTTAGAATTGTGCTCTATAAATACATTTGCATTTGCTTTTACTGAGAGTGTCCTCTTGTCTGAGGCAACTTATAAGTAAGTAATGACAAGGCTACTGTTGTTGCAGTTGCATGAATACTGCCCCACTTTAGAGGCGCACAGTGTGCTCACGCTGTTGATCCGGAACTTATGTAAAATTAAATCACAGTAACCTTTATCAGCAGAAGCAGTGTGTAAACATGTTGGCAGTCATTCCTCAGTGGAAATGTACTTAACGTGTGCGAGAAGACACACATTTAACAATCAGTGAGCCCATGAAGAGAATCAATCCCATTTAAAGTATCAAAAGAAGTTGATGACCTTCTGCCACCTGGATAATGCCTGTTGTCGTTGGTCTACCACAGCAGAGGAGGCAGCTCTAAAAGCCAGTGTGAAATCAAGTCAAGTGATTTTTCTGAAATCTTTTGATGTGAAAAATCAATCACAAATTAAGAACTGCAAATGAAAAACACATTTTGGGGGCACTTGTCACAAAGAAATATAATTGAATATAGCATAATATTGAAATTAAACCTATTTTCATTTGGAGTTATTGTTGTTATTTGCTATTCTTTCACTGGTCTGGTCCATTCAAGATCAATAAATGAGGCTCATCAGCTAAAATGACTTTGACACCCATGGATAAAAAATGCCACCAGGCCAGCAAAATCCCAGTTGGATGCTGCTGTTTTCTTCTGTTTTAGAATTTAAAGTCAACATGCACTAAATGGTGTTATTTTCCAAACTGACTTATATATGTGTATTGTCATGGAGTGCATTAAATATAAGTAAGCTTACTATCATTAATGTGCATCCGCGGGCGACGTCAGATCACACGCTGTTGTTGTACACTAACCGGAAATAATGACTGCAACATATGACCTCAATACCAACTGAAATATCTATTTGCTTTGTTTTGCCCACAATTTATGGTCCATTTATTTTGCTAGGCAAGGTGGTAATAATTGAAGTTAATGCGTGAGCAGCATTTCAGACTTAACGCTCTGACCGCAAAGAGCACCCCATCCAGGTATTTATAGGGCACACTTGTCATCGTGGATGCAGTCGTGTACTGCAAATTGCCAGAAGACAAAGTGGGACGGACCCTCACCCACCCAGCTGTTGTCATGCTAAACGATGAGGCTGTTGTCGGTGCAATTAGGAGCTGCAGCATGCTACTGTAATGTCAGTGCAATGCTGTACCATTAGTTTACTTTGGAAGGGGGTGTGTGTGTGTGTGTGTGTGTGTGTGTGTGTGTGTGTGTGTGTGTGTGTGTGTGTGTGTGCGTGTGTGTGTGTGTGTGTGTGTGTGTGTGTGTGTGTGTGTGTGTGTGTGTGTGTGTCCTGCTGTGACATTCTTGCAGCTCTCCAGAGCAATGACTGTCTGGAGCATTTCTCGATAACAAAGTGCTTTAAGTGCTACCTCAATTCACATCAGGGCTGAGTTTCTTCAGGGGGGCTGAGAAGTTTGAAATTAGGCAAGAAATATTAAAATATGCATGAAAAAGTATATGGCCAAAACATTGCATATTATTTACTCCACAAAGTAAATAATAAAAGAACCTTTTTTTTGTATTTATCAATAAATCAATGGAGGAAACAACAAAAGGAAGTCAATATTTTTTGAAAACTGAATTAGATTCAGTTGATACAAAAAAAAAGCAAACGTTTATTCAGCAAGAGCTGTGCCAGCTCGCATAACAAAAAGTCTTTATTACTTTTTGACCGGTTTGAGGGTTTCGACAAATTCCGGGTATTGCAACCTCAATAGCTGGAGCTCTCTGTGGAATCACTAAGACTCTTCAATCAGATGACCTCCAAGGTCAACACCATCTCGCCCATTTTAAGCCACTAAACAAAGCTGCTGAAACCTTACTTGAATCCTTTATTGAACTAGATGACATTGATGGGAATGAGGGACAGGTAATGGGTTCATGTCATCTCTACACACACTCAGGGATTTCTAAAAGAAAAGTATTTCACTTCAAAAACACACATATTAAACTAACCAACTAATTCATCATTAAATGTTATTTTTAATGGCGGGACTCACTATTGAGACCTTCAGTAGTTGTATTCCATTTTTATGGAGGTATTGTTATATTGAAAAAAAAACAAAACCTCCAATTTGTGAATTTGATATCACAACATACTCTGATACGGCGACAAAAGTCATACATTGCCTTTTTGACAAATGTATTTGAGAAAACCACCCTACGCATCAGCGCAGTGACGTCCACCATTTTTATTTAATTAACTTTAATGATCTTACAAATGTTGAGCCACCTCAATAACTTTGTGAAATACTGGAAGCCAACCCAACCTCATACAGACATTGTAAACCGTTAAACCATCATAAACAGCCAAAAACAAAACCTATGGTAACTATGAAAGACAAACTCAAACACATCAACAATATCAACAACTACCCTAAAACTGATGACCACTGATGCCCATCATCACCAAGCTCTTAACAAAGCCCGGTAATGAGCCTCTCATTGCACTCAGATGTTGCACCTGAAGATAATCCTAAAACAGGCAGGAGAGGAGCTCTCCAGGATCAAAGTTGGAGATCACTGTACTACAGCACTAAAATGCTTATATTTTCAGTGTTGAAAGTCATCCCCCCCATGTTTTATGGGATTTACTTTGAAGGGAGTTTCGAGCATTGGAGTTTTATGGTATCCATGGGATTGCTTGAGTTCATATCTGCTCTTTTTTCAAGGGTTTAAGAGAGCAGGGCATTGTCCAGGTAGTAATGATATTACTGAATACATATGAAACAATGACTGAGCTCCTGAGAGAATGGAGTTTGGTGCAAGTGACTGGTCTGAATAGAAAACCAGGAATTCACTGAATGTTAAGGATTTCCTGTATATAGCAAGGGGCTGTTAAACAGAAAATAATTTTTCTATAATACACTGGAATCCAGCCATTAGGCACAATATGAAAGAAGCCCAAATGACCTTTATGACCCGATAGCATCAGCTGGACTATAATGCAATTGACAAAGTTAACAGACCTGAAAGCTACCACTATTTTGCCACATGGGAAACCCCATGAGGATAGGGAATGGTATGTTTTTCCCAGTAAAGCATAACAGCTGTAAAGAAAACTGTAAAGAAAAAAAAGAAAAATCACAATTCCACGTGAGCAAGCATAAGTGATGGTGGAAAGAAAAACAAATCTATCTCTTTAAGATATAAAGGAGCCTGGTAGCTAAAAGCATTATAAATTGAAATTAGAATAGAAGTCAAAATGTTCTTTTAACAGGAAGCCAAGGAAGAGAAGCTAATATTGGTTCCTGCCAGTATTCTTGCTGCAGCATTTTGAATAAGTTAAATACTTCTTAAGCATCCAGATAATAAGAAATGACAAGAGTCTACTCTGGAAGTAGCAAATGCATGGATTAGTTTCTCTGCGTCACTCTGAGTCAACATGTTCCTGGTGAGTTCCAGTTGGAATGTGAGCAAAACTGAAGATGGTTTAACTTTTTGGTTGTGCTCATGATGCACTTTTTCTTTTTTTCTTTTTTTTAAACCTAAAGACCACTTCATTCCCACTCTTCATCACTCTTTACCACCTTTTCAAAAGTCCAACCATGATCCAAATGACCATATTAAAAAGAATCGATTGTCAATGTTCCCTCAGAAAATGTTGTCATCTACTAATTATCAGAACACTCTTTCAGCAATTCAAAGAATCTGTGGTCATAAAAGGTCAGACATGGCATACTGGAGAGGCATATTGAAATAATTGAGTAATTTGGCAATTGCAAATAGTACTTCAGGATATTTTATTGTGGTTTTTTGTCCTTCTTTTTTTAGTTAGTGAAAGAGATTTATGGACTTTCAGTTTTTCTGTCATTCATGCACTAATTAATTAAAGTGAAATAAATGAAATTAAATAAATCCATTCACTCTCTTTCTCTGCTTGTGGTCAGGGCTGCAGGTTTCTGACACCTGACTCATTGCACGTTGGAAAGTATAGCTCTCAACACATGAGACAGGTAATCAAGTCGCTTTAAGCCTGGCACAAACTACAGGGTTTTTCAAAGCTCCACCGATCAAGAGACGACACACTTGATGATCACAAAAGACAAATCACACAATATCTTCCTCTTCTGATCTGATAGTGTGTGGTGAGCAACAGTGGTCACAAACCGATCCTTCAGCAGGGTATCAGGTTCTTTACGCCCAATATTCCAAATCATGTGTAGACAAACGTGACTTCAGTGTAAAACACAGCATGTAGATGTAAACAAATATCGTGCTACAAATCAGCCTCAGGCCTATATTACGAGTCAGGATTTTCTCTTTTCAAAGTAACTTCAGGATTAACTCTGGGATTTCCGTACTATGAAGCAAATTAACTTCTTACCGGGATAAATCACCCTTTTACTGTGAATGTCTAAATTGCTCCAGAGCAGAGAATGAAGGCGTGTTGAGTCGGAGTGTTGACAGTGATCTTTTGTCATAATAAAATAAATCCTGGTCACTGAAGCTTTGAAGGATGTTTTTGTTGTTGTTCTTGACTTGTTCCAAGTCTGTTTAGTTCCACGAGGGTTGAGCTATAATAATGAGGTTAATAAATTGCAGACGTAGCGGCTCGTAGCTCCGTGTTTTGTGTGTTGTGTTTGTTTTACTTTTTTTTACCTTACTGCACTAATGTCCTCACTTCTCACTCATCTGGGTGTGTGTGAGCGGGTCTGTATGAGAGCTGAATGTGCGTGTGAATGTTTAGGTTATTCTGTATATATGCTGAGATGAATGCGATGCTGAATGTGAGAATGGCTGCCTGTGTTTCACTGTATACTGAGTGTCTATTGTAGCTACGCCGCAATTTCGTTGTACCATGTACAATGACAATAAAGCTTCTAATCTAATCTAATCTAATCTAAATAATGGTCACGTATGATGTAACTGCAGGAACATACATTTATGGAGCGCACATCTAGTCTGCCATCATGGTGCCACCAGTTAACCGACACAGCCAGCAGGGCTTAACCAAGAAAATTCTTTTTTGAGGATATAAATACTAACAACGACAACACCATACATGCCTGGTTAGATTATGATTGGCCTTACATTCATGACAACCTTTCAGAGGCACACTATGCGATCGGTGCTGATTGTACACAGTGACTCACTTCTCAGTAGTGATCATGTTCGTTCAGGCATTTGAAGGATAATTGTGTGATATTGTGTGCTCAGTCATTGCCAATATAGTATTACTTTCCTATGTTCAACTGTTCTTTTCACAATACTGATTGCTCCCATCTTCTGTCATAGGATTTAAAAGAAGCTCCACTCAAACATTACATTTCTTGTATTTGCTGTCGCCTTTATTATTTTTCATCCCAGTTTCATCCAGTCTATCCATTGAAATTGTATATACATTGAAATTTTTGCAATCTTGTTTTATTCCATCTTAATGGACTTTATTGTAGGTTTTAGTGGTTATTGTTCTTGAACCTCATACGAAATCTCGATTCATTTCATTGGATTTTTCTTGGCTTTTTTTCTTGTTTCTTTTCTTTGTTTCTCTTTGCTAATAAAAAAAACACTGTAAATACCCCTTGTGTTGTGCTGAATAGACAATGTTTGCTTCAGTCTGATTACACAGGGCGGCTGTGGCTCAGTTGGTGGAGGAGGTTGTATTTTAATTGCCAGCTTCAATCTCTCATCCAACCGTCTTTATATCAAATTCCTTGAGCCGAACTCCAAATTTTCCCGAATAGAATTTGAATTACTTGGATAGTAGTCATTGCCATTGCTCTGTGACCATATGTGAATGGGTGTGTGTAACACGCTTTGAGATCTCAGTAACAGGAAAATAAATTCTACACAAGTGATGTCTATTTACTCTGTTTCAATGTTTTGACCTGCCTTCAACTGTGTGTTAACATGCATATATATTTTTTCAGGTAAATGTATACCAAATAGCGTCATGTGCATGTCATTTATACCTTGTACTTTAATGAAAATAGTACAAAATGTACCCAGTGACTGTTTGAACTTGTACTCGACAGGATGACACACAGTATACCTATGTTTAATTTGAAAAGTCAGTGACACGTCCTTAATGCCATGTAAACAAAAGAAGACAAGCTTTCAGAGATTGAGTTTTCAGCAATAAAAATGAGGCAGCTCAGGCGAGTAATAAAACTGGTCAAAATCTTTTGTGGAAGCTACAAGGATTTTGCAATGTGGTTCTATTCGAGATTGCATGATATTAATGAGAGATTTAAATCTCAAAATCAAACATGAGTCCTGGGTGGCCATGATCTTTAAGCACACAAGGCAGCACTACATTCAAATAGTGTGTATTTTTAGGAGGAATGACTGCATCGCCCGAGGAAAAGGAGTGAAAATAGGTGCCCTGTGCTTCACGAGTGTCTTGCTGTCAGCACTCATCTCCATACAGCTCAGGTTTTTTCTCCTGCACAGTGGCCAGCACTGGACCTGGTCACTGCGTGTAGAGGAGGGCTGGTACTTATCCTGCATCCAGAATAACAAAAGAAGCAACACCACTTGCATAACTGAGGAGGTGGAGTTCAATTCTTTTCATCTATGTCATTTTGATATATTGAAAATGACAAAGTAGCACTTTGGATTTAAATGAAATACTATACAGTATATATAAAAACAAGAAGTTGAAAATAAAATCAGATAAAGTGGATAGTGGACATCAGGATCAATCATTTGTGGTTGAGTTATAATGAAGAATGGGTAGAAGAGGACAGAAAACAAGCAAATGGACAAAACACTGCAGATACACTCCTGATCAAAATCTTAAGACCAGTAACAAAACTTGAAATAAGAACGATATACTACAGGAATGGTGCACATGCGCAGTAGTGGAATTTCAGAAGAGAAGTGTTTTCCCCCTGTTTCCACGGAGATGGAGTGTTTTTGAAAAGTTCCACCTTGGGAGTCGATTTCAAAAAGTTTATCATGTAAATGGACACCCAAATCCTAACGAAAGTTTTCCACAAACACTTGAAAATGTTGTTCTGTAAATGGGGGGATCGAAACAAAGAGATTTCATCCACTCTAATTAGAACGTGAGCCAAAATGCCATTTTTAAGGAATGGATCTGCTCTTGTCAAGGAAAAACAAATGTGCGAATCTGTAAATAACAGAAAGTTTCTGCTTAGACAAATGGCATTTGGCATTAGTGCGACTTTGTGAGTTTTGATCTCAGTGTGTGAGAGATGACAGTTTTACTCAGACTTTAACATTTATGTGATGCTTTTTGTCCCATCTGCTGATGAAGTCACTTTAATCACCACGCGGGAGGAGTTATGCTTTACACCTGCTTTGATAAAACGATTAAGAAGGAGGTCAGATACAGCCCAGCACCCCACAGTAAATCCCTAAGCGATCAGCAGTGTGTGGATCAGTCTAAAGTCTGATGGAGAGAAATAAAGGAAGACAAGGAAATATGAGATAAACTGGAACTGGTGTGACCTTTACAGGGAATGTGGTAATTAATCAATCATGAACAATATTTACAGATTTTGAAACAATATTATACCGTCCACACACCACCCATTTCAGCAAAGGACTTACTCATCTCAGCAGATGATGCCAAACCACATCCCAGACATATTACAGCAGCAGTTCCCGTGGGCACTGAGCACCAGCTTGTGGGAATTGTCCATACAAGTGATGATTAATACAACAGAAGGTCGATAAACTGTGCTTGTAAGTCAGCTGCAACAGATGACGGTGGGATGATGTAAAATGGTTTTGCAGCAGCTTAAGGTCTTCACTGTATGAGAGCAAGTGCTGCAATACTGAGGGGAAGAGTTTTTCCTGGAGTGTATGGATCGGAGAGCAAAAACCTGCCAAATGTCACTGTCAGTAAAGCTAAAAGGTAAGGCTAATGGTCAACAGGAGTAGGAGTTTGTCAATCCTTTAAAAGTCTCACATGCTGCTGCAGTATTTCTCCAGTTTGGTTTTGAATTTTTGTCTGAATAAATAAGACCGTTTTCCCCTCACATGCTAACTGACTATAACAAGTGTCCATATGTAAAATTACTGTATGTTATATCAGCGAGCGGAGATCCTTCAGACAGGGTGTTTTTACTTATTGTGTTTGGTGATATACTATACTGGTGTTGTAGTACTCAGACCGGTCTTAAGCACTTTGGGAGCTTGTCATCGTAGAATCTTGGCCTGGCCTTGACTCTGCCTTGGCCCCTTAAAGTCTTGGTCTTGGTCTTGATTCAGTTGCAGGTTCGGTGGTCTTGCCAACACCACGAGCAAAAGACTTTTCACAAAATTTAAGATCATTCTCATGGCTTGAATATTCTACTCTTAAGTAAATCTGGCTTTTTTCCAGGCTAAATCGGTCAGAAGGTGCTATTTTTACTGGAGCTGCCGCAATGCCTTTCTTAATATCCCAGAAGCCCATGCAGTGCGTTTCTGAAGACGACATCAGTTAGCAAAACAAAAACACAGTTTGGTGGCTACTAATTTGGGTTTGTTTATCAACTTGGATTTAGGCAACTGCGGGTTGAAAATGAGTGGAAATGGTCTTGTTTTCATGTGTCAGTTTATTCTCTGTGCAGAAGTGATACGTTTTATGGGAAGTACATTTTAATTTTTTTTTTTTCTGGTAGAGTAACTTTAAGTACCAAAAGCTTTTGGTTTTATAAACCGACTCACTGAAGTATCCAAAGTACCAACTTTATCCCCAGTGAAACGGATATGCTCTGATTCTAGGCTGGGATTGGATGGATAACAGCCTTCCTCTCCAGGCAGATTCATTTTCTCATGGTTACAAAACATCATCGAATCATGTTTCCTCTCGTTTTAATGCAGAACGGCCTTCGAGAGAAAGAGCTCACCACCAGTGTGCCAATGAGTGGAAAGATGCTATCGTCTCTTAGCTGGGCTCAGACATTGTCTGCCTGCAGCTATTTTCAAAGGCGGTTGAGTCTTATTTTTAACAGAAGAGGCCTTGTTGTGTTTCTGATATGCTGCTGTTTAATTTCCACTTCACTCACAGATCCTCCTGAGAAAAATCCCGTTTCATTTCTACCCTTGTGTCGTCCTTGCAGTTGGATCCTGGAAGTTCTAATGTAACCGGCGGTGAGTTGTGACTGCAGCAGGCACTGTTGCTGTGTGGCTTCCTCCTGCATTAATGAGTTATGGCCTGGTGAGAATTCCCTCGAACGCTCAGCAGTGTGGTCATTTACTTCTGGCCTCAGAGGCTGACTGTACACATGGTCATGCAGTTGTTTTATGTGTGTGCCCAAGTCAGTTATGGATCTGGAAATTTGTACATAGGCTCTCTGAAGGCTTTGGGAGGGCAGTGTGTAGAGGTTCTCCAATGAAAATACAATTTAGCTGCCATGAGGAAAGAGTTTCTTAGTATTTACTGAAACATTTATTAATCAGAATTGGTCAAGACATGAATAGTTGATGATAATAGTAGATGAATAATATTCACCTTTTTCTCAGATGCCATCGAAAACATAGCTGAAAACGTATGTAGGTGGAGGAAGAAATGTATTGTTATAAAATGGTCACTAATTGGCATGGTGAAATATATGTTGTCGAACAAATGTAAAACAATCCTGAAACTAGTCATAGAAATGTTGCAGCAAAGTCTACATTTGTCAACAAGCTAACCAATGTCTTGTAATGTGTCAGGCTATCACTAGGTGGTGTCATTTTACTTTGAGAACCAGAGAGCAAGTTATTCTAATACTGTTACTTATACTTATTACTAAAGTAAGTTTTTGGAAACAACAAGCCACTGAAATTTTGGAGACTCATGCTGTCACCCGGAGCACAAGGGTAGTATGACATTTCATTAATAGAAAAGCTTCCCTGACAAACACAGAACACTTACCTGCAGACACCAGCACTTGTTAATAAAAATATAGTGTGAAATAATTAGGTTTTGTTTATGTGTTTTCACAAAAGGTTATCCACACAATAGTCTCATTAATATATTTTTATAATGAACTCAAAACTCCAAAACTGCTTTGAGAAAATCCTAATCTTAAAACACCAGCACAAGGTGAAACTACACACACACTTTACAACCCTAATTCATAAAACATTTAGAAAGTGTGAACAAGTCTCATAAAATTTATACTTCATCCAGAATGAAGCATACGGAACTTAATGACAGGAAGACAGTTTTATAATCTCATTAAAAAAATATCAGCTCATTTTAATTTCTCCAACAGTAACAGCTTTCACAAAAGTTTGGATATTTCCATTTATAACATTACTTAGCTTTTTTTTCCCTGAATGTTTGGGATGTGAAGAGAGCACTAATGCAGGAGCTTTACTTTACTTTAGTGAAGCCATACTTGTCACAATCCAGGTCGGGACCCAAGAGAAGACTCACACAGGGAATCGGTTAAAAAGTGAGTATTTCAAAATCTTACAGGTGCAAGTATCCAGGTGGTGACCCGAGCATAAAAATTCAAAAACAAGCTGAGGGTCCAAAACACAAAAGGAGACACATAAAGGTAACACTGGGGACATGGGACACAGAACATCTGGACTTGGGGTACGATGACAATCTGGCACCGATACATAAGGAGGAGCGAATATATGCGTAATATGAGAGCTAAGGAAACACAGGTGAGACGCGTCACACGATCATACACAAGGAGGGAGGACACACAGGAAGGACTAGTGAGACGAGACAGTGATGAGTTCAAAATAAAACAGGAAGGACGAAAACACACAGACGAGACAAAGTCACACCATGAGTCTCGGTAATACTGTTGGGATGGAGAGTTTGTGGTCTCGTTTTGTCCTGGTGCTTTACACAACCTGCCTGAATGAGAACATATGCTGTTACACAACCTTTACTGCAGATGTTTGTGATGCACATGCCATAAGCACAAATTCAACCCCATACCATCAGAGCATTCTTTTTTTTCTTTTCTTTTTTTTGTTGTTGTACCCTGGTAACAAGCCAGATGGTCACTTCCACCTTCAGTCCACAGAGCTTTGCATCATTATTTAACGGAAATGAACTCCGATTAATCTTTCAGGAATGCAATATTTTCAGCTCGTGTTCACGGTTGCTTCTGATTAGCATGGTGCAGTTTCTATTTACGGAATTTTCCCTGTTTAGAATGCAAGTCTGCCTCAGGGTCCGGAGATGACCAACATCCAATAACGACCTCCAGGATTGCTACATGTGCACTGGTTTACTCATGTCCTTTGAATATTTGATATCGTCCACTGTCGATCATAAGATTTTCAATGCATTTGCATATTTTCGTCCACATTAAACATGATGTGAGGCAATGTAAGAGACCTGACCTCAGATACATTCTGGGTCTCTTAACCAACCTTTTTTGTTTGACATTAGAGCAGGTATGTCAAACACATTTTTGTTCAGGGGCCACAGACTGCCACAAACGCATGTTTTTCCAAAGTGACCGTGACAGTGTGGCTTTAAGGCGAGTTTGATAGCGACATAGAATGCGAGCCTTCATGGCAGCATTGCTGATATCTCGGCTCAGGTCTCGGTGTTGTGTTTTGTTTCCGCTACTATGTCAAGAATAGGATTGTATGTTTAACCTCTTTCTTCAAAGTTGTTATATGAGCAGTTTATTTCCAATCACAAACTGGCAACCATCATATCTAAAATAAGTGCATGATCACACTCAAAAGTTATTTCTCATTAAACAGTGGCCACTGTGACTTTTTAAAGCAAAGTCTTCATATACAGCATGAGTGATGTTAGGAACGGTAATATTGTCTGTCAAAACTTTACCACTAACACCGCGACTCAGTCTGGCTCTATCTAACTCTTCTACTTTTCAGTTTTTCTCTTTATTGTTTCCTATTGTGAACCTCAGGAAGAACCGACTGCTGCGGTGAAAGCGAATCCGAAGAAATAATAAGCATCATTCCCCTGCGTCTTCAGCCTTTTTCATACTATTTATCTTGAAATTCCTTTTCATTTTTGGTTTGTGGGAAGGCTCAACTACCTCGAAACTACTCTAACTTACAGTATTCAAGGCATGAAACAACGTTTCCTCCAGAAAGTGTTGTTTGGCATGACAGCCCAGTGTTTTATCTATTGTTTTTTTCACCCCCTTTTTTCCCTCACAGCCTGACACCTCTGCTTGTGCTTTTCCCCCCCTCAAATATATGTGCAACTTCTTTTTTAGAGGGATATTTTTTGGGGGGTAACATCACATTTTAAGCTATGCTGGTTGTGGGACGTGTGTGTGTGTGTGTGTGTGTGTGTGTGTGTGTGTGCGTGCGCATGCGTGTGTGTTTGTGCACGTGTGTACTGGGGTGTTTCCTACACACACGTGGGTGCAGGAGCTGTTCCAGATTGACAGTTTGGGTGGACAGTTTGCTTTGTCACGTTTGTTGACAGCAGATGGTGCCACCTTGGTTTGCATTGCCAGAAGGGAGCATTTGCTCACCCTGGATAGTAAACTGGTAGCAGTGAGGCTCTGACCATTCCCTGCAAGCCCAGGGAGACCTTCCATCTCACTGTGGCGGTTGTTGGCAGCTACCGCCTTCCGCTTAACTAGTAACTACATCTGATGCCATCTTTTTTTACCCCCCCCCCCCCCCCCCCCCCCCTCCGAAGGTTGATGAAGTTTTCCAAGATTGAGTCGTTGGTTGTTTTAGTTATAAAACCTCACACACACACACACACACACACACACACACACACACACACACACACACACACACACACACACACACACACACACACACACGTGAGCAGAGAACAATACCTTAGAAACATTAACAATAGAGAGGACAAAGACATTTGTATGGACAGTTAGGTTGCTATTACAGGTGACTCTTAACTATAAAACTCCCAAGTCCCAGGAGAATAAGGACTGGGAGTCATGCCACTCTGGAGGTCGCCATTGTTGTTATTGTCCATGTACCCAAACTTGAGCAGAACTATTTTCCACAACATGTGCGCTTCTGCCATCTGCTTGAAGCAGAGACCAAACATTACCAAAAAGTCAGAATGTTTTCAAAAAGGTCCACCTTGGGAGCCGTTTTTTTTTTTTAAAGGTTGCCTTTCCAGTGATGCCGAGCACCATTGTTGTGTAAACAGACCCCAAAACCAAAAGCTTGCAGAACTACCATTTTTATTTGAAATCGTTTCCATGCAAACAGGACCTGATTCTGTCTCAGGTTTCAGGTGCCTTGACTGTCCCTCCTCGTGTTTGATTGCTGTTCACTGCCCTGATGTGTTTCATCCTTGCATTTGCATCTGATTGTATTGGCTTAGGTGTATGTTGGTTGTTTTTCTGTGTGTCCTGGTTGTCGGTCGTCTGTGCTTCTGCATTTGCTATGCTCCAGTGTTTTTTGTGGTTCACCCTCCCGTGATCTCTTGAATTTGGGTTTTGGGACTTTTGGATTTTTTCGATCTGCCTTTGTGAAATAAGATGAGCTTCTTTCTCATCAATGGTGGAGTTTGGCATTTTAAGTCCTCTCTCAAGCCAAACCAAACAATGAATCTTTTCTCTGCAATAGAGTCCACATTTCCAGTTTATTTACTAAACTGCAAATGGCAATTTTGATGATCACTTAATAATATAACTATTTAAATTACAGATTTCATAAATGGTTTCTATTCTGCTTCTAAATCTTGCAGGATGTTTTTTTTTAATTATATGTTGATAAAATACAGAGGAAAATAATGCAAAGTTACTTCAGAATTAAGTAAATGTTATGTATTGCGGAACTTTGCTACAGACATTAAGTTCATGCTGGCAGAACTAAGAAACATTCCATTTCAATCCATGGACCGCCACAGGGTCAATATCTCATTCATTTTTGCAAATTCTGATATATTAAGAAGGGGATTTTTGTGTGTCTACCAAGGACATTATGTGTACTGATGTGCTTCCATGATAGATAAAACCTGCTTTGAGAACTCTTCCAATAACTCTTTAATTCAGTCATATTCAGGATGAAATGGTACTTGACTGAACATGTCTTCACCATTCATTGTGCCGCATTTAACAGCATTATACTGTTTGTTTGGTTTTGCTACACCACTTTTCTTTAAATGATCATAATTAAAATTTGTTGGGGATCAGAAAGAAGAGTTTACATGATGCAATGTCAATCTAATTTAGATTTTAAATCTATGAAATCCATAAAATCCCTGCTGGTTTTTTTTTTTATTAAGGGGGGGTGTTTTTTTTGAAGAGGCGACTCCCTTTGCTTCATGTCTATTTTCACTGCATTATTGTAATGCTGTTTGCTAGCATGTTCACTTTCACCTCATTTTTATTTTGATTCAGTGATTCATGTGCATCTTGGACACAGACCCTGCAGATCTGTCAGATGTTTACCACTGCACAGTGAAGACATGTGTTGCTGTTGGCAATGATTCAACCTCGACTAGCTGAAATGAAACCAGGACCACAGTCATGGCTGATCCCTTGCAAGCTCGCGATAACAAAGAAAAATAGCGTGCGGCAGCACCAGACTGCTAGCAATCAGTGAGCGTTAGAGATTTTCTCAGAGGAGAGACACCAGCAGAAATCCTTTCAATCAAGCGTGCAATCACGTGCTAACCATTCACTCACCTTCCCTCAGCTCATTGAGGATTGTCAATGCAATGATGTTTAATGCAAGCAGATCGCAAATGAAGGCATTTTGAAATGAAGACAATGTCTTAATCCTAGTTTTTCTTTTTTATTTGCTCAAAATAACTCCTCTGACAGATGTGGAACGATTTTACACATCGGTTCTGTTAAAACACTGCTGCAAATGTAAATAGATCATATGGAGGAATGTGTATCTCCAGATGGGTTAAAATTCAATGAGCTGCATAAATTGATCTCATTTGGAGCTGAAGTAGAAAAGATAAATAAAATCATACAGGGGGTGTTTTGGTCGAGGGAAGCAAGCTTATCAGATTCATTCCGTCTTCTCCTATGATTAGAGGTGGACACTGATTTTGTATTACGTAAATAATGTATTCTCTTGTCACCATATCTAGAAAAGCAATGAAAAAAGCTCAATTTTCACCTGCTCCCTCCCATACAGCACGAGGGAAGTGTGATGCTAAATTGGCATTGCTTTTGATAGGAGTTTAAGACGGGATATAAGTCAGTCAGATGTGTTTTGCATTCGCCAGCCTTTCTCGTCTGTTACCTTTTTGTCTCAATAGTTGGATGTTGATATTGGCCTCAAACTGGGCCTGAAGAATCACATAATGTGATGAAATCCCAAAAGAAAAGGGCCACTTAACCTGGGTGTAATTGAATCACAGCTGCACAAATGACTAGTTAAGTTTTACAAGGACTTCAAACATTTAGATTTATGTTAAATACAGGAAGTCTGCTTTGGCAAAGAGGAGAAGAGGCCGTTAGGAAGCCCTGGCCAACATTGAGTGAACAGCTTTTGATGGGGTATTTGCATAACATTCATATTTAAAAAAAATGCAGTCTGAACACAACTGCATAAGTTGAATCATCTCCCCACTGGCATGACTCAAAATGAGCACAAGCGTCATAAAGGCTAGATTTCTCTCCATGTTACGAGGCTGGATCGGTACAATGCGATGTGAGCCATCTCAAATGCTCTGCCATATTTTCCACCTTTACAGAGACAATAGCGCTGACCTTTACATGAAGCTGTCCGGAAGACATTAATTTACTCCATGTAATACCCAGGTTGTAAATTGCTGTGGCACTGACCGAGAATGGAACATCATGTAACAGTGACTTTGAGTACCTCAGGGTTCAGGAGCACCTTCTGGGAGGGTGGTGCCAGAGACTATAGTGGGACCTGAGGCACTGCCTTTTCTGAATAGTTTGTATGGAGAGCTGAAACTAGAAACACTCACATATATCAATTTATTCAAAGGTAGCAATAGCAGTGCACTGATTTGTATTGTGATATTGGTACACATGTTGTCTTTGCTCTACTATGTCTAGTTTTCTACTGGCTACTACCTTGATGGGCGTTCCACTGCAAAAATGATCATCCTCACAAAAAAAAAGTTATCCAATGAGATCATTGTATCTATCTAAAACGTTAATATATAATATTCAACATGGTTGAAACATGAACCGTGGTCTGGGACAATATATTGATGTAAAAAATCAGAGCTTGTCTTCACAATTATTCAAAATTAATTGCAATTAACAGTAGTTTATTGCCGCTTTTGTTTTCTGAAGCATCTGTTGTAAAAAAAACAAACTATTTTTTTTAAAGTGGCTTTAAGAGTTTATGTAACAGGAAAACATCTGTGAAGTTTTGCAGAGTTACAATGATAACCTTGAGCTGTGTGCATCCGTGTCATGTTTATAGATTTATTCAACTTAAGAGTTGTCGAATTCCATGTGATTTTGTCACATTATAAGTGTTTTATAAATATATGTCAGTTTTCCCCCTTTAACCTTGTGAGGCCCCATTTACTTGACAACATTTCAAGTGAAAACACATTTTTTTAATGTTTTCATTTCAAAGAAGCTTTGCATTTGCACAGCGATGTTTTGAAAACGATGTCCATTTACGTGGAAATGGCAGGAATGCTGAAAACGATGTGGCGCTCATGACAAGCCACAAGTTGTTGTTCCATGTTTTTGTACTGAAACCACACACAAACGTGTACAAGACAACAATACACTGCAAAGATGAACAATGGCGTGTACACAGACGACAAAGTAGGAACTGCTATTCCGGTGACACTTAACTATAAACCTACCACGCTCCAGGAGAATTTGAACGGGAAGTAAAAACATACTGAAGGTCATGGTATGCATGCACAGTAACTGTTTTATTTTTTCTCAAAAAGTTGTGTTTTTAATTATTTCCATGGAAATTTGGCATGTTCTTGAAAAGTTCCACCTTGAGTGCTGTTTTCTAAAGGCGCGGTTCCCCAGCACTTTCTGTCGCGGGGCAGGATGGGTTTTCGTGCGGTGCAACTTGAAAGTTGTGTATAGTATAGTATAGTATAGTATAGTATAGTATAGTATAGTATAGTATAGTATTGTATTGTATTGTATTGTATTGTATTGTATTGTATTGTATTGTATAGATTTCAGTGGCGAGGAGCAGCATTGTCATGTAAACAGATGCCCAAAAGGCTGAAAGTTTTCAGTTTTGACTTGAAAGTTTTTTTGTGTACACAAAAAGTGATGTTGAAACTCAACATGAAGCCAATCGCCACCAAGTTCATTTCAACATCAGTCACCAGTCTTATGGTCTGTGTCTGCAGCTGTAATCAGAGCTATTTAGCATCATGTATTTA
The DNA here is from genome assembly GCF_963422515.1 of Blennius ocellaris. NCBI lineage: Eukaryota > Metazoa > Chordata > Actinopteri > Blenniiformes > Blenniidae > Blennius > Blennius ocellaris. The sequence goes on along the minus strand of NC_137664.1, from coordinate 17,704,619 downwards.
GAAAAACTGCTTCAACAAGTAATTAAACATTCAAAATGTATTGTTCCAGCTTGCTTTGTGCACCCATCTGTTCATAACTTCCACAAGGACACTGCAACGTTGATAGCATTGTCCTCTATTAAGTATTCTACATTATAGAATAAGATTACAACAGGATAAACAGGACAGATGTACCTGCCAAACAGCACTGAACAATTACAATATTCTACCAAGAGAGACAGTTGATCTGCAACATCATGTGCTGACACAGTTTAACTTGCTTGGTCCATGCTGCATTCTGACCAAAATCTGCTCATAAGCACACCTGCTTTTCAGGCAGTCTTCATCCACTTGTTTTCTGCACAGGTTTCCATGCACACTTCCACAAATGACATGGAGTACCCACATGAGACCAAATTTGACAAGTGTGAAAACAGGAAATCTATCACAAAGACAAAAAAAGAAAAAAAAGAAAAACAGGTGTCATTGGAATCTTGAGGGTATTCTGCTCAACACAGCACCATACTCAGTGCTTCTCACTTTATGTGTGCTGACAACATGTTAAAGAGTTGCACTGTGGAGGTGTTAGCTGCAGATACACCACTGGTGCAAAAGAAGTACACTTTGAGAAATAACCTAAGGGTAAAAAAAAAAATGATCGCAGGATTATGGAAAGCCATAATCAGAGGTTCTTGCTGACATCCAGCCTGTGTAAGACTACAAGCCCCAAGTTAGTCAACTGAATCCATTTATCTTCTCCATCCGTCTTCTTTCTCACCAAATCAACACGAGGCTGCAGTGGCAATATAAAAAAACAAAGAAGAAATCAAAGAAGTCCACACATCTCTCTCCAGGTCAACTGGAGAGCTGAGAGATATTAAATCTCATGAGTTCATACTCGGGCCTTGTCCCTATTGGATGTGCTGGGGAGAACTCTAATACTCTAACAGCAAGTAACCAAAACACATTCAACGGAAATGCTTGAACTGCCTCTCAATAGGAAAGACGAGAAACAATCATCATGACCACCGGCGAAGGTGTCACAACAGTAATTACTCTTTGACCAGCCCTACACCTTGGCACACAATCCCTTGTGACTTGTGACCAAGACCCTGAGATACTTGAACCCCTTTAACCTTGGGTGATTCTTGATCCCTAACCTGAAGATGTGAGAGAGTGAAAAGGTGGTCCATAGTTCAACATCCGGGACAGAATCTGCACATCCAGCAGCTCCATTGCAGATTTAATTCAGTTCGAGCTAGTTCTTCCTAAATCTGAGGTTTGGCTATCAGTTCGTCTCATAGAATCTACTGGGCAATCTCAAGAAGAAGGGTACCTTCAGGTGGCACACACTCTGTAATCCCTCCTGCTGAAAAAATTGGACCATAACACGTCTTATAGCATATTTTTCTCTTACGTGTGTGGCTTTAGTTCAAAAACAAGCAGCAGCCCCCACTACTGGCCCAATAAGAAAACCACATTGTTTTTGGAGTTTCTGCCATTTCCAATGTGAACGGACGTTTTCAAAACTTTGCTGTGTAATTGCTTAACTTGTTTGAAGTGAAAACACAAAAATGTTGCAGTTTCACTTGTTGTGTTGTGTAAATGGGCCTACATTGATCTTGGGTTCTGTTTTTGTTCTCTGTAAGTTCGCATGAATTGTTTGTTTGGGTAATATTGTAAAAATATGAAAATCTCTTGTTTTCAGCAGTCTGTAACTCATCACCTTCGTGTGAGGATGGCATGAAAAGTCTCCAAAGGTTTTGTCTCTGTTTATTTTATTCCATCTATTATCAATAAATGTGTTTTCTATGATTATTATCACAACACTAGAAAAACAAATGCATGCAAATGAGGTGCTAAATGTGCCAAAATTTTGGAGACAGAGAGAGCGAGTGCAAGCGCTAGAACATCTGCTGTGAAGAAACATTCTGTGGTTTATTTCACGAGAAAGAGTTGTTTATGGTCACAAACACTGATTACACCACACTGCATTCTATGAATTTTTAAAGTTGGTGCTATTGCCCGAAGGCAAACACTAAGAGAAGTGCTTCAACAGGTATTTACACAGGCTGCAGTAATTACAGCAGAGCTGCTCACCATCTTTTTTAGTTTTTTTTCTCTCACACCATCCACTGTGATGCTAAAAATCCTCATCTCTCTGTGGTGTTTTTAAACTTTATAGCTCATTTTGGACATTTAAACTTCTGGAGGTTAAAAAAAACAACATTTTCTTTCATCCAAATCTATTAAGCATAAGATTATTAACAAACACGATAAAACTCTCCCTGCATTTTAATGTTCTGTGAAGCCAAATCGGTGCTTCTTTTTACAACCAAATTAACAGAAGCTCATAAAAATTATTTATGAGCATTAACAATTCATCAAGGTAATTTTGGTGAACTCTGACCATTGCCTGTTAAAACAAAGACGCCTGCTTCTTGGCAGTCCCCCCCCCCCCCCCCCCCCCCCCGAAGCCTTGCAATTATTTAGCCTTTAATTTTGGAAGATGAACATGGCGTTCAGCCCTGAAAACCCGAGCTACTTGTGGGGCTTGTGTCACGCTGCTCGTATAACTCAAGTGCACAGCGGCAGCACAGCCGACCACCTTTCACAAACGCTCATCTTTTCAAAATGGCCGTGAATTCATCACCGCACTCGAGAGCAGGATTGCAGTGAATGATGAAAAAAATAGCAACCGGCGAGGCAAGCTGCCAGTCTCCCAGATGGTGCATTTACCGCATGTATGTCTCGAGTTGATGATGACATATACCATAAGTAGGAACCTTGGAGCGGCGCCGTCGGTTCCTAAAATAGTACAGCAATCCACTTCTCTCTTCTGGGCAGGTCAAGTGAAAATAAAGGGAGCAGAGTTTAACCAGAGTTTAAAATGAACCCCACCAACTATCCTATACGTTACATCAGCGGTTCTCAAACTGTGGGCTGGTTTGTAGCTACACATAGCCTTCGCATATTGTTGAGTATGGAGAATAAATTAATCTTGATGATATATAATAAGTAATCATATTGGTACTCCATATCAGAAAGTTAGCTATAGGTTCATACTCACACTTGGACTTGTCCCTTGGAAAAGATGTATCAGTGCATCCCTAACAACAACAGCTGTTCATAAACACTTATATGCATATCTATATTAAATTAACAGCTGTTAATTATTTGGAGTAACATGTATGCAGAGAAATACAGCATTCAAATATAAATGTATATACCCAATGACACAAATCCTGGGGGGGCATTATGTACTTAAAGCACTGTGAGACAGAGTCAGAGTGTTTTCGAAAAGTGATATTTTCAGTGACTCTGGGCACTGCAAAATGCAGCAAAAGTTTGCAATTTTCACATGAAAACATAATTTAAACGAGGCCACAGAGTCATTTCAGCATCGTCAGTTCTTTTTTATTTGTTGATTTCACTTGATTTTCACTGATTTCAGTAAGTGAACAATAACGATTCATAATCCTTTCTGTCAAATCAACTTTATTTCACAGAAAATGTACCAAATGTAATCAAATAATGCAAAAAAAAGTAATACAAGGGCCACAGATTAATCCACTCACTCTTTTATTAATTTTTTTGCAGTAGATTATTTATATTTGCTCATAAAATCAAAGCTGCAAGAAAGGGACTCCTGGTTTGGATGGAGTTATGGTGGAAAGCGGCAGGAAACTGCACAGGTTCAGAGATGTTGGGCTGCAGGCTCTGAGGCAGCCTGGGCTGGCTTAGACAAAACCGGGGAGAACAAGCGCTTGATTCAGTGCGAGCTCGCGATAACAAAGACAAATAGCAAGCCATGGTGCCAATGGAGTCTCAGAGTACCGTGCAATGATTAGTGGGCGTTTGAGTTACTCTCCAGAGAAGACACGGGGACTGACAAAAATCCTTTCAATCAACTGTGCAATCAAGCGATAGCGATTAAATCACTTTCCCTGGGACGTTATCATTGTGCGACTGGTTCATCCATCTTACGCTCATCCCAACGTCTGCTGGTGGTTTTGTGGGCGCGCAAACCCGCTTGTGGCTCAGCTCCAAGCCTTTCAAGCAGGTTTTATGGTTCTCCGGGAAGCAGCACGAGACATGCAGTACAAAAGCACTTTTCTTGCTGGTCTGAATACACCGTGATCATTCTGGAGCCTGAAGCTTATAGGCTACATTTCAAACAACTGAACATGTTTCTGAATGTTAAAGTGACAAATAAATGCTGGTTGAGAAAATCAAATGGCAATCCCTCAAGAATAACGTACACCTCAACCCGTACATCTTTTTATGTGTCTTTGTTATAATCAGAATATCCTGCATCTGCAAGTCAAGACGCTGCTCGTCAAATTACCGAGTTTCCTCAATGCATCTGGACGGTGAGCCAGCAGTAGGGCAGCGCTTACCATCAGCGTGGCGATAAGCACTGATTTGCCTGTGAGAAGGTACCCAAGCTTAGATAATGCCGTCTGCTCTGCGGGGCTCTGCACAGGCAGACTCTCCTGCAGGACTTCCTGCTCCTCCTCGGTCAGGACCACGTGGCAGACTTCAGCCAGGACTTCCAGAGCTGCTCGCTGACCTGCTTGTATCGCTCCACTCATGTATCCGCACCACTGGGTGGCTGTCTCGGTGCCCGCCCAGTGGATCCTGCAAGACAAAACACAATGTTTTCTTAATTTTCTCTCTATGCGCGATATGTAGGATCAGTTACTGTAAGACAGGGTCGTCAAACATAAGACAGGTGGACCAAAACCAACCCGCAAGAGGCTCCAATCCTGCCGGCCAAACCAACACGCACATTTTTAAAATTTAAAATTTTTTAGAGTAATATTTTAAGAGTAGTGGACATAACACTGAGACCTGAGCTGAGACATCATTGACGCTGCCATGAACGCTCGCTACCTCATTGTTGACAAAGTAGTCTCAAAACTATGCTCAGGGTGAGTTTATAAAGAACATGCATAAGACAACAGGATAAGTTTTTTTTTTTTGGGACATTTCACTGTATTTTGCACCAGAGGGTTTCATTAAAATTGGCTTAATGTCCAGATTGTAGCAATTTTCCGATGTTGCGTTGTTTAGTTGCGTGAAAATATAGACGTTTTCATCATGTATACTCTGCACTACAACAAAGAAAAACTTTAAAATTCAAAGTTAAAGGTTATTATGGCAGTATTTTACCAATCCAGTCTGCTGAAGATTAAATTGGGCTGTTTGTGGCCCCAAACTGAATTACGTTTGACACATCTACTCAAAAACATTATTTTGAATTATTAGTTTCAGGGCTTCACACAAAAAGTGGTTAAGGTCTCTTCGTAGTCACCGGACTGGCTCATTGCCCTACCACTGCACATGGCATCACATTTTATGATTGGTTGTAAGTAAACAGTTGCGGTGTTATAATTGGCTGTCATGAGACTGAAACACCTGGGACAGAGTGATGATCTTAACCTAATTTCAGAGCTACTTTCTCATTACCGAATGTAAATCATTCACTATATACCTACATTAGCTGAATATTGGATGTTTTATTTATTTCAAGCCCGAGGCTATAAAACCGAGATGAATTTAAATGTAATTTGAACTTGGAGGATGCACTTGGCCTCTTCATTTAGTGATGCTGAAGTGAATTGTGTGAGAATGATTATCAGTATTGCTCAGATGTCTAATCTCAAATGAGATACAAACCAGCTCTTTAGAGCTTTTTTTCAATAAGCCACTGCTAGTAGACACTGAACCCGATTTTGGTAAAGGTCAAGGTAATCTAATGGATAATTGTTGATATGCTTTCGTCCTGATTTGATCTACGACCCGGTAATTCCAATCTCACATGCTGCCATCAAAACCACATCAAAGGAAGTTTCAAATATATCCATTTCATCTTATGCAGGCAAAAGCTGATGAAGGTCACTGTAACCTGATGTTCAATTCACTATTATGAATGAGAGTTGTGACTTTATGAAAAAATCAAAAATTGTCTCAGTGTAGAAGAAGCACTGAATTTGTACATATTCACTTTAAAATAGTCAGCTAGCCACATTTGATTCTATCAGTTAAATAGAGATACTTCTGCTTTTGTTTGTTGTGTGTTTTCACATAGACATGGCTGAGGGAGATAATCCAGATGCCATCGTTGCCTTCCGTGGATTTGGGACGGGTCTGGGATGGAGGGCTTGACAACAGGTGGTGCCAGCTTGCCATGTGAAACGGATTCCTGGAGCCCAACACATTAAACTGTTAGCAATCAGGCCGCTACACTGACGCTACATCTATTCTGATTCCAATTAAAAATACATTAGAAAAAAATTGGAAAGAAAAAGTCCAGATGCTCGGATCCCCAGGGGGGCAGGGCAAGAAGCTCACACAAGGGAAAAATTGCAGTTTTACATTGAGCATATACTCAATGGCCCGATGTAGGGATGAAGTGGAGGTTTCACTTTCTAATAAGTCACTGTTTGCTCAAGGACGTCCTTCTGTGTGCTGAAATTTGCAAGTATTAGCTTCAGCCTGTTGGAACCTGTGGGGGCTGACGGTGGCCCAGGGCCGTACAACAATGTTGAAATTTTGGTGGGCCTTCTGCTTCTCTCTGTGTCCCTTTTTATTTCACAGAGAAAATGTTTTCACCTGTTCTTACGCCGATTCCTGCTCCGTGTATCTCCCTGCTGCAGGGCCGCTGGCTCTCAGGCACCCAACATGGTTCAATTTGGTTTAAATTTGAAGAGTTTGTCCTTTGTTTTAGCCTCATGTAGCTTTAGGTTAACACACTGGATGTGATTTTTTATGAGGTTTGGGTGTGTGTGTGACGGGGTTCTGGCTCCCTCCGGTTTACTCAGCCACTATTCTGCTAAAATGTATTTCTCTTCTGGGGAAGGGATGCAATTCTTTTGTTTCTCCCCACCAGCAGACTGAAGAGATGAAACACCTCAAATAATGTACATGCTCCTTTATCCTTCCTCCAACAAAAGTGAAACATGCAATAAACACTAAACTCACTGCACACCATCTGTCTCTTTACATTTTGGTTAGACTTCCTGTATTTCAACTGTAAAATAGGCAAAATTGTGCTGCTATTATTAGAATAAATTGAAACGACTATATTCAACATAGAATTCTGATTGTACATGTACTCACTGCCAACTGGTACACCCTCCATATGCCACATGCCAATACTGAGTACGTTAAAATAGCAATAGCGCAATCATTTCATCATTGCAATTTTCCACTGATTGAGCAGCCCCAAGGTGTTTTATACCTTCAAACACCAATGGAGGTGGCTGCCATGCCAGGCACCTAGTCCCTCCATTGGAAAAAAAATGGTTTTCCTGACAAAAACACCCCTGCGTAACTATTTGGTAATTGGGACTTTCCTCTGTAAAAACCAATGAGAATCTGAAAATCTGAAAGCTGGAACTTTCCACTTTTCATTTGCTCCATATCATGGAAAAATGCCCTTATAAAATCACACACGGGCTCTACAAACTGATCAAGTTTGATGTCAACTGGCACCCATTTGTGTTTTTGAGAGGAAAACACTGCTGACAAAGGAACCTGGTGCCAGAATTGTCACACCACACTTCCTTTTTGTAAGTGTAAATTTACTTTGCAATATCCACTCTGCAAAGTTCAGTCTTGGTATGTATCTGACAGTACAGTCCAATGAAAACAATGTGTGACGCTTGTGTATAGAAGACAATGCTGAACTGCCTCTTCTCATCACTGTCAAAACACACTTCCCTCCCTCTGATACACCCGGTCCAGTGGCTGTAAAAGAAAGTCAGAAGATCCCTCTCTTATCCTTTGCTCTGGAGAAACCACCTGGACAGCAGTATACACAAAGGTAGAGGGGAAAATGAGCGGAATTCAAAGCTGTGTCAGCAGAAAGAATAAAGCCACTGTTCCCCTGAGGTCTGCTGAGGGGTGTGTTGTGTGGCCCTGCTGATGGGGGGGTGGGGGGGGGCTAAGCTCAACATGAATGATACATGGAATAATTTAGCCCTCTATGAAGTTGCCCACCTGGAAGCAAAACTGAAAAATATGCTTGTGACTCTTGTAGACCTCACAGGGTTTATCAGAAGCGTGTTTAATTGTAGTGCTGTGCACTTTATTTGTGTTATGCTCTTGTTTTCAGGTGAGTTCAGCTGAAAGACTCAGTCAGATACTCTCCACATGAAACACAGACCCTCATACAAGAGGGTAAAGTGCTCCACTGAAAATACAAGTTTCTTCAAACCGTTTATTGAGCATCGTTTTGGTGATTATTTCATGGATTAGTATCTTGAGAACACTCCCGATAGAAGGATGACTCGAAGTAGAAACTTGAAAATCAGCCTTCACTGTGACTTTTTCTTCTATTCTTCTGCAGATTTAAATTAAGCATTCTTGTTATGAAAATATCTGCCATGATGAAGCGTATTAACCCATCAAAGTGCGTGACACTAATATTACTACAGTGCACTGTTGACATTTGGGAGATTTTCATTTTGGTGTCCTCAACACCTCACGCAGTTCAAAAGTATGTGTTTCATTCTTTCTTTTCTTTCCCATTCATTAAATCACCATTCAAATGGGTTGTGGACTGTATTACAGATCCACTAATATGCATCTGTCAATTCATCTCACTTGCCACATATTTCAAGATTTTTATTCCACCATCAGTCTCTGTCCAACATAAAGAACCTGAAAGGCTCACGTTTAGCATGTCTGAATCATTATTTATTTTATTGGATTAGTAAGGTAAATGGCCTAAGCACCAGTGATGCTAGTTTTTAAGTGTCTTAATGGTTTTGCACCTTCCTATTTATCTGACCTGCTTTTACCGCATTGACCCTCATGAGGTCCTCCGGTGCCATACAGATATATATATATATATATATGTATATATATATATATATATATATGAAGTATATGGTGCAGAGCCTGACACTCTGCTGAAGGATCGGTTAGTGTGTGGTGAGCTCTGTAGTCACACCACACCACACCACTATCAGATCAGAACAGGACGATCTTGCGCGATCTGTTTTTTGTGATCATCAAGTGTGTGGTCTCTAAATCTGTGAAGATTTTAAAAATCCTGTAGTATGTGCCAGGTGTTACAAAAAATAAATAAATAAAAAGTGGCAAAACATGTCACAGAACATGAAAAATAGATTCAATTTGTGACCATTTTGTGATCATTTGACAAACTGCCCTGAGACTGGGTTGGAAGTATACAGCAGTGATTCAGAGGACTGAGATATAAGATCTACATATTATTATGAAAAATTACCACAATGCATTGAAAATGTTTTGCAGTAAAACTGGCAGGAGCGGCGGAGAGCAGAAATCAATCAACACGACCATTACGCGACGCGTATAACATTTGGCAGTAAACTGCATAATGAGGTGCAACAATCCAATGCGATGGATGAGAGCTTGTCACATCAAACAGGCCAACTTGTATATTTGATTGAAAGCAATCTCTGCCAGGTTAAATATTTGACTGCGCGAGGAGACTTTAGAGAATATGATCAACTGACAGCTGTTACATATTTAGTGCTCTGTCAACATGGATGTTGTTTCGATGGAGTGGACTCTTGAGGAAGGTGCGTGGCGGTATATAACCTATAAGGCTATAACAAAGCCGCACTAAAAGTATGAGATTACTCCGATCTCCTAAACGCGAGAATGGCAATAAAACAACACACCGAGACAGACATTATTGAGAGATAATATTTTAAACTGTGCTGTGTACAAACTCTTTCGGTTTTATCACGTCGTTCTGAAGGATGAGTCACATCGTACAAAGGCAGATGAATTAAACGGGTTCCGAAAGATAGTCGGCCACATTGTCACAATAAGAACAACTACAGACAATCAGAAGAAGAAAGCTTTTTTATTCCAATCTTGATCTAGTACTGAATTACTGAATTCTAGTCATTCAGTAACATTTAAAGAGCTGCTTTGCCCCTCATGTCTCTTCTCTTGCTCAAGCTCCAACATGCACAGCGCCTCCTGGTGTATTAGAAGCATGGTACAATCAGAAGAAGTAGAGCGGCCTCTGATGTCGCTCTCCTGCGCCATTTGGAAATGCTAAGTCGAATTGAATTGTGATTGTTTTTTTGCAGGGTGAACATGAAAACAGAAAAGCATTTCTCTCTTTAAGTTTTCTTTTGAGTTCTGCCATAAAATGAGCAACCTCAATAAGGAAATGAAAATGCAGTTTGAACGAACTATTATTAATTTCATTTAGGAGTCAAATAATGCAGCCAGAACCATGAAATCAAAAAGCACTTTTGCAAATGCATTTTTATTCTCAAATTTGACATTTCAAAATGAATTCTGGTCACTATTTGCTGGGGCCTCTTTTGAAAACTTAAATGTCATTTAATTTTTCATTTTTAATTAAGTCACAGAATAAGCAGTCTTGTATAAGAAAATGAAAATGCAATTGGGGTTATTGATCATTCTTTTTTTTTTTTTAAATGTATGATTCAAAAATGCAGTTTAATCTGAAAATGAAAAAGTGTTTCAGGTCATACATTTCAAATAGATTTTTGAGCCACATTCGCTTCCATAGCATCTCTACTTCCCGAGAATTGGGCACAGAGGCGAAGCTTGTTTCCATTTCTGTAATACACAGATCTTACAGGAGGAGGTTATTTGCCCCCCCCCCCCCCCCCTCTGTAGTGGACAGATTAGAAGCCATGCTACCAGGGCTGCATGGTTTAAGAGAGGGCCAAAAACCGTCACAATATCATCATTCAAAATATACCCATATAAAACCATTTACACTGTTTTAAAGTCACATGGTGTTGCTGTTGCTGCAGTGTTTTATAACAACTTCAGAATGGTTGCAAGCATTAAAAGCATTTTTCCCTAAAATAGTTCTTTGACCAAGCTCTGAAAGTCTTTCGGTCATCATCGGAAAAATGGCTATTTAATAATAGTCTTTATTCTCCATATTTATCAATTATTAAATGATGCTTTGAAAAAGAGCTTGATTTCTAAATTGTGAGATGTTTAATGTGTCAATGATGTTTCAGTAAACTTTCCAAACTGCAGACCCGAATCCTGAATCCTGACGCTAGCCTTCTCTTATGAGTGTAGTAAAGCCGCCCGCTGGTCGATTTAAATTCATGCCTAACTGTGCACGAAGAAGCATGAAACCCACACATTTTCATGCAAAAGCATACATTTGGTCTCTCCGTGGAGGAAAATGAAACCCTGTAACTTCCCAGAGAGACCGTCAACAACGGCTACAGTTAGTACATTACTTTCATTACTTGCATTACTTGTGTATTTACTGCCCAGTTTTTTTATTTTTTGCTTAGAAATCCAAGGACACCAAATATCCTCGGCTTTACTCTGCTTTTTTGAATAGGTTTTGGATATGCTTACTGACTTGGACAATTAAGACACCGGTTTAGTTTTTAATTCGGTTGTGTAACGTTAATTTGTATTACATAACGTTTTATGTAATACAAATTTTAAGACTGTTTGTAACTGGAAACATCATCATGTAAAAGGGGCCAAAGTCACGCCTGTCAAAAAATGCATAATGATGCATGTTTTTGTCATAAGTGCGCCAACAATAATCATGTTCCAGCGGCTTTTGGTCCCAAAACATCTACGAATTCTTTCTTTGGCTCAGTCCTTCATACTTTTAACCAATGAATAGCCTTTTTGTTTTCTTCATCATGGTAACAATTTATCTGCTCTCCTCCCATAGAAGTTGCTTCTTTGGCCACATTTAACTTGTTCTGTCAGAGAAATATAGTAGTAATGGGAGTCTTACAATTGTAATTCTGTTGCCATACAGTTGGCATATTTTCATATTTTAGTTGTGTCTTTAGGTAAGTCATATGACCAGTCAGACAGTGAACAGGTCGATTTACATTCTGGAAACTGTGATATATATTCTGTGATTCCTGTCTCCCTTGTTACCAGTTTGTGTCGCGCATACATCATCAGTTTCATTCAAGACTTCCTCAGCCATGTTCCTTCATTGATAGTCGACGGCTTATTTTGAACCCTCGCCTGCATTTTGCCCTCGCATCTCGGATTACTCCTTTGTACTGTTGCTTGGGCTTGGGATCACTCCTGTGTACAGACCTTTGGCTGGCCTGCCTCTGAATAGGCTGCCTTAATCCTCACCAGTCTTTTGAATTGTGCTTTTGCCTTGTCAGATAGCGACAGCTACAGCAACTGATCATACAGAAGTTCTCTCCAAGCAGTAAGATCAGCAATGTTCTGGCAGGTAACGATATGTCTTTATTTAACATTCAATATTAAATCCATCCATTCTTCCATACCACTTCGTCCTGTTCAGGGTCAGTGTTACTGGACTTTGGGAGGAAAGCAGGATACCCAACCATGCATTTGATCTGTGACCTAAAACTTGTCGCACTTTTTGCTGAAGCTCGTTCTTCCATTAGAGAGCACTTCTGCGTCTGACTATGTGGCATTAAGACTCCCTTGCAAGAGACGTGTCGTACTTGGGAAATGTTCTGATATTGGGAGTGTGCTGCTGTTTCTTTCTCGACATTCCTGCAGGGCATGCTTTTCAATGCAGCAAAAGGTCCCTTGAATAGTCCATGCAATGAATGAATTCTATCAATATTTAGTGTTGTCATCATTGATACCCACATTGTATTTTTCCAGTTTCTTTAAGAAAAGTAATTGTGGAACTGTGAAACTCATCGCTTACCTTTAGGCACACTGCTACTAAAAGCATGTTACAGTCCTGCTTCTTGCTGACATTTTGTCATTTTTTTTCTTATCATTTTGTGTATTATACAACCTTCGTCCATGAAAAGAGGACAGCAAAAGTATTTTTATTGGATTGTCCACGTACAAACAGATGTTTTGCTGTTGGCTCTATGTTGGAATATCAGCATCCTACTGTATGTGTTGGCAGGGTGGAAGCCACCCTGAGGGTGTTGCATGCAAATCGGAGGGAGAGGCAGTGAGTCACGTTCATCGGCAGTTGTATCGAGCAGATCTGTGCAGCAGCCATGTGAGAAAATATCACATAATATCGCTTTGTGATACTGTAGCTTTTTTTTGCGCTTGATTTGCAACGTAAACTCAATGAGCTGTAATAAATGCAAATAGGAATGGCGCTGTTCTGATTCAGCTTCAATACCTCTGTCACAAGTACAAAGTAAGGAGATGCGGATTGCATTTGACGAGAAGTGCTCATGCAGCAATAAATACAGTAACATTCAGATGTTGTAGGAAACAACATATAAATATTGTGGCTGCAGGTACAAGCAATGTGTACGTCTATGCATTTTTCAGCAATTATACAGCACTGCATATAATGTTCTGAAAATGTGGTCATGATACCACTATACTGTTTCTTACAATAGTGCAAAACAGAAAAAGCTACATAATGCATAGTGGTGCAATTATGTGTTCATATGTGCATTACAGACAGAGTTCAGCAGGGCCACAGCTTTATAGAAACTGTTGTTCCTGAACCTGTTTAGTGTTTAGTGTTTTGTGTTTGTACATTGAATAGATTTCATATTCCATTGTTGTGCATAAATGTTTTCCAGAATTAATACAAAATAATTACATCTCGATATGTATCAGCCTGGTAATGACCATTTCGATCATTTACAAGGCACATTATTATATTAATCTGCATAAAATTGCTCTAAATCTTAAGGAATATTCTGTCAAACGTTATTCATGAATTTGAGCGTTTGGAGATCACATGTGGTGTTCCTCAAGGATCTGTCCTTGGGCCCCTTGGCTCAGATCATGGGACATTACAACACCTCGTAGCATAATTATGCATGTGACGCATAGCTCTATGTACCAGCGTTAGTGAATGACTTTATACATCCTAAGTGAGTGCATAAATTGAATTAATGAGTGGAAGTGTCAGCACTTTTTTTTTTACAACTTAAGCTGGAAAAAACTGAGTTAATTGTTTTCGGCCCCAATGAGGAAAGGTCAAATGTCAGCACTCATCTTGACTTCCTGTCACTCAAGACAACAAATCAGGCGAGAAATCTTGGTGCTATTATGGACTCACACCAGATATCCAACAAGATTATGTCAAAATGACAGCATTGATTTTGTCAAACTTTTCACCACAGATAAATATTAGGCCACGGAAGATTCCATAAAATTTTGGAGGTGATCCGGATCTGGGTTCTGGATCAGGATTTTATTTTATAGCTTTTTAAGGATTATGTCAAACTACACGATCCTTTGTTGTTCATGAATAGATTTTCAGCAGGCTGAATTATTGTAACAGTGTGTTTTACAGGTTTCAGTACAAAATCTGTCAGATGGCTGCAGCTCATCCAGAGTCGTGACCAACACAAAGAGCGTGGAGCACACTGCACCTGACCTTCAATCTCTGCACTGGCTCCCTGAGTGTCAAATAATTAACTTCAAAATCTTCCTTCTGGTCTAAAAGCTTTGAATGGGCTTGGACCTAAATACACCTCAGATTTACTTGTAGAAACTTCCAGACCTCTAGGGTCCCCATGAAGATGTTTACTAGAGCTACGTTCAAGTCCAAGTCTTGATTCTTAATTCCAATTATTTGCTGGAAATTGAAACTTTTTCTCGCTCTGTCTTTTTAAAAAAATGTATATGTAGCTGTTAAGCCGTGGCATAAGGATGGATGTGGGACATCCATTGTGGGTGGAATGGGTGGGGGGGGTCCCATGATTTTAGTGCCCTGTCTTCTCAGGTGAAATACAACACTGGAGGACAGGCTGCCACCCAATAGGGTCTGGAAGCCGCCCTCCTTGTGGGGTTTGGGCACCTCTGGGTCTGCCATCTCTTGATTGGGTCTGGTGGCAGCCCAGAGCTTGTAAGAAGGCCTGGACAAGGACAGGGAGATGAATTTAAAAAAAAAAATTAACAAATAAATACATAAATACAATTGGGGAAGTATAAAACAAAACAAAACAAATGGTGAAATACTTCTGTTGTAACTGTTGCCATGTCATTCAGCATGTTTTTCCAAGCTCACCCTGGCAAGGTAAGCTGAGGCTAGTTTGATAGCAATAAGGAAGCTATCTTTCATGGCAGCATCACAGATATCTCAGTTTCAGTCTTGGCATCATTTGTATCTGCCAATCTTAAGAAATGTTTTAAAGATATCTAGGTTTTCTTTCAAATTTGTACAATTTGCTTGGTGGTTTGGTGGCCTGATTGGAGCCTCTTGTGGGCCAGTGTTTGTCCAAGAGTCTTATTAACACCCCTGAAACAGAGAGAAGCTGTTAAAAGCAGCTGCCTGACAAGCAAACAGTGAATTGACACATTATTGCTAAATGTCAAGATGGCAGTCATCTATTATGTTCTAATCTTTAGTCATTACATCAGCCATTCGTGTGTTATTCTGAAGAACAGGAGATGTAGCTTGTTTAATCGATGGCTGACATTTACTCTGCTGCCTGATGTCATTCATATTTCTCATACTGGGATTGAAAACAAATTACTTGTGCTTGAAAAAAAACTGAGTCTATTCTCACCTTATTCATTCAAGTACACTAATTACAAAGGAGAAGTGAAACAAGAGTAATTTTCCTCAGTGCACAGCCTAACTGCCCATCATTGGGCTGTGAAGTCGGTGATGGACATGCCCTGATGTGAAAGCCAATTAGAGACGGTCTGACAAAGACTGAGGACTGACATCTTTCCCATGCACGGCTCTGCCGCCAGTGATCGGATAGGAAATGTGATTATCTCTGAGAGCCTGTGTATAAGTTCTGAGGTACTTCTGTGTCCAAACTATGTGTCATTCAGTCATTTAAAACAGGAAGCAAGGACATGTGTGGCTTTTTAGCAGTGCTCAGCAGCAGCGACCCCCCCCATCTGGTCCCTGGGGGGAGGGGGAGGGTCAGGGGGTGTAATTCTCTCCATCTATCTTCTTCTGACAGTGATTAAAACTGCAAAACATATCATAAATTCTATTTAAACAGCCGGATAAACCTCAATAGATAACTCTGCATTAGATGAGACCAGAAGAAATATACTAGAAACGTCATTCATTCAGCTGTCATTCATTTAGTTTGTTTTTATTACTTGTACATTACATTTAGTTTTACTTTTTAAAGAAGTAACTAGCAATCAGTCGCGCTGTCAAAAGTAACACGTTAATTTAATTAATTGATATGACGTTTAATTCGTTAAAACACATAACATTATTACAGTAATTTTGTTGACTTTTGGTTATTTTATTTATTTATTTATCTATTTATTTTTACTCCATTAAGCGATGGTCACAACTGGCTGTACTTGCAAGTGCGTGCTGTCTACTTGCAAAAACGTGGCCCAAATTGCAGGATCCGTACGAGGTGAGGACAGCCTCCATGAGCACGCACACACATGGGGCTACGGATTCACCTCCTGTACGGGTGATGCACACAACACACTAACTCTGTGAGTCTTTTAAATGTTAAACTTAGTTTAAAATCACAGGGGGAAGTGACAAAAAAAAAAAAGTGAATTATTGTTAAGTGAATTATATGTAACATTTCACTGGCCTAGGATGAGTGGTAGACGTTAACAGCTGTATTTCTGAAAGCAAATTAGTCGTAAAGTTCAAACGCGGCTTCAAAAATGAGAGCTTTGAGTGATACGTTCAGGTGCTCGTTAAACTGTCGGACACCTGAAATCCCGGGTTTGCAGGGCTCAGAGCGACGTTACATGCTTTTTCAGAATGATCGATCTGAAGGATTGGATTTAACAACTTCGTTAAAACGCCAGCGATGCTGTCGCTCTTCTCAGAAACAGGAGGAGGAGATTCAGCAGGAGCTGGACACTGCTGTTCACTTTGAGAAAGTTTAACCTGAGTCACAAGAGAACGACTTGCCGCTGGCCGCTTCCGTGTTCTCTGCTGAAGCGTTTACAACCCCGCCTACATTTTTACCGTACTTTCTGTTGTGGGACCCCGTGACAGAGTTGGTCCTGGGTGCGCTTTGCTGTACCGTAACCTCCCACTCCGCCACATACTGTGCAGTGGAACAGCGGCTAGCAGTGCGTAGATAAAAAGCATCTGTAGACTGTTCACGCACAGCCTTCGCAAATCGTTTGCGTATGGAGCATGAATTGGGCTTTACGGCATTTGATACATACTCATATCGGTACTCGGTATTGGCAAGTAGCTAAAGGTTAGTACTTCCAGTTGTACTTGTCTTTTAAAAAGTGGTATCGGTACATCCCCAATAAATACACACTTTACCATCACAAGGTAATTTATCCTCTTTTAGCAATATTACCATAACGTAGATTAACTTCTTCCTAAGACTTTAATGTCACCTTTACTGCACGTTTCAAATGTGTGGTTAAAATACATGAACATAAACAGAACTAACAGCAGTATCTCTGGGACTGTAGGGTGAATAAATTAATCCCTTTCAAATGCAGGTAATATTTGGAACGACGCATGTACCAGGAAAAAACTTTTTCTTTATGCTATTAAGTATTTTATCATCTCACAGAGCACTATTTGTCATTGCTGGTTTTTTTTTTTGTTTTGTTTTTGTTTTAATGGGCATGCATTATAGAGCAGGTAATTTAGAATAGTGTGACCCAGCGAGATCAATTTATTCACATTTCCCTTCAGCTTTTCTTTCTTTCTCTTTTATCCCCTCTGTGTAAACATCTCACATACTGACCAGTCAAGCGCAATATCCACCTGCGATAATGACTCAAATTTTGTAAACCACAATGTCGCTGCAGTGCTGAGATAAGGGCCGTCTCAAATAAATAATCTCATAATCTATGTGACGCCACTGCAATTTGTTGCACGTATGTTACTCGCCATACGTTTGACGGTAACAGTTTTGGCTCGCCTTCATTATTGTGCTGGATTTGTGTCAAGGTCCTGGCGAGTCCTTGAGCATCCATTTGCGATATGGGGCAGGAATGTGGATGAGGGCTGTTGCTTGAGTCACATTATGTAAGGAGCTTCCTCTGCTCCCGACGGACTCCATGTCATTATGGAAATGCATTACCTGAATCCCCCCCCCCCCCCCCCCCCCCCCCCACCCCCACCCCCACGCCACCTCTCGTTCTCATTTGTTCAGCTTTGTGCTTGTCTGAACTGGCCATTAGAAATGGATTAAAGGATATTTTTCCTGTGAGAACCCCCCCCCCCCAATGAACTCTCGCCATTTCTCTTAGAACTCGACTACTATGTATCACTGAAAGTATAATCACTCCCACGACTCATGTCAATGATCTGTGTGCACTGGGTGCAAGTAGCGACTAATGGCTCAGACAAAGCTTCAAAAGGTATGAAAATTGCTGAAAATGTCAGCACAAATACACATAGTTTCCACTGGTGCTGCCACCGTGTGCACAGTGACGCAATTTATGCAAAAACTACTCTTAAATGCAGCTCGCCGAAAGATTTATGTGAAATATTTCAAGCCGTTGCAGCCGTTTACTGCACTCCATCCTTCCACGTAATGATGTGTTGCGGTAAGGACGCGGAGGTTACGCGACTTGTCTGAGTGTGAGGGAGAAGAGGTGCAGTGTCGTGCTGTATTTGTAATGAGCGGGGTGATTACCTGCCACAGGGCATCCTCAGGCTGGGGTGGTAATACGTTAGCAGACCGGGCGCCATGACATTAACAGGGCAGCCGCCATTATAGTCCTCCTTTGCCCAGTCCTGTAAAACAAAACAGCTTAATGATATGTCACATTATTATTTCATGGCACAGTGCTGAAGCCAGGCTTTGTTTCAGCAAAAAGACAGTTAATGCTGCTCTGAGGGCAGATTCTGCTTAAGAGTGCAGCTCGGGAAAGCGCAACATATGCTACGAACCAGGAGTTTTCTAAATTGAGAAAATCTCCATCTGCTTATTTGCAAAGTGTCCATTTACAGTATGTACCAACAACTACCTCTGGGAAATAAAAAATTAATAGAAACTGCAAAATCTGTTCAAAAACACAGACAAGTCCAGACAAGCTTCCTCTGATGGACAATGGAGACGTTTGGCATCCAAATTCAGGCCATTAGGGACTAAAGTGGTAATTCCTGTGCTAGTAAATGTGTTGGTACTCCTTTGGGTTCTGCTTGAATTTCATATTTTAGCCAAGCACATAGCAAGCAAAAAAACTTCTAAATACTTGAATGGGCAAATTAACGAGGCAACACATTCTTTGCTCATCTGACTTTTGTCTCTTCATTTTCAGCTGTATTGATCTGACAAATTAACTTTTTAACTTTTTTTTTTTTGCATTTTGTATTAAGAAAGTTTTGTGTTTTCACAGCAACGTTCTGAAAATGATGTCCGTTTACATGGCAATGGCAGAAACACAGAAAACGATGTAGTTAGCATGACTGGTCACAAATTGGTGCTATAGTTTTTTTTGTTTTTTTTGGTGTTTCATTAAAACAAAACAGCTTCTTACCTCTATCTGAACCCATAAACACATTTTGAAAGTAATAGACACTTTTTAAACAATTTCTGAGACCTCTTGTGGTTGCGATCTCTCACAGGGCTTAGAAACACACTGCCCTGGAAGAAAAGGAAGCTCAGTGGGCTTTGGAAAGGCTTCAATTCTAAACTCAGGGAGTTTAAATGTGTTGCATCTAAAACCACCACAAACATAAATAACACTTGAAGGACAACCACTCCAAGGTTTCTAAAACATTGAGTGCAAAAAAAAAACAAGAATATTGTTTTAATGCACCTTTATTTGTCAAATTGATAATAAACAATCTGTTATTTCCTCCTGTCTCAATCATCTTTTTCCCTATAAAACATCTCAGTCCCATGTTTTCAACTCAATCATTGTACCACTAATACGTCGAATAATTTCAGACCTTGTTTACACAACAATGATTTCAAGTAAAAAGGCAAGACTTTCGTTGCTTTTTGGGTGCCCGTTTATGGTGTTTACATCCACTGATATTGAATAACTTGCCCCATTTCTGGGAAGACGGCAGAAATGGTGCTACTTCGCATTGCGAAGGAGACCAGAGTAAAATGTCATGACTCCTGGGACTTGGCAGTCTTACAGTTGAATCACTGTAATAACAATCCAACTTTGTTGTCTGTCTATAAGAATGTCTGTGTTCTCACCATTGTTAATGTTTATAATGTATTGTTACACGCATATGTGTGTGGGTTCAATACGAAAACGTCCCTAAAGATAGCAGCATAAACAAAACTTTACTGACGCAAAAAAATAAAAACAACCCAAAAAAACCACAAAAGACATGCATTTTCACTTGAAACGTTGTGTAAACATATGCAGTTAGAGCATCTGTAGGTCTGCAGCTCTTGTAGGGTTCTCCTGATCACCACTTATCAGCGTCCAAGAAAGGAAAGGTGACCTGGTGAAGCAGTCACAGGCAGCCAAGTCTCTCTGATGTGTGCTCTCATGTATATGGAATACATTGCAATGAATCCCTGGAATAACTCTGGAATGAGCTCTGAAAATAAAATGACTTTCATACTGCCATTACATCCTATAAATTACAATCTGCAATTACATTTAACCACATTTCGTCGAGTCTATTAGCTTTGCACTTAGTCTTTTCATCCACCACTTGAAATTAACTACTCCGAACAATGCCTATTAATTGTGGTAACTGACAAATTTTTTTAATTAATTTACAGACTGAACAAACACTGTCATCTGTTAGCTGCGCTTTGCGTAGGTTCATTAAAACCATTTATTCCTTTTTTGACCGTTTCTTGGGTATTTCCATCACTCGTACATTCTTTTTATTTCTTCTGCTTCCAATCCACTTTTTTAATTAACTGTCAATTTTCCTACCCAAAACTGTTCAGTTCCACAAAGTATTTTTCTTTTTAAATTAAATTGTAATTTCTATATTTTCAGATTAGTCCAACTAATCTTTCCACACCCCCATCCCCTACGGCTCCTGCAAGAGTACCCCCCTCGAGGAACTTCCAGCCCTGTTTGAGAATGACAGATTTATAGAGTACATCGGTATGCAGGTACACGATTCCAGTCCCTCTGCTGCCTTTTAACAGTACACCATGCGGTGGGAAATTGCCCTGAGAAAACTTGAGGCAGATATTCAGGGAGACATCGTGATTTTGCTTTGTTGACAAAGAGACCCAAGGGGAACATCCTTTTAAAACACAGCAGCAGTCAGCTCGATGTTTAGGGAGCAACAGTGCTGACGAATTAAAGCTACATTGTTGACAGAACATGTAGCATTAATTTTATTGTGGTCCCTTGGATTTCCAGCTTCTCTTTTATTAATTCTTTTTTAAATTAATTCTTTATGTAAACAAGGAACATGAATAATTTTGAACATCACTTTCTGTTTAGTATGCAACTGTAATCTGTGTACACAACAAGCGGAAGGCGCCTCCAATCTCCAGTTGAAAAAGAAGTACTGATTGATCATCAGTGGCTCATGTTGACACAGACTTTTTGGATTTGGCTGAAAAATAAACTCTAAAGAAAAGAATTAAGATGTTCTTTCTTTCAGTATAAATTCTTTAGTTAGTTGATGGAAATAATACTGCATTCCTTAATGCATCTCACAAAATCAGTACAGCTATTAAAGTTTAAGAAATTATATCATACCACTGAGGCAACACTTCAAGTGAAAACGCATTATTTTAGTGTTTACATGTCAGAAAAGCTTCAAATTTACACAGCAACATTTTGAAAACAATGTGTGTTTACACGGAAACTGCAGACACAGTGAATACTATATAGTTTTATGTTGTTCCACTCGTGGGGGCTGGTGTTTGTTTTGATAAAAATATTAAACCAGACACACATAGCAGAGAACAATAAACTACAAACAACAATGGCGAGACCATGGACATTAGTATGACTATAAAACTACCAAGTTCCAGGAGAATGTGGACTGGGAGTCATGCCACTCCGGAGGCCGCCATTGTTGTTATTGACTATCTCCTCACGCATGTGGAGAAGAACTATTTTCTACTTCGCGGAAGCGGGGAAAAACACAACTTTTTGAAAATGCTATGGCTGTTATCAGCTGATCTTGGATGCACATTCAGCAAAACTCTATCTAATGCCGCTCAGCCAGTCTTTTGTGATATGTACTGTGTGTTGAAAAGGTTTGTGATGCTGCATGCTGTGCAGCCCAAGAAGAAATCTTGATTGCTGCAGATCCTCTATTTCCTGGAGACATGATGAACCCTGTCTTAACAGCGGTGAGCTTTACCTCCTGCTCCAACGCCAGGGAGGTTGACAGATTGAATACACTGCTATTACAAGTGCTCAAACCAAGACAGTCATATTGTAAACTGGAGAGGGTCATGTTCAGTATTATCCTTCATCAGTTGAAGCTCAATTCTTGGCTTCGAGTCAAAGGAAAAAGTAAAATGTCTTATTTTTTGCTGTGGGGCTTAAGCCATTTAATAGTTGAGGGTCTCCTGCAAAATGTTATCTTGTCCTTCGGTGGCAAAAGTCCACTGTTCGACAGGCTGGGAGAGCCGAAAATTAATAATTATTAAATAGAGCAGTGCTCAAGTGTGTAGCAATGAATCCGCTAAAAACAATGTGCCTTTAAGGTTTTAAATGGTTAAAGTCTCATTGTTCACCAACGATACAATTGTGTAGACATTGTAACAAATTTCACTTTAAAACAACAGTAAAACACTGGCAGCAGGATTTGACAGTAATTTAATGGTATATTACCATATTTTGGATTATAGTGACAATATGTGACAGCAGGAGCAAAACAGCATCAGAGCTCACTCTGACGCTGTTTACAAGAACGAAGAACCAGAACTCAGAGCAGAGCACTCACTCTCACGCCGTTTCCCAGAACCAACAGTACAGAGCGCTCACTTCAAACGTATTCAATTGATAACTTCTTTCACTTAATAACAAACGGTCTCAGCTGTGTTTGCCTCAGTTTCTAGCATCAACATAGGGTTTCTATGCATCCCGGCTCATGAAGAGACATAATGATTACATAATTGTATTGTTCATGCCAATCTTTCCTAGCCTCTGACACTGAATAAAACACAGAGAAAGACCTTTAAGTAATACGTTTGAGAGCCCTGGCATGACACGCAAGAGAATATATTCCTTTGCTGTAGTTTATTACAAAGTGATCATCTGTACAGCGGACGGTGTACAATTGGTCACCTTTTAGAACATTTGTATTATAAAAATGACAAGATATTGCAATACCACATTTGGAAGAAACTGTCTCCAATACAATCATTACTGACAGGCTTTACTGAACTCAGAACATAACCCCAGACGCTGATTTAAAATACCACCTAGAACAGTCTCACTTGAGAACAAGTATTTTACATGTGAACAAGAACAGTTGAACAGTAGAGAAGGAAGAAAGATTGAACAGTGAATAGTTGACAGCAGCATTCGGCTGGTTTCCTCACGTCACCGATGACAAGTGGCTGTAAAAACATAAATACATAAAATTAACAACACAACGTGTGGAAAAATATAAAAATATGAAAGACTAAAGAAAGGAGAGAAAGAAACTGACCTAATGAAACATGTCAAATGTCAACAGTTCAACAATCAACTGGACAAAATAACACTGGACACTACCAATCTCAGGAGATAAGTAGAACTTTACTTTACCTGCTCTGTTGAAATCCACCTGGACTTCTCTGGCTGGATTCATATGAAGGAGCTGGCTGTGCATTTCAAAGTCAAGTTCAGGAAGAGCCAGTTAGGCTACAATTTGTCACTAAAGAAGTAGTGGTTTGAGGAGTTTGATCAATTATGAAGAGCTGTCATGAAAATGGAAACATTGGCCCGCAATGATCTGTAAGATGCTGATGGATAATGACTGGACTTGAGAAGGGATGTCAGCACACGTCTCCACTGCTTGACGGAAAATACTGTTTTATGCTGTTAAATTACAGTTTAATTGTAATTTACATGTGAGGTATGACTATTTAACCGTATTGTACAATTATTTTAAAATGCAGCAAGGTACTGTAAATCCACTGTAAATATACAGCAATGCATTACAGCGAGTGATTGCTGTATCCTCATGGACATCATTTCCTTTTTCTCCAATGTATTCAGATAAACTCAATAATCACACTCCTCTTTATTACACAGAATATAGAGTTTGATTCACAAAGAGTGTTCTATGTTGCCACAGTTCACCTGGAATAGGCTCAGGCTAACCCTAGCCTTGTAATTATAAATGAAGCAGGTCGGCTTTGTGCAATGCCAATCGGGTCAGAGGCTCATGGCCAATCCCATATGCGTGTGGCCATGTCACTCGCACGCATACCTTTATTAGGATTCTATGATTTATGAAACCTGTTTGCAAATGACATGAAATCTCTTCATCCAGATTTAATAGTCGGGGAGGTTATCCTTGAAATGCTGCACCATTTTGCTCACGCAGTCTTTCAAATAGTGTCAATACTTCAGTTTGATACATGTTGATGACATTTTTCACACATTTTCAAACTGAAGGTTTCTTTTGTTTTACTTGAACTAATTGCAGGCAAATGCACAGCTCTATACCAGCTAACATAAGGCATTTTGTAAGAGAAGCAGACACAACACAACACTGAGGGCCCGTTTACATGACATTGTTTTCAAGTGAAAATGCAAAATATTTCTTTTGCAGACAACTGTGGTCGGAGGCACTGAAAATGCGTCTTTTTGAAAATGATTGCCACAGTGTAAATTTTCAAAAACGGTCCGACTGTCTCCGCGTAAACAGTGGAAACGCCACATGGTGCACCATGGCCAGAGTAAATTGTTCTTCTGCACCATACATGAGTAGATGGACAATAACAACAATGGTGGCCTCCAGAGTGTCATGGTCTATATTCTCCTGGGACTTGATAGTTTTTTAGTTGCCAGTCACCTGTAATGATGATCCAACTCTGTCATCTGCCCAATCGAGTGTCCATGTACTGGCCATTGTTGTTTATAGCATATTGTTCTCTGCGTGCATGTGTGTGTGATTTAATTGCAGCACCCACGAGTGGCTGGATATGAAAACGACTTGGTTTTCAGCTTTTCTGCCGTTTCCGTGTCAAAAAAAATAATTTTCAAGACATTGCTGTGTAAACGCAAACATTTCAAATTGCCTTGACAACTCCCTCATTGGTAGCAAACTAGCGTCACCATCCAGAGTTTGTATAAACATGCATGCAAAATGATGCAAAATGAAATAGTCATTGAAGAGATTTTTTTTTTTTTGGGGGGGGGGGGGGGGGTATTTCAATGTATTTTGCACCACAACAAATAAATGAAACTGGTTTTATGCAAAGATTGCACTACATTTAGATTTTTTTTTTGTCTGGTTTTGAGAAAATATAGACATTTTCAAAATGTATACTTGGTGCCACACTGTTATTATGGCACTATTTTACCAGCCTGGTACACTCGAGATGAAATTGAGCTGTATGTGGCCCCTGAACTAAATCGTGTTTGACATCCTGTTTAAAAAAAACAAAAAAAAATTTAAACTGGATTTTACTTTTCTAGGATAGGTCTTTGTTATAATAGTAAATTGAATTTCCCTAAAATAAGATCAACTTCCTTTCAGTTGAAACATAATCTTTTCAGCTGAGCCAACAGACTTTCGCTGCACAAAATAAGTTTCCTCTTTGGAATAAAGGATAAGAAATTGGACTGTAAATTTTCACACAGTCAAATTCTGCCTTAAACCACATATACTGTATTATTACACCGCACACCTGCCACTGAGGTACTTACTTTCTCTTCATAGTGGATGAAAGATGCAGCCTCAGGACCAAGGTATTTGACCAGACTGTAAAGCACTGCCTTTCTTCTCTCTCCAGCCTGCAAACAGAAAAACAAAACGCATCTCTCCAATCTTGGTACTTCCATTGCTCATTACTCCAAACTCCAACAGCATGCTGCTGAATTATGGATGCAAATCTGAGAAACCAATCCAGACCGGACACAAGTAACAAAGTCAATTTAAATAACTCAGGCTCCCAGTTATGATGGCACACATGGTGAGTTATGCACAAAGCAGCTGAGGCCTCAGGAACAAAAGGACAAATCACCATAAAACACGTTGACAGAGTTTGCAAGAATTATCTAAGATTCTTTATCTTCATGTCACTTTTATGGTTTCAGGATTCCCCTTTGCAGTAGGAAACTGAAGGTCTCCACTACACTGCTTAGAGTAGAGAGCTATAGCGCCTGCCATTGTTTACAGGAGCAACATACAACGATAACCAACAAAAAAGTACTATAATGTGGGCCATATTATTGTGAATTATTCACTCATAATCCATATTTCTTGCACAAACCACACCAACTCGTAACCTGTAAGTCCATGCTCCACCATGTTTTTTTCTCTTTATAGCAGTGGAGGTAAATTATTTAGCACCGTGTGCAGCTTTGCCCAGCAAGAGGACGGCAACTATGGGTAGGATCATGATTGGAAAGCCAAATCAACACAAAAGATGGACTGGAGTATTTTTTCTTTCTTTGGAAAGAACTGGTAATTAATGAAGTGTTAACTCAGATGAAACATAGGGATAAGGGAGCGGTGTAAAAAATGTGGGAGCTTTCAGCAGAGATACTCAGCTACAACAGAATTGAATGCATCTGGCTTCACACGCAAAAAGGGAAATCAATCCTGCATTCATTCAAAACCACAAAAAAATAAATTAACAATCAAGTATGATGACCAAAGATGAAGTGGCTTTGGTTTGATGTGCACTTCCCCAATGTTCGAAGTGTGTCAGAGAGAGACGAGTCAGTGAGACAGGCTCTGTTTACACAATCTTTTCAAGTGAAAACACAAAACTTTTGTGGTATTTCGGGTGTCCAATGGTGCTTAGAGCCACTGAAAACACGACTTTTTGAAAACGGCTCCCGATGTGAAGCTTTTGGAAAATGCAAGTCCGTCTCCGTGTAAATGGCAGAAACTCTGCCACTGCACATGCACACCACAGCCGTAGCAAATAGTTCTTCTGCACATGTGCAAGTAGATGGACAATAACAATAAATCCAGCATGTCATGGCTCCCAGTCCAGATTCTTCTGGGACTTGGCAGTTATAGAGTCGAAAGTCACTCGTAATAGCAATCCATAATAGTCGTCTGTTCATACAAAGTTCTGGATACCCTCCATTGCTAATGTAATGTCTATGATTAGCTACACATGTGTAGATAACAAAAACAAACCCCTATATAAAAACCATATTGTTTCTGCCAGTTTGATGGAAACAGACATGGTTTTCAAAACATTGCAAAACTTTACTGAAATGAAACAGACAAACAATGCATCTTTGTGTGTTTGTATGTAAACGGGGCCTAAGCTTGATGGTTGTCCTGCATAGAAATGTCAATTTCATCACTTCATTCAGGGTTCATGTAAATGAGACATTTAATCCTCAACGCTGGCAGTGCAGACTTACCAAAGTAACAATTTCGCTAAAATATTGTGAATAACAGAACAGATACTATAGTTTTTTTTTTTCCTGTAAAACTGAACAACTGCCCTCTTATTCACGAACGTATCAGTTCCTGGCAGCTGGAAGCAGCACCCTACTGTTGTGAATCCATATTCAGGCTGTTTAGGAGCTCAGGTGGTACACAGTCTTGAATGTAATTTTTATAATGCTGCCTCGGAGCAATAACATTTGAGTAAGGAACACTATGAAGCTATTGTGTTCACAACTCCTGTAAATCATAGGTCCAGCTGTAATCTTTAATTCACTGTGTAGTGGGATCACATAAAGCATTGTTCAATGTGTGCCAATGACTGAAGCTGCAGTTATGACTAAACTGTGACACGGTTGTTTTAAAGATCAGGAGGCGCTGAGATGCCCACGAGCAACCAGTACCCCTTCTTGCAAAGCAAAGTGTCTCTCTCTATCAATTGAAATGCTCTCATAACAATTCGCTCAAGATAGCGGTCGGCTATGAGGAATTATTTGCAGATTATCCAATTGTCTGCAAGATAAATTTTATTGGGTTATAATGAATCACATTTAGAAGAACTAATTTCCCACGTATGGGGTGCATTCAAGTTGAGAACGCAGACTCTAGATTCAATTAAAAATTAGATGGATAAAATTGTGTCGGTCATTACCTCTTTGGGACCCCAGTGAGAAGCCTGTTGCCCGGCAATAAAGCCCACCAGAGCAGCGTTTCCTCGAGGGCTGGTGGCGTCAAAGGTGATACAGAATGGACAGTCAGTGGAGGCTCCTGCTATGATTTCCCCAGAGAAACCTTTTTCTTTCCAAAAAGCCTACAAAGAAATGAAGACAACACATTAAAGATGACTGAATTTCAAATATACACCCAATTTAACTAAATATGAAGTTGATATGTTTTATTTTTGGTAAGATCCTGGGGGAAGAGCCTATCTCTTTATTGAGAAACCTGGGTCATGTATTTAAGGAAATGTTAAGCTGAGTGGAGTTAACTATAATCTCCTCTTACTATGGTATTCCTATTGGGATATGTTAATTAATACATTCTCAATTCAAAGTACTTTAACTCAAAACGGTTTTAAACAGTACAAGTACACAAAAAACTACTCAATTACAGTAACGTGAGTAATTGTAATTCATTTCTTTTCAACTCTGTATATTAGTACTTCATTCTTTGCTGTGTGTTGGTAGGTTTTGTGTATAAGGATACTGTATATCTATATATTTTAAATAATAAGTGTTGTCAGGCATGGGCATTCATGGAGAGATGATGTAGTTGGATTGATGTTAGGGACGACTCTCAAAAATAAAACTACCAAATCCCAGGAGAATACGGACTGGGAGTCATGACACTCATGAAACAAATCATTACTTAAAATGATTCAGCAGTTTCTTCACCGTCACTCAATTTCAGTGCTGAAATTCCTTCCAACTGCAACTTTGAAGCAATAAGCGAAAGCAACACAATCTTTGAGAATTGGAGGTTACGCTTTGTGTCAGTGGGGCGTCAACTGTTTCAGTAAGTGCTCTCTGAGCCCAGCCAATTTGTGTAAGTGAAAAAAAAACTGCATTTGAGGAGTAAATAGACCCTCCGACATGACAAGTTTCAGATTCAATAGTCGTTCACTCAAGAGCTTAATTGAATTGAATGAAGTAGCTGAAGACCAACAATGGCAGGTCAGTGTGGGTGACCTTCCAATCACCCAGTGAAGAAAATACACTTCAGTTGAATGTAAAATAAACATTGGACTAGGTGTCAAGATATGTTGGTTTGTGTGAGGAGTTTTATCACAATTGTGTGCCCTTTTTCCTGTGTAAAATAAGAAGGTGATGCTAACAGAATTATCAACAAGGCCAGATTCAGTTCACTAGAAATACATATCCAAAGGAGCTACCCAAACAAGTGAATGTGTAGATGTCAGGTTCCTAAGCCACATCAGAATGTACTAAACAAGGACTGAAAGACTTTAGCTGAAACTGTATACACAACTGGAGTAAAGGCATACAGCAGCAAGCAAAGCTATCTAAGCGGGATCTAAATGCAGACACACTGGCTGTGACTGTTCATCCTACTGGCAAGTGCATAAACAGTCAAGTGGATTATCTGAGACCATGAAGGACCACTTGGAAAGTCATCGACTGTTGTTGTGTGCAGCCTCGTGATGGGTTTTTCCCATGAGGCATTTGGACCACGAGCTCCCTCAGGATCATGTCTCTTAATGAAAGTAAAGCAGATTCATAACATTTAATGCTTTTTGTTGTAAACAATTTCATCTGGCAATTGATTCCATTCCTATATTAGTTTAGTTGCGCTTAATTTTATTCTTTTTTTCAAATGTGGTGGGGAATGATATATGTACAGGAGATGAATAACTGATTTGACACAACATGTTTGCAGAAGTCACTCTCAAAATATCCATTATATGTAGTGCAGCACAAAAAAAGAATTTCAAAGCATGGCGTGTTGAAGTATAGTCAGTAGTGAGGATGTGCGCTGAGTGAACAGTGTGCTGTTTGATCTGTTGAGTGGCAAAAAAGCAAATAAAGGTAATTGATGGAGAAGTGTAGCACTCTGTATTGAGGCATCGGGGCCCATTGTTTCCTCACAATTAATTTCCCACCATGCCTCAGTCGAACTGGTGGCGAGGATCTCACCACAAAGTGCAGAACTAAATCGCAAAGATAATGTAGAGAAGTATGCAGGCAAAAACATTGC
Source organism: Blennius ocellaris (assembly GCF_963422515.1). Classification (NCBI taxonomy): domain Eukaryota; kingdom Metazoa; phylum Chordata; class Actinopteri; order Blenniiformes; family Blenniidae; genus Blennius; species Blennius ocellaris. The sequence continues at coordinate 17,674,576 of NC_137664.1, read as the reverse complement.
CAAAGTTAAGTATTATAAACACAACATTGACAACCTTGAATGACGTTATCTTATCTTATCTTATCTAAATCAAATGGACCAAAATGATGTACCATAACATGGAAGAAAATTGCATGTTCAGTGGCAGCCTATGCATTTTTTATATGTTCTACAACAAAGTTACATTTCCGTGAATGTGAAGACCTATGATTCTTCCAAGGATAGCAGGAGCCTGAGAAATGTAATACAAATGCCTCATTAAATGATAATCATTTTGGCTCTCTTGCACATACTATGTGAAGTCTACTGGCAACCTTGCTGCCTCATGTAATAATTAGCAACTTTAATGTACCTGCAACAAAAGCTTTTGGGCAATACAGGCTGTGTTCTGTCTGCATCACATAGCATTTGGATGTTGATTATTCAAACATATGTTTCTTTTGTGACAGAGAACTGCAAAGCCAATTTTCTATCACTACTACTCACTGTGGATGTGCACATGCTTCTGCATTCACATCTGTATGAACATTTGCGGAGACATTTACATATGGCTGCATTTAGATGTGCATTCAACTGTTTATCTAATTGCTCCATATCTCTGTGAGATCGGGATCATTGGAATGGCAGACTGAAACAATGCCTCTTCACATTCATCTTCATTTCTTTTCTGGTTTAAAACAAAAACCAAATGGGCAGACTTTGCAGTGCAATAAAAAAGCACTTTTACCTCACAGCCTCCCCCAGTTGGAACTCTACCTTGCCATGATGGGATCGCTTGTGTCTCAAAGATCACGAGAGCTATGTCGGCTGGTGTATTATCGCCCAGGTAGGGCAGGCCACAGGTGGAAAGGTGGAGACCAGACAATGAGTGATCCCCTGGCCCTCTGGGTTGGGAGCAGGCTCATAGCTTGCTCTGCTAAAAACCTGCATATTACTCAAACCAAAATACCGTTGCTCCCCACAAATACCCACTTAAATCAATGTGCAAAGCACACTTTGCACACTTTGACCACTGATGAAATTGCTGTATTACCAAACACGTGTGTGAAGATCGGAGAGTGGAACATGAGGGCCACACAGCACACAAACCCTTGGTTGGATTCAGGGCTCATGGCTTTTCTGTGTGGTTGTTGCATGTTCTCCTGAGTGTATGTAGGGTTTCTCAAGGTAAGACACATTCACCTGTAATGCAAGAATATGTATGAAAGACTAAGTTGATTGCTGGCTAAAGTGTTCATAGGTGTGAATGTGTGAATGACTAATCGACAGCCTCTTTGAGTTATACCAATGCTGGATTGACAACCTCTCCAGGGTGTACACTTCCAGTTCGAGCTCCCAGTGCTTTAAATCCATTACAGTGGAAAAAAAATTATAATGATACTTCAAGCTGATAAATTATCATGTCAGAAATCAACACCCTTCTTGTGCTGATTACATGTAAGGTGTATTACATGAGCCTGAATAAAGCTCCTGGAGTTACTGCATAAAGCAAAAAGACAATGTATTGTAATTTCACAGGTTTGTGATTGTTTCCTTGAAACTACAAACGAAACCAGAGTGGACTTGGGAAGTTAGTTTCTCTGCATTACAATGTCAGTGTCAGTCATTCATATTGTTCCATTCAGGTTATTTTTTCAGAGCCAAAACGATCCATTTTTACACACAGGGCACTGCAGCTCTCCTGCCAACATGCAAGGAAGTTACATTTGAGTGACCAATGAGCATAAAGAGTTTTGGCACGCAATTACCCTTTTTTCTTCTTCTGTCGAACGAGCTGCACAGCATGGCAGGCGAGGTTGAAGAACTACACTCCAAGAATCATTCTCAGGAATCTTGCTTCAGTCTACCCCGCTGATCTTAATTGTGTCACTCTTGGACCTGATCTGGGCATGTATGGATGGTATACTGGTTTTCTGCCTCAAGGTTGGTCAATGCTGCCATCTAAAGTCACATTCTCTACGATATGCTTGTGGATTCGCCTGCACACACATAAGCAGGTGGTCTGGCAGTCTGCTGATGCACATTCTTTTGCTTTTGGGCCTTAAGTTCGTATGTGTACAGATGATGCAGCTGCTATAAGTGTTGCCCTGGCAAATTACCTTTCACTGGGGACCATTGTCACAGGTAAGTGCAGAGACAGATGTAATGCCCAGCCTGAGGCTTCCTCCGAGGACTTCGTTCCTGAGAGGGGCAAGCTGGTGCTTCAGAGATAATCCAAGGCAAGAATACCGACTCAATTATTTAAAGTGAAAATGCAAAATCCGAGGACTCGCACGTGGAATGTGACAAGAGCATTTGAGAAAACTGCTCCGTCAGCTCGGTGTTCTCCGAGAGAGAAAGCTGCCATCAAATGCCATCTGTCGTCTGGTCCTGGGTTTTAGTGCAAGACTGGTTTTTAACCACACAGTGAATTGTTTCCCACTCAAAGTTAGATGGCTACAACAGCATTGTCCAGCACTGAACTTACTTACTCCTCCTGTCCCATCAGTGGTGTTTAACAAGAGGTCTACGCATTTGTTTTTGAAGGGGCAGCCTGTACTTCCCACTCAAGCTGTTTCAGGTAAAACAGTAAATGAAGCTTGCATTTACAACTTTGAAAGCATAAGAAACTCAACATTTAATAAGGGACCTTTGTTCAAATCCACTATAAAACTAGAGCATCCAATTAGTCTCTCACCATCACTTTGTAATTCATTGAGAAGTATTGAGACATTTAGTGTGTCTAACAGGAGAAAAGCAAGGCAATCAACCTCATGATCCTGGTAAGTAACTATATTCACTTTTCATAAAAATACAAACAACGCAACGGCTTCAGTTTTTGCTATTTTGAGATTGAGCTCATCATCGTCGAATTAAAGCTAAGATGTGAGTGCCCCTGTGAAGTAAAACCGTGACACACAGTGTCATCAGTACACGGCTTCAAGTCAAGACATCATGGAATTACCAGTGCATTGATGGTCCTCTGATTCAAAAAAATGATTGAAATGCAGCACATGCTGAGAAATCTTTTAGGATGGCTGTAAACAACACACACTGGAAGCTGGTTAACACAAGATATTCCGAGTAAAAACTGAGGTGAGTTGAGTTATCCGGCCCTCTCTCACATGCTCAACCTCCTGCACTCGATGACATTTGTTTTGTTTTCAAGCACGAGTGGTTTTTCTCAGGCTCTGAATGTGCATTTCAAGGCACCTCGGCCTCTGTGACAGATTTGCTGATGAGCGCTTTGCTCTCTGCCCAGTAATATTTTCACAGGGTGGTTTTGATCGCCTCACTTTTTCATCTGACGCTTTAATGTGGTATCAAAAATCAAGGTTTGTAAGGTGCACTTCCCCCCCAAAAAACTGCAGAAATTAGATCTGATTCTTAACCAATGTATTCATAAATCGATGATAATACATTTCTGTAGCTTGGAGATTGAGGAGATTGGGCTGCTTTTTCTCATCCATGAAAATTACATGTTCAATCATTTTGCAGCATCAAGCAAATAACAGTGTTATTACCAACAAAAATATGAAGGAGGCAAAGTTAATTAGGAATTTGCTGAAATGAACCGAACCGGTTTCAATGTCTTCCGTGTTAGAAAAAAAACACACTTTCAGTCAATGTAAGAATGTGCGTCACAGCAAGGAACGACGTGACTCAGTTCTCCAAACATTGAAGAGATTTTCCACATTTGCATGCACATACAGGCATTTTCAATGTCAAACTACAGAATTGGTAAGGCACCCAAAAACAAATCCAATATACCTTTACTCGGTGTCGAGTACGGCATGTAGGAAATATTTTAATGGGAGGGATGGACTCCAAGATAATGTCTACATATATAATTGGAAGGAATATCTTTGGATTTAACATGCAACCTCACCCAAAGGTAAACATTTTTTAACTTCCAAATTCCTATTTCAAAAGCATTCAGGCCTTGTAGGTCAAAATTGGAACAAGTTTTCACTTACTCAAAGAATACTGAACAGATTAAATTGTCATCATATGGGAACAGAGGCTACAGCAATTTCACTGAATTTCTCAAGAATCTTCAGAAATTGCTGAAGTCTGACACAACTGTTCAGGTTGTAATGGCTAAAGGTCAAGAAAATCACCTTTTGTAAATCAGCAATTATTGAGCTATTATTTTCATGAGGAAGTTAATTAATCATCTCAAATTCTTTAAGGAACTTTTTGAAAGCAAGTGGTATAACCGGTTGTCATGTAAGTGCAAGGTTGGCTATTCAGTCCACTTTTCCACATGTTCATGTCTCGTCAAAGATTATTGGGTACTAATTGCTCCCAAAGATGTAAGACAGCAATTTACAGTTCATTCAGTGAATACATGCTATATAAGTAATGTTCAGATTAAAATGGACACATTTACATATTTAATAATACTTCTATTTCAATTCAAGTTCGGAGAAATTTCACCATCAGCTTCAAATGTGTTGTTGGAGGCGAGCAACATTATGAGGGCAGAATCCTAGTTGGTTGTGAAATTCAAACATGTTCTGAGGAATTTTCTTCCATGCTCCATTCAAAAAGACGAGATAAGTGAGCTTTATTTTTTGTTTTCATGTTTGTTACACTGTAACATGTCTGTTCCTCCATTTCAGTGAATAAAGAGGGTTAATACAAATAATAAAGTAACCTCAAGCTTTTGAACTGTCTATAGATCACAGACTGTGCAGATATTTATGGAAGATGAGGAGATTTTGGGAGAAATCACCATTGCTACCAGTGACTAATACCATGTTTTCACGTGTTTATTTGAGTGAAAATGGATCTTGCCAAGGCAGAGAATGTTTGCATGAGCACTAATGATTTTGTCTTCATCACAGTTGACAAATTTAATCTGTTAACAAGGTGCGCAAGCACTTTGTTAATTATGTGTGAGGTTGCTAAGTGCTAAATGAATACGATTAAGCAAATCTAAATGTGCTCAAAGCTATTTTGGAGAAAGTCTTGGGATCTATGAATTTGTCAACTCAGCTCAATTTTGTCTGATGAAGGCAGACAAAGTGGTTTGGTGCTCATCAAACCACTGTTTCCCCACACATAGGCTTTGTTTGGGCAACTCGCCCAGAAAGACACTCATTCTTTCAGAGACACTTCCACAGCCAGTCAGTAAATCTTATATTAAAATAGGCTGTTTGACTTTTCTCAAACAAAACTTGTTGTGCACAGTGAGGTAGATTATTGCATTTCTTTATTTATTAGACATTCCATTAGCTCCTATGATTTTCTGCTTGGCATGTTAGAAAATGGTCGACGGACATCAATAACCTTGAACAATCTCTTAATTGCAAGCACATTGTTCACACTCTGCGACACCTACCACTTTTAAGAAACTGTCCAAAAGTTGAGTGATATTGCTAATAGCAAAAAGCAAACTTTAAATAGTCTAAAATCTGAGTGTGTTGGGAAAGTCAGAAATTGCCAAGAACCTTCATTATGTTGTTGCATTGTGTGAATGGATGATTGTGATTCAAGTTCCCCAAACCACAATAAGACAGTTATATTTTGTTTCCCTTCATTTTAATAAAACCGAATAATATAGTTGTTTTTTGGTGCTAAATACCTTGATATATTGTAGCTAATTTGTCAGATCATTGTGACCTGCAGTGCCCATTCAAAAGTTTTACTTGTGGATATTGCAGCCTTTAGAACAGTTGTGATGTCATATACATTCATGATATTTTCTCTATCTGCCCAATATAATAATCCATCACAACCATAGTTTTGTTTTTTTATAGATCACGCATGTTCTCAGTGAGGATGGGTGATCTTCAGGATTATATGCAAGGTGCATGATGCCAATTTGATTAGGGATTAAGCTCTTTATTTAAGTGTAAAATGTCAATTTTTAGTCAGGAGTGTTGAGCCTTTTTTGACTTCTGATTGTAGGAAATTATGCACACTCAAAAGAGGCAGTTGCATATGCATATGAAGTCAATGAAGAGCAAATATCAAAGTCTCCATAGAGCTGATGGTCTTTAACCCTGGTCCTGGAGACGCCCTGTCCTGACCCCATTTTCTCAGTTCAATACACTCAATTAAACTGACTATGTTGTCATCAAGTGGCTAAGTTGCATTTTTGTTACAGAAAATGTTTGCAATGTTTTGAAAACAATAACTATTTAGACATTTGTTGTTTCAACGGCAGAAACCACAGACGCAGACGCCACTATACATTAGAAGCATTTACAAGGGCAAGTACACAGACATCCGTGTGGACAGACGATGAAGTTGGATTGCTATTACCGGTGACTCAACTATACAACATATGGACTATGGAATATGGACTGGGAGTCATGACACCCTGGAGGCTGCCATTGTTGTTATTGTCCATGTACTTACACATGTGCAGTAGCCACTTTTCCACTGTCTTCAGAGAGTTAGAGACTTTTCAAAAAGTTGCATTTCAGTGGCTCTAAGCGCTGCATTGTCTATACAGACACCAAAAGCACCACAAAAGCTTTCCGTTGTCACTTGTCATGTAAATGTGGCATAAACAAAGCCCCATTGGGACCCTCCAGGACCGGGGCTGGAGATCCTTGCACAATGATTCAGTCCATCTAACCTTCATAAATCGAGTAAAGTGTAAATTAAACTTGTCATAAGATCAAGCAGGATCTTATCGTCAGTAAAAAAAATACAATATTTTTGTGTTGCCAAAGTTTATCATTGACATTATCTGTCTTTTTATCTTTGTCTTGAGGAGGAACCAACAGGAGTCGTCTCCCACAGCATTACACAGCATCAGTGGATTTGGCGGTGATTGTTGCCCGCTAAGACTTTCAGCCTTGTTATTGTGTGTCAGTCTTTTATCCACTGGCATCAACACCAGCTCCAAACATTTCTCTTCAAATTGAAGGCAAACAAGATATGACACTGACACACTATGGCTTGAAAGTGTAATAAAAAAACAAAAACAAAACATGTGCAGACTGATTTCAGTTGATAATCTTGAAATCTTCAGTCCATAAACCTCCACAAAATGGCAATGTGACTGTGGTCTTCTCACAATCTGATCCTCATTTGTTATACCAAATTGAAAAAAAGACATATTGCTCTTTCAGCGAGACCGGTTTTTTAAATATTAGGGATTCATGAATTGGTCTTTATGGTGTTTAATAATTACTCATGTCTTTACTCAGTATCAGCAAACAGCTAAAGGTTAGTACTCGTACTTGTCCTTTAAAAAAGTGGTATTGGTGCATCCCTATTAAATCTATAAACATTTGTTAAATTACGTTGTGTTTTACCACCTATTACTTACCGTCTGGTAGGTTATGATGAATTTTATCATGTGGCCAACGGGCATGTTCTGGGTAAGGAACTCTCTCTGGCTGGGCAGCGGGGGCTCGTAGTGGATCTTCGCTGGTGGGAAGACAAAAACAGAGCATAAATCTCAGCTGCTGCCTGTTCACATTCAGACCCCATTGACACGACAACACTTCAAATGAAAGTGCTTTTTATTTTTGCATTTATGTTTTCACAAAAGTTTTGTGTTTACAGAGCAATATTTTGAAAACGATGTCTGTTTACATGACAATGGCAGGAAAGCGGCAAATGATGTAGTTTTCATTTTGGGCCACGAGTGGGTGGTGTTGGCTGTTTTTGTAATAAAACCATACGCACACACATGCGCTCAGAGCTATAAACATGAACAACAGCAAGTACATGGACATTTGTATGGACACACGACCAAGTGGGATTGCCATCACAGGCGACTCAACCATAAAACTATCCAGTCCCAGAAGAACATCGACTGCCAACATTTTTGTTATTGTCCATTTTCTTGCACATGTGCAGAACCATTTACAATAACTGTGGTGCACATGCAAACCAGCAGTGTTTCCTCTAACTACACCAATACAGAGCACATTCTCATTCAGTTATCCGACATTCCAGGACATACCTGAAGTATTCTGTATTTAAGAGATATTATAAAAGAGGGAAAGAAAAAAGTGTAGATGGATAGCAAACTTGAGTTAATCCCTCTATTGATCAGGACGGTTTTATCTTAAATCACTGAGGAGCATTAATGGCCATGTAAATAAATCCCTGAGACCCAATGCTGCGCAGCTTGTACCTTGGCTCTGAAGTACTAATCTCCGCACTTAGATCTGTAAAAAGCTCCATCTCGCAGATGTGAGAGCATTCAAGTGACTTCGTCGCTACCTTCCTGAAGTATTGCATGTCACGCATGAAGAGGAGCCAGACTGTCCGTGCACTCGCTCCCTCGCTCGCTTTCCCTGGCAGGCGAAGTGACATCTGGCCAAAAGCCAAGCTTTTAACGAATGAACCGCGGGAAGCTGCAAGACGTCGTTTTGAAACTGTCAAGGGCCTGTCAGCAACTTCAAAATAATGCCTTAATGCAAAACAAAATTGATGAGCTTGAAGAGGTAAAAATGAAAAACTGTGACATGATAAGTGGCACCAAACTAATTTGACATAGTCACCTAGACGTCAGACTGACAGCACTGTACACATGACATAAGACCTGTCAGGGGATGTCATTTTCATAATAGCACTTGCTTTGACACCAAAGCAAGCCAAGCTGATAGATCCTCATTATTTGTCAGGCAGCTGTTGAGCATTCTGTAACTAAATAAGATGTACAGTGGCATTTTCTGAACACAAAACTGCAATGATAAGACTATCATGCACCTATCTGCTGTGACACGTGTGGAACTTCGTCACAACACAACCATATAAACAATAAGACAACGGTTTATAAAGCAAAATACCAAAAGATTAGGCAGTAAATCAGGCTCTATGCATTCCCAATAGGGCTGACTGATAAATGCACACAGAGATTTGCTTTTGAACTGCCCTCTGCTATTTGAAGAGATGACAAAAATGAAACTATTGTCATGCATACTGTATTTTTTTGAAGCCGCCACCAGTTTTTGCAACTGGAATTCTTGAAGGCACTTCACTTTTGACAGCTCCTTAAAAGGTGGCCCATATTACAGCCCTATCGACCAGGCGGTGGCGTGTCCACAGGGCAAACACTGAGATTTTCACTCCCTGACTGAATGTGCCACTTGAAAAATGACAAGCTATCCTCAACTCAAGTGTTCATGGTCAGGCCGGCAGATCTTTACACGCAGGTGAAAAAATTAATAATGCAGTGTTTTGTGACATTGCGCAGGGCAATTGTGTAACTGTATGCGGGTGCCATTATTAATATTTCATTATATGAATAAATAAACAAATTACTCATTTGCCTGCAACATTCATGAAGCTTTTATGATGGTGTTGGTCACTGACTGGCAGGCAGCAGTGAGAGCGACTAAAGTGAGACGGGTGTGATTCAAACAAATCCAACTGACAAACTTTACATGGTAGACAAACTTTGGAATCGTAGAAAGATGAGATAAGGGGTGTCAAACATAACAGGCCGCAAGAGGCTCTAATCAGGCTCGCCAAACCACCAAGCAAATTGTAAAATTTTCAAAGAAGACAACGATTCAAAAAAGTGGAGAAAAAAAAAGTGCCGGTACTCCCCTGAGTGACATGCTGTCAGTCTCTCCTACAAATATGGGACAAAAAAAATTATATTCGGCGGCAGGTGGTCAGTGTAAAATAAAGGCAACTTGTGCAGCGTGTGGGTCCACTGACAGCCTTATTGTAGTGCTGTGAGATTAAAAAAAACAAAAAAACAAAAAACACAAGTACGTGTCATAAGTAATTGCATATTTATTTCAGTATTGGCAGACTTTTAAAAATTCTTGAGGAAATGCTCTGTGGCTGTCCAGTAGTATAATGTATTATATATACACACATACACATACATGGAGGAGCCACCTCACAATTTCCGGGACTGTTTAAGTTGCTATACTTTGAGTCACACATATTTAAAGATTAGAGGTAGTTTTAATGTTATGGCTGATCAATGTAGGGGATCACAATGGCACTATTTTACATGTCTGACCCACTCGAGATTAACCTGAGCTCTATGTGGAACCTGAAATAAAATCTGTTTCACACCCGTGTTAAAGCCTCAAGCTTCATAGCCGACTGTATTCCAGCATGAAGACAAGATAGTTGACAATACTGAACAACAGTTATTTCTGTTAATTTGTTCAACAGTACTTGCAATAATCAAACAGCACTGAAAGTGCTGTTATTAAGTGATGAATGACAGTTATGTGAGCACTGATACATTTTCACATTCAGTTTCTAGGTAATTATGAAATATGAAAAAACCATACGCACAAGTGAATATGAAAGCCTCTTGTGGGGTTCCTCAAAGCTCCATCCTTGGGCCTATTTTATTCAACATTTACATGCTCGAATCCTCCTGAACACCCAAGGACTGCTGACACATTAATTTCTTTTAAATCAAGCACAAGCTTTTCCATAAACAATATATTTTACTTATTTCACTCGCTTAACCTCATTTAAGCTTTGACTTTATTTTTTTGTCTCCTTTTTATACATTTCCTTAATTGCTTTGTTTTAATGTATTTATTTCCTTGTAAAATTATGGGAAATGCTTTTTGTCTGAATGGTGCTATACTAATTAATTTGCCAGGCGCTGTCTTGGCAGTGTGGAGATTGCATATTCTCCCAGAGTTTCCTCCTCCAGTTCAAAAACATTAAATACCTGAATAAATTGACATAGAAAATGGACAAACAGTGTGGATATCTATCTACCTTTGTTCTGCCGATGTAACCCGTCTGAATTCTGTCTACGACAGAGTACGATAAAATAAACAGTAAATACGCACAATTTAAAATCTAAGTAAAGCAGCGCTGTCACCGAGCAAGCTTCTCGCTTGAAAGCGAACTCACACAAAGTGTGCATTTTGTCTCAGGCTGAGCAGCGTGTTTTGAGTGATGTTGAACCATCTGAGGAGTTCATTGATCTTTTCACAAGATGTTGTTAATGGCTGTTCGGATCCTCAGAAATGAAAAACATCATTGTTGGAGGAAAGCCAGATATGGGCCTCGGGATTGAAAGTACAAAGAAGGTGAGTAGGGTTGATTCATATATACATGCACTTACCTACAATATATATGTTTTATTAAAAGAATGTTATAGGCTGTAAACCTCTATTAAACCTCTTTTTCAACACAATTTCTCATAAAATCGTGATTTCGTCAACAAGGAATAAGGCATGCCTTGCCTCTGCCGTCAAATCACACAAATCTCTATCTCACAGCTCCAACCAGTAATCCGGTCAAATGAAGCTTCATGAACCATTGTCTTCATTTTCTGAAGCCACTCGATGGCACTGTCTGCTCCAGAAATGTTTGAAAGCGCTTCAAAACCAGTTTTTTGGCATCCTAAAACCAAGAGTGCCATCTGGTGGGAGTCGGAACATAAAGAAAGCGATTCACAAAGCTTCATGGTGCTTCGTTTGACCATCACTAGTAAAAACTCACAGTTGGTTTGGTTTATACTCGGACACTAGCATGAATTCTTAGTTTTCCCTGGTGGACGGAACTCACATCTGCTACTAATTGTCAAACATGCCAACTTACAAGAAACACATATTGGAGACTCTCAGCAGGAGTCTTACTCTTCATTTCAGAGCTGTGAAGACAGACAATAGGAGAAAAACCTTGATTTTATCCAATTTAAGGAAATTGAAAAGACTGAATGCACTTTGTTGTGCTTTTTTCTTTCGGCGCACACTTATCATTAGCAATCCTTGAGGTACACAATACGATGCTATTTTGCCAACAAATACAAAATTGTGAGATTATTTTGTGTCGTATTAAATATCAGATATGCCACATCTTCAGTCATCGCACTTTCCAGCAGAAGGTAAAATGTTTAAAATCCTAATCCTGTTGCATCACTGGGCCTTTCATGACATTCATTTTTGCCTCAAACAACATGGCAAACCTTATGCTGTTTAATTAGTTGCTATAATGTCGACTGTGACAGAAAATGTCAAAATGGCTCTGTGAATTGGTTCATCTCATTCAAGCTAGATAAAATATATGCTTTCTCCAGATAATCATCAGTACTGCAGGGAGTCTTTGACATTTTCTTTTATGTGTTACGGCACGTCCGCAGCGCTCGGTTCTCAGGCCACAATATTTCAGTGTGTGGCCTTTATCAAGGTTATCATGGAACACATTTGCCAGAATAACCAAGATGGAACAAATACATTTTTTTTTCTTCTCACTCATCTCTCTCAAGCTTTGCTTGCCTTTTCACATTGCCATGCTTGTTTCCTCTCTCCTTGTAACATAAAAAAAATAGGAATGTGGATTTGTTTTTATTGGACGACCTGAACATGATAATATGAACAACTTCATGAATTTAATTTATTTATAGTTATTTTAGGCCCTCTTTACACAATGTTTAAAGTAAAAATGGAAAACTTTCACTGCAATTTGGAAATCTGATTATTCCAGAGAGTTGCTTGGAACCACTGAAACTGAGCTGATTGACATTGGTTTGACTCCATCTCCATGTTTATGTGGGGGAAGGGTATTGCAACTTAACTGAAACTCTGCTACTGCACATGTGTTTTTCTTTTTTGTCTTTTGTGCAAAATAATGTGAACAATGGTGCTATATAGTGGAAAAGTTTTCACAAATTCACCCTTGCACTTGCTGGTACTACTCCTCTAGCAAAAAGGGAACTTTCATTTCAGGTTTTATGTTCTCTACACTCATGAAAATGGTATAATCTACAGCAAATCAGTGGTCGCCTTTTTTGGAAAGTTTGTTTTCGTCTTGAGTTTTGCACTGCAATGTCATCCTGCAGGCCAGGAGGGAGCCCCTGGTGGCCCAGTTCTAAACCGAAGGTACCTTTGACCCCTTCTGGGCTAATGCGTGAATGAATATGAATTTATCCTGTGAGTTGTTGAACTTGTGACACTGATGGAACACATAAAGCTGTTGTGAATAAGCAACAATATTTATACATTTAGCGCAAAAAGCAGGGCCATTATGGTAAAGATGTTGCTCACAAACTTGTTTCTACTTTGCCTGATGAAACACCCGAGGACCGCCCCTCACTGATTGCAAACCACCGTCCTTCCCTATTTCAGTCCAAGTGATAGTCATAGTCTCTTGTCATAGTCTGACAAGAGAGGCTTGGAGGTGTACGTTAAAAGACAGGGTTTATCTTTGGACCAGACGTAAAAGGAAAATGAAAGTTCTCTCCACAGAATGCTGACACGATCATCATCCACCGTTCTCAGAAGCACTCTCATTTGACAGCTCGTCAGACTTTTTTTTTGCATTACTCTGTCATCTTTGCAAAACAGCTGCAAGTTCAAGAGTGTCTTGAGGCTACAAAGCAGTCTGAACAAACGGCAGTTTTTTGACCCTCAACTCTCTGACTTTTGAGGCTGCCGCTATCCCCACAGTGGTTTCCTTTCAGTCTTCTTCCGCTCTTTATAGTCTGACAAGACAGGATTGAGGGTCAAGTTTGGAAGTCCGGATATTTTTTTTTTTATTTAAATATCGGACATAAACTAAATGGCTACATTTGAACCATGTCTCCTCTTTTTTTTTTCTTCCTTCACATATCAAACCTGCTTTTCTGCTGATGGTAACGTAAAGAGGAGAAGGTTACTCTGGTGCTACTGGTGATCGTTTACATTTCCTCTGAGCGCGCACGGCACTGGCGGAGCGACGTGCACAACAGCGAGCTGTAGAATCAAATCCTAGAGATGTTTTCTGTGATTGCTGAGGGCTTTAATCATGCCCGTTATTTTTTAAACACTGAATATACTGACATGGGCAAAATGACATCAGTAATTTTCGTACATTTTGGTATCTATACATTTTCGGTTTATTGCCCAGGCCTACACGAAGAAGCAGAGTGGATATGTTGCAGTGCAACGCCCCCACCTGGGCTTGTCTTGACCACTGCCCATCAACCTGTACTGAAAATATTCAAGGAGGCTGCCACCACAAGAGCGTGAATAAATCTTGAGGAATACACCTTAGCAGTCTCCTGCTTTATACAGAAGTGCATCAATGACATTAACATCACCAAGAAGGTGGTTGTGGGACGGGCAAAAAAAGAACATGTTGACTAAATTCAAGGCTACTTTGTATCAAATGACCCCAGGAGCTTGTAACATGCCACAAATACAACTACTGATTATAAGAGGAAGAACACCGAGTGCCGCCAGGTCTCATCCCTGCCAGAGCCCTTAAAGCCTTTTATGCACTCTTTAAACCCTCCAACCATTCTATCTGCGTCAAGCTCACAGTCCCAAAGGGGGAGCTACCACTCAGTGTGTATGGCGAGGCGATGAGGAGGACTCTGCAGTTTGTCAACCCCCGCAAGGCAGCAAGGCCAGATGGCATCCCTGGGAGGATCCTGGAAGGCGTACACATGAAATCTGAGGTGTGGACAGACATCTTTAACACCTCTTTCTCCCAGGCTGCGGTGCCATTGTGCCTGAAAACAGCTTCCAGAACACAACTCTGCAGCACTGAGAAGTATGAATGACTATCGACCGATGGCCCTCACACCGTTAGTTCCTGGGCCTGATCATGGCTCATCAACAGACAGTGAGGATCCACGGTGTCTCCTCTTCCACCATCATCATCATCAACACCAGGCACCTTCCAGGGCTGTGTCCACATCTGTACAGATGGTCCACAGCATCAAGTACCAAGGGGTTCACATCTCAAGGGACTTGAAATGGATGGCAAGCGCAGCAAGTGTGGTCAAAAAGGCCCACCAAGCCCTGTATTTTCTGAGAAGGCTAAAGCAGGCTGGACTTAGCCCTGCAACGTCAGAAGACACTTACCTCCTCCATCACCCCCTTATATGGGGACTGCTCAGCTGGCGACAGTAAGGCTCTGCTGAGGGAACAGCACAGAAAATCACCCGCTGCAGCCTGCCATTCAAAGAGGACATCTACACCAGGAGCTGAGCGACCTGCATTATAACTCCACCCACCCAGCAAACAGACCCTTTAGATCTTCCCCACTCAGGAAAAATACATTAGGGCCAAAACAACAATTTATTCATATCACTGTAAAAATAATCTATAAAGTTTAACAATCGTGTAGTGTATTTGCTGCACTCTTTTGCACTTTGAAAATATATATTGCAGCACTATTTTACTCTATTGTCCTACATTTTTATTTATTAATTCCTTGTCTTTATTTACACTGCAAAATTTATTTAACTTACATGTGAGAGCATAAAAATGACAAATAAAGACCTTGAACATCAAGAAAGACTAAAAAGAAACTTGAGCTGCACGGAGAAATTGGGACCTGAACTCTTAACCCCACGGTGAAAGAACATACAGTAAGACTTCCTTTTGATTATCCTTTATTGTCCAAAAATCCTCTAACACGTGTGTGTTCAGTGGGATCCCATATTGCTCCAGGAAAAGGCCAACATGCCAATCCTGCTGTTGAACAAATTTTCACTTTGTCTTATGGAGAAGTCAAACACTGTGGCTGTTTCCATAACAACTGCCAGAGAAATACTTTGATATATGGAGCAATGTTTTTTTCCGCATTCAAGTTTATTGAACAAATCCTGGCTTGAGCTTGCTTTTGTTTACACTCCCTGTTTTTTTCCTACAAGAAATTAATTGTGTTGTTGGTGAGACTCGAAAGGAAACATTCAGCCCTTGCAATTTACTGAAACCGCAATCAGGTAATCTGATTTAAGAAAAAAAGTAGTATCTCCAATCTAGAAAGGCCTCATTTCTAAAAGAACATGTAGACATACATGTGCAGTCCAGGTCTATAGCGGGGCACCATGTTGTGGCATATACCACCAAGCAAATTGTAAAAGTTATAAAGGAAAAAAAATATATAATTTTCAAATCAAATTTCTTAACAGTAAGACACAACACAACACAACACATGCATAACATAACAGTTATAGGAGCAGTGTTTTAGGCATTTCACTGTATTTTACACCAGAAGGTTTCATTATACTAAGCGTTATGTTTAGATTGTTGTGGTTTTACATGTTGTATTTTTTGCGAATATACAGACATTTGCATCATGTATACTCTGTGTCACAACCAAATAGACCTTTGGAGTTTACATTTAAAGGTTAAAATGGCACAATTTTACTCATCCGGCCCGCTCAAGATGAAATTGGGCTGAATGTCGCCCCTGAACTGAAATGCTTGACAGCCCTGCCTAAAAAGATTTTTTTTTTGTTTTGTTTTGTTTTGGCAGTTCTCAGTCGCAGCGTTCCCATTTAACAATTTACTTTCTATTTGTATTTATTAGTAAAGTCACAGCGATACTTCTTGTCAAAGAAAATGGTGATCATAATTTCAATTTGTGGACTTTCCACAACACTATGGACGAGGCCTGGAGGAGGAGAAAGATTTAAGAGTGTACTCTCTTAAAGATGCTGACACAGTCCTCATCTATTGTTCTCAGGAACACTCTTGACAGCTCATTTGACTTCCCCCCCTATTTTCATTACTTTGTCATCTCTGCAAAACAGTTTCAAGTTCAACAATGTCTCACGGCTCCAAAGCAATCTGCATTGATGCCTCTTCCTGACCCCTGACACGTTTCGCCTTCTGAGGACGCCGCTTTCCCCCGCAGTGGTTTCCTTTCAGTCCTCCCACTGTCCGTCTTTATCTCATGTTCTCTCGTTAAAACACTATGGCATTTGATTCTTTTGGTCGTCTTTCTGGTGAAAGCACTATTGGACAACACTGACCTATGAGTCACGTCGGTGGAAACCTTCAGCAAAGGGGCCCTCGAAATTTCCATTACTTTCTCACTCTGAATTTTTAGCGGGGCAGCGCAAGGGCGCTTTCAGTGTCTTTGACTGTCAGAGGGATGAGGAAAGTGGAACACGGAAAGCCACTCAAATCAAGACGTGACATCAAAGTGATGATGATTCAGAGATGCAGCTTCCGGATGGCAATTTAAGGGCAGTGCCAAGAAACTGAACACAGTATGAAAATAGCTGCAGCTAGCTTTAGCTGAAGTTTAGTTCTTTGCCATGTGTGCTGTGAAATTAGATTGCGTCTTTCATCCTGAGAAACCAACAGAGCGATGCACGACATACAACCTAACAACCTGTTGTGGAGAACAGGAGGACGTAATGACAGGCACAGCCTTTAGCGGAGGTGTTTGGCGACGATAAATCCATGTGAAAAAAGGAAGACAAAAAAAAAAAAAAGAAAGAAAGCCTTCCCCGGGTTTAATGTTGCATATCTGTGTGTGTGTTTCTGAGGAAAACTGAGAGGAGCCAATTCTTCAGGCCCTCATTTTCGGCAGGTACTCAAGGCCAATTGAAAAACAAACAGGCAATAATGACAAATGGACACAATTTAATAAAATCAAAATGAAATACATATCCTCTCTTACTGTCATAAATCTGAAAGGCCATCAAGGACAGGCAGCGTGCTTCACAAAGCACTTAATCCCAACATTAAAGATGGAGGTCTGTATCTGCGGGGCACCTTACATCAAGGATCCTTTATTGAATTACCTACACAGCCCCTTGGCTCCCACTGTAAATGAAATCTCGCTTGTAGAAATACACACCCACCCCCATTTCTACGTAGACACACACTGCAATATCACCACTACTTGATTTCTGTTGTTATCAACAAAAATCCTCATGGCGGAAGATCATTTTAGCATGAATTGCAAATATCTTTCTTGGGATACACTGATACAATTTTACGAGTACAAGTACAAGTACGAACCATGAGCTACTTTCCAAAACTGAGTACCAATATGAGTGCTTATTAAATATCATTAAGTCACACTTATACTCTGTACGTAAATGAAATGCGAAGGCTATGTGTTACTGCAAACCACCTCCAGCTTATATGTCACGTTGTGTCGTGGAGTATTAACAAGTATGGATGCTCCGTCAGTATCGGACCTGATACTGGTATCGGTGCAACCCTGTTTCTATCCATTTCTCTCAAACTAGGGATTGTTTAATGACAATAACACAACACGTGAAAAATAAGTTGAAATCAATGCTGTGTCACAAAATGACACATCGGTTTTAGACTTTTCACGCATTGCCTTTTAAAATCACCTCTTATTCTATGTTGGGGCATCCGATTGTTGCTTTTCTCAATATAAAATGCACACATGTTGGCATGTTTATTGTAATTAATTCATCACATTGTGGATCTAAAAAAATTGATAAGATAATGAATCAATCAATCAATCAATCAATCAATCAATCAATCAATCAATCAATCAATCTTTATTTATAAAGCCTTTACAAGACTCAAGGTGACCAAAGTGCTTTCCAGTAAAATGACAAAAGGAATCCAAAGAGAGCAATAGTAAAACATACAGTATATCGACAATACAATTAAATTAAATTAAATGTCACCTCATTGCCGAGTATTAAAAAGCAGACTGAATAAATACGTTTTGAATTTAAAGAACCCAAAGTCGGTAATGGGTGTGTGTGAAGGGGCAGTTTGTTCCAGGGTCTGGGGCAGAGACTGAGAAAGTCCGATGTCCCCAGTGTTTCTACTTGGCTCTAGGGGATTCCAGTAGCAGCTGGTTTGTGGACCTTAACACCCTTTCATTGTGTCGGACAGCCGCGAGTTCCGCTAAATAAGGAGGGGAAAGGCAGTTGAGTGCTTTAAAAACAAAGAGTAAAATCTTAAAATCGATGCTAAAACAAACTGGGAGCCAGTGGAGGGAGAAGAGGACTGGGGTGACGTCTGGATGTGTTTGTTAGAAAATGGGCAGCAGCATTTTGCACCAATTGGAGGCGACTGAGGGCAGACTGGGAGACACCGACATAAAGTGCATTGCAATAGTCAATCCGTGAGCTGATAAAAGCATGAATTTTCCTTTCACGGTTGGTACGATTTAAAAAAGGCTTTACTTCAGTTAAAATACGCAGATGGTAAAAATTCTCTGACCACTCTGTTGATCTGTTTGTCAAATTTAAAACTGCTGTCCAAAATTACTCCAAGATTTTTCACAGACTTTTTTTTTTAAGATAAGGAATTAGATTATCGTTCATCATGTAGAGCCATCATATGAAATATTTTCCATTTAGACACATTTTTAAGTTACAAATAATGAAATAGGCCCAAATTTAGTCAATTGTTAGCAGTGGTTGTATAAAAGTTATTACTAAATTATTTTCTAAAAATGAACACTAATGACAATATACTTTTGAGAAAAGCATTTTAATACAACATTAAACACATTAAAGTCAGGTACCTAATAAGTCCTGGACATTGGAGGGTGCAGCAACGTGTTTATCAAAATATCCAGATTGGACTAGATAGCAGTATAAAATGTCTTCAAGAAACCACATCCAACATTTCCAACCTTGGTAAAGAAGCTGACCCGAGGAGCAATGCTAAAAAGACTAAATCCATAGTAGAATGTAGATGTAGACTGCAAGTAGAATGAGATACTTGATCTGGCAGTAGACAATGTCAAGTTAACCATTGAAGATATCTTGGCTCCATTTTCTTCAGCAATGGCTCTCTTGAAAAGGAAATCAATGTGAGAATTGGTCAAGTGTCAGGAGCTTTCAAGTCTCTGAATGGCAACTGGAAAACTTGCTACTTAAGTAAAGATCTTCGAAAGTGGTGTACTGTCAATACTTCTCCATGGTTTACCAAGATGGGCCCTAAAGGAGCGACAGGTACATCTTGAAAATTTCCAAAATGCCTGCCTGCATAAGATTCTCAAAGTACGATGGGAAGATCATGTCACCAAAAACAAGATAAGGAGAATGACTGGTTGCCACAAGCTCGAGAATGAGATCAGCTCAACATGCTACGCTAGTTCGGGTATGTCTCCCCAATGGAATCCACTAGACTCCTTAGTAGGTTACTATAGGCTGTACTCCTTCTCATGGGAATCCATGTGCCAGTCACTCACATGTTAGCATCTTGCAAGCTCTTGTTAGAGATGTGAAGAACCTTCCTCGGCGACAGCTGCAACATCTTAGCAGCCAAGCAGCTAGCTGAAGATAGAAAAACTTGAAGACATCTCCTAGCCACCCTGCGAAGCGAGCAGGCAGACCCACGCTAGAGTAATATGACTTTATCAAGTATGAGATAGAAAGTCGAAGCAAAAGGGAACTCTTGGAAGTCTTTAGGCCCTGTTTAATGGGTCGAAATTCCACGTCAGTCCAAGTGAGCATGTCGAGGGATGTGTGTGCAGTCAATGCAGCACACATTATTGTCCCACTTTAAATTTACTACAACAAAAAATGCTGTCGTAGATTGTAGTAATTGTCTGTAGGAATTGTTTGTTTTCTCTGCGCCACAACAAAGAAAAACCTTAAAATAACAAAAATCAAAGGTTGTTATGACACTATTTTACCTGTCTGGCCCACTCAACATGAATTTAGGCTGTATGCAGCCCCTGGACTATGGCGCAGAATAGCCTCGTGCTCATGAATGTCGTCCGAGCAGCAGTAGTCTACGTGTTGTTATAGCACCTTTGTCCTACTTCAGAGAGGTTATTCCCTCTCAGAGACCTGCAGCTCAGAGACTCTCTAACCCAATCATCACAATTTGTTTTTTTGTCAGAGTTGCTCAAATGTATTTTGACTGCTCCCTGCGCATAAGCTTATTATCTTTCAAACTGTCAATTATTGATATCACTATTGATCTCAAAAGATCCCTGCTCGCTATGCAGTCAAGGCCAAAAGACATGATTGACCTTGATCTGTCCTTGAACATCTCCTGCACATTGGCGTGCTCCTTTGTACTTGCTATGTTGCTCATCAGGAGAGATGGAAAATGCACGGAGACAGCTAATTTCTTTCCAGCAAGTTTAAACACAGCGAGATAAAAATCACATTGCGTTAATTATCTTCACAATCACTTCCGCTCCCACTTCGTGTTTAATCCCTAAATTAGGCTCCATTAGTTTCACTCACAGCACAGCAGAGACTGACCTAGAATTGTGGCTCGCAGTGTCAGTTGGCAAATGCAAGTTTTACCTGCCTCACAGATATACCTGTAGACTCAGCCAGGCAGCAGCTTCCCCCAAGACTTTCTACTTAACAAAGACCGACCGAAAAACATTTCTTTAACCAAATGCTAATTTTGTATCTGCGGAGCTGCACTGATGTCCTTCTAATTGCATTATCCTCTAAATTCATGCCGAGAACGGCTACTCGGAAATGAATAAAAACGTTCTCCTGTTCAGCAGGAAAAGGATCCACACACTTTCACATCAACATCTTGTCTTGGCGGAAATCTCCACCTCCAACGCTCATCTTTTTTCATGCACAGCACTCTCACAATGCAGCGAGACCCAGCAGTCCGTAAATCATTGACGTGAGTGTGAGAAGTGGTAACCGAAGAACGTGAGGTAGAAGAAAAAAAAAAAAACATAAACCTGACGGAAGTCATTATAAAAGATGGATGGATGAAGGGGAAGATAAATCTAGGAAGCCTATAACAGAGCAAACATGATGTATGGACAACAATACACTCATTTGTGTGTGTGTGTGTGTGTGTGTGTGTGTGTGTGTGTGTGTGTGTGTGTGTGTGTGTGTGTGTGTGTGTGTGTGTGTGTGTGTGTGTGTGTGCGTGCGTGTGTGTGAATGCAGAGACGTGCCGCTTGATGCTTGACAACCAGCATCTCAAAAACGAATTCAACTTTTATTTACCCAAGCCATCCATCTTTTTTTAAGGAGGCATGTGACTTGAGAATTTACTAGGAATGCCAGATCCAAATATCTAAAATTCCCTTCAGGCCTCTTCAGTCCGAGACAAGCTGGAAATCAGCGAGTCATTATTATCAATTTCACCTGCCTTGTTTCTTAACTCCCACACTCATCCGCAAAGCCGCTCAAGCTTAACCACTTCCCCCAAATTTAAAGGACAAGACGTCACACAGTTGACTTCAAGCAGCAATTCTCTCTTTTAATTCATCCCCGACTTATTTCAGAAGAGGTGAGGTCTCAATCACTGACTCGGCTTTAGCTTTCGAGAGCCCCTGTCAACCTCCACACACTGATTTAAGGCCAAGTGGGGCACCGCAGCACACGAGCCAGAGGAGTCCAATGCTGCATAATTCAACACAGCTCTCAAACCTGTCTCATTAAGGATCCTGGCTGTGGTCCACAGCTCCAAGTATCAGGCTTTGAGTGACAGATCTGTTGCCAACTTAGTACAAATAGGCAAGGGGCCCAGTGTAAGCTTGACCTTCTGATGCAGCTTCAACCCCTGTAGAGTCTGAACACAAAAAAAAAAGACTGTTCTTCCAGTCTCAACTTTTACCTGCATCCACTCTGGTTTCAGCGTGTTATCTCCTCATGGTGAAGTCCATTGCAAAGGGCAATAACGCCAATCTACAGGCAAGGCAACACTGTTCAGAAGTCTCACATGGAGGATGTTTTTGAGCTTGACTGCTTTCCATCAACTTTGCCACACAAAATGATATTAACGTGACTTGCAAGCCAGAGTCAAGATGATTTTGAGTGATGCAGTCTGTTCATGACTTCAGAGTTTCCTGTTTAACTTGGCATGCTTTCAAATGTTGTTAATTGGTTCAATTAAAATTCTGAGGTTCTTGTAAACAACCAAAGAGACGCAGGGGTCCTCATTTTTCACTCCTTGGTAGCTTGGTTTCCGAGATAGTTGTTAATGACATGTTTGAGGCGTTCAACTTCACACTGCCACATCAACCAGACTGGACGTCCCTCTAAGCCCACCCCCAGTAAGTTCGAGCCTCGCTCATTGGCCAAGATTTGGCCCAGCTCAGGCACATCCAGAGCCCTTAGCCTGACTTCGGGCAGAATGCACTCGAGCTAAAGAGGGCGGCCGCCAACCTGGAGTTGAGAGGACAGAAGGGAAAGCGCTGCATTTATCTGCATGGCTGCACTGTTCGCTGTTTGACAGGCGTGAGGAGCGCAGAAGAGCTCTGCATCGCTGAGGATTTCATTTAGCGAGTCTGCAGAGGTGGGAGACGCACACTGACCTGCCAAATGAGGGGGGCAGGTGACAATCACAGCTCTGCACAGGAAGGTGTTGGCGGTAGTCGTCACCCTGGCCCACTCAGCATCCTGTCCAAATAAATAAACAGAAATAAATTTTTATTCAAATACGCGGCGGGAAATCGTGTCTTGTTTGCTGTGTTGCAGCTGTTTGTGTGTAAAATCCTGTTTTAGACCTCATTTTAATTGCGAGTGCACCGAGTGCTTTCAGCCGAACTGGATTCTTTGCTTGTTGGCAGAGGCTTCCCTCTAATCAAGTGTCTATTTTCAATTCTATCTGCCATCCTGTTATCTTTTCCGGCAGGTTTTGGATTTGTGAGAAATATTAAGGCTGTGCAGACATGTTACTTAATGTCTATACATCAAGCACTCCTTGGAGGGTCTGTTGTTGACAAGTACCATTAAATGATAAACATACCCAGTCAAATTTCCATTTCCAAAGAGACCTTTGAACTCAGTTTTTGTTTTTTTAATTAACAGAATGCTATTTTATTCCATTTTTGCTTTCCACCAACTGACAACCGGCGAAAGGACAAATTGTTAAATCAACTTTAAAAGGAAGTTAAACATTCACAGTGGTAAAATTGATTTCCACACTTTGCAGAAACCCCATGTGGGCTTCTCTCTACATCTTCACATGTATACAAAGTCATGACATTTTGCTGCAGCACATGACAGACGGCCTGCTGGCCTTTACAGCTGCCGTGACAGGAACATGAATGTGAGGCAGAAATGCCTTTTGCAGTGGTTTGTTTGACATTCACCTGTACTGCAGATATGGTTGGCGCAAAGCCCGTCGAGCATCTTTCACAACAACAGCATGAAAGGCAGAGACATTTTGACAAGTTTTTGTTAGGATGTAGCACAGATGTGAATTGAACATCGTATGTATGGAAGAGAATAACATTCTGCAATACAAAATACAGCTTTCAATACGACAAGTGAAAATAGAGGGCTCGCTTGAAATAAATAAATATGCTTGTTGAGTGAGTTCCAATTATTGTAGTGGCCTGATGAGGAACCTTGCGTGGTACTTGACCAGAGCCCCAGTAACTACTGGCATTTTACCTGCTAAGTCCAGACAACGATTTCAAAATAATAATAATAAAAAAAACAACAACATATCACTGATATTTTCAATCATTATACCTTCCTGCAAGATCTCTCACAGTGGAACTGAGATTTCTTGATCTGGTCAAGACTTCACCGAGTGGATTTATGACATGCTTGTTGCTGTTTGCTGGCTGTCTCTGTCTTATCCTTTTCACTCCTTCTATCCCCTCACTACAATCAGAAAAGCAGAAAGTCTCCACCTGAGTCTGGTTCTACAGGTCCCATTAAAAGAGACTTTTTTCTTTCTGCCATCTCTTATATATTTGCTTGAGTGGAATAGTTTGGACTTTCTCTGTAAAAGTGCCCTGAGATAACAGTGTTGTTTTGGGTGCGATATAAATAAAACCAGAAACACAATGCTTGCTAAACAGCATTTGTGATGTATAGTCTATTACCCCGGAGATTATTGATGTGGTATTTTTATCAGCTGAGAGTACAAAGATTTTTGAAAAGAGTCAAACTTGCAGCAGATCTTTTATCGTTGCTGTCTGCAAGAAGAATATCTGCTACAAGGTTCAAATGCCTCTGAACATCTGTATTGAGTCTCTTCAGGCTGTCATATTTATCCCTCTGTTGTTTTGTGGCTGCATTCAAGCTTTTGAGACATCTCCATTTGCTCTTTAATGGGTGCTAGGTTTCAATAGCTCACATCAACATCAACTGTTATAATCTGACCTATTTTGATCAGTCAGAATTAATAGATGCTTCATGTCTCTTCGACTCTTTTTTTCTCTCATAACCCCCCCATGTCTTCTTCTTGATTATCGACTGGAAAATCTTCCAAGCCTGTACATCTGGGGTGTCAACCTAATTTTAATGTGGAGGCCACATACAGGCCGTTTTCATCTTGGGTGGGCTGGACTGGTGAAATATTGCTATATTAACCTTTAAATTTAAACTTTAAACATTTTCTTTGTTGTGTTGCAGATTATATGAAACAGAAATGTCAATAATTTGAAGAAAAAACAAACAAACTGAAGCAAATGACTACAATTTCTGCATAAAGTCAATTTTAATAAAACTTTCTGGTGCAAGATACAGTGAAATATCCCCAAAACGTCTCCTAGCTGTTGTATTAATCATGTTTTCATTGCAATTTGTTCAGTTTGGTTGGTTATTTGGAGGCTGGATTGGAGCCTCTTGCTAGGCGATTTTGGCCAATGGGCTTGATTACATTTTTTGTATATTCCCATCCTACAATGAAAAATGCTTTGAAACAGCGACACAAAAGTTTGAATATTTCAAACACATTTAATCTTTTATCATTTTAGCTGAATGAAAATCAAATCACATGGTCACATGTTTATTTTTTCAAAAGAAAGCCATCATTTTGATTTCTGTTTTTGATAACTTGAAATGAGTTTGCTTAGATGAGTGTAGGAATATCTGACAAAATACTACATGTTTAATGATATTCTAATTAAGATGCACTAAAAGTGATTTAGTTCATGGACCATTTTAACATTGCAGAACGGTTGAAGGACTAGGGTCTGACATAAACAAATGCTTTTTATATCAATGTTTAGTACCACTTTAACAATGTTTTTGGAGAATATAACTGTACATAAAAAAACTAATCACAAGGATGATGGAGCAGCCCTGCATCGATGTGATAACCCTCAGCTTCTTCAACTGGGGTCTCTTCAGTCAGTGCTGTGACTCATGCAAGTTTGAGCAGATGAAAAAATAAGGATGAATTTTTAAACTTCTGTACATGCACTCGATGGTATTCTATAATATGACCATATTTTCATGCAGGTTGTTGAATTTTTCATATCTCTTTTGCCTTGCGGTGTGTGTCCTGGGCGTGAACCTTCTGTGGCACCTCTGCATATGGCTTGATGTTCTCCTTGTGCCTGTGTGGGTTTCCTCTCAGCTGAGGTGAAGTGGAAACTCCAAACTGCCCATAGCTGTGAATGTCACTGTGAATGTGTTTGTCTGTCAATATTTGTTTGTACTTTGATAGGCAAAATGTCAAGGGTGCACTCTGCCTTGCAGCCAGCGCACACTTTAGACGGGGCTTCAGGCCATACCTCATGGTCTCGTGCAGGAGTGGTGGATGGAAAACACTTAAACGAGCGAGTCTATTTTGTGTTATTTTCATCAATATTAACTTAATATGATTTCATTAATTCGCAGTATGTACAGTAGGAAAGAATCTAACTGTTTTCAACGTTAATTTTTGTCCAAATCAAGGATGTCCATCTTACAATGTCTCAGAATCTAAGATCAGCTTGTGAAGTGTTTTGAGTGTTCAACCAAGGTTGTTGAAGGATAATTTAATGTCATCATTAGTGTAATTTCAAACTATTACTGAAAACGTTAAATGAATAATAATTGGGTGCCAGAAAGGAGAAAAAAAAAACCCAATCAAAATTATTTAGATTTGTCCAATTAATGCAGGTTTTATGTAATTACCAGGTTAGTACTACCTCCCACAACTACAAAAGTAGAAAAAAAAAAGAGCTATATCATCTCACTACAAAATTCACTTTCAATAGTTAAAGCATTTTAATCATAAAGCACATGATCCACAAAACACAATTAGCCATTTTTCAAGTGCTCAACAAAACTTTGAAACCAACTCAACTCAACACAGTGGAGGCAGTTGAGGAGCTGTAGGCATGAGGGGGTTTGTGGAGACGGAGTAGGAGAGAAGGCTGGAGAGTTCAGGCATTAAGACTTATCTGTGTCTTCCATGTGAAAACCCACAAAGCTTTTTATTTTCCTCACCTCAGCTCAAGATCAGCTCACAGTTCAGCATTCAGTTCAAACACCAACCGGCCAGTTCTTTGATACACATATTCTTCTTTCTTTTGGAGCTACATGTGTTTTTCTTTGTAAAGACATCTTATGGACTGTCCAGAACAATGAAAAACAAAGTTTTTCTTCCTTTCCTACGCCTGCGCCACACTTGTCTCCTCTGTTACTGGGGAGATCTCAATTTATTTTCACAGGTGTGTCTCATGTTGGCTCCTCTCTCACCACACTTCTCAAAATCTGCTGCTCTTTTTCAAAGCCCTGCCACTGGTTGACTGATACCTGTCCATCATTTGAAGCTCAATAAGAAAGGCCATGATTTCTGATTGTCAACAACAAGCAGTGGATCCAAACGCTGGCTGACACACCCACTTTAAACATTAAAAAGGAACAACCTTTAAAAAAAAGAAGAAAAAAACCCAGACTATTCTCCGGCTCCATTTTCAATTCTAGGAAGTGTTATATTATGCATGTTTTCCTTGAGCATGCTCAAATGTTATACTGACAATCTCAGCGCATGCATAGTTTTGATGTCCCTCACAATGATGCTTTTAAGACTAGTTTTTGAGATAAGATCTCATACATCGATATTTTTAAAAAGTAACTCAAGCTCCCACAAGTAAAATGACAAACATGATGCCACATTAATTTTTAGGCAGCAGTTTGCTCCTGGTCTACTTTTCCAGCTAGGTATCTGCAATTATGAGCCTTGGCACAAACACCAATTAGCTGTGATCTCTTTTGTACATATTGCATATTATATGCTTTTCTTTGGGAGGGTCTGCTTTTCCTGGAGGTGGGAAGCTTTTAACAGCAGAGTGAAAACATGGGCAGTGAGAAAAGCACAACATCGCAAAAATATGTATTTGAAGCATAATCTTCCTGTAGAAGTTCAACATAGAAAAATCATACATGTGTGCCTAAGCAAAGTAAGAAGAACATAAAAAAGCAGTGTTTGGCCTAAAGCCCCGTGTCCACGAACATGCATCATTTTTGCATTTCCACAGTACCATTTTGAAAACAATATTCATTCACAAGGAAATGCCAGAAACACAAAAAAATTGCATTTTCATGTACATTAACGATGGCAAGTAGACAGACATTTGTATTGATTCGTATTATAATTTTGGTCGAAGGGGAGAGTGCTCAGTGACCTTCCGTCAAGGAAGAAGAGATAACACTCTGCAGTCAAACCTCTCGTCCTTCAACAGTAGAAAACAATGCAGTGGGAACCCTATGGCTTCGATTCACAACACCATCAAAACATTCTGGGACTGCATCGAGATAGATGACGCACACATCTTAAGCATTGCTACCAAAGGACTCACCTGAACCCCGCAGACCAATCCTGCCATGCTTTTAACCAGCCCTATAATTACCATTCTTCCTCTTCATCTGCCGCATATGCTATATTTCTTCTACTGTGTCAAAATAATGAGCCTTCATCCCAAACATCATTGTGAGGAAGAAGATGAAACCTGGCGAGCAGACACACTGGAGAGTGAAAAATGTGTCCTCCAGTAATTTGAGGAAGCACGTTGTCATGATTAAGTACTCAATCGCAATCAGACCACTGTTCAGGTCATCCACAGTCTGTTCCTGCTGGATGGATTTATTGCACACAGTCCAGTGCAATCGTGGAGAATAACAAGAACATGCTCCTCGTCACACTTGTGACCTGCCTTGTCTTCTTTCGTCTTGCAGACTGTGTGCTCCTCCACACCAGAGTGACCTTTGGTTGTAGGGTTATGATATCAGACAAGTTTCCTCACTAATGATTGCAGCTGCCATAATGGTCATGCTCCGTTTATGGACAGCCTCACCAATCATTGGTCTGTTGTAAGCCTGCCTTTGCCAAAAGTTAGCTGGGATTGGATGGGTGGATGGATGGTCACAACCATGTCCAAGAAATTGTGCACGAAATATCATAATATTGATTGTGCAACACTATTATGCAGACCCACAAGCATTGCACCTTAACTCTGCTGCACAAATAATTGAATTACATCATCAGCACTGCAGCAAATTTGTACCTGTATCAGTTAAAATGTCCCCAAATGATTGTTTTACTCTGTTTATTTCAGGGTGAATTACATCAAATGCCTGCAGAAAGCCTTGCTGTAAGTGTACTTGGGACACAATTCGGCCCTCTAGTTGAGACGGTTGAGACTTTCACAATGATATTTACTTCTCTCTGGGAAAATACTGCGCAGCATTCTACAGCATTTTTTTTTTCTCTATTTGATGCTGAAGCAACTGAAGCAAATGGTATAGTACTTTCCTAATGGGTCTAATGAAGTACACTTTCACTCAAAATACCATTTTATAAACAAAATTGACAAAAACAATATAGATAGCAGGGATCGATAAAGAGCACTGGAAAAAACTCTGCACTTAAAGGTGCATCGAGACCATATTTGGTCTCTCAGCTGTGGATAACGGAGACATTCAGGCGGAACAGACAGTGCCTTCACAGGAGACGGCCTGTTTCCCCACTGAGGAGGCTGTTATCTCTGTGTCGCGCCTCATCAATCCCTGAGTGAGCCGTTACTGTACTCTACCTGCCATATGGCCGTCACAGCAGAACCCAGCCGGACATTCTTCCACCCAACACGATGCGCCAGACGCTCTGAAAGCTGCTGGGTGCCTCCCTGTGGAGACAAGACAGATAAATACAAGGAGATGACCAGGAATTCTATTGCTGCCCCTCCGTACATGGATGACCAGAGTGCTCGAGGCTATCCCCCGCAGATATTTTAATTACATTTGCAAGCCTCACGTGCGTGCCTCTGAGACACTGGCCTGTCAGCCAAAACTTCTAAAGCAACCAGAAATTTGAATAATTCATCTGTCAATGGAAGCAGAACTCAGTTTGCTTTTTTTTTTCCCTTCAGTTGTGTGTGTGTGTTTTTTGTTGTTGTTTTGTTTTTGTTCTTATGTCAAACCGTGAGTGGTCAGAAAACAGCTCCCACTAAAATTGTTCACAATGTAGAAAATAGTAATTGAAGACATTTTTTTTTTTCTCTTAGAGGAAACTTGTCAAAATTCTACATGTCTGAGGAAAGAATATAAAGAGAACACAAACTTGTAGCGTCACATCTTCCAGATGAATAAAAACATGGAACCAACTTATTATACATTGCTTTTACTTTGCACCTGGTGTTTCTGTTTTGACAGCAATGCTCAAATGTATGCCTTTAAGCTCTTGACTTAATTGGAAGTGAGAAGCTGCTGATGGACAAATTGGAGGGCGTACATCAAAACATATTTGATGACCAAACAACATGCTTGTATTTCCAATAGGCTTTCTTTGCTCGAAGCCTTCAGCAGCCTTCAGCAGCTTTCAGCTTATGTTTTCACTCTGCTCTTAAAAGGATGGTAAGGAAAGCACAACATCGCACTAATAGGTACTCAAACCATAATCTTCTTGGAGAGGGTCAACATAGAAAAAAAGCATACACCTACCTAAGTAGGGTAAAAAGAACACAAAAAAGCAGTGTTTGGCTTCAGGCCCCATTTACATGACGATGTTTCAAATGAAAATGCATTATTCTTGCATTTCTTTTTAGAAAAGTTTAGCATTTTCACAGCCAGATTTTGAAAATGATGTTCATTCACACAGAAGTGCCAGAAACAGTAAAAATGTAGTTTTCGTGTACCTTAACAATGGGGAGTACACAGACATTCGTATTGACGGATGATAAAGAGATAGAGAATATGAACTGGGAGTCATGACACTCTGGAGGCCACCATTGTTGATGCAATGAAGTTTTTCCATTTTCACTTGAAAATGTTGTCATGTAAATGGGGCCCAACATTAAAGGATATGGTCTGAATTGAGAGACTGAAGGAGGTTAAACCTATCAACAATAATGTATGCATCGGATATTAAATAACAAAGGCATATTCAGACCTTGACTTTGGATTGTATTTGGAGGCTGGGATGCAGAAAGTTAAAGTTGCTACAAACTCACTCCATTAGTAAAAGTTATTTGAAATCCTTATGAGCCCCTTAGACCATTGTGGTAAAAAAGAATTAGGCTTAGTAAAATGTTAACAGAAATAAAAGTGAATTGACTTGCGTACCTTGATTTTGAACTCTTGAGCAGAACCCGCAGTGCTCTCCAGAAGTGGCAGCAGCCCTCCAGCCGCTGCAGCGTACATGAGGAAGAATAGGAAGGACATCTGGGATGGCTCCATGCCAAACACAGACCTGGTGCACAGTTCCATTTCTTCTTTTACTTCTGCCATACGGGGATAAACACACAGTGCAGCTTGCATGCTGTAATAATAACAGTGATAGTGATAATATCCTGCAGTGATAAGAGTTTCGCAACATGTGATCACGGTGATCACCACATAGTTTTACGAAAAAGAAAATATGTTTGTTCTACCACATGAAAGCTACTTTCCCAGGAAGCCACCTGAGAGGATGATAACAATCATCCTGGTATTTATCTTGTCAGATATAAATGTCTTTTTACTTTAAAGACACGAGCTTTGCACTTGTGTTTGATTTGGTATGAAAGTGCCATTATACCAAGTTGTCATCACCAATATATCAGTGTATACGACAAACACGGGAAGACCCAACACTCAGTTTTGTGGTGACTCTTCATGGTGTTGAGGGAGTAGTACTTGTTATTCTGTCTCCTGACATTCCGTTTGCCACATGCACCTTCATAATACATCATTGAAGAAAAGGGATTGAAAAGGCTAAAAGGCAAGGTGAGCCAAGTTGAGTCAGGCCAAGTAGGTACTACTGGAAATGCGCCATTGGAGAATTTACACAGGGCATACGACATAGAGGACTTGCTACGGGGAACATATTTATGAAGAGACCCAAACCAAATTAAATGGATTGAATTTAAATACGGATGTTTTTGAAAATTATGACATCTCAGTGATAGACTTGTCGGCCTTCAGACTGTTTGATTCCTGTCAATGTCACAAAGTTGAGTAAATCGTCTGAAAATGTATATAAGTGGTCAGACCAAGTTGTTTGAGATTCATAAGGGGGGAAAAAAATGAAAGTTATGAGTCTTTTTTTTTTTTTATCATATTTGGCAATCGGGAAATTCTGTTGCTTATGGCAAATCATACTTCTTATGTGTTTTATAAAATGCATTTACACTCACTGCAGTAGGATCACTGCAAGTATATTAATAAAACCTTTTGTGTTGACCTTGCTGACTGCAATGACAGAAACACAATAATATGTATAACTATGTCCTCCTCCATCTATCCACCCATCCATCCATCCATCTTCTACGTGACTTATGTCCTCAGGGTTGCTGGGTCGTGGAACAGCTAACTATGGTCGACGGCAGAGAACATTTCTCCAGTCCATCACAGGACAAACACACAGAGACAAACAACCACACCACAGTCACACTCAGGGGTAATTTAGAGTCACCAAGTAACATTACATTTTGTTTTTGGACCATGGGAGGAAGCCAGAGTAGCCAGAGGAAACACAATGAGAACATGTTATCTTCACACCGAAAGGCCAGTATTTGAGCCAGGAGTGCTGACCACTGCTGTCACGGCGTGTGGAGTGTCCTGAACCCAAAAGCAGACCTCAAGCAGGAAGCAGTTTGCAAACTGTAAATGTTTATTGAGGGAACAGGGAAAAGGGGAGCTGGAACGGTGACGGGACCCGGGGGAACTCTGGGGGGCCTCTTGGAACCGGGACTGGACCCGTGAGAATCTTCAGGGGGGGGCCTCTCGGGGATCTCGGGCATTGGGGGCCTGGGGAACTCGCGGGCTTCTTGGAAACGGGGACGGGGCCCGGTGAACTCGCGGGCTTCTTGGAAACGGGGACGGGGCCCGGGGGAACCTCAGGGGGGGCCTCTTGGAACCGGGACGGGACCCGGTAGGGGAACTTCTTGGAGACGGAACCGGGACGGGACCCGGATGGGGAACTTCTGGGGACGGAACCGGGACGGGGAACTTCTTGGAGCCGGGACGGGACCCGGACGGGGAACTTCTTGGAGCCGGGACGGGACCCGGACGGGGAACTTCTTGGAGCCGGCGTCGGAATAGGAGCGGGAACCACCCCGGGGAGGACACTCACCCCCCGGGGAGGACAACACCGACGCACCTCCACACGGAGTGAAGACTAGCAATCCTCTGGCACCGGACCCTCCTCCCTGCAGGGCTTAAGACTGCTTGACAATCAATTAGCTGATTGCCTGCAGGAGTGCCAGAGAGGATCCGGTGCTGGAGCGAGGTGTGTGAATCCTGACAACTGCGCCACCAAAACATCAACATAGGGGAAGGCAACAGAGAGAAAAAACAAAACATCGTCTCGAATACATTTTGTAAGTCGTAAAAGGGAAGTGAACTGCTTCTATGTTGCTTACTGTCTTCAATCTTAAAGCTCTATACATAAAATACTATGCAATTCATTCACACAATGAGTGCAATTACATTGTTTGGCCTGACAAAATGAATGAGCCGTTCAGTTCATTCATCATCCACACGTCATGTGTAAATACTGTCCTTCTGCGAAAGGTGACGAGAACAAGTCAGTGCTTTAAGTGGAATAAAACAAGTGCCGGTACTCTCCTTAGTGACATGCTGTCAATCTGTCATACAAATTTGAGACAAAACATGATATTCATTGGCGTACACAGACATTTTGGCAGCAGGTGGTCAGTGTAAAATAAGGGAACCTTGTGCAGCTTGTTGACCCTTATTATAGTAGTGTTAGATTAAAAAATCAACAACAACAACAAAAAACATAATTACATGTTGTAAGTAATTGCATATATATTTAAATATTGGCAGATTTTTAAAAATCCCCCCACAAAAAATACAAAGGAAAGAATGAGAGTGAGAGCGAGAGAGAGAGACAAATGAGTGTACATTACTACACACCATCCTGATGAAGCTGAGTTGTTTAAGCCGCTGGGTTCAAAGTGTGTGACAAAAGTAGCGGCTTATAGCCCGGAAATTATGGAAGTTTCTGGTACACGCCGTACACTCGGAAAAAAAAAAGGTCCCGGTATGCTGAGGGGTAAAATTTAAAAGTGCCTGTACTGTGTACCGGTGCATACCGGCCCGCTTAAAGTACTGGAACAAACCAGTAGGCGATCAGATGGGTTGGCGTTTAATACAGTCAAGGGGATAATTAGCGTTGATTTGAAACTCACACTCACTCTTGAATTAAGCTTGGGGATGTTTTGCAGCAAGTGAAAGAGGTTTCTCATTTTTGTAAATCCGATTTGAAGAATCTCCCAAGAGCCTTTGATGAATTCCTAACTCGACATGTTCAGGTCCGGAGGTAAAAACGGTCTTTAAGCTCACCTGCGGTCCAAACGTGTTGCTGGATGTAGGAGTGCAGGGTCTCGCTGTCCAGGTCCACAGCGTTTGGAGTCTGAGAAGGATCCCGGACACACACTGTCGCACACAGCCTGTCAACCTGAACACAGGGTTTCATCACTGCAAGACACCCACACACAATGATTTACACTATGACGAACCAAAAGTATCCCATTGATAGAGATAACAACAAAATAATAGCTGGAGACTGCCAAATATGATTTTGCTGGTTCAATTGTACCCCCACTTCCTCTCTTTCCCACTGCTAGTCTAATTATTTATTCAGAGCTCAACATTTTCTGGTTCTTTGCTATATGATAAATGCACTCTTGTCCTTTTAAACAAGAAGCAGGGTACAATTTCCCATTTCCATACCCATTAGGGACTTCATAAGCATTCTCAGGGGGTTAAGCATACTTTCCTGGAAATGCCAATTGTAAAAATATATGCACCGTCCTATTCTAGGCTTGCATGCAAATGTGGTTCTCCATAAATATTTCTCCTTTAGGAAATGTGATATTCATGTGATCAGACATTTAGAAACATATTGAAGGCATTTCTGACAGAACACCGTTTTACGTGCAGCGTACTGCTGTGTCAGTTCGATTGCTCTCACCTTCCACATGAGCTGGGTGATGTCCATTAACACCAGAGGGGACAGAGCAGGGATGCTGGTCTTGTAGGCGCGAACCTTGGAAGTCAGCCCGCCCATGTGGTGCACCTTCCTGCCTGCGTTAAATTGTGGGTAGACCTCCAAGCCCAGCTCCTTTATGAGCTCCATGACGTGTGTTTGGGTGCTAAAAGAGAAAGCCAGATCCTTGGTTTTAAAGCTTTGTGAGCCGTGTCTTCTAGAATTTGCTCCAGGGTCATTACACTCGCCTGCTGAATCATAAATGCATTCAGTTTAAAGAGGTGACATGAATTGAATGGGTCCTTGAACTTGGAGAAACAAATCTTTGGAAAACTTGTGAAAGGTAAACATGAAGCACAGGAGAGGTGCTGCCCTCTGTCTTCAAAGTGCCCTTAACAATTTCTCCATTGTAACGGCTCTGTAGCCATCAGCTGACTGGAGGTTGCAGCCCAGAGTACTGTTGAGACGGCTGCCGGCTTAAACATGTGACAGTTTGCTACTTCGAGTGGAGCCGTCTGGGCTGTGAAT
This sequence comes from Blennius ocellaris, assembly GCF_963422515.1. Classification (NCBI taxonomy): domain Eukaryota; kingdom Metazoa; phylum Chordata; class Actinopteri; order Blenniiformes; family Blenniidae; genus Blennius; species Blennius ocellaris. Next base: position 17,639,351 of record NC_137664.1, on the reverse strand, counting down.
TGTTCTAAATTCTGACTGAAATTTTCTCACAAACACTCTTGTTCGACACTTCTTCAACAAGAGTTACTGTGCTTCTGCCAAATGCTTGAGGGCAGATTTGAGAAGGACTGCTGGATCTAAGAAAAGAGATGCCAGTGGTCTGTGAACAAGTGAAAATAGATACAAAACCACGACTGACTACTTTTGTGGGAGCTTTGAGAGAGAATTGAGCTTGAGACCCTGAGGTGTGTATGTGTTTCCTAGAGTGGCGGACCGTCAGGGCCTTCAAGGCTTCTCTGCAGGCCTAAGAAAAAGATCTGAATCACAGACTGATATTGATTATATTTTGTCCATGAACACTTATTAAACAATTCCAAATGGTCTGTCCGCTTCCTCTCATCGTTTCTCCCCTGGCTGCGCCGCTTCCAGATGCGTACTTCCACATTAAAGCTTTAACCAATCATATTTCAGCACACTACCGGTGCAATTTACTAGTGCTCACTACAAACTCTATGGCAGGATTCAGTATTATATTATTTTCAAGACCACAGAAAGCAGACGTTTGTCACCCTCCTTGACCACCAGAAGTTTCAAGAAGCAGCCACTTTTTTATGCAGCTGCAGCAGGAGAAGAGACGTGAACTTGGGATTTTTTTCATTCGTAAAGGTATTTATTCTGGCTACACAAGTATTTATCTGTGATGCAAAGGCTCTTTATATGGCATTTCTGCGTGGTAACTCAGTGAAGGCCAGCAGTGAGGGCCTGGGTCTGAAGTGCACGGCCCTCCGCTACATACCCTATACATACCCATAACATTTTAAAGCTGTTTCTATTACAGCAGCAACTACTGCTGGGTTTCACAACAAAATCACTTATTTATGGTATTATGTAAAATTAAAGAATGCAACTTAAACTCGTGATATTTAATCATATATTCAGCAGGATATAAACAAAACACACTGCACACCACACGTCAGTCACATCATGGTAACAAAGATTTACCTATTAAAGGGCAGTTGTGTTGTCGCTATAATTCTTAGCCTTTCTCTTCAAGATAGTGAGTTCGCTATCACTGCAACCTGGAGTAAAACCACACTCCTATTCGTCCAGTCAGCTTCTTCATCATCAGTCTTATCTAAACCCTGATTATGTTCTGAATGAAATGTTTCCATGAAGCACTGAAAAGACTGATCATTGATCCCAGGATTACTACACATTTCTGTGATGCTTTGCCTTTTATGTCAGGGGTTTGTGTCATCTAATTTGGCTATATCAAATAGCATAAATGAGATTCTCTAAAATCTGAGCGTCTTTTGAAAGAAATTATTATACACTTCTAATTTGTATACTATTCAGTAGATTTCTTCAGTGTATGTGCTCAAGTAGATGTCTGAAAAAAACCCAGTTACATTTATACACAGCAAATAGTGATATATTGATGGTTCGGACCAAATAAACTTACTTCTCTCCCACTACCACTGACAGGCTTTCATTTGTATATTTCTCATAACCACATTCACCATTTATTATATCAAGAAAATTCAAAAACTACCAGAAAACAGAGAAATAGAGCCTTGCACCCATATCCTGGTCATTACATGGCCTTGATGGAGTTTTGCAGTGTTACCATCAAATAACAGACAAGATATTCCCAAGTATTAGTAACAGGAACTTCTCAGCACTACCAAAAACACAGAGTGATTTTAAAAGAACTAACAGATATTGAAATGAGGACCTATCTTGGAAAAAAGGAAAAAAAAAATTTTCTACAGGTGAAAGCTCAGAATAACTGCAGGTGTCACAACCACTGACACGATGTTGACCTCCTGTGACCCTTTTAAATTGGAAACCATTCTTTGTTTCTGAAGTTGTGAACGCATTTGTCTCATAATTAGAGTTCCAATTATGCAAACGACAAGCTTTCTTTCCTCTTCAAGTTGAACTCGAAACTATAAAGAAACTTAAGTGTGTATATAACCCCAATAGAAATTCTGACACAGAATATCGTGGTTTTTGTTTGGCATTACCTTCCAACCCATTGCCCTCCAAAGTCCCAGCAATCCATGCCATTGGCTGCTGGAATTTCACTGGAAAGTGTTCGGCCTCCCACTCGATCTGCACAACACAGCAACACAGCATCTATTTTCCACTGCCTCCAAATTGTGGGATCCAGTGAAGAATGACGTACGTACCTTTCCCTTCCAGAATCAGGATTTTCAAATTGTCGTCCCTTTTTCTGAGCAAATGAGCCGCACTCAGTGCAGATAGTCCCGCACCAACAATAATAACATCCCATATTTCTGCAGTCATACCTGAAAAGAGGCTCTTTTTTTTTTTTACTTTGTGACTTGGTTTCTTGTGCGAGATGAAGTCGGAGAAGTAGTTCCAGCCTGTATTTTCTTTTCTTTTTGCTATCAGTTGGGTTATCTGAAAAAGCCTGAGTGGCTTTCATAACCGTGCACTTTGGAACTGTGAGCGATTGACCCACTTGGCAGTAAACTGGCTGTGCAAACTCCAGCAAATAAGAATGGACAGTAATCACACACAGACTGCAAGAAGAGGTATGCTTTTGTAACACTTTATAATAATAAGGAAAAAAAAAACATCCAAGTGTTGTGAAAGGATCTCCCTTGTTGAAACACTCCAGTTAAATAACTCCATATTGTTTTTGACTTTATGTTCAAAGACATATTTTTTTCTTAACGTTATATCAAAAACAAGAAAGCAACAGCTAGAAAAAAACCATTCTCTTATTCTTGATAATCAGATGTGAGCTTATGAAAAGCTGCAGTATTGCCCAAGAGAACATTACGCAAATGATAATGATGACACTGAATATGAGCTCAGGGACCATGCTGAGATTAAAACAGATGGCTACGAAAAGCAATTGACACATTACCAACATCGATCTCAAACGTGTGTGTATGTATGAGTTTCCACTTGTCGTGTAAACAGGGACTAAAAAAATTAAGGCGGGCCCATGAGGAGAGGATTCAATTCAATGTCCGTTTTTCAAAATTTCATATCAATATTGATTCACAATACATCTGTTTTATTGTCAGTATTCTGCCAGTTACAAATGTGTAATACATACATACACTTTACAGTTATTTCACTTGCATTTGCAGTGAAAAAGTCCATTTCAGAAAGTAATTATTTTATTTGACTGTCTTAGTATTTTGGCTTGACTCGTGAATGTGCACATTTCTGGAATACTGCAGTGTCGCTGTAGATCAGAGTTTAGATTAGATTTTAGTTCAGGGGCCACAAATAGCCCAGTTTCACTTTGAGTAGGCCAGACTGATAGAATAGAATAGAATGGAATAGAATAGAATATTTATTGTCAATGCAACAAGTATAACCAAATAAAAAAAAACGCCAACCCATCTGTGCATTATAAAATCAATCAATAAACATATAAATAAAAACTGTGAAAAACATAAAAAAGGCATAAAAACAAAGTGACTCATCACTACACATACCAGCATGAATTCCATTGCACTGGTCCCCTTATACAATATATACAATACTACATTGTTTTTTGTAGTGTTGAGTAGAGTGACTGCAGTAGGAGAAAATGTGTTTTGTAATCCGTTTGTTCTTCTTGTTATTGCCCTGTGCATTTGCCTGTTGTTCAGTGTATCTGTTCATTAAATGTCCTTGTTACAACACCTTGTTTACTGTAAAGTCTCTTGAAATCTTCAGCAGTTTCTTTTCCCATTAGAATCACACCTATAAGCTCGATATTTCTCTCCCTTTCAAAAAAGAATAATCATTCTCCCTCTCTACATTTGTGTAAATACCTACGATCTCTTTACCACATCAATATCTTGGACGGATGCTTTTGCTGTATTCTTCTTTAAATGGCTAACCATTCTTTTAGAAAAAAGAAGTTGATGACAGTGGTGGTTACAGTTAAAGACTGCAGAGAGCTTGATCAATTGTAATTTCCTTCAGAAGCAAACACAATCCGAAGCATTATGTAGAGAATATGCCGTTTGAACATGGTTTAATGTACCATTGTGAAAGTATGGACTGTGTTGCCAGATCCTTTCACTGGTTCCTTTTCATGTGGTTCATTGTGAAACCGCAACTGTGTTTAATATATTGTCCAAATAACACTGAAATAAAATAATCATCTTAAAATTTTATATCCGCGATGAAAACCATGGCAGATTTAATGCAGATTATCTCTTTTTGTTTGCAAATTTGTCATTATAAAATGAATTGTTTGTGTGTATTCTTAAATGCATTTGACCATCAAATCAGATTTTCCTCATATTCTGCATATTCTTAAGACTTCTTTCTGTGCTGGTATATATAAAATGAGTGTGTTCCTATTGATTTATTGATCACTATTTTTAAGCATCAATAAAACCCTCAAGCTGGCAAATTAATGGTTTCAAAGATAAGGCCCGTGAGCCAGAACTGGCTCAAAATAGGACATTCATGAAAACATTGATATTTGATCTATTTTCTTAAGAGTGGTAGACACAACAGATTGCAGATCCAACCTGAGATATCAGCATGAAGGGTCGCGACGCCTTCGCTCAAAACCATGCTCTTTGGCTGAGTTTGTGAAAACGTGCATAACACAACAGCTGTAGATTGCACTGAATTTTACAGCAGAAGGTTTCATCAGAATTGGCTTCATGTTGACATTGTAGTCATTTTCAGTTGTAATTATTTGGTTTTGTGAAAATATAGACCTTTTCATAATGTATAATAATAAATAAGGTTATTATGGCATAATCTTACTGGTCCAACCCAATCATAATGAAATTGGGCTGCACGTGACTCCTAAACTAAAATAACACTCCTGTGTTAATGTTCTGATACCATGCCAGCCCATCTGCACCTACATTGGACCCCCACCAGAACAGGTCAACAGATGCTCCACACCCAGCATACATTGTTAATCCTGCTCCTTCAGTGTTGCGCGTTAAGCCGGTGAAATCCTTCTCCTGCCGGCTGCAGTTATCTGTCAACACTAAAAGTTTCTCACCCAACAATGACCTTTCCCAAAAACAGCGTGCTGTCTGTAAATCAAAACAGCATCTTGACGTTTCAGTGTGGAAGGAGGGAAAACCTGCTTTGTCAAACTGGCATATGAAAACAGTCCGGTGGCGGTTCGGGGGAGCGGATGTGTGGCCATTAAAGAGATAACCTTTAAGTGAGGTTCACACTCTGAAGGTGTTTTTGTTGTTGTTTTTGTTTTTTCAAATGTTGCTATCACTGTATTAATGGAGTTCATTTTGTAGAAGTTGAACACTGCTGTCCTTGTTTTGGTATGTAGCAAAACCGGAAAAAGCTTTAGTTTCCTAAATGGCGTCCATTATGTGTTCGTACAAATCCTATGGCCTAGTATTTCACAGAACTGTGTTAATAGAAAATTTATAAGGGTATTCATAAGTTCTGTCCAACTACAGAAAGCTTCAAAAAAAATTATAAATATCTGCATGTACATATACTCAGATGTAGAGGATAAGGTTTGAGCTTTCATTGTGTGAATCAAATGACATAAATTCAAGTTATTCCAAAAGTCTGACATTACCATTGTTTAATGCATGAATGTTACCATTTATATCCACGATAGGTGCCAGTCATCTTTTACATAGCCTACCATTTTGAACCTCCTTTTCGTCAGAGTTAACTATGGGAAACAAAATAACATCGTTTTGTGACATTCGTGGCAACATGATGTTCTCATACCAACTCAGTCCCCAGAAACAATGGTGGCTCAGTTTCTTTAAACTCAGGTTTCATTCTTGGATTTGTTGTGTGTTCTCTCTGATAAAAGCAGGTGTGATTTTACTGTGCGATTCTGAAAAAGTGCTGCAGTGAATCCACTTGAAAATTGACACAGTGGTACCAGAGGCCCATACTACGAAGCATGATAAACATATTCAGGATCTGTCCCCGTTTCCTGGGTTGACTTATCCAGACATGCGGGATCCTGATCACCGTTACTACAAAGCAGGTTATCGACTCACTCATTCAACCAGACCTACGTGTGCGCGTTCATATGAAAGGGGCGGAGTTCTCAGCCTCTGATCAATCACACACACTGAGAAATCCTGCAGCGCAGTTTACAGATGACAGAAGGAGCAATTATTCTCTGATAAAATGAAGAATTAAAACACGTCCAGCAGCTAAAAGCAACACTGCTTCCGCAGCCGAAGCCAGAACATTCCCGACTTGTTAATGTGTGACTTGGTGAGATTATATGACATCAATTCAAACCATGAGGTGAACTTTCTCTGCCTGCTTACATACCAAAGTGTTCTTGGGCAAGACACTGAACCCCAAACTGCTCCCATTGGAGTGACAGCGCCTTGCATGGCTGCAGCCTCCAATGGTGTGTGAATGTGTGTGTGAATGGGTGAGTGTGATGAGCTATGTAAAGTGTGATATAAGTTAAATCCATTGGCCATTTATGTCAATGTTTACGTTCCAAAATCTATAGATATTTTGCCAAATCCCTGGTGTCGAAACAGAGGAGCAATACATGGGAGAATGTTCATGCTAGAATAGCTCAACAATATGATATTACTATGCAATTTAATTGGCATATAGTTTCAGTGTAGTTCAGACAGTGGAGGAAACTCCGTTATTTCATCCATCCAACCCACCTCAACTCCCTGATGAGGACTTTACAATGCTTTACATGCTATCAAGTTTTTTGGGTTTTTTTTTATTCATTTTTAGAAAACACCAAAATATCCATCTTCTGTAACACACTGGAACACACATTTTACAACCTTTTATACCTCCAGACAGCGGTAATGCAACAAAGGAAAGTTTCTGTTCGTGACCTCACGGCTTGTGGCCACTCTCAAGGCCAATTCACTCCGCACAACTTTCTGTCATCTGGTTGTCATGAACTTGTGTTTGTATTGATTTTTTTTTCCCCTCACCGAGAGCCATTTAAGCCAACCCGTCTGCTCCCCTCTTTACCAGATGTCAGGATGTGAAGCCATTATTGCGCCCCGGTGTTTCTCGGTAACACACCTCAGCACAACGACCTAAAAGCCTGTCGCAAGCACACCTTGCCATTTTAAAGAGAGAGTACCGATCTTATGCTTTTAACGCCTCTAAATGTAATATCGTCCTGAAAACATCACTATTCCTGAAGAAATGTCACCTCCCATGGACCAATTACTGAGAAAACTATGTGATCTAAAAGTTTGAAGGGAGTGGGCGAATGAGGTCAGAGAGTTTAGCTGATTTTTAGATGTCTCTGAGAGTGCGACTTCATCAGCTGGTGGGAATATATATTAAAAAAAAAAATTATTTCAGATATGGCCCAAAGGGTGTAAAATCCAGAGAAAAGAGTCTGATATTAGTATACAACAGCAGCATGGAAGAAAACTGCCTGTCCTTCTCCTCTCATCCATTTTGTCCATTTGTCTGCAGGAGGATACGTTCGTGTTTATAAAAGCCGTTTTCTTTCAGATGTGGCACTAAGATAAGCTCTGCAGTTTTCAAACACCTCGGTAATGTATACCCACCTGCCGGCTTGTGTTTTTTCTTTCCTTTCTTTTTTTGGCTGAACAACCAGTTTCTTGTCATTTGAGACCTTGTGCGCTTTGTTTTCGCCTGCCTCATTATTTAAAACCTGGGAGATCTGACAAATGACAGGTGTTTAAGTGGTGTGTGCTGCAGTTTGTGCGCAACAAATGAGAGGAAGCATACCGCAGTGTCTGTGTTCGAGGGGAAAACGGTTACCGGTACTCTTGTTTTTAATTACTTTTTCTTTTTTTACACAAACAAAGCTTAGCTTATGGGGTATAAGTAAACAACTGAAGGTTAAAAACTAAAAGAAGTCCAGATAAATCAGAGTTTCTCAAAATGTAGGAGGATAAACCACGTTTGCACGCGCGCGCACACACACACACACACACACACACACACACACACACACACACACACACACACACACACACACACACACACACACGTTTTTCAACTTTTAAATTATATTATGATTTTAATTAATCAACTACAACAAATGCAGTAAAATGATGTGTATTTATAAAATTATACGTTTTTCTTACCTCCAAATATTAGGATTTTTTTCATCTCAATTTATCTTCCAATTAATTAGAAAGATGTCCTACTTAAAAAAAAAAGAACATTTGCAAATAAACTTTACAAATGTCAGTTGCATTATTATATCGACATGCTGTGACTGATGTCCTTGAGCTCTCTGGCACAAAGATCAAGTATGCTGTGAGAGGCTGTTCAATGCAATCAGCTGAATAGTGATGCCATGGAAACCTTCTGGTAAACAGGTACGACCTGTGAAGCCATCCAACCGAGAGGCTCCATGGTAAAGAGGACGGCATAAAGGAGGGGCTGGGTGGAACGCATCAGGTAGCACACTGCTGCTTGTTTCTTTGTCCTCCATGGGAAGACATTTGGATGCACATACTCGAGGTAATAAACACGCTCATGAGCTTCAACATTGACATGCATGTTCTTTCCTCATTTTCACCAGCTCATGCTTCTATTTTCATCAACACCAGAATGTCCCGACATTGCTATAAAGACATGCGGACACTCCATTTCCCACCCCAGCTTTCCATCTACTTTCTATGCACTGCAGCTTATTTCAGCACAGGTAAGATGAACACACATGAAAAGCAGGATTTGTGTGCATGGCGGGCATAATCTGCCTGAGTGATATGTCTCACGGTCTTTCATGTTTCTTCTCTGTTGAATTCTAATGGGAAATAAGCCTCACCTTACCATGTTACCATGGCGCCTTCATCTGTCCAATCAGATTCGGAGGTCGATCTGTTGGGAGATGATTGCAGGGAGTTCCTATTTCTCCTTTAGGGTGTGTCTCAGTCTTATTGCCTCTTCCATCACATCTTCTCTTTGAAAAGCACACGATTGGAATGGGGTTGGGGTGTTAAACTTGGAGAAACAGATTCCAGTGATGTGTATACTTCCTAAACCATTCTACTTTGCAAATATTACAATTATTATTGAAGAAATCATATCATGTGTGGAGCTGTTATTGTTTTCGAGTACATATTTTGGGATTTTGACTCAAAAATGATTCGACAGAAGACTTTAAGAGCACTAAATTTAACTTCTGAACATGTTATTTTCACTGACAAAAGAACTTTGAGAACGTTGTCCCTCAAGGCCTGCTGACCTGTGTGACTGCTGCTTCATTTGGATGCTTTCCTCTGATGGAATTTTATTCTCCTGCACCCAGAAGAAGCAGCACAAGCCAAAACTGATTGTGCTTGTAAGTGCTATCGATGGATTGTTTCATTTGAAAGTAATTTTTTTTCCACATCTGCCATTGGCTGTTACATGTTCTTTTGGTTAACATGCTTGATGTCACAATGTGCTTCATCCTTTGATAGACCTATCTCTTTTCCTCCTTCCAGTTGGAATCTATCTCATGTCCACTTTGGCTATTCTGTCATTGTGCATCCTGAGGACATGACCATCATCTTATACCATTCTTGATTTGTGATCTTGTTTGGGCAGCGGGTATTGCATATCTTACAGAAGCAGCGATTATGAAAAGCATCCCAATTTCTCAAATCTCCTTTCATTACTCAGGGCCATACAAAAGAACAGCTTTATCATTGCTTGGTTTTCTGAACATCACAAATTGTTGTGTTGGCTATATCTCATGTTTGTGGACTTTTTTATGTTTTGTTTCCCCCTTCAGCTTCAGAATGACTTGTTTGTTTTCGTACACAATCTCTCTGGTTTGACACAGCATCCATATATGTAACACAAACTTGAACGAAAAATACAATTTATATTAGCATTTCTTGAAGGAAATTGGAATTCTGAGTTGTTAAGGTCCAGTCCATTTATTTACAGTCACGGATCCAAAGACTTCAACAGAGTTGTTTTCAGCAGCTTCTTACCGACAGTACATGCATTAGCAGAGTCGGAAAAATCCAAGGCACGGTCTGGTAATTAAGCAGGGATCAAAATGGTATCCAAACAAACTAACCAAGGTAAACGACAAAGCAAGCAAAGAGGATAGAACGGAGACTCCAGAGTAGACACTGGAAAACTGTGACTTTAGACATTTAGGCCCTTTTTACACAATGAGGTTTCAACTGGAAAGGCATTGTTTGTGGGGTTTTAATCTCAGAAACGTTTCTCGTTTTTAAGGCTATACACTAAAACCCATGTCATTTTCATGTTGGGCCACTAGTGGGTACTGTTTGTTTTTGTAATGATAAAACACTGAGATGTAAATATACTGACACATGCCTCTCTGATGCATGTCCGGTTCGGTGTAGAATTGAAGCCAGATTCATTTCACACATTTATCTTCACATATCAGGCTTGCAGATCCACGTTAACCATAAACAGCCAAGCTGCAGTAGTCCAGATGTTTCTTTAGTGGAACATTACTAGTGAATGAGTAGCACTATGTTCATATGTCATAGTTTCATCTTGAAATGATACAGAGCAGTGGATAGAACTGATTGATTTTCAATTGTGACAACGAGTGTAACAATCAGTCTAATTTCAGAGTAAGCACATAAATAGCGCAGTAACAGCCGTGCGTCAAGCTGCAGTGTGGATGCGCCAGTGTTGTGCCAAAAACGGATTTCCGTCCACTGGAGTGCACACTGACTGGCTGTTGCCAGTCGATGGGGACGTTTTATTAGGATATAGAGCTATAACGTACAAATATACTAAACTGTATGTACACGGCAAGAACTAAAGTGAGTCTCTAGGAAAGTCTCATGCAAAAAAAAAAAAAAAAAAAAAAAACTGCAATTGAGATGATTTACCAATGGGTTACATGTAAAATAAAGAAATTCTATATTTTTATATTGCTTATTTTATTATCATACATATGTGATACAGTGTAGTATATTTTTTTGCGTTCTGGCTTTAAATCCTGTTAAAAGCCGCGTGCGTGGACAGGAATCACTTTTTTCCTCCTCCACACTCCGCCTCCAACTCGCCAGTCCACTGAGCCTTTTCACCGTCCCTGTTCAAATATCGAATACAACATTTAATAAACAGATAAAATTGAACTTTATCGGTCCGCTCTGGTCTCCACCAAAATGTCTCCTTCCTCTCCGAGATTGACACGCTGGCCGTCACAACCATGGCGGCCGTTTCGGGGTCCGGCAGTGTGCTCTGGTGCTGCTCCATGATGACACTCTCCTCTGGCTTCCACCTTCAGATCAGACTCGTCATCTCCACCTTTACAGTCACTGATCTCTCATGGTTCTCACACAGCGGTGTCGACGCACTGCCGATCGCTTGTTTTTTTCTTTTATTAGTGATTCCACTACCCTGACCACCAAATAATATCATTTTCCTGCCCTCCATCTCCCCCATGACTTTTGCTTTCTTTGCCCGTCAGTATTTTGCATCAAATATATTGACGAGGCACTTTGCATTGACCATTTATGGTAAAAAGTGGACGTGTTGAGGGCGAGACATGACCTGCTTAAACTTCCAGGTGGATTCTGATCTATGAAAGGAAAGTGCGTGCAGATATGCGTATGCACGGTTTTGTCAATCACAATTTTTTTTTGGCACACACCATTTTCAGCTTTTGGGCACACGTACATTTTTAGTAGGAATCCTACGCAAGGTTTTATAAATGAGGCCCCAGGTCTCCTGGCTTTGTCGTAGTTTTTCCTCTGACACGACACACACATGCTCAGATAGAACCATCCACTATCACGACTACATCTTGTATACAACTACAACTTTTCATCATACTCTCACTTTCTGGTATTTCAAAATTCATTCTTGGAGTGAGATTTCAAATTTTTATTCGTTACCCCGGCACCCGGGGATTATTTTTTTCATGAATGCACTCACACAGCGGCTTGATTATGTTGATGCTATTTTGCGAGCAGTCTTCCCTACTATTCTGTTCTCTCTTACAACATCTAGTCTTAATGAAATAGTGCCAGCACTTGAAGACAAAATTAGAGATAGCAGGTATTTTTACCACCATTTAAATCTTTGCCACATTTGTGTTTTGACCTTGAATGTCTATAAAAGCTATAGATTTTTCCTTGTTCATGTCTCAAAACTGTTTCGAAAGTGATTACATGGACAAAAGCACATTGATAAGGATGCATTCATGCCGACATGGTGGTGTATCATTTATTACTACGTGAAAGTATTACTGCAGTTGTATTCACAGTGGACTGAACACTTGACCAGCATTATTACCATATTGGTTCAATTTGAGCTTGCATACAGAATGGCATAATTTTGTTTTACTCATATATCTCTAGGTTATTTTTATTGCAATAATGTTTTCTGCTCTTAGGTATTTTCATTGTTGCTGCTCCTCAAGGTTTGTTAATGTTATTGGGTTTGACCATGGCATGAGGGGCTTTGCAAAAGCAGTGATATAAAGCTGCGAGACATCCATTCTGGAAAGAGCAAAACACCTATTTTACTTTTGCTTGTTTGAGTGTTTCTTATTGATCTGTTTTATTGTGACTAAGGTATGAAATGCATCTCAAAAACCTAATTCCAGTGGGCAGTTTGGCTGCGACTTTTCTGTTGGCATTTCGCTTCTTTCTTAGGTAGAGTGCCTCTGAGAAATTATTCTCAATCAATTTATTGACTGCATTAGAACATAAAGCGCGAATGAGAGAGGGAGGCTCATGCCCAATTCCAATAACGTCTCTACTTCTTAAGGACTTATTTGCACACGCGGGATGCAGGTGACGTCCACGGGCTCGCAGACCGTCTACAAGGCTGAAGGAGAGAGTGTGACTTTGGGCTGCAGATACACACCCAGCCCCTTTGACTCTGGAGATCTGGACATTGAGTGGTCAGTTGTGAGTCCAGACACCACGCGGAAGGATCAAATGGTAAGAGGCCGCGTGAGAGCGCTGTGAGTTGCACCATGAAAATCGGGCAGTTTTTATGGTGACTTGCTGTATTATTTTCAGACCCATATCTTATGACAATTGCCCCATGTTGTTGTTTTGGGGTTTTATATAATTGTATTGATCACAGTAGTCGCACTCATAGTAAAGATACACTGATAATCACTTTTTTAAACGGTGAGTGCAAGTACTAACCTTTCACTACTTCACGATACCATAAAGCCCAATTCATATTCCAGATGAAAATGATGTTTGAAGGATATTTGTGGCGGTGAAACTCCGTACAGCCCCTGCGTCAACAGTGTATACACCTGAAAAAGCATTAAAGACTCCAGTATACAACATGCATAGACACAGTATACAACGTGCATTGACAGTATTGTATGCATAGAGAAGGGGGGACATTTAGTTACTTTTGCTTTCAGATTGAAAATGAGTCTTGCCAGTGTTTTGTATTTTCAGCTGGGCTGAAGTTGGGATTTTCTTTTTTTCCCAGAGCAAATGTACACCAAAATAGGTTTTTTAAAAGCACTTCACAATCTGGTCTTTACAACTGCAAATCCATTAAAATGTCATCCTTTCCTAAATCCATAACCTCAATAGGAATTAGGTGTGAATGCGTCCCAGCAGGGTGAAGTGTGGATAAAGACTTACCACCTTCATAAGTTCACAGGAATTACTTGTTTATCACATTTACCCCTTAAATTCAATGAGTTGTTACTGTTGGAGGCTTAAAAGGATGTTTTGTAGCTCTCATCTTCTCCCTCGGGTGGCAAGAGTTTTACCACAGCCAAAGGATATATGCTGCTTTAGAGAAATGACCAATGGTTTTAATGCAAACAGACTATCGTGCAGCCACACACTATGTTTTCAAAAACATGAATCGATGATTATTTTCTGAGAAGTTGAGAAGCAGCTGACATGCACACGGCTCTGACATACAGCAGCATAAAGTGGCCCCGATACTGCGGGAGCAAGCAATTCCCAATTTGCACATCCAGCAGACAGGAAACAGCATGATGATCCGTATACTGTGAGACTGAGAGCCATTAGCTTCCAATTGCAGGTTGTGTTTCTGTCTTGCAGATACACTACAGACTTCCTGATTTTGGTCTCCACTAATTAAGAAAAATATCAGGTTCAGTAACTACTTTGCCTGTCTGCCTCTTAGTGGCAGATAGAATAGGATCATTCTTTTTTTCTGGGTCTTTAAAAAAAACAAAAAAAACCCTCTGCGCTAAACAACAGATTAACACTCATGAATATCAAGCTAACAGATTGTTGAAACGATTCATAAATCTCAGAGGTTGGTTGTAATTCAGGATTTTTTTGCCTTTAAGAAGCCTTGTTCACATGATACACAATGATATATAGTCATATTAAAGTAGGATTCTGATGCTTAAAAAGTCATGCTGAGTACACATATTTTGGGGAAAAAAGATCAAGTCACACAAGAATAACATGTTAATGTGTTTGTAAGGCCGGATTATAAAGTTATATTTAACGGGCATCATTTCACATGTTTGTTCCAGAGTTGGACTTTTGGTAAACATAGACTGAGACAGGGTTAATTGTTTTCAAGCGAAAATGGAAACGTTTTGTTGTGGTTTTTTGTGTCCCTTCACATGAGAATGGTACTCGGAGCCACTTAAAATACAACTTTTTGAAAACGCTCCGAGTCTGTCTCTACGGAAATGGGGGAGAGCATAATTATTTGAAAACATCCCAACTGAGGAAATGCTGCTACTGCACATGGGCGCCGTTGCCGTAGTTAATAGTTCTTCACATGCCTAAGCAGATGGACAATAACAAGGTCATGACTCCAAGTCCATATTCTCAAGGGAACCTGGTAGTTTTTGATCGAGAGTCACCGGAATAGCAATATATTTTAATTGTTTGCACTCACCATTGTTAATGTCGATAGCATATTGGTCTCTGTATGTGCATGTAGCTTCAGTGCAAAAACAACCAACACCACCCACTAGTAGCCCAACATGAATAGGACATCGTTTTCAGAGTTCCAGTGTTGACAGGCATCATTATCTAAATGAAAACACAACAACAATGGATATTCCTTTGAAACGTTGTTGTGTAAACAGGGCCCGGAAAAGAAATACTTGTTATATTTAAAGTGGGACCTCTGTACAACAGACAATTCAATCTTTCATAGATGTGAGAAATCTATCTCTGAAAATAAAGCATAAAACTTTATTAAACAACGTTGATCTCCAGTCATTGTTTCACCTCCTTAGAAACAGGTTAAAAAAAAGAGCAAAGAAGGATTCATCCTCCAAATGAATATCTTTTGTCAGTCAGGAGATGTGCTAATTTCCTTGTTTTGAATAAAGCAGGGTGGAAGATTGATGTGTAGATGGACAGCATTATCTACTTTTTATGCAAGTAGTACATAGTCACCTTCAGTGCAGCTCAGTAGAACATGGTTCAACGAATTGGATGTTAAATTGAGCTCGAATTGTGCTCAGAGACTTTTTTTTGCCAGTGTCTCGCCTTGTTCACCAGAAGTGACGAAGAAAAAGATTGCATGCGTTTGTGACCGATAATATATACTCCGAAAAGAGTCAGTAATACTTATTTTTGCCAGAGGAGCAGTTCGTTCTACAGCCAGTGAGATCAAAACACAACGCACAGCATCTGTACACAAGATGACAGTGACAAATAAATAAAACCACTTTATAATGGTGGAGTGTGTGACAGGATCCGCCTGACTTTATTCACTGGTTTTATTCCATGTAAACCAGTGAGATCACCAACCCTTAATCCACATTAAAAGCACTGAAGGGTTGATTAAAAAAAAGACAAAAAAAAAAAAAAAAGTGAGCTGTGTTTGGATAAACTGGTATCAAACTACAAGCAATTCATGCTCGACATCTCAGACATTCATCAAGTCACTTTTAAATCTGTTCCATTTCCAGCTTCTGTCCTACACCGGTGGCACTCAATACTTCTACGTGGATCTTGTGAACGGGCTCAGCTTCGCTGCCGGTGACCCTTCGAGAGGCGACGCCTCGCTCTCCATCGCCATGCTGTCGCCTGCCCACAGCGCTACCTACCAGTGTAAGGTCAAGAAATCCCCAGGAGTGGACACGTGCAAGATGTCCCTGCTGGTGTTAGGTAAGGCCTGGCATTGAGTTGCATCCGAGAGTGAGCAAAGACACCCAACTGCATTATTTATGTCCACCAACATTCACAGTGACATCCTCAATTGTGTGTGTGTATAATATATATATATATATATATATATATATATTAAAAAGTCAGGATGATGTGTTAATGTAAATGGCCAGAACAGATTACACGTCGGAGGCCATTTTAAGAAAAAAGAGAGCTCAATTTAAATTTGGTGGCCTTGTTTAGTCATTAATACACTACAGCTGGCCTTGTTTACATGTTTTCAAGTGAAAATGCTAAAATTTGATTGCATTTTGGGTGTCCATTTGCTGTATATGACAATTGTGCGGGGAGCCACTGAAAATACAACTTTGTCAAGATGGCTCTGAAGGTGGAATTTTCAGAAAGCATGCCGCCTGAACATTTTCAAAGATTATGACAACAACAATGGAGGCCTCCAGAGTGGCTATACTCTCAGTTCATAATTGTAAATTTAAGGCTTCCTCCTTCATCCATACAAAATTGGTCCAAATACTTTTTTGTATACAGATATGTTTTGGTTTAATTACAGACGTTACCATTTTTCAAGGTTGTTGTTAAATAGAAAGAAATATTGGAATTTCTTTTTTTCTCTGTGAAAGAAGGAACATATACCAATTTACAAAAACATGCGAGAGGGACAATATTCCCATTTAGAAAAACATGCCTCTTGGAGTTCATGATGAACTATCAGATTGTGAGCTGGGATCAGCTCCAATGCACCGTGTAAATGCATTTGATTTGAATCAAGGACTCATCTCCAACTGGAGCGTTATCCTTTCTACAGATTTACAGATACAAGTAGCAAGACCGGCTTGGTTTCTCCTCAAGCAAGGCCGCTTTCACAGCTTTGTCACAGTGTTCACTGTTTGACACAGCTGAATAAACCCAAGGAAGATGGCTTTGTCAGGATCTGATGGAAACACTGGGTGAAATTGATGAGAGACTGAAAAAGGCAACAGCAAATCGAAATGACACTTCACTCTGAGCCATTTGTCAGTGTTGAAATTTGCCAGATGCTTATTGGAATTAGCTTGATTCAAGTCCAACTCATCGGGTTGAGGGACTGAGGAGTAACCGAGGTGGGGGGACAGTCACCTCTGTTGGCAGTTTAGTTTTGATTTACTGGGGAAAACAATTCCACATGTTTTCCGACGGTCGCGGGTCTGTGCTGCTCGCTGATTGGTGTGCTTTATCAATTTGGACCTTGTCATCGCTGAGAGCACTTACATCAGGACAGAAATGCTTCATTACGGGATGAAAATAATCAATCAAAACAAAAACAAAAACAAAAAAGAAACAAAACGGTGACCTCTCCATCTTAAAGGATGAGTGGACTCATACCATGAAAACACAGGGTCAAATATTTGGCCCTTGCACATGAAGGATGACTCATGAGAGCTTCACACTCTCTTCCACGTTCTTCACGACTGCCTGTAATCTTTGCACCACTGAACGTCTCTATAAGCATTCAAATTCAATTATTCATGCACTGTGACATACCTATTTGATACAGGACATTTCGTACCTGCTGTTTAAAGTCCTTTAGGTTTTATTCAGGCCGGCTGGATTTATTCAAATTTTATGACTGCAGAATTGTAAAAACAATTTGCAACGAGCAGCTGTGTGTCTGTTTTTTTCTCAGATAATCTCAGCTTCAAATATCTTCAATTCAATAATGCTGCATTCTTTTTGGCGAGTTGGTTATGGGAAGGATGCATGTCAAATGGGAAGGAGAAGAAGATTTGAATTGAGTTTTGAAAAACCCCATTCTGACATGAACCATTCATGACACTGTAGTATTTGTGGTTACCCCGAGTTTCAGTATGAAAACGATTCAGGTGCAAAATAGCAAGTATTAATCGATGAGGTCTGAATCGATCTTGTTCTGTTTGCTGTGCAATTTGGAATGGACAGTCTGATCTCTTCTGGCGCTGAAGCTCTTTTACTAACTTCTAGAAGCTTTCACATGATCATTCTATCATTCAAAATGAAGAAGAGTTTGTGAAATAAAATCTGCGTCACATCGCACTATGTCACCTGCATTTCATTTCAGTGTACAAACTAATTTGCTTTTAATTTATTTACCCAGTTTCAGTTCTATAATTGCAACACTTTCCTGGATTTAAGTCCACCACCTACTTGAATAAACTTTAACATTTGGCATTCTTAAAACAAAATTTCTTGATTGAGCATTTCTGACTACTTGCAGTATAGAGCAATGATTCATACTTCTCCAAAATGTCATCATATCAAGTGCTTTTATTTTACCATGAGCTGTACGACAGTAATACAATTCTAAACTGAAGACATTCACCTATAAGACAGAAAAATGTCTTGCTTTAAACCAACATATGTATTAATACAGAAAAAAATTAATAAATAAACACACTGGACTGCATATTGACAGCTAATTTTTTCAAATCTTACCAATGTGTCCCTCAATACACATCAAACATACTGTATGTACTTTTAATTAATGCGATACTAGACTAAAACTGCTCAACCTGCTCAATCATTCTTACAAAATGCTTATTATTGTAACATTCAAGGAACAGTTTACTCGCCACATCCAAAAATAACATCCCCAGACCAATTCACCTTCATCTATCCCAGCTGTGAAATGAACTTTTTCATTTACAAGCAACATTCAAGTGTCCTGTGGTGGGAGACCTTGAGTTTCAGACATTATGGCTCAAGTTCTGTTAAAGGTCTCGACTGCTGCATTTCATTACAAGACCATTGGTAAAGAAACTTCCCTGCTCATCTGGTCTGACAGCTTCAATGAATGTGTAGATTCTTCACAACTGCATTTCCAAAAAGGTGAAATATGGTGACACATTTTATAATAACAGAATATTTAGTTTAATACTTGTGAAATATTTAAACTAAGATGTAAATTTGTATACAAATGACACATTTCAATTGAAAATGATTGAGGAATTTCAATAAAGCATTTTGTTGTTCAGTGACATGATTGGGTTAAAAAAAAAAAAAACATGTTCCAAGAGAGGACGAAATACAGAACTGAGAGGTCAGATCACCAAAGGTAGAAAAAGAAATAAATGAAAAAATCAGGCCTTGTGTAAAAATGGCAATGTTTTCAAGTGCAATGCTGGACTTTTGTTGCATTTTGGGTGTCTGTTTATACAAGCCTAGCACACAGTACGGGATTTTTCAAAGCTTCACAGATTTAGAGACCATACACTTAGTGTGTGGCATGAACTACAGAGCTCACCACACACTAACCGAACCTTCAGCAGAGTATCAGGTTCTTCATACTCAATATTCCAAATCTCACCGGGACAAACGTGACTTCAGTGTAAAACACAGCATGTAGACGTAAACAAACATGTTGCTACAAATCAACCTCAGGCCTATATTATGATTCCGGATTTTCTTTTTTCAAGGTAACCTCGGGATTAACCCTGGGATTTCCGTACAACAAAGCAAATTCACTTCTTACCGGGATAAATCATCCCTGTACTGTGAATGTCCGAACTGGTCCAGAGCAGAGAATGAAGGTGCATCTCCTGACCAATCAGATCTCTTGGAAAATGACCTGCCTATATGTACAATATCCTGATTGGTGCATGGATTGTAACGCCCACTTGGAGAACTCAGAGCACAGCAGAGTGGAGGAGGAGTGTTTAGAGTGATCTTTTTGATATAATAAAATAAATCCTGGTCAGTAAAGCTTTGAAGGATGTTTTTGTTGTTGTTCTTGACTTGTCCCAAGTCTGTTTAGCTCCACGAGGGTTTAGCTATAATAATGAGGTTAATAATAATGGTCACATCTGATGTAACTGCAGAAACATCGATTTATGGAACGCACATCTATTCTACCACCACGGTGAGGAAATACTATTCCAACACAAAATGCATTCACACTGGGGAAATAGCCTCAAAACAACTTGATGGAAAATACAAAGTGAAAGAAGAGCAGTGAGGAATAATTAAATGAAACTGAGTGATCACAGTGCCAAGCAGGTCCGTGTATATTGTCCAATGAATTCATATAGTATGATCTCTTCGAGCCACTCATTAGTGGTCTGGAACCTTCCAGCTTTGGCTGCAGCCGCAGTGTTGCTTTCAGTCTGGTTGGTTTTTCTTTTCACACACCGTGCTGCTCAGCTCGTCGAGGAGCATGTTCTGCTCCACTCCTGCAGTGTGCTGAGCAGCACACTACAGGATTTCCTGTCGCAAATATTGAACATGCTCATTATCTATGATCTCTCTTCCCAAGACCTCCCAAAAAGAGACCGGACGAGACAAAATCACTCTTAGAACTGCCCACACCACAGGAAATTCAGACACTACCAAAAATCGGTCCAATTATCCTGTCGTGTGCCGGCCTTTAGTCTCAGAGGAAAAGGGGGGAAATGCAACTCAATGAAACGCTGTTATTTCACATGCACAAAGTCAATAGTTTTTCTGCACAATGACTGTGTTAAGTGACTCCAATGGCTCCCAGCACATCGTCTCCTGGGACTTGGTGGTTGGATAAAACCTTTATGGAAGTAAAACTCTAAAACAATGAGTTCTGACTTGTAACGTCGTGGGAATGGGGCCTCAGTCAGCTAAAACATGTAGAAACTTTCTTTAAATGATATAACAACAACAAACATAATAATCATAATAGTAATAACTCACTTATTTTAAAGTGTACTTGAAACCTAAAAGTAGAAACAACAAACTGTGTAGTGGACACCACGACAGGAGTTGCGAAACACTTCCTAAAACCATATTGTCTGTGATCACAGTTCATCAGAAGAGGCACAGAATTCCCTTAAAAAACAATTACAATTTCTCTGCTTTTAAAATGCTGATGGTGGAAACTGCCGATGGACTGTATGTGTTTGAGGGTTGTTTTTTTTTTTAAATAACTTGGTCAAAGAAGAGAAAGAACACTTATTTGAAGTACAAATCCTGAGGCATCAACATTTACTTCAATGTTTATTTATTCCAAGTCAAATCACCATTGCAATATTAGTTAAACCCAGACAATGACGATGAAGTGCATTAACTAAAATTCTATGTACTTTTGGTGTCCAGTAAAGTAGCTTGTTAGTCCACAGCTTCAAAATCAGGATTTACAATCGTACAATGAATCATCAGTGCAATAACCGCGGATTACCAAGACAACAGTAAGAGCTCAATCGAGAACCAGCAGGTACAAGCTGTAGAGAAAAACATGCTGCCATCAAGTGATCCCTGTTTTCACGCTGCTCCCAACCACATGCATTTACAGAGCTAAATGGAAACATTAAAAACAAAAGGAATGAAGGAAAATCCATAAACTGTTGACATGCATCTTCCTCAAAGGTTTTAGAAGTGCATCCAGTTTATATGCTGCTATACTGCATATGGGAATCCTGTTGGTTCCATTTGTCGAAGAATATGATTAAACTATAGTCAGTTTCAATGTAATTTGAATGAATTTCAACCCTTTTTGATGTAAAATGGTTCAATACTGAAAATAATTATGGTTGTATTTGGAAAGCATGCATTCTGCTGTTGGTTTGAAGTAACGGAACACCTCACCTGGTCAGCATTTCCCAACTAACAGACTTGAAATGGTTACAAAACCCTCAAGCCCAACGATTTTTAACCTCTGCTAGTTCTGCCTTGTTTTCCATCCCAAAACAGAAAGGAAATGGCAACAGAAAGTGATCCCTGTGTTATTTTGATTTTTTGATTTGCAGTGAAGCCGTCAGTGCCGAAGTGCCGGGTGGAGGGAGGGGGGCTGGTCGGCCAAGCTGCGTCTCTGCACTGCAAGTCTGCAAAAGGCTCGCCTCCCTTGAAATACAGGTGGAGGAGGGAGAGCGGCGACCCCATCCCGGCTGCTGCCGCACAGGGTAAGTCTGACCTCTGCTGATGTCACTATGATACTGCACATCAAAGAGCGTGCGTGTGTGTGTGTGTGTGTGTGTGTGTGTGTGTGTGTTTGTGCCTGTGTTGAGGCTGGATATCAGTCAAAAACACCAGATTCTTTGCAAATATTACAATTTCTGTAATAATTTTCCCCTAAATGGGTAAAAAAAAAATTGCCTCTTATTTCTTGGTTCCTCTTGGAAATAGGTTCCATTTATGCATGGTAGCATGCAGAGAGGCTAGGCTTCGGGGACTTACTCTGAAGAGTTTGCATGTTTTTTGGTGGTAAGACATTTTTCCTCCCACAGTCCAAAATAATGCATTTGAGGTTAGTTGGTTACCATGAGTGAATCCTCGAATATGTTTCTGTATTACCAGCATCTCCTTCCCATTGTATTTTCACTCTTGAAAACATCCCTGAGGTTGTTTCCTACAGTGGTTCCTGCAAGCTGCATTGATCAGACACTCACATGCGTAAACACATGGAAAGGAATATCTGGCTTTAAGAATTTGTTTCCAGTGTGGAGAAAGGCAGCCAATTTGATTACCCTTTGGTTATACCATGTTAATGTGTGTTTGTGACCTCTGTGCATGCATGTATCTCTCAGACAGCACGACCGGGGATCTGAAAATCAGCAACCACTCGCAGAGCTCTGCAGGAATCTACCTTTGTGAGGTGAACAATGAAGTTGGGGCAGAACGCTGCAGGATCCACCTGAAAGCAGAGAAACGTAAGGCGTGTGATGCAAGCGTGAGCTCTTCA
Source organism: Blennius ocellaris (assembly GCF_963422515.1). Classification (NCBI taxonomy): domain Eukaryota; kingdom Metazoa; phylum Chordata; class Actinopteri; order Blenniiformes; family Blenniidae; genus Blennius; species Blennius ocellaris. The sequence goes on along the minus strand of NC_137664.1, from coordinate 17,616,698 downwards.
AAAACCCAGATTGGAGATTTCCGAAATACTTTAATAAATGCTGTATAAAGGGTTAAGTCTACCCTCTTTGCTCCACTTTCACAAGGTGCCAGCATGGCACGCCTCACTCTTATTATGTCATCAAACAATGACTCGAGGGAAGGTCAACTTCAATGGTAATGTCAACTTTGAGTCACAAGTTTTCCCCTCTGACTTTGTGCTGTTGAATCACACAGTCACACAAGACTGCAGCTGAAAGGATTCTGCAGCCGGTACGTCTCCAGTCCCTGTTGACGGTCCATAATTGCAACAAGAAAATGGTAGCATAGGAAATCTCCACATGCAACAGGCTTCGTAGGGCTTTTAGTGGCACATCGTTGAAGCGTAAACAGAAGACTCCTTTAATGAGAGCAGCAGGGTAACGCCTCTGAACTGCTCGGGAAAAGACAGACTTCAGTGGTTCAGTCGAGGCGTCTGCCGGGGAAATGAGTCTGGCGGGGAAATGAGTCTGGCGGCTCTGAGAGTGTGAGACAGGTGTGCCATCACAGACATATATCACCACTTTGTCTAGAGTCAAACAGGGTCACTGCACCAGTGCTTCATGATATGCAGATCCGAGCCTTTATTCCAACATCTCTCTCTCAGTACTCTGATTTCTGGCCGCGAGCAGTCGATCCTTCATTTCCATTTCAAGTGTGAGCAGCTGCCATAGACCAAGAGTTTTTAGCAGGAGACTCAAACTAAAGGTATGAATCTGAATTATATTATTGGAAATGGACTCTGATAAATTGAGTTTACTTGTATAGTGCACTAAAGCAGTCCCAACACACTTACAGGAATAGTTTTCTCAGAGTGCACTGGCACATGAGGAATGTGTTACATTTTAAGAAGAAAACTATGAGTAACACTTATGAAAGCTACAGAATAAACATTCATCATACCTCACATTCATATTGCCCTTACTTCCAAAACAATGCTGTGTGGCTGTGACTCGGTTGGTTGAATGAGGAACTCTTAGTCGCAAGGTTGTGGGTCCGATTCCCTGTCTCAATTCTGTCCACATGTCGAAGTGTCCTTGAGCATGACACTGAGCCACAAACTGCTTCCAACGGATGGATTGAGTACCTTGCATGGCAGCTAGATCCATTGGTGTGTAAACGTGTGTTTTAATGGGTGAATGTAAGTAACAGTGTAAAGCACTCAGAAGTGAAATCCATTTACCACTTACTCAACACATCTGGTGGTCCAGCCTTACATAGAATTCATTTGATTTAACATATCGGATGTGAGCTTGTTCAGAAGCTCTTTCATACTTGAAATCTGCTTTTTTCTACTCTTTCATAAAGATTTCTCTAATAACCAATAATGTAACAATGGCCAACAACACATTACCTGCCAGCAATGTCAAAGCTTGCCAATTTAACATCAGCTATTATCTTACGACATTTTTTAATTATTGTTTTGGCAAAATGTTATTAAGTGCAGGAAACATTTTATTTATAAAATACATAATACGCAATACATAAATAAAGCTGAAATTCTTGGATGTTCTGGAGGATTTTGTGTGCAGTTTGCTTAACAAAAACTGGTCTAGTTGTTGGGATATGCTATACGTACTCATTTAATTCAATTCAGTTCAATTAAATTTGACTGAAGTATTCATATTTTCAAATAACCTGAAAGGTTATTTATGTAGAACAGTGATCAGACGGGTAAGAAGCCCAATCCAGAAGCAATATGTGAAGAAGGAAAAATACATATTTTTTGACATGTGCACATCTTTGGACATGTCAAAGAAAATCCTAATGATGCCCTTTCTTGCATGTAGTGCTGAGTAGAGCATCCACCAGTCTTTACTGTCAGGTTTGACAAGAGGAAGTTGCGAATCACTGCTATATACTGAGCACTGAATGACACAGAAGTAAGAAACTGAAGTAGATGCATCTTACTGTGAATGAGGATTTGGAAAAGCCTTCACAAAACGAGAACCCACTCGACAACAAGTGTGCTGCAGCATAATGAATACTTCACACCGTGTCATTTTCTCCCACAGAGCCTCTGAGTGAATAATTCTCCGTTTTTCACAGCTCCGAACAGAGCAGCCGTGATCACCGGCACTGTTGTGGGGTCTCTGCTCCTCATCTTCATCCTGCTGGTCTTCATCGGGCTGCTTTATTGGAAGCTGAGCACCAGAAGAAAGTTTGAGAAGGAGTTCTCCAATGAAATCAGGTACAGCAGGCAAGACGGAGAGATAAGTGAGCTGAAACTCTCACTCTCGCTGTCTGGCACCTGTCTCCCAAGTCCTCATTTATCTCCGAAATGTCCCATGAGTACAAAACTTCACTCCTAGTTAGTGGCCAGTTTTGTCAAATGGAGGCGTGGAGGCTGAACATTATTTAAATAGACTTCTGCAGATTGTTACATCTATAGAACTTGCATTTATAGCATAAAACGAAATAAAAAAAAACTGACAAGCAAGACATGGACGTCAAAACGATGACGCTGACAATCAAACTTCAAAAGCAAGAGAGGCAATTATACGACGTTGAAGCCGTTTGGTTAACAAAAGGAACAAAGTATGAGTGAATATGGCGTAAAACCAACAAAAACACACCCTGTTCGATTTAACATTTATTTGCACTTTTTAATGATATGTCCACTGTTTATGATGAGGAAATACTGTATATATAGTTGATGTGCTGTGTGTGTGTGTGTGTGTGTGTGTGTGTGTGTGTGTGTGTGTGTGTGTGTGTGTGTGTGTGTGTGTGTGTGTGTTGAACCTCAAGGGTTTTTTCTTCTTGTTGGTATTCTGGCTCTCAGAAATTGAGAGGATCTTTATTATCAGCAATCACTCCTCACCTATACTGTTCTTTATAATTTGGGAATAATATTTAAATGTATATCAATGATCTTCGAAAGGCCTGCATACCTGTAGTTACAATACTGCTTGGAAATGAGAGTATTCCAGTTTTATGAGAGCAGAGTTTCAAATGTATTTCTTTTTTTTACAAATAGAGGCAAATAAACCAGCTTTGTCAAATCAGATCATTTGATGATTGTACTTGACTCAATTACAACCCCCCCCCCCCAAAAAAAAAAAAAACCCAATGTGGATAAATGACACATTCAGAGAAAACAAACATGAAAGACTCTAATCTTATATTAGCTCTTCAAACAACAAAAACAAGACTTACTGCTGTTAAAAATTTTTTGATTTGATTGAATAAAAAGCCCTTGTTTTTTTTTTTCTTTGTTTCACAAAGACAAGAGAGCTTTCTGTGAGCAGTGAGGGAGTCACAGCCATCAAACTGCTTTGACATTGTGGATGTGAAACAAACAAAAAAAAAAAAGTGTGACGTTAAAAACACGTCAATAGTTATGTGTGAAATACATCATCAAGTACAACTATCTAAGACACACACACACAAACTAACCCTATTTCAGCAGATCTCCCCGATTTTGTTCTACAAAGAAGCATCAGAAAAAACGTTTGAGTGGTTGAAATCCTCCAGCTTGTTATCTGCCACCTATACAATATAAAGGCCTTCGACAATATCTGACAGCTACATAAATGTTACATAACTTCAGTATATATGTGATATTTATGTAGCTTTCATTCCGGTTGAGGTTGTCGGCAGTTGTACTTTAACCTTGTGAATAGTTACATAATAGGAATAATTTAACAAATGTATATCTGTGATCGTCGGTTTTATGTCTGAGCGACAAAGTTGTCTGTTGGCAAAAACAGAGATCAGATGTTGATTCTTCAAGTGTCACAGTATGTTATTGCTTCAGAAAGAAGCTGGTTATAGTTAAATAACTGGGACCAGAGAAATATACTGGCTCCTCACTCTATTTAATGGTTAAATGTTGGAAAGCTAGATCATGAAAAGCACTTCATATTATAAAGTATGCTTTCGGGTGTATTAACAGTTGGGTACAGAGTTAAGAGATAATATGAACATAGTTAAATTGAAACAGTACTGGACACCAGTCTTGGTCTCAAGACCACAATTTCAATATCTTCGTCTTGTCTCGGTCTCAGCCAGTTAAAATCTTGGTCCTGTCTGGGTCTACCACAGACAATTGATCTGATATATTACGAATTTGCAAGTATTCTGTAACAACCAGCACAAAGTTATTGCACACATGTATGTGGAAGCTGATCGGCTAATTGGATGCACTGAGGATTACATTTAACAACGTTAAATGTACAACATTATATGCTGACATTATTGTACGATGCACAATGTGATTTACTACATTTGAAAATGTTTGTCTTCCTAAATGCTGCCGTTATTGTAGCCATTGTGTTATTGCTACTTAAATATTGAGGTCTGATCTTACTTCTGGTCCATGCTCAATAGTATCACATTCAGTGTAATCCATTTAATCACTTCATGGTGAACTCAAGCAAAACAACATGGACATTATACCAGATCTTTCTCATATAAACAGACCCTGATGCACAAAAATCCACATTTAAATTCCCTCGTTTGTGAATAATGTCACTCACAGTGTAATTCTTTGTGAATCACCCCAAAACGCAATTGAACTGTATGTTAGGAAAGTAAACGGTTCATGAAAAGGAAATAATTAGGTTTACATTTCTTATGACAGCCTTTCTGATTGCCCATGTGAACATTACAAGGTTTGTGCCTTTTCAAGTTTTCTTTCACAGTGAATTCTCCTCAGCCCTAAAACTGAGCAGTTTAAAAGAGGTGGCCTGCTGGTCTGACATCTCTGAAAAGGCTTCGTTTGTGTACCAACTTTGTCTCCATAAAGACAGTTGGAGTTGCGGTTCACACACAGTTGAAAACAGCTTTCAAAGCAGACACTGAAACAGAGGTAGTGTCAGTGTGGGAGGACAGCGGGTTGCGTTCAAGAGATGAGAAGCACCCAAAGCCCGAATGCCAGCATGGAACTCTGACACCCCTCGCGTGATCATAGCGCCACAGCTCTAAACCTAATAATGGAAATCACAACGCTCGCTGTCACATGGGTCAGATGCTTTGAGGTTAAAGGAGAGCACTGCGGTTTGAAAAGTTCATGAGTATCACATCTCTTTATGTGTCGACTCGGGAGTCAAACACCAGAGCTGCATGTTGTGAAATCTTAAGGTCTTTCTATCCATGGATGTGGACGTCGTGGGCCACTGTGAGTGGAAGCAGCAGCTGTGCTGACGGAGACAATAACACCACAACAGGCTGATTTATTCTCACGCGTAGCAAATACAGAGAAAAAAATTTTTTTTTATACTTTTCTAATTCAAACATATGAACTGGTGAATTGTGACTTCATTGACTCATTGTTAAATTGTTTTCAGGCTCAGGGTCCACCCGAATTCCCAATCTAACTTGATTGAATACTGATGTCACGTGCCTGCCATTTTTAATGATAAAATAAAGAAGAAGAAGAAAAAAGAGAAACTTTCATATAAACTTGAATAAATTAATGACTTGCGGCGAAATCAAGATGCACAAATAATTCTCAAGCAGCATTCCAGGTAAATGATAAATGATCAGATTCAGTGTTTTATTGTTCCTGCATCTTGTGCAATAACTCAAGACACACCGCAAATCATGCCCCACAGGCCTGAGGTACATTCGTTTTCCCATTTAAGCAAATCAAAAGTCAAATATATTCCCTTTAGCAGCGGTGTGTCTGAGTGTTCGGCCTGCACAGGAGCAGAATATGTCGAAGTGGGTGAGGTGCACTGCAAAGTCACATAAATACAGAATACAAGGCAGCTTGTAAGCTCAGTTGGCAGCAGTGTTGACGAGGAGACAGTCTGTATACTCTGTCAGTGTTTGTTGGTTGAATCCACCACAGAAGAAGAGAAAGTTAAATCTGCTTCTCTGTGAAAGTCATCATCCCCGAGGGAAAGTTTCCAAATAGGCTAATGCAACAAAGATGTATGCCTTTACCTACGAGGCAATGCCGCTTCACCAAGGAAATTGTGTCCAGACACATCCAGGTAAAGCGATAGAAAATATGAGAAAGACCTGCAGCGTGGTGACAACACAGGTTTGAGGAAAAAAAGACACAAAAAGACTGAATAATGTTCTTAAGACTTCATATTTGATGTTTTAGAATCTTCTCTTTTGAACAGATCTGATGGTGCGAGCATCTTTTCATAACTTAAAATAACAAAACCAGTTTCAACTGATTTTACACATTCAGTATACGATCCAGACCACTTGCAAATTCTAATGTCCCACTCAGCCTTCTGAATTTCATAAAAAAAAATCCATTCATTATTGTCGGATTTAATGAAAATTTCTGTTCCGGAATTAGGGCTGCAAGTACAAATATGAGTACTGACCTTAAGTTACTTACTAATAGTGAGTACTAATACAAGTAGTTGCCCCTCGTCTGTGTCAGCATCCACCTCACACCCACCATCAACCTCCACACTCACCATGTGCCTGGACGAGCTAAATGCATGGATGAATTTCTCCAAAACAGAGGCCATACTTGTCGGCACACCTCATCAGCTTCAGTAATCTACAATCACAACAATAAACATTTCTGGTCAAGACGTCCCTCTCTCTTCCACTGTCACTAACCTCAGTGTGTGGTTGGATTACTGCAACTCACTCCTCTATGGCATCACAAACAAAAACTTTCAGAAACTCCAATACATCCAGAACAGCACCACCAGGCTCCTCACCAAAACCAAAAACCATGACCGCTGCCTCCCGTCTGTGGAATTCATTAGCTCACATTGGTTTTAGCATTCTGAGATATAGTAATGTAAAGTGCAATACAAATAAAATGCATTATTATTATTATTATTATTAAGCCTAATTCATTGTCCATATGTAAACAATATGTGAAGGCTATGCACAGCCTGTGCGTCGATGCTTCGCTTAACAGTTGTACAAACAGTCTTTTCCTCCTCATGATATTTTGACATTGAACGATAATTTACAGTTTGTCTTGGATTTTCCATTCTTATAAATATTGAAGACTTTCCAAACAGCGGACATCCCTCCTGCCCTCTTGTCTACCTGCGGGCGACCTTGGTGATGGATGATGTCATGCAAACCTAAGAAGTATTGAAGAAAGTGTTTGATTTCATAAAGAATGCGAACGTATAACATTATTATCAAACATACAGCTCCCGGGCCAAAATCCATCCCCCAGAGGGTCCAATCTGGCCTAGATGGCCATAAAAAGGATAAAAATAACAAATAAATGTACTTTTTACTTCAAGAACTTCAAAGCATATCTTATTAATATAATTATAGTAATGTTTTAAAGAATTACGGCTATGAGCAATTCATACTATGAATGTGTAGAGAAGACATTCTTTCTGAAAGCTGCAATATGCAGGTTGCTTTATTTCTGTTATTTCACTACAGTTTGCATTAAGAGGCTTTGTAAAAAATGTTTAATGTTTAAATTGTGTTCCAATTCATTGTTAACTTTTTCATGATGCATTACCGCCCCTTTACAATCAAATAAAGGGAATCATTTGTTGGGAAATGTATGTTTAAAAGTTACTATGCTCCCACTTTACTGGTCAAACTTTGAGTTCTGGATTACGTTTCCACAGAGATGGTCAGAGAGCATACACAACCTTTTGAAAACAGCTCCCGAGGAGGAACTTTACAAAAGCGAGTGAAAACAGCACTTTCTGGAAACCTTTGGGTTCTATCTCCATGGAAATGAGGGACAACGCTACTGTACATGTGCAATATGGCTGCCCGAAATAGTTCTTTAGCACATGCACAAATAGATTGACATTAAAGGAGTCAAATCACACAACTTTACCACTTTCACATAGTTCTTTTTTTTTTTTTACAAAAACAATGTATTCAAAGCTTTTTGCCCCAAATCCAGCGTGTCCTTGATTTTCATCCAGTTGAATATTTGAGCATTCGAGCCTCATTCAGAATGTGCTGATTTTCAGGGAGCTGGACTGGCTCCGTCCACATTCCCATCTTGGGAAGATGAGGGAGTCCTTCATCTCCTCATGCCATGTGCTATTGTTTTTATTCTATCTGACACTACATTATGGAGAAACACCATTCAACCAAACCAATAAGAACCAGAATGTGACCCAGAAGGAGAAGCTCCTGAAGAAGTTGTGACTCTGCTGCTGCAGCAGGACGTTCCAGAATGGTTGGTGAAACACATTGTGTGGCTGAATATGTTAATCAGTTGCACTCAGACCCGCCCCTCCCTACACGCAGAACACGCGCTGTGCGTAGGGCCCCGCGATCCATGGGGGGCCCCATTTTGCGCAAGTGAATTGAATTTCCCTCGGGATCAATAAAGTATCATCATAATCTGCAAATGCGCAAAGGATGCGCGTGCATTTTGCCGAGAGGCGTAGAGCCACCAAGTCAGCCCGAGGCAGGAGAGAGAGAGAGAAAAAAAAGAGACGATATGATTGAAAGCGCGAAGCGTCACCATCTGACCAATCAGCGGTCAGATGGGCCGGTAGGCAGTTGTTTCCAGGTAGAGAGTAGAGAGAGAGAGAGAGATGGCTTCCAAACGTCAATACGATTCGGGAGCTAGCAAAAGAAAGAAAAAGTCCAAACAAGAAGAGGCTCGTGCTTCACTTGAAGGTGGGGATGTTGTTGAAATAAAAAAGAAAAAACTTTGTGGCATAAACTGTTTATGCCACAAAGTTTTTTCAGACGTGTGCATCTGTAAAGTTCTTGTCCCACTGTTCATCTGTAAAGTTATTGTTCCACTGTTGATAGAGGCTGTTCATTTGATTCGTTAGTAATTGTAATTTATTATTATTATTATTATTATTATGTTATTGGAAGGGGGGCCCCAAAATAAAATCCTGCTTAGGGCCCCCACTTGGCCAGGGGCGGCCCTGGCACTGACTATTTTCTTTACAAAGAAATATGCTGCTTTAACAGCAAATAAATGACTATTCAGACTAGACTGAGTGACTATGCACTTTAACTATGTGCATGCCACACTGAGATCAGATAATTTAATGATCCTCTACTAATGATCATAATTAGTAGGAGACAGGAGAATATCCTGAACCTCCATTGAATCATAGAAATACATTTAAAAAAAAAGATCACCTCACAGTTATCAAGCCCTTGGGAAAACCTTTCGCAGCACAACTTTGCATACATGAACAATACCTCGCAATAAACAAAAAACGGCGTGGGATCAACTGTTGCAAACTAACCAGCCTGGTGCTTCGAAAAGCAATAACAAGAAAATTTATTTAAAGGCATATTAATCGGAATATTTTACTTACAGTGCCCACATTTGCGTCATTCGAAGTTTTGCAGCGAATCCAGGGACGGGACGGCCTCGCCACTGGGGAGCCACATGTAAAACTGTGGGAGGTCTTGTTGTAGAGTTCCATTAAAAATCTAATTAATCCACTGGATCTTCACAGGCTCAGACGAAGGCAGTAAAAATCCACTCCTCTGCTCATCGATACAATTAATAAGTGTGCATCTGGCGTGTTTTTCTCGTATCTTCACCGGTATTTTTCTAGGCTTAAGTTAAACACCTGCAGCTTTCACCAGGTGGAAAAAAACAAAACAAAACAGCGCGTGGGTTCTGCTTGTGGGCGGGTCAAAGTTAGAGTCTATCTGGATGGTTGGCTAAAAACTTTGGTGACGACGACAATGGTTTGCTTTCCGATTCGCTCGTTGGAGCGCACACTTTAGAAACAATTAAACAAACCAGAGAACCGACTCCAAGTCCATATTCTTCTGAGACTTGGTAGTTTTGTAGTTGACAGTCACCATAATAACAATCCAACTCAGTTTTTTGTCCATGCAAATGTCTGTGGACTCGCCACTCTTAATGTTTATATTGTTCTCTGTGTGCATGTGTGTGTTTTCTTTACAAAGGACATTGTTTTCAGTGTTTAGTATAGACGTTTACAAAACATTGCTGACTAAATGCAAAACCTTTGTGAAACTCAAAGACGATGCATTTTCACTTGAAACTTTGTATAATCGGGACCTAAATCACAGTCGACTTTTCTATCTCTCTGTTAACAAGGGAGGACGCCACGCCTCCAGAGAGCCGCCCGGCCAGCCGCCGCACCAGCCGGAGCACAGGTCGAGGCCCACAGGTCACCTACAGGAACGAGGGGGGCATTTTGAGCGCTCACCCTCCCTCCTGTGACAGCCACGGACACACACCAGTCAAATACCTACCTGTGGATTACGACAGCGAGTATGGACATGCAGTATGACCATCGACAAAAGCTCCCTCCTGTTGTCATGTTCAAACAGACACTGCGGGACAAAGTGGACAAGCCGCACATTTGGAACAGCAGAAGCTTTGCAGAGACTTTAATTAACTGAATTCAAAGCTGTGCAGTGATTGGACGATAACATTGTTCACTGTAATTACCTTATAAAAGTCTTCAGCTCGTTATAATATTTTAGGAACGTCATCATCTATAAGGCAGAATGTAGAAATTCCCTATATTAAATATAGTTGCCACAAATATTTAATCATAAGGTGGCAGGAATTAATCAAACACTGGATTTTGTGAGTGGACAGAGCAAGTCAAAAGAATTTGGTCAAACTTTTAAACCAAAAGAGAAATATTTATTTCATGATAGACCTCATTTGGAAATACTCAACCATTCAAAAAAAACATTTTTACACGATTAAGCATTTTTTTTGTTTTTTTTCCAAGGATGAACTGACAGGAGTTGAAAATATCAAGAGCGACATGCAATGGGTTTTTGTCCACTACATAGAAAGCGACTCGACCCCCTCCCCTCCAGACAACACGGAGGCCTCCCGAGTGTCCCCCTCACACAGTGGTAGGACTTTTTTTTTTTTTCCTTCTTTTTGTTTAATTTCAAGGCAGGCTGGCTGGCCTTTACGCAATAACACACACATCACAGATAAATCCACAGTTTAGAAACTAAACATACGTGTATCTGCACCTTCTGCCTCTGGAAGTCTTTGTGAAGCAGAGCTGACGTGCTCGTGTTTACTTTACTTGTCAGTGTTGACCTGGAACAGAGTGCAGTCCTTATCTCTAAAACTAGCGTTTTCTTTCAATAGCGAGGTCACATGAGGCAGTTTCTCAATAATGCAGGCAGTAGATGGGTCTCTGCATGTCATCGGCTTGGACAAGCAGGACAGACATAATAATTTGTTGTTTCCAAATACAATACATGCTCTTGTATTTGCTATTTTAAACTCGACATTCTCTGTAGGCAGCTGAAAAAGACTGTTGTACAGATGACAATAAACTTGAAACTACAAAATGTAAGCTTCAATAGGACATCTGTGCATCATATCCAGAGGTAGTCAGAGTTTTGGCAGTTTGCTGTTAGTAGTTGCAAAATGTTTCTTCAGGCCCCATTTATTCATGTTTTATGTGAAATCACATGGTCTTTTGCATTTTTGTTTCAGAATCTTTTTTTTTATAATGGTGTCCGCTCACACAAAAATGGCATAAACCCTGAAAACAATATAGTTTTCATACTGGGCCACGAGTGACTGCTGTTTGTTTTTCTATTAATACCACAGAGACGTGTCCGGGAACAATAAACTGTAAACATTAATAATGGCCAGTACATGGACATTTATATGGACAATGAAGTTGGGCTGCTATTACAGTGGCTCTGAGCGCAACTTTCATGTAAACAGGCCCCCAAAACACGACAAAACTTTTCCATTTATACTTAGAAAAACCTTATTACGTAAACGGGGCCTGAGTCTGCAACTTCTTCTCTTATAGGACTGAGAACAGACAGAGAACAGTGGGTGGCTACACAATCCCATGATTAGCTGATCAATGCCAGTGTCTTAGTCACACCATATTGATGTTTTTTAGTTGGTTTTTTTTAGCTTAATGTTTACGTTTTAAGCTCAAAGTAGAACTAAAATCTCCTCTGCTGTATTTTCACCACCTAACCTCGCTGTCAGTTTCTTTTCTCTCGTCTTCAGGAGGGAAATGCCGGAAAATTACATTGCTGCAAAGCATGACACACCATGTAGATGAGCCGGTGGACTAGAAAAAATAAAGTGATGGAGGTTGAGCGTTTGTTTTGAAGACTGAAAAAGAAAATGAATAAAGTACTGGCAGTTTCTAGATTTTCTAACAATAAGCAATGAGATTTTGGTCCACAAATCCACCCATATGCATCATACATTGTGATCTTTAACTTCTATGACATATCTAACCCAAGCAATGCAACAACAATTTCTCTGTTTTTCTTTTGTAAAATTACTGCCAATGTCAATATCAAGGTCTCTGAACTGTGTTTTATTGATCGAACTGAAAACTCCTCCAGGTATGTGATGCTAAACTTTACTTGGTTGAAAAGTTTCCAAGCACAAAATATAGAATCACATTTTTTTTTAATTAATTAAAAGAAAAAAATTAATTAATAATACAGCATCAAATATACTTTTCAGACTATAGTCAGTTTTTCTTTTTTTTTTTGGGGGGGGGGGGGGGGGGGTGTAGAGTTTGGAGCCCGTATGGATTAAACACTTGCGGTATGTAGTTTTAAGGCCTGCCTCTTCAAAATCGTGCTTATCTCCATCTACTGCACACATTACACTCACTATGCCAACCTCTTAGGATTCCCACTTTAATCTGCCCCTTTACATGAAATGTAGTTTTTTTTTTTCTTTTTTTCCCCCAAATATATGTCAATGTGAGAATGTATTTGTGGAATATCTCATGTACGTTTTATTAGACGGCCATGTTGATGAATAAGAATCTGAAACTCAGTAAAACTAGAGGTAATTTTTGATGTTCCAAGTCATTTTCATTTATTCCACATTAAAGTTGAGATTGTGCAGCATCTATTAGAAAGCCCTGTGTTGCATGTATTTTCACTGAACGGCTGGAAATATATGGAAACACTAAGCAGCACAACCCTGGGAAATCACAAAATGATCGAGGGCTCCCGTCTGTGGACTCACACCCAGTTTCCTTCACCATTTCATTTTTAACCAGTTTTTTTGTTTTTTTTTTGTTACCAGCAACATAATGCATTTCACACACCAAAAGTGACTGTTATTAAAGGGAGGGGGAGCAACAACAAAAAAAGAAATCACAATACCTGATGATCTGTTAAAAAAAAATAAAATAAGGCGAGTGACAAAAATAAAAACAATGAATCATTTCAATTTGGCTTGAAATCACAAAAATGGTCCAGCTCTTCAACTAAAAAGTCAATTTTGTGCACACAAACAAACAAAAAAAACAAAAACAGATTTAAAAGTGTTGATGTCGTTTCATTTCATCCGGATGAAAAATCCTTCCGGTTGGTTTTATGTGTCCGGCCTCATGTTGAGGAGGTGTTGAATGCTTCCCATGGTTCCAGTCCCCCCCCTCCCCCCCACCCATCATTTGACTGCCCTGCCCCTCCCTCCCCCCGTCGTCCTGCATGTCTATTTGGGGGATGGCGATGTTCTTTACTGGCTTGATGTTGAGGTTTCAGTAAGCAAACACCATTCTTCAAAGGCACCGTACTGTACATTAGTGTGTGTGTGTGTGTGTGTGTGTGTGTGTGTGTGTGTGTGTGTGTGTGTGTGTGTGTGTGTGTGTGTGTGTGTGTGTGTGTGTGTGTGTGTGTGTGTGTGTGTGTGAGAGTTTATGTGGGCTGCACTCGGGCACATGCATACATGGAGAAGTAAAACCAGTCCACAAAGTCGATTCCCATCCGCTGGTGTCAGCCCACAAGGCATCACCATGACAACTAAGGCAAAAATCTCTCGACATGAAAACACAGCATCGTTTTTTTTCCCCTGTTTTTTTTTTTTTCTTTTCTTATTATTTTTAGACTCTTTGCTTAAAACAACTTCCCCCACAATAATCATTAGTAAGGATAATAATCTCTGTTCAATAAATTATCTGTACTGTACAATTCTTTCACTTCGCATACACCTGCAAACAAAATGAGGGGAGATTTTCTTTCCTTTTTAAGTAAAGCTATCAACAGTTCTACTGTGCCCTCGGTTCAATAAAAGTCTCTGCAGGCTGACAGACAGCAGGCAAGCTCATTCCCTTTCTTTTTTCTTCCTTCCTGTACAGAAATTAAGCAGGACACCCCATTAAAACAACCAAAAAAAAAAAAAAAAACCCCAACTGATGTATAATTGAAAACAGGAGTAGAAAAAAAGAGAATCCAGCAAAAATACCAAAAAAAGAGAGAAAAATTTCCTTTTTTTTCCCTTCCTTTTGTCTTATTTTTCCTGGACAGAGTGAATCATTTTCTCTGAGATCAGTAGATAGTAGATGTGTCCTGATGTGGAGCTGTGACAGCCGAGCGTTTACTGCACACCTTCTTCATCCACGTAGGTCGAGGGAAACCAGCCGATCTGGAACATAAACACACACATTTGGTGACAATGAGGTGAACCCGGTGTCCCACAGGCCTCCTCCACACTCATTTGTGAGACGACGTGCTTTATTTATTTATTTTCTCTTTTTTAGGAAAGGACATAGCTCCCGAGCAGCCTTCCCACCCCAAAAAAAAAAAAAAAAAAAAAAAACTACTTGAAGGCTACTTCAAATATTACTTCAGCTGTTGCTAGGCAACAACTTCTCCGACTTGTTGGAATACAAAGGTGAGTATTGAATGGAAGTGATACCAAAACAAAGCTTGTTTTACGGCCATACAATTAACATCTGGCTGGGTCTGAGATACGAGGTACATTACATGCACAGGAGCGCCTGATGGATTTCTTAAATAGTAAAAATCGATGCTGCGATGTGAGCTGGTGGACATCGGATAAAGGTAGAACATGTTCGAATGAAATCTGCTGGTTTTTCCTTTTTCTCACAAGAGTTTGAAAGACCTGGTTTTGTTTTGCTTCCTGCTTGGTTTGGGGAGGCTGTAACACATTGAGTAGCTGTACAAGATGTACAGGAGGAAGATTCGTCAATGTGCTTAGCGCAATTATACTGTGCCTGACAACTGCAACGAGGAGCAAGTGTTTTGTACTGAAACAGTGGACATGATAACCTCCCAAAAATTTTTTTGTTTTTTCTGTGATACACTTCCTAAAAGATCTGTAAAGTTTGTAGGCATTTCGATGCCTCTATAAGTTGAGTTGGCGGTTTTTATCTCAACAGTGACACCTCTGGCCAAGAGGAGAAGCGCAGTAACCTGTATTACCTGTCACTGTTTGCACTTGGTGACAGAGGTTTCAACTTTACAGGTTCTATTTGCGAAAACATTATCGCTGAATTCTCTATCGTCTTCTGTCTTGATAAGAGATGAGTCACCAAATGCTTTTATTAACCAGATAAACAGAAAGTCATGAATAACGTAGAATGTCAATCTGAATTTAGTATAGAAGAGGTCGTTTTGTCGAAAAATATGTTGGGTTTTCTTGTTATTTAATGTGTCTACTCGGATGTAAATTAAAACAGTTTACAATCTCTATGTCTTGAGAAGTCAGAGAGGCTATCCTGCAAAATGTTAAAAAAAATCTTCCTCAATCGAGAAAAAAGGATTTTGTTTCCAGACCTATTGCCAAAAGCACCGACTCTTTTTCGCCTTGAAGTTTGACAATTAAGAATCGTGCAGCGTTGGAGGTTTACTTCTCTTTATCTGTGCACTAATTAGTTATTTTTTGTTTGTTGGTGTTCGCGTACATCTTTTTTTGCCAATAAAACATGACGAGGAAAGACGACACTCGACCTCTGAAGGTATCTGGTATCTGGCACTAAGATATTAGCAGATTGTTGAAGTCTTGAAAATTGCTCGTTGGTGTATCTATTAGACTAAATGTGTTTTAAAGAGACTTGGTTCTCCAGTTCACTGCCTCTTCTTTGGACCAGCAGTACTGCTCTGGCTGAATCAAATCTTCACGCTTAAGCTAGGTTTAGACTATGTTCCTGGCAGCCACGGCAGCCCCGTTTACCAGAAATATAGTGTGCTGTGGGATTTTGGCCAATTTTTTCTTTGTATTCGAGTCTTGACAAGTTTCCTCACGGTCTGTCACGGTATCCATGATGGAAAGTGGCTGCTGAGTCCCAGAGGCTCCAAGGCACACTACAGTTTATCCAGTGGTCTATCATGGACACAAGCACGCCCCCTCAAGGCCCGTCATGTTCTGGTGGGAACCGCCACGTTTCTTGCATTCTGAGGAAGGCGTGGCACGTTTTTCACAGTTCCGTCAAGGCTTTCTATGGATGAAATGTGAACACCGGGCCATTTTGAAGCACGTTGCAGAGAGGGAAGGCAAGAGCGCAAACGGGTAGGAAGAAAGCGGGTGAGAAGGGCACAATCCATGTGGGTGCGCAAATCAGAAGACAGAAAGCAAAAGCTGGGGCACTCCGATATTTCTTCCCAGGGATCTCCGCACTGAAGATGTCAAATCCTTCACAAACTGTCTGAGGAAGCCTCCAGAGCTCTTCCATGAGATGTACAACAGCCAGAAAGGAAAACACACAGGAACTGTCCCTGGTGCTGAAACCTGGGTTCAGCACCAATCTTTCGGTGACTGAAACATCACTTGTTTTTAGTGTCACCTGCTTGCCAACACAATTAGTAATGAAGATTGATTCATTCCAGTACAGTGTTGGATTATGCTGGAGGAATTCAATGATGATCTCTTTCTCATCCTCTGAAAAGGAGGTGACAATCCCGTGGGCTGCCCTCCTCCGAGTAGGTGTGTCTTCTTCCACCCCTTGATTTCTTTTCCAGTGGCATAGCTTGTAGAAGGTGTTCTGTCGTTGATTGCTCAGACTCGAATGAAACTCCCCTCAGCTTTTATATACTTCCTCCCAGACCGTGGGCGCTGTGGCAGACCGTAATAGAATGCAATGCGTTGGGTCCACACACCGTCACACGTTGGGACAAGCCGCGATTCAACGCGATGAAATGGCTACCATACACCGTAGACTGCCGTGAGAACCGCGACAAAACGCGGCGCAATGTGATATAATGCAAAGCAAACGTGAAACAAATATAATAGAAGGCACACTAAATGTCACTTCCTGTTTAGCTTCCCGTCCAACTCTGGACTGCCTCCAAGTTCTATTAAGGCCAATTACATGCTGCCACGTTTTGTGACTAATCTTTTGACAGTTTAAACATCTGGCATGGCACACACAGCAATCACGACCTGTTACATTCGCCCATCCTGCCCCCCTGCATTGTCTCACATCCATCCAGTTTTGTCCATGGTGGCCTGAAACGTGGTTGCCGTGGCTGCTGGGAACATAGTGGAAACCTACCTTTACCCATCTGCTACATCAAAAGCCCCAATTACGCGACAGCGTTTCAAGTTAGAATAGCTTTTGCGTTTTCATTTCAGAGAAGTTTCGTATTTTGGCCACTAATAGGTGCTGTTGGTTGTTTTTGTAATGACAAAACACACACGTGCACACTACAACAATACACTATAAACATTAACAATGGGGAGTACACAGATAAAGTGAGATGCTTTCGTTAAAGTTTTTCTGACATCTGATGCATCTAACAGCCCTCACAACAGATGACAACATGATTTTTGGCAGCTTTGTAATTACTTGTGTTGACTTCACTTTTCCAGATGGTGAAACATCTGCATCTGTATTTTAATGGGCTGACTGACTTTTACTCAGGCAACACATTTGCCCCTTAGTTACTTTGACCTGTTATACTACTTCTATTATATGTATCGGAGTAATGATTTGAATCCCAGGAAATGGCAACAAGATGGTTCTGACTGACGAAAAGCTTATTTCTGCGGAAGGAGCTTGGCAGCATGAAAATGCCCTGTAATGAAATAAAAATTGGACTGCTGCAGCCAGAGAGCACAGATACCACAGACACACACTGGAGTCTGGAATTTACAGCTTAATGGGAACTTTCCTAAAATAAAAAGCTGACATCACATTTATATTTACATCCAGTCTTATAAACTGGCACAATTCCCAGCGGCCACTTTTTTTTTTTTTTTTTTCTTTTACATTTCCCTTTGGAACCCAGGATAGAGGGAGGCTTTTAATATTGATGGTTTAATTGTTAAATTTAATCAATGTGGTGTTCGGAGAGCAGACATCAGCGGATGTATGTTTGATCTAATCGAATGCACATTCCTGACGTAATGAAGCTAATGGGGTGTGTTTTTAATGGAACGGTTGTAATCTGCAAAACATTATAGCACCCCGAAGTGTTTGCAGGCAGCATGAGGAGACTCGCTGGTTTACTCACTCTGCCGTTAGCCTCTCCTTTCCACCAGCCCTGGTCTCCTCCGATCTTACTGTAGATCTTCACGATGTCTCCTTCCCGCAGGGACAGCTCCCTCATGTCCCGCGCCGCAAAGTTATACCTGGCCACGGCAGTGCTGACCACACGGGGAGTAAACACTGAAACCAGAAAGAGGTGGAGCTCAGGCCCGGCACAGACTTTATCGGGGATGCACCGACACCCATACCAGTATCCGTAAAAGCTCTCCGAGATATCCTGGCGAGTATTACACGATGTCATCCGTCAGCAGCGGGTAGAGAAGCGAATTCGAGTGCTTTCAGTAGTTTGACGATTCTTTTAATATTACTGAATGACGGGAGTTTGCTGAAAATGTTCAAGGCTGTTGGAGGTACAAGTAGCTTTTGCATATTGTTGGCACATCATTTGTCGAATGGCCTTTAATAAGTACTTGTGTCGGTACTCTGTTTCGATTAGCTACTGGTTAGTACTTGTTCTTCAAAAAAGTGGCATTGGTGCATCCCTAGTATCGCCATGCATGAGAGGCACGGCAGAGAAAAGGGGGAAAACGGTGATTAGTAATGTCGAATGTACAGAAGGGGAACGGTCAGGTCCGTGCTCAACACGGTGAACTGTAGTCACACGCTAACAAATGAGCCAAACTGGGAAAAGAACCCCAAGTTGTTTCATCTCAGGAGAGGAAATTGGTTTTCTTTTCATGATTTAATGAGGAAATGTCATCCTGGGAAGGACTGAAATGTTCCTGTTAATGAAAAGAGCGCCACAGAGAAAAAGTAATGAGGCCACAGGCGCACAGGCTTATTATGTAATTACCAACAATGAGGTGCGAGAAGACAACGGGGAAGAAAGAGAGCGAGAAAGCGAGAGCAAGAAGAGGAAGAGCGAGTACCTGACCAAAAGGGAGCTGAGGTCTGAGAGGAGGAGAAGTTGAGGCCTTGTGGACTGAGGAAGGAGAAGTTGTAGGAGGCGCAGGTGGCTGCTGAGGAGAGAGAGAGACGGAGAGAGAGAGAGAGAGAGAGAGAGAGAGAGAGAGAGCGAGAGAGAGAGAGAGACGGAGACAGAGAGTGAGAGAGAGAGAGAGAGAGGGGAGAGAGGGAGGAAGTGAAGCTGGAAATAAACGTCTGAGGTGAGTGCATGCAGAGGTGGAAGCAGAGAGGCTCGGGAGGAATCACTGTTTGTCTTCTGGTCTCACTCTTCCTCATCGCAACAATGTCTATCACACCATGACACCTTTAACTATCTGAATCATCTTAATTAATGTGTCATTTGAGACATGAAGGGGATCAAGTGTGACCAACGTGCAGAAATTACTAATAATGTAAAAACTTGCATCATAATGTAAATCAATGGATGGATATGGAACTCATTTATTATCCCTATTTCTGATAAGCATACTGCAGATAATAATTGAAACAATTATTTTGTCTTCAATAATTGGAGTCCTATTTATGTATTATCACATTATTAGCTACAGTCAATTCATCTTTAAATTATTTTGTATTGCTATTTCCATAATCTAATACCTTATTAACATATTAATATAACATTTGCACAATGTTATATTTTCACAAAAATATTTGAAAGTTATTAAGTTATTGTATAATATTTTGCTATGGCCCTATATATGAAATGGTAAAATATAGTTTAGTTAAAAAAAAAAAAAATACAAGTAGTATGTACCTTAGACATGTCCTATTTGACATTTTAACATTTTTCTGTCTCATTGGTCGTCTTAAAATAGTCAACATGTCAAATAATCATGGAGTTCAGTGTGTGTGTGTGTGTGTGTGTGTGTGTGTGTGTGTGTGTGTGTGTGTGTGTGTGTGTGTGTGTGTGTGTGTGTGTGTGTGTGTGTGTGTGTGTGTGTGTGTGCGTGTGTGTGTGTCAGAGTGGACCAGTGGAAGTAAACCCAACACTGCGAATTCGACTGCATCTCCAGCATCCAGCGCAAAGTTGGTTGAGATCATACAAAAGGCAGTGAGTAGTTACACAGTACAGAAACTCTTCATGCTTCAGACTCAATTTGATATAAAAGAGAGTTAAATATTCATCCTCTTCTCTCTACAAGGAAACGGGGTCCCAGCATTTCCAAATCGTTTTTTGCCTGTTTGCACTGAGACGGAGCACTTTCAAAGACATTGCATTTTGGGAAACGTTTTTCAAAATCTTTGTAATTTCAGTCAGTGACTCTGTGCACTGTTGAAGACAACTACAAGAGTGAGGAGGACATCGAGTTGAGTCGGTCACTCACTGTTTTATCATTTCACACCACTGTCCTCTCATACTGCCCTGCTTTCCTCCGGCCTCCTTCACTTTCACTCTGCATGATTCAGGAGGCTCGACGGCCTTGTCAAGAAGAGAGGAAACACAATTTGTCTCCTTTATTTCACCCTTTTCCACTGTGAAGATGGCGAAGACATTCAATCCCAGAGCCTGATATGCACATTTAAGCATGAAAGAGTGGAATTAGCCATTTGTTGACATGTTGTTGGACATACATTTTGACATCAGTCCCTGAGCGGCAACGTGCAAACCAGTAATTCAATGCTCATCTGCATTCAGGTGGCGGTGACACTGATTTTACAAAGGACATTCATCTCCCCATTTCTCACCAGATCTGTCCTGCAGCTACGTCCGGGGAGGTGTTTGAAGGGCCAGATTGGATTTGTACTGTCATTCCTCCACGCACCGCTCTTATCTTCCTCGTGTGATGCACAAACTTTTACGCCGACTGTGTTTTCAAATCAAAGGAAGATCTCAGAATTTCTCCAGGATGTGTGGGCTCTCTGCCCTTATCTCAAAAGAGGCTCTGAGTCACACTGAAGGGGAATTCCTGGCGGCCGGAGCTCAGAGGTGAGGGCTTCTACCGAGATCGACTGATGAATGGAGGATATATTATAAAGACGGGGCCGTCTCCGGGAGCTGGAGCTTGAAAAGGGAAGCTCGCTGGGAGGCACCTGCTCGTTCACCTGTGTCCAATTTTAGCTCAAAGGATTAAAAGTGGCTCCAGATCTGAAGGTAGTGGGTCACTGCAGCATCTCTCAGGGTTGAAGGTTTGCTTTTCAGCAACAGTCGATCATATTTAGCATTGCGTATGGAGTTGAATAGAAACACGGCTTTACAGATCTTAATATGAGTGGATGCTAGGGTCCACTGACTTCAAACAAACTAGTCTTTTTTTAAATATCGTCTTTCAGTTTACTAACTAGAATTGAATATCTTTATTAAGTTATCACAAAAAGGACCTATTTCGCTCACTTCCCACGTTTTCAAAAGCCATCACAGTAGTTTTTTCAAATCACCATTTTCAAATACTCTTTGTTCAACTCCGTTTCACTCAAAACACAAAACGAGCTATTTTTTATTCATTATTTACACAATAGCGTATTCAAGTCAAAGCAGAAAACTTTCATTGCCTTTTGGTTGCCTGTTTGCATGACAAAGATGCTCGGAGATATTGACAACACAACTTTTTGAAAGTGTTCCAACCCCGTCTCCATGGAAAGAAGGGAAAATGCAACTTTTTTAAAATGCTGTTACGGTGCATGTGGACCACGGCCGTAGTGAAAAGTTCTTCTGCACATATTGTGAGTCGACAAACAATGACAACATGGCAGCGTGTCATGACTCCCAGTCAATACTCTCCTGGAATTCGGTAGTTTTTTTGTTGACAGCCACCCAGAATAGCAATCCATGTTTGTTGTCTGTCCATTGAAATGTCTGTGTACTTGCCTTTGTGAAAGTTTGCAGTGTATTGTTGTCTGCTTGCGATGTGTGTGCAGATTTATTCCAAAACCAAACAGCAGCACCCACTTGTGGATCGACATGAAAATTATACTATTTTTTGCCAATTGTGTAAACAGACACCATTTTCAAAATATTGCTCTGTCGATATGTAATTTTTCTGTAATTATGTGTTTTACATTGTTATGTAAATGACACTATAATTTCTGATCATTTTAGATCTTTCTTTCCTCAAATAAAACAAACACTTCTTTCTTATTATTTTAAAATAGATAAAGAGCAAAAATAGAATATTTGTTGTAATTTGACGTCAGCTTCATTGTCTGTAGCTATAATTTATTTATTGGAACAGACAGTCCGTATCAGCTTGAAGCCTGAACTTAAACATGTGGTTCACACATTAATATGACATCTGACAAAAAAAAAGCCGGTTTTTTTTCATAGTTTCAAATCACATGTTTTTCTGAAACTAATAATTATTTCAGTAAAGCAATGTACTCATGTTTCCATTGACTTATTAATCATTAAATCAAACCAAGCAAATAAATACAAGACCATTTAGTTTCTTGTTTGGTGATTTTCATGGTTCACTACCAGAGGTGCTTAAAATGAAGCTCAATCATGGAGAAGAGTGACATATGAGGAGTTCACCTGGCGACCGTGTGCTGGCTCGTGTTAGTGAGCGTTCTCTCGATTTGTAGGGGTATCGCAACGTGGTGTCCAACAGCTTGAAGCTCTCTTTCAGCGAATGGGCTTGATAGTACTCAACCAGCTCCTGTTGCACAGCACACACAAAAAAAAGAAACAAGCTGAATGTTTCATGCTGTCAGTGTGTATTCAGTGTGTATTCTCGCAACTGCAGAGAAATCCACAACTTACCAAGAGACTCTCGAACTTCTTCGCCTCAGTGATGTGAATCCAGCTGTCTTTCTCAATGACTTTGATGTGTTTCACTTCATCGTTGAATCTGCGGGAAAGCGAAGATGCTTTTGAAAGCTGTTTAACAAAGAACAAGCACTTGCTGCTTCTTGCATGTGCTTGAGAATTTATTGCACTTGAGTTGTTGTGCTTATCTGTGTGTATACGTTGCTGACATCCGATGTGATTAATTAATAAAACAGTTTCATTTCCAACAGTTACTTCAAAAAAGATTTTCATCAGATGCTGCTTATTTACTGTGATACATATTCATTCCTGACACAGTCTTTTCTTAAATGTCTTCTTTTCTATAATTAAACATGCATTGCGTTACATTGCATGCAGCCTGACCCACGGCACTGTTGGGATGGAGACCCCTCCAGCAGCTTGCCATAAAAGTTCTGCTTTGATTGAAATAAATGAGGTACAATCCGCTGTCAACATGCATCTTATTCTTAAAATGGCTTGAATGTGCCATTCTTTTTTTGTGGAAACTCAAAGTTTGTTTCGATTTCTGACATTATTCTATGTCGAGCCACTTCTGAGATGCTTCTGAAAAGCACCACTGCAACCATTAATACTTCTGAGTAAATTAGAGTTTAACTTCAGTCCACTTTCGAAGCTTCTTCTATTGATTTTAATACATCTTAATGTATTTTTCCATCTACTTTTCAAATTGTGAAGTACTTTGGGCACTCGCTTCACCCTCTGGAAGGGGGAAAAAAATGTTTCTCATCCAATCAATCATTGATATAATATCAGATTGTTAATTGTCACAAGCTTAGTGCATCATTTTCAGTCCGTTTTATTGTTTGGGTGTCAAACATACAGTCAAATCTGGCCTGTCAGAGAATCTAATCCACCCCAAATTATGACACTAACTGACCACCAGGGGTGCAACTTTATGAGTTTTAATTTATAAATAGTATTCACCAATTTTTCCACCAGTTTCACCAATACCACTTTTTTAAAGGAAGAGCATGAGTACGAACTTTTAGCCACTTGCCCATACCTATATGAGCACTAATTAAATGCCAAATGCTAAATAAATTTCAGGTTTGTCACGTGCTGTGAAAGCATAGTCCACTAAATGGAAACTTATTAATGATACATTCATATTTTGTTGTACTAAAACAAAGACATAGATCGAGAGTTCTAGTTATCCATGTATTATAATGTACAGTATATATTTACTGGTCCAGCCCATTTAAGATCAAATTACGCTCTACCTGGCCCCTGAAGTAAAAATGTGTTTGACACCACTGCTGCTAATCTGTTAAAAATCTCCACACAGCTGATCATTCTCATCCTTCTCAGATTCGTTTAAGCTGGTATGAAGCACCGCTGGCTGTAGCAGTTGTATCCTTGTATACAAGTATCCATGATGGACAGAACTATAATGAAGAAAGTTAACTAAGTTGGATTTGTTTTCCTAATTGTGAAATGGGCTCATCTGTTGTCTTGCACCTGTGTTAAGACTTAGATATAAATGTGCAATTTCATTCCAGCATGCTGCTGTCTGACATCATTTCCTCTTTGGGATGCATTCTCAGAGAGGAGAAAAAAAAGGATATATAAAAAAAAAAAAAGCAATTACTGACTGGTAATTAGCTGGAGCCAAAAGATGCTCAGAAAAAGCTGACTGGGATTTCCCGGGAGAATTTCTCTCTCTCCCCTTGCGAGATATGGTTTAAAAAAATAAATAAAAAAATAAATCCCTGGGCATTTTCTTCTCCTGGAAGATGATGTGACACTCACTTAATGCTGATGGCGAACCTCTCTGCCTCGGCCGTCCTCTCTCTGATAAGGTAGGTCCCGCTGCAGTGGGATTTTAAAAGGTTGTCCGCCTGCTGGCGCTCCATGTTCCCCGCGAACCTGTGGGGAAAATAAAGGTCGTGAGCCCCGCCTCCCCAAACACAAACTTATATCCTCTAACGACATATTTAAAGCCCTGCATCAAACAAGCGTGTAGTAATTAATCTCTTGCTCGGGGCTCGACTCGCTTTGAATCAAATCCAGTGTGTGAAGTTAACAGTGCAGATCGTTAACATTAACCAAACTCATTATAGCCCAGTGACCTCGGGGGTAATGGTGGCATATAGCAGAGACGACCATCAACAACACATTCAGAGGTCTTACCAAGGATATCCGTAGTACTCTGCATCCCGCGAGGGCGGCCTGCTGGATATCGACTGGAAAGGCTGCGAAAGAAATCAGAAACACAATGGACATGGATTATTGATGGTTAAAGAGCAACTTTTTGGGATGTTTTCATGGTTATATGTCGGGAATGTTCTCTGAAATATGTGATTCTGTGTCCCAGGGGGCGTCAAACACATTTTAGTACAGGGGGGCACATACAGATTGGGTTGGGTCGGTAAAATAGTGCCATAATAACCTTTACTTTTTTTCAAACATTAAAGTAGATGTTTTTACAAACTCACCCTGACAGTATGGCTTTGAGGCAAGTTTGATATATTTCATGGCAGCATCACGGACTTCTCGGCTTGGGTCTCGCTTTAGTGGCTGGATTGGAACCTCTTGTGGGTCGGTTTTTGTGCCCGGATTCACAAAGTGTCTCAGAGTCTCACAGAGCTCCTAAATTGGCCTAAAAATTCCGAGCAAGGAATTCTTAGCTTAAAAGTGATTCAGGAAGTTTCTAAGAGCAACTCTGAGCAAGGAGTTGACAGCAACTTTTATTTAAGTGAGGAGGAGTGGTTGACCCCGTTGCTATGTCTGATGCAGCCTGCTGAACGCTGTGATTGGTTGTTCGAGAGAGCCTCTGTGCTTCTGGTAATGAACGGAGAGTAAAATTAAACCATCAAATATCTTGGGCTGTATTAATAAGGTGTAATCATGCAAATTATTTAATGAAACTCAGAAAAATGTATTTAATTTGTACACAGCTTAATTATTGGACTGATCCTCGTTCACATGCTGATTATTTTGTTGGTTTGATTATTGTTTTCTTTTCTGTCCACGCTAGTTATTTTTTACCACTTAATGTATTATAATGACATTAATGGAGGACACGGAGGCAGCTGTCACCACTTCCTGTGATTTACCACCAATGTGGGGCTGTGAAAGCGCCGTAGCAGTCTGACTGATCACTCTCAGATGACACTGCTGCAGCGTCGTACCGCAATGTTGTGATCACCCTCATCTCAGCCATTATTGCGTTGCTTCGCTGTGTGGAAGAAATAAACTAATCCCTGATGAGGGTGTCCACAAACATCATTCCTGCACGATCCAGCCAGTAGCGTGTCATTAAATTCTTTCCTTTCTCTTTGTCTTTCCGTCATCTTGTCTGTTTAAGAAACTCTTAGGCTTCTTAAAAGTCCTCCTCACTACTTTTAGTGGTTTTCCACCTTAGAAGCACTCTTAGGGTTTAAGATGCTCTGTGAATAATTTGTATCTTAGTGAGGGAAAATTCTAAGAAAAAATTTGAGGAATTCTAAGATTTTTGTTTAAGAGTGACGTCCCTAAGAGCTACTTTCAGTCTTGGGATGCTTTGTGAATACGGGCACCGGTCTATCCAATTCTCCAGACTTCCACTTACCATATTATCTTTTTATATTACCAAATTCATTGTTTTTGTTTCTCCCAACATTTTGGAATATTCTAACAGGTTTGGGCATTGCAATATTTAATCATTAATATCTTATATATCTGTCCACTCTTTGCCTTTCTCTGCTGCTTTTAACTTTATTTGATCAACAGCCTTTAATTTGTTGTTTGTTACGCTTTTCCATTCAGCAATTCATTCCATTTCATTCTGGACCGTACAAACTCTTGTACTGAAGATTAAATGAGGACGTCTGATGTCAAACTTCAATCACCCAAAACAAAAACAACTATCTGGGATTCAACTGGACTTCAAAACCCTTGAGTTTTTTTTGTTAAAGCTTTGTTGAAATTTCAGTGATATTTGAGTATAATCACAAACAAAAAAATCAAAGCCATTTTCATTCTCTTAATTTACTACACATTTGTAAGTTGGCCCCCTAAATTAAACAAAAAACGTGAAAAAGCAGTGAGCATGAGTAAACA
Source organism: Blennius ocellaris (assembly GCF_963422515.1). NCBI lineage: Eukaryota > Metazoa > Chordata > Actinopteri > Blenniiformes > Blenniidae > Blennius > Blennius ocellaris. Next base: position 17,589,855 of record NC_137664.1, on the reverse strand, counting down.
TACCTTTGGGTCCAAACAAGGTTTTACACATGAACTTGGGAAGAATCCGCTCTTTTGAGTCTGCATCAGCTTTCCCTGCAAAACAACATTGTGACATTAAGTCTATTTAAAGCATTTGGGAAACTTTAGGCTATGCTGTCAGTGTTTTTGTAATATGAAAATGTATCAATAAGTGTCAAAGAGGAAATTATTTCTGTGTATTTCATCTGGAAGTGTGAGCTTTTGGTGCCCTCTGATGGTGAGAACAATAATGACACTTTTAAAGAGCGAGCGCCAGAGGTCTGCAATCTCTATGGCCTTTTTTTAAATGTTTCTTAACTGTGTGTTTGATATTTTTTCAATGAAAAGTGCTTTATAAATAAAATGCATTATTATTTATTAATAAAAGAGACATTTATGTGATTTTTTTCACCAAATCAAAATAACCCGGGGGCGAAAAATGTGCTTAACCTTTAAAATGTGACGAACACAGCGTCTACTGTATCTTATATATGCAGAAGAACATGTTCTTTTTATGAAGTTTCGATTATGATAAGATGGTAAACATTTCATTACATTTTCAGCTGTTTTTGTACCTGATACTATTATTATCCTTCAATTTTTACATTTTACAATAGAATAAAAATACTTTATTAATCATAGAGGGACATTATTAAGCATTGCTCCAAACAGAATAAATAGAGAGAAAGTTGAATATCAAATAAGACATAATGAAAATTAAATCAGCAATTTTAAATATTGATATATACAGGCTTTATGGTGACTAATAAAACCTCATGAAGAATAGAATTAACTAAAACACAGCAAACAAGAGTTACAAGGAGGTGTTGTGGCCACAGGAAGGAAGGACATTTTTGCTTTTTTTTTTTTTTTTTTTAACTATTTTTGCTCATTTCTAAGAAACTTTGCTTGGTTTTTGTTTGTTTGTAAATAAAATACAAAAAAAAACAAGATAAAAGTTTGTTTAGGTACAGTTAAGTGAAAGCTTCAGGGAGTCAAGGAGCCACATGTTGCAGGTTGCAGACCTCTGATCAGTCCCCAGCTTAAGAAACAAAGAGCACCTGAAAGGAAACTTAGGTACACTTTGCATACTGATGTCTGCAGCACAAAGGGACAATTTGTCAACTTCACCCATCAGTGGCACAAGTGGAGCCGGTGCTCTGCCACCTGCAGCGGTTGGTTTTCAAACTCTATGACATCACGGGGAGATATTAAACTGTCAGTGCTGCAGAAGGATGACTCCGTGCTACAGCTTAAGATCAATTAACGGCATCAGAAAGCTGCTCTGGGAGAGACGAGCTGCGCGGTAGCTCTCCAGAGTCTGTGATTCGGCAAGAAGAGCCAAGAAGAGCCTGGAGCGAGAGGCGCCGGTGCTGCCATCGTCTGGTTTAATTCACTGGAGAGGACATGTGGGTGTGAGGGCGCGTGCCGCCGCTGGCCCCCCGAGCTCAGGAGGGGGATTAAAGTGCACAGAGCATCTTCAACTTCCTCCAACAATTCGGAAGAATGATTCCCTCCAGAGTGACCACCAATTTCACACGGAGTGCTGACCCACTTCTTCATAGAAAATGCCCTTAAAGTGTTCACCGTGTGGAGTTTCCCGTTCTATCTTTAGCAGCGCAGAGCTCCACGTTGACTCCAGCTGACAGGAGGCGTCTTGTTTACACGTCCTCCTCCCGCATGTGGCGACAACTGGAACCCACAGCAGATCTGATCGGGACTTTTTACTTGTTTGGACTCTTTTACAGCCATTTGCATTGAAGGAATGGGACGTTATATTTGTTTCGTCACCGCTCCGGCACGTCGTGATCAACACCTTTTCATGCCGAAGACAAATTAAACATGAAGGAGTGATAAACAATTCTACTATCAGCGCCTCTGCAGCTCACAAATAAACCATGTTTGGTTCCCAGAGACACTTTTTAATTATTCTCCAACATCCAAACTGAAACTGACCAACTGTGTTCAACACTTATAATTCCATTCAGGTTGTCTGAATTTATTTTCAATTTTATGGAAAAAACTGCTCAGCGAGAGAGTAATTCGGACTCATTTTCCACGATTACTTCACTTCTTCTGGATTGCAATGCATTGTCTTTGTTGTTACAAGTTAAAGTAGATTTAGTTCCCGACTATGTCTGTATTATCTTTAGAATTAACCTTAGCGTAACAGTTACTAGTAGCAGAGAGCTCCAGAAAACGATTGAAATTCCTTGTTTCCATCGGCGGTTTCTGATTTGTGTTCACATATTTGTTGAATTTTCATTCAAGCTGAATTGTTTAGTAATGCAATATCATGCATAGGCTCAGTGTTTGGTGAGGCTGAAGTCAAATTACACACATTTTGGTAGTTTAGATTAGTGAGGTCAATGTTCTTTAAGCTTCTTCAAAGAACAATTGCAAGAAAATAGACTATAAGAGAGATGAATTGAGATGAAATAACAATCTAGAAAACAGACAGAAAACAGACATTACGCAAGAGATACAGCATAATTGCAGAGGAGATATTTTAAATCTCTTATCTTGTTTAACTGAATACCGAAGAGTAAAAACGAGAAGCTTTCACAAGGCGTTGAGTGCTAGACTGATGGCTCTTGGCCTTTTAGAGCCTCTGCTGGCTGTATAGATTAAAGCAATGAGATCCAGTGTGTCAATAACATGGCTGCGGAGATGATGTTATTTGGAGTTGGTTGCATCTTTGTATGGAAGAGTGGACCAATATGTCAATTTCCCCGGAAGAGGACAAGGTATAATGATGGTGGATGAACTGGATTGGAAGTGACTGGGGGCTCATACCTCCCACCACGTGGTGTCTGGATCTCCCTTCAGCAGCTCGATGAAGTCTCCGGTCTGGAAACAGAGGGGCGTTTTCCCAGGAGGGGCCGGTGTGCCGTGGTAGTTCCTCACTGCCACCATCTTGGGACCTGGAACCACAAGTCAGGTAATTCACTGAGGTCAGATCGAGGATGGGACTATGTCTTTATGGCTTCAGTATGGAGTTGTTTGCTTGTTTGGATTTGCAAGAAGCCTTGTGGATTAGACCAGGGGTGTCAAACACATTTCAGTTCAGGGGCCACTTATGGTGAAATGTCACCTTGAGAGGGTAAAATAGTGCCAAAATAACCTTTACATTTTAAAGTATACATGATGAAAATGTCTATATCTTCTAAAACCAAACTGGTGGTAATGAAACCATCTATATTTTCAACACAAAGCCAATTCTTATGAAACCTTCAGGTGCAAAATGCAGTGAAATGTCTTAAAAACTTTTCCTGAAGCTGTGTCATTATGCATGTTTTGTAAAACTCACCCTGACAGTTTAACTTTATGCTAATGTAAATTTATCAGCTTAAGGTTGTATTGTGTCTGTTACTCTTTATGAATTTGTTTGAAAATACAACAAATCCATGTTTTATTTTATATTTGTATCATTTTCTTGGTGGTTTGTTGGGCTGCATAAAAGCCTTTTGTCAGCTGGTTTTGTCCCACATGCCTTATGTTTGACATCCCTGAATTAAACTGTTATCCACTAAGAGGTACACTCGAGTGGAAAGTGTGCTTTCTATTTTGAATACTAATATCAATACAATAGGAAAGACACAAAAAAACAACTAAAATGACCAAGAAAAATGTAACATATACAAATCAATCATATTTAGCCTCAAGACACAATGACAGAATGTTGTTGTGTTGTACTCATGCAGAGCTACTAGAATGCACCAAGATCTTTATGAGAGACAAATCAAGTGGAGAATTTCAACATTTCAAAATAACCTGACCTGGGACACCACAAAGAACACAAAATCAAAAAAATAACAACAATGACACAAAATATGGAGACTAAAGACAGAGCTTGTTTTGTGTTTTCCCACGGTTGGCTGTACTAAATGCAGTTTGTTCCAAAAGGAGCTTTAAATGTAATCCCCAATGTCATCCTATTCTCTGTGGACTGCTTTGTTGATATAAGACAGAATGCAAAGGCTATCTTCTTTAAAAATCCAGATTTTAAGCATGTTGTGGGTATAAACGTCTCCAGGATGGGTGGAGATTGCTGTGGAGATGTCCACTAGATGGCAGTAGAGAGCTTTGCTGTCGAAGCTGAACTGGCAGTAAACTGCAGATCTGAGAGGAGGCATCCTTACCTGGTGACATCCCCGGCTCCTGAAAACAAGAATAAACACTTCATCAGTGACAGTCATCCAAACAACAGATCTTTTTCTTTTTTTATACTATCATGATGAAATACAAGAGAAACAAGCTGCAGGGCTGCACTCACCAAGTCCAGAGGATCTAGAACAAAATGGAAAAAAACATGAACATTGTTAGAAACAAACATTACTGATCAGGTTAGGATGAGAAAAGAGGAGCCTTGTTTAAATATGACATGTGGGAAACACAGATGGGCTTCTTTTCTCCATGACTTTGCTCAATTTCGTGCATCTAATGCAGATCCAGACTAATGCTGTTGTTATTGAGATATCTTAGTTCAAACACGAATAAAGCAGAAGTTTCCAAAGCCGAAAAATTTAACAAAACTATCGAGTGCTGTTTGATTCTGCAAAGCTAATGTTTAGATTTATGGTGTTTTCTCCTCTCTCAGAGTGCTGTTTGTGTTTTAAAAACTATTCCTGCACAGAGAGGCAATTTTCATAACATATCTGAAAGCAATGATCGAGAACAAAAACTGTATGACATGATGCAGTTTTAGTCACTGTTTGTGCTGTTATGTTGAATTTACAGTAAAGGTGCAGCAAAGTGTGAGTGTAAAAATGAGGACATTAAAATGTTTGTAAAACGTTTGGGAGCCACTGAACAAAAGTAATGAGGAACAAACTCACAGTAACGTGTGTGTAATTGAGTATTTATGCTTCGACTATGTGAGAAAGAAAATCCTGAGTTCATTTTCACTCTCAATTGGCTCCAAACATGCAAACTTACAAACGAATGCCCTCTTTATTTTCCTACAGTCCCAACTTGAAGTGTCTCGTTCATCAAACCTTTACTTTTCCAAACCAGCAGGAACTCAAATAACTCAAGTTTTTCAGGTTGCAGGGCTCAAACCTTTTAAAGGCATATTTCAAGCTGAACCAACTTGTTTAGGTTTCAAAAAATAAAGTTAAAACCCGGAGGAAGCAATAAAACACCGTGAAATATTAAAGAGGTAACATTTAAGGCCGGGGGAGTCTATGCGGTGCCCCCGGGCACTTTGTAGACAGACCACAGGGACGGTGTGAGCAGCCTCAGGGCACGGTCTAAAAATACAAAAAGCATGCACATGACTTGAAACGGGAGTCATTGAGGTATTTTGTAAAGGGGAACCTTTTGTTTGAGGATTTCAGTTTTTGGACAAGAGTCTGTCAGTTGTGTCCACATTATCTGAAGGGGTGTGAGAATTTTTTTCTTTGTACCATCTCACTGTTTTGTACATTCTGGTTGTTACCCATTAAAGATATGAGGAAGCTGCTGTGGTGTTTCCCAGAAAGCACAGCGAGGTAAAAAGGTTGGAAACCACCGGAACATGGATAATCCTGGCTAAAACAAAACACTGCCGCCGAGAAAGTGGACATCTCGGGATTCTTCATGACTCTCTGTTTTCTTTATTCTCTCCGGTACCAAACCTAATGGCACATTTTCACTAAGACCATTTACATGGTGGCATGTTCAGAAAAGACCCCGTTTACGCGACAATGTTTTCACGTGAAAACAGAAAATTCGCATTTTGCATGTTTGGTTGCATGAAAACCATGAGTCAGTGAAAATGCAACTTTTTGAAAATGGGTGGGCTCCCTCTCGGAAAGGGGAAAATGGGGGAAACAAAACTTTCAGCATGAACGCTGCTACTGCGCAAACAGTTCTTCTGCACATGTAAAATAAGAAATGTTACAATTAAAACAATGGCGGCCTCCAAAGTGGCATGACCCCCAGTCCATATTCTCCTGGAACAATGTAGTTTTATCTATATTTTCTCTATTTGTCCATACGAATGTCCGTGTACTCCTAGTAATATTTTCAGTGTAATGGTTCACTGTGTGCATGTGTGTCATTCCTAAACAGAAACAAATAAAAGTACCCACGAGTGGCCCAACATGAAAACTACATCGTTGTTGTAACACTTTTCTGAAACAAAACAAAAAAATTATGCATTTTCACTGGAAAGCGTGTCAAGTAAACAGCCTTTTTTTGTTAGATTTTTATGTTACATGTCATGAATATCAAAATACAGCCATGAATATAAAAAAATACAGTATGTAAAAATAGTAGAATACCGGCTCATATTTTTTCTATTTTCTTTTTTTTTGTTTGACTAATTTTCTGACATGCAGATGTATATAAAGGAACAACTCAGTAAATTAAACTTGATCAAGTCTCCTGGGTGGATTGTATTTTCATCTTACAGCAAGAGGAAGTGCCTGCTCTTATAGCCCTTTCGTTCTGGAGATGTCGTGTTCTCCCTGGGTATTTGATGTTTACTTTCTTTAGTCTGACTTCCTACTACACTCCAATGAGCTTTAGAGGTCTCCAACCTCGGTCCACGAGGGAACCTGTCTTGCATGTTTTAGCTCTCTCCCAGTTGCAGCACACCTGATTGCAATGAGGGGCCCGTTTTTGGGCTTTTTCACAGCCTTGGTGATGACATCATCATGAGATTGAGGTATGCTGAAGCAGGGAGAGAACTAAAACCTGCAGGACAGGGGCTCTCGAGTACCGGAGTTGGAGACCCCTGTATCAAGATGGTTGCACAGAAAGTGAAATTTAGCCTGAACAGAGTTTGAACTAGAACTTTGCTCAAGTGTTTCGTGTGCGAGTGAAGTCACGTTATCCTTGTGCAAGAAAAGTAAACTATTGTTTTTATTGATACTCATACAACAACTTGGCTGCACTGTTTCATGACTTGTAATGTTGTCATTAACTGGATGTTTCTTCATATAAATCTAACGATGTTGCTCTCCAGCAGCCTAAAAGCTGTTGTCGATGTTTATGCAGTAGAACTGTTAAAAGACTCCGAGGGGGGTAGTCAGGTTTTGATTTCAAGTTCGCTGCTTGGTTTTAGCGTAAGCAGTTATTATTGTTAATGTTCTCACTGCATGTGGAAGTTTTTCAACAGTTTCAATGAGTCAAGACTGCAGCTCTGCCAGAATCAAGTCATGTCTGTCCATATCAAGTCATGGCGGATGGATGGATGGATGGATGGATGGCTTGATTACCTTCTTTACGTGGTTCAATAACGTAACTTTTTCAGATCGTATATTGTTCAGTTTGGAAAGACATTTAATTTCTCCAGAAAACGGTCAATGTGTGTGTATGTTTCTCCTCTGTCTGTATATATTTGTCCTTCTATAAATTACATATCACATTTTACGGAAAATTTCCCATGTACTTGTGGTGTTGTGTACAAATGGCAACACACATCTAATCTAATCTGAGTGACACTTCCAATTAAAAACACCTACTGATTTTACAGATGGTGATCACTTCCAGACACTCTTTGTGAGCTCCTGTTCCACAGCGAGAGCAGTAGTAGCCCTGATAGAAGATGCCCCTGGAGGACACACACACACACACACACACACACACACACACACACACACACACACACACACACACACACACACACACACACACACACCCACACACACGCACACACGCACACACACGCACACACACGCACGCTTCAGTAATGCAAACAGGATGCGTCTCAGACACAAATTAACTTCCTGTAAGAACAACACACAAGGGAAACCTGCTGCTCATTCCTAGAACTCTGCAGACATGGCTTCGCCTCCTCCTTCGCTCCAACACAATCGCAGAATCAAGCTGCTTTGTTTGAGATCACAGCCTCCAGAAGTGTGTTTCTTACAGATACTGTAACCGTGTGTGCATTTGCAAGCTGCCATGTTGAATAGTCTGGTGCCATAAATCACAGGGGGATCCACTGGGGGCTGCAGCAGTAATTAGCATCTAGCAGGAAGTGAGAAGCACCGGGTCCCTGCCTCCACCAGCTCGCTGAATTTAGGTCAGCAAAGCCATGAAATTTGTGGGTCAATAAGCAGAGTGGGGCCGGTTTGGTGGCTGGGGTTTGCCCTCTCCAGTACGAGGGCGTCTGGCTCGCTCTGCCACACGATGGGCGGTGGAGTTGGATGTTTAAAAATATCAGATCACACTTACAGGGACACTTTCCAAAGACCGCTTCAGCCAAATACATTTTCCCTTTGTGATTTAGGCCAAATCCTCTCCACTTTAACCAAGAGACCAAGATAATTTTACACTTACCGGTAATAGTAAATGTACATGGTAGATTATCCTACTGCATGACGTTTACCTTCACTTTCTTCTCATTGTTCACGTAAATGTTACATTTCATACGGTAAGCTCAAAATGGCCGATTATTGGCAGTGAGATTTAAAAATGGGACATTTTTGGCAAAACAATTTTGGGAAAAAAAACTTGTGTAATTACATCAGTTTTCATACTGGTCTCAACAGATGCAAAAGTTTTATCACCAAAGTATCAAATGATGAAAATTATATAATTATGTGTGACCTCAGAGAATGGACTAACACTGAAATAGATACATAATCTAAATGCTAAACATGAAGAATTTTTGGAAACATTTGAGAGGATTTGCATTATTTAAGGAAAGAAAACACTTAATTATTTAAGTGTGATTTACTCAAAATGTTCTGAGCATATTTGTGTTTCTTCTTGAGGGAGGGCAATAAGAAGAGGAAGGGGAGTATCTGGAATTACATAAGAGATATTAAATACAGCATTAACATGGCTTCAGTCTCATAATGAGTCTCCAGTGTAGTGTCAACAATATCTTCCATATTTATGAAACATTTCTTTCTGTGTCAGTTTGCTCGTGAAATAACTGCATTCTCCCACTGTTTCCTTGCATATTGAACACATCTTCTCCGTTACATAATGTTTATCTGCTACTAGAAATACCTGCTAGTATCTACCGCTGATGTACAGACCCCTGTGAAAGCGGATGTGTTCATTATACATTATTAATGCCGTGCTCATGGGATCAGCAGGTTATCGAGCTCATTACCTCAGGAGCATCTTGCAGGCTCGACAGTTGGTGTTCTTATCGAACGTGTGCATTTGGAAGTTGTGCTGGTTGGCCGTGGCTCGCTCCGGCTTGATGTTGGACCTGGTCGAGTGAAAGCGTTCAACGACACAGAACTCGCCATTTTCCAAGTTGAATGTGACGACACAATCTCTGAATTCGTCGGCGTACTCACATGGCCATTTCAAACTGCTCCATCCATTTTCTCTTGGTCTCCTCAGTTTTGCAAAAGAACTGGAAGCCCTGCTTCCCTTGCAGGTGGATCAGGTAGAAACCGTAAGACCACTAGAGGGGGGGAGAAGTGAGCGTAGGACAGATGGCAGAGGGAGTGTGGATGGCAATGTCAGACAAAACAAACAGCTTGTGATAGCAGCTCTGTCACATGAAGACCATCGCATTTGATCCTCTGCTTCTCTACATGCTTTAGTGATGCATCAGACAAAGCCATTCACCAAATCCGTGGATGCATGTGCAATGAAGGCGACCAGATAACAGTGCGGCCCAAAAGTCGAGGAAATGAATCAAATAAAGGGGTCACTTGAGCTTACCATTTTTCCACTTGACTGGTAAGCATGCAAAAAGAAAGACACCAGAGAAAGACCCAATTACACATGCAAACATGGACAGACACATGCAGATTCAAAACAACGACCCAAAAAACAATGAAAAAAGAAGAAGCAATGTTAGACCCGACGGCGCGATGCACTCAGCTAACGTTTCTCATGAATCCTAAATGACCTGCATTGCATTTACATGATCTTTCAGGCACGGGCGGGCACGTTTATGCATCACCAACAAGTTCCCTATCTGGAATTACCATCGGCCGGCTCCTTCAGCTCAAGGACAACATTCGGAATTATTACAAAGGTTGTTTCACTTTGAAATCACTGCGACGTGTTTCGGGGATGCTCTCACCTTCTTCATGTCTCGATTGTTCATGGGGTCGTCGGACATCTTGTAGGACTGCAGCTCGATGATCTCTTTGAGCTCGTAGCTGTAGCCTTTCCTCTTGCACACGATGACCACTTTATCGAACAGGAAGATATACCTGAAGGGGACACACATGCACTGATGAGCAGCAGGTATGCTCCCCCTCCCCACAGGCACGTGGCGGTGGATTTGGACTCACCGGTCCTGTTTGGTTCGGTTGACGATGGAGCAGACCTTCAGCTCTCCGTCGATCTTTGGCCTCCCGTACTCCTCCAGCTTTACCTGCTGCTTATAGGCGACAGACAACAACTGACCATCAAACCATCGCTTTTCACTTCATATATTTGATTTATGTCATTAAACAGGAAAAGACTCAGTACATTCTCAATGACTACCAGACCAACCTTGTTAGCACTCTTGCCTCAGAGCAACAATTCAACAATGGAATCTTGGTTTTGGGGACATTTCCGTGTGGAGTTTGCATGTTCACGTGTGGGTTTTTCTCTCGGCGCTCCAGTTTTCTCCCACAATTGCCAAAACATGCATTTGAGGCTCGTTGGTGACTTTAAACCTGCCCTGAATTTGTACATTTCAACATCTTGCCTCCGCTCCCGTGTTAAGTTAGACAAAGAGGTGTAAATGTGAAGCAGTTCCACAAAAGATTTGTGAAATCAGACTACATGTGGCCCATGGACTTAAATATGTTTGACACCCTTATGATCGGGTACCAATCTATCTTTATATGTCAATGGAAGGGTTCAATAAAATAACAACAGATGTAAGACAGAAAGAAAAGCTTTCATATGAATCTGATGCAGGTGAAATATAAATGTATATATAAAACTGTTAAAAAGAACAAAAATTGTTATGAATGGTAGCCCAAACCATTAACTAATAATGTGACAACTTGCCAATAATGTAATAAAAAAGTAAAGAAAATGTATATATAACCATGATTGACAGAGAGTTACAGCGTTTCTATCCTCACTGAATGAAAATAACGACGATCTCACACCCGATACTTATTTTTCATACGCAAATTTTCTTACCAAGAAATGCAGCTTTATTTGTGCATTATTAAAATACCAGCGACAGTTCTTACACTTGGAAAAGACTTCTTGTTTTAATTGCTACATTGATGATGTAATAATTAAGTAATAATACACATTAATGCCAAACTCTTTCTATGCTATTGGCAAGTTATTACGTTATTGGGATGCATTGTGTTATTGTTAATTATAACATTATTAGTTGTTAGGATTGCAAAGAATGGAAGACCTAATACAACCAACATTCTTCAATGCCGTGACTAAAGCTCATGGACGCAACATAAAAACAAAGTTTTGGTAAATCGGGCAAAAATCTACAAAAGTTTATTAAATCTGAAGGGGAAATGTGTTTTAGATGCGTTTCACTTAGTGGAAAGTAAAAAAAAAAAAGCCTCTCTTTTGGTTGCACACCCCAGGGGCTGGGTCACAGCAGACAGTTGATCTTTACACATGGACGGAGGGATCAGCCTGTTGTAGCGACTTACAAGGTTTTCTATTGAACTTTGGAATTCGCTGATTTTCTTCAGTGTCTCGTTGTCCCTCTTGACTTCGTTGATGTACATGGCCAGGTCCTGGATAGAGCAGGGAAAACTGTTACTGCAGCCTTGGAGCGGAAATCTCTGCGACATCTGTCATGTCGCGGTGCATATGCACGGGGCTCTCAACCACGGCGGCCGCATGCATTCATACGACGCTGGCTCGGAGCGCTGCGGCATCATTATGTAAGGCTTTCGTGCAGCGCACACACCAACACACACATACAAACATGTGTAACACAGACCTGCATCGCCTCCAGAGCCTCCTTGAGTTGTTGCCTCTCGGGTCGATCAGCTGAGTGACTCAAAAGTTCCTGCAAAGAGAGAAGTTGTTTTAACCTTTGAGTAAATGAGTCGAGAAAACATGGTGCATTTTTAGTGTGATTACAGCTGTGACACTGACGAGGCAGAGAGTTCCCGCTGAGTCAACAAACACAACAATATACATATGAACAATAGTAAAATGGAGAAATTCCAGGTTGGCTTCTTCTTTACTGAAACAAGATAATTATGTTGAGATTCATCCAAATTAGGCTCACTGATGTATTTGAGAAATATCTGCGTTCCAGTGCTTCAATTAAACTATTGGATATCATATGTGACAGACAGATATTCAAAAGAAAATCTCACAATTTCAATAAAACTTGGTTTCAATTTTGTCAAGTTGAGAAAGATGCAACACATTTTGAATTCTATATTCACATACCACATCAATTCTATATTCATATTCCATCATCTAAAATGAACTACCCCTTAGAGACATGTTCAATTAGATATATGTGTATTTCTTTTTTATGTTTATGTATCATGACTATGTATATCTTAATAGGTGTATGTACATCTGGTATAGATTTATTTTGTGTGTGTGCTTAAAAATCCTTGTTCATCTTATTCACAGCTTTTTGTCTGCTTTGTCCCGTCAGACGCTCCCCACCCCACACTTTGAAAACCACTGGCGTTGAATTTGATACCCCGGCTTATCAGCACACATACATTAAACACCGTTTTAAACCACAAAAGCACAAATGTATTCACCGCACCAAAAACTGATTCCTCATTCTACAAATAAAAATGAAAACAAACACCCTTGGTTGCTTCGGTTCTCGCCAACAGTACGAGTGACCTCACATTCATGGTAAAGACAGACTGGTGTGTTTTCGTACAAATACCGAAGGCCAGATGAAAGGTAGTGCATGATTACACGGTCCTTAAAAAAAAATAAATCATCAAATATTCAAACGGCTTGTGAGAAGACTGCACTGAATTCACTTTACATAGAGTGCAGCGACATCACTGATAAGAGGGGGTGAAAAAAAACAAAACATGAAGAGGGGAAATGCTGCTGTGATGATATCCATACAAGTGAAGATGTGGTCCCCCCCCGGGGCGTGATCTCTCTCTCTCTCTCTCTCTCTCTCTCTCTCTCTCTCTCTCTCTCTCTCTCACACACACACACACACACACACACACACACACACACACACACACACACACACACACACACACACACACACACACACACACACACACACACACACACACACACACACACACACACACACACACACACAGAGTACAGAAAAGCAGGCCGTGTCAGGCTGACAGGGCCTCGGGTCGGCTGCATGCAGCAGTGTTTTCCTGCGGAGCTGCGGGAGGCTGTGAAATGGGCCGAGTTTAATGTGATTAGCGCACGCTTCATTTGACCTCGGTGGCTCGCTGTGACTCCTGCGGGGGTTCAATTCAGACTCGGAGCGAAGTCGCCGGCGCTCTCTATGCAGATCTGCGATCACCTGATGCTTAGCGGCCGCCCTCCACCTCCACTCCTGCCCACCAACCTCCCCCAACCCCCACGGCCGTTATCCCATCGCTTCATAAACTCGTATGCTCATCCATAATTGAGATGCAAAGTCAATTAATCATGAGGAATATTACAGTGGCCAGCTTGTTTTGTCTATTTTTTTAATTTTTTTTTTATAACGAACAATAGGAATGGAGCTCCAGGGTAAAGTCCTGGCTCTGCCACTGGTTAGGCAATGTGTAATGAACATTGCGTATTGGAAGAAATAATGAACAAACATTAAAAAGTAATAAATTCTGACTGTCTCACAATCAGAGCACAAAAAATCTAAATGCATCCTGATTGCAATCCCAATCACTTATAAATGGGACTAAAATTGATAGACGTGTTTTCCAATTAATCTTTTGGTTGAAAAATCAACTCAATGTAATAAGTTACAATTGTTTATACCAGGGGTGTCAAACTAAAACTTTGCTAAGGCAACAGCTATTACCAGGAATTATCATAGCTTCTTTTCACACTTCTCTGTCCACAGAGCAACACACGCAAACTACTCCGCCTGTTGTAAAATACTGATATGTGCATATTTAATATAATTTGCTTAAAGTGCCTTTTTATTGGACATCAATACACGAGTATTGTTGGAAAATAGGCTGGAAGTGTCAATAAATGCGGCAGATCGTCCATGATGTGCCCACTTTGATGCTGGTGAATCTTTACAAGCTGGAATTTTTTTAATGATTTGTAATATGCGTTTACAGAGTACGGCTTTTGTAACCAGTCACTTCATCCTCTGCAAGTTGGTAAACCTTGTTATGCGTAGAAGTGTCTTTGTTTCTGACTGTATTTCTTCCCGTGTGTTTTCAGGAATCAATGGCTTCATCCACATCTGTTTCACCAGTAAAAAGACCAGAGTATCAGCTGTTGTCATCTAAATAATAACTCTCTCCCACTGTTGTTATGTTGTTTTGTATTTACATTTGGTGTTTCAAAGAAGATTAAAGATTTAGAGCTCAAAAGTTGTTATCAACTGAGTTCTTTGTCTGTTCTGTATGTAATTGTCCTGAATTAACCTAAATAAAGATTCTTCTCTGAACCTTCACAGTCATTCTTGCCGGCAGGTCCTGATAGTTCTATTTATTTCTCAGATACAAAGTTTAATTTCCCTTGGATAGGAAAAGATAGGAAAAGTATTCACTCAGTTAACTTAAGATTGTATCAGATCGACCAATCGGAAAACCAATCTTTGTGGAATGATAATAATATTGGTGTGTATATATGTGTGTATATATATACTTATATATTTATATGTGTATATATATACTTTTATATATATATATATATATGTGTGTGTGTGTGTGTGTGTGTGTGTGTGTGTGTGTGTGTGTGTGTGTGTGTGTGTGTGTGTGTGTGTATATATGTGTGTACAAGTCAGTTTGCATATGACATCATGATAATAATATTGGTGTTACTCGGTGTTACTCGGTAGAATTTTAGGATTCTCTTCACTTCCAAACATGTATATATATATATATATATATATATATATATATATATATATATATATATATATATATATATATAAGTCAGTTTGCATATGACATCATGCAGCTAAGATCCAAAGATGAAAGGTACAGGACATGATGTCACTGCACTTAAAACTTTGTCTTTCATCTTCACCTTAAGACTGTGTTTGGTCAGCTTTTGTCCATGAGTGACCATTTATTGCACATATTGCTCAACTTGCAGATACAAATAGCTCAGCCAATGTCTCAACCAACTGACACAAGCAACATGACGTTCTTTAGCCAGATGTTTAACATGACTACCGCTGAACAGGTGTCCGAGGATCAACACGTCAGAGTAACGTCGTGCAGCAACCAAGAGATGGTTGAGTTCTTTTTGAGCCACAAGCTGTCTCAGAACAACCATCCCTCATCCCTCCTGAGGCCGCAGGACGAAAGTACCGATGAAGATGAGGACGACCAGCCCACCAGCAATGGCGCGGTGGTCAGCGACAGTGCTGGGGCGTCACAGTCTCTGAGCGGTGACATTCACCCTGCGAAGATGGTTCTTGTGGACTTGGCTGACAGGTCTGAGCATCTCATCATGCAAGAGATTAATAATCTCTCCCTGCAGCTCAACGTCAGTCCCAACATGACCTACTATGGCTTCAAGAGCGTGATGGACGAGTTTTTCAACAATGGTATCGACTGGGACCGTATAGTAGGCCTGTTCACCTTCGGCGGCACACTGTGTGTGCAGTGTGTGGAGAATGACTTAAGCAGGATGGTGCCATGCATCGCAGGCTGGATGACCATGTACCTGGATGAGAACCTCAATCCATTTATCAAGACCCAAGGGGGATGGGTAAGTCAGCATGGCATCATTTGCATTATGTGTCATGTGTAAAATAGACTATTGTAAATAACATTAGATACCAACAACATTTAAAGAATATTTAAGGGTATATTTAAAGCCAAATACAAGAACCTTGCATTCAATGAGAGAGTTACACATGATAACATATTTGATGTTTTTTGGTTTATTTTTGGTGATTTTAGCAACGCTTCGCTGAGATTTATGGGAACCAAGGTGCTGCAAACGAAGAGGAATCCCATTGGAAGATGAACAAGTGGCTGCTCTTCGGAGGGGCGATGCTAGCTGGAATGCTGGTCGGCATATGCGTGCTTAAGAGACGCTGAAGGCACCACAGAGACTCAGAAGGCACGGGGGGGCCATGGGGACTTAGGATAGAAGGCACCCGTGTCTCTGTCCTATGACACGGGAAACAAGGGACTCGGGGAAACACGGAAATTGTGGCAACACAGGAACCTAGAGACTAGAAGCCACACAGGAAATTAAGCACTTGAGGGAACACAGGAAACCAAGGACTGTGGGGAAAACAGGAAC
This sequence comes from Blennius ocellaris, assembly GCF_963422515.1. NCBI lineage: Eukaryota > Metazoa > Chordata > Actinopteri > Blenniiformes > Blenniidae > Blennius > Blennius ocellaris. Next base: position 17,573,556 of record NC_137664.1, on the reverse strand, counting down.
CTAGCGACTCGGGGATAGGCTAGACGGGAACAGGTCACAGGGGAAAAGGCCAGACTGGGGCCGGATTAGAACCGGTGGTGTTAGGAGTCACACACCTCGGTCCAGCACCGGATCCTCTCTGACACTCCTGCAGGCAATCAGCTGATTGATTGCCTCGCATTCTTAAGCCCTGCAGTGAGGTGGGTCCGGTGCCAGAGGATTGTCTTGGTCTTCAGTCTCCTGTTGGCTGCTGCCGCAGGTGAGTCGGTGTTGTCCTCCCCGGGGAGTGAGTGTCCTCCCCGGGGTGGTTCCCGTTCCCGTTCCTGTTCTGATGCCAGAGATCCAGAGAGCCCCCCCAGAGATCCCCTGGGTCCCGTCCCGGTTCTAAGAAGTCCCCCCCGGGTCCCGTCCCGGTTCCAAGAAGTCCCCCCCGGGTCCCGTCCCGGTTCCAAGAAGTTCTCCCGGGTCCCGTCCCGGTTCCAAGAAGTTCCCCCGGGTCCCGTCCCGGTTCCAAGAAGTTCCCCCGGGTCCCGTCCCGGCTCCAAGAAGCCCCCCCAGAGATTCCCCGGGTCCCGTCCCGGTTCCAAGAGGCCCCCCAGAGATTCCCCGGGTCCCGTCCCGGTTCCAAGAAGTTCCCCCGGGTCCCGTCCCGGCTCCAAGAAGCCCCCCCAGAGATTCCCCGGGTCCCGTCCCGGTTCCAAGAGGCCCCCCAGAGATTCCCCGGGTCCCGTCCCGGTTCCAAGAAGTTCCCCCGGGTCCCGTCCCGGTTCCAAGAAGTCTTTGGCGTTTGCAAACAATTCTCTGCTTTGAGGTCTGTTTCTGGGTTCTAGCTCCACTCACCGGCTCCCAGCCGTGACAGGTGGAGCCACATATTAAGAAGACGAGCTGACAAAGACAACAGAGGGAGAGGTTTTAACTATACTGGGAAGGGGTGGACATAGGTGGACCACAACGATGGGTGCAGACAGAGGGGTAAGGCCATTGGTTAATTAGAAACATGAGTTGAGACACAGAGGCAGACACAGAGACTTGACACTGAGGTATAGGGCAGAATGAAGGAGCATGTGAGCCTGAGCTCAGAGCAGCAAAACCCAGGCTTTACAGCTTTGAGAGGCGGCGGGCAGGAGTGGGCTTGCTTATTGCCCCAGAGCTCAGCTGCCATTTGTTGGAGTTCCCCGGTGAACAAGAGGGTTGCGTCCCTACGGCTTCGGGTAGGGGACAGGTCTTTCCCGACATTCTTGGAGTCCCTGGGAGGGGTGCTGGATAGTGCTCCAACTGGGGGCTCCATTGTTCCGGGGGAGTACTTCAATGTCCACGTGGGCAACGACAGTGATACTTAAGCAGTGATACTTAAGCCCCGTCTCCACCGCACACAAGTGCCGGGACGGAGCAGAGCGGTACGGAGCAGTTCGGAAACACTAACCCAGACCGAAATTTTGGGTCGTGTCTCCACTGCAGAGAGGAGCGTGAAAAGTGGGCGGGGCTTATGAGCTCCGCAGAAATGTGACATTATAACAGAAAAGAACGTCGTCAGATGTAGATCTTATGAATCCTCTGTTGTTGTTTAAATTCTCCACTTTGCACTGTTATTTTTTGCAGCGGAAAAAAAAAAAGTTACTTTTTGCAGCAGTCATTTTTTGCAGCTGAGAGCTGCAACCGCACCTTCCGTGTTTGTTGTGAGAGAGCGAGTCGCTCGGCCACTTGCCGGCGACTTGGGGCGACGTTCCCCGCACTCGAGCGCTCGGGTGTGGGGCAAGTGGCCGGAGCGTTCCCCCCGGTTGGCTGAGGCACAGACACGGGAGTCTGAGCTTTCTGCTCAAACGCAGGAGGTTCTCCACTCCGGCGCTGATCGCGGTCCGGCAGCTCAGCGCCGGAACACGGAGGTGCCGAGCTCCGAGCTCCTTTTCATGGCTTCCGCGGTCCGTCCCCGCGATAAAGCGCCACTGACCGCGGCTGAACAGAACGCTGACCGCCTCTGGAAAGCAGAGCTGCCGGAGTGCGGTCAGCGCCGGAGATGAAAGCTCCAGACTCCAGTGTCCCGGACGCGCATCAGCGCCACGGCCAGCGCTATGCTGCAAACAGAAAACTCCAACGCGTTGCAAAGTCCCGAGCCCCGGTCTCCCCCTGCCTCAAGTCTGCTCTTTCACAACAAACACTAAAGTTGAGCAGCAAAGAAAATAAAATGAAAATAAAAACAACCAGTGCACAGCTGACCACACTGACAGCAAAGGATTCATCCAGCCGACACATTAAAATATTGAGGGCGTGTAGTAAATCACTGACCAATCAGCAGACAGCAGCTCAAACTCAGACCCGTTCCATGGTCCCCGGCACCCCAACGGAAGGGTAGCGGAAAAGCGGTCGCCTTTGGAGCGGTCTGGAGCGGTTTAGACTGCATTCCTGTCGTGACACGCGAACCGGAGCGGTTTAGACCGGTCTAGGCAGGTACTTTTTGTGCGGTGGAGACGGGGCTTTGGAAGGGGGTGACTGGGAGGAGCGGCCTCCCTGATCTGAACCTGAGCAGTGTTCTGTTTTTGGACTTACATGCTCGTCATAGTTTGGCCATAACAAACACCATGTTCAAGAACAGAGGTCTCCACAAGTGCACGTGGCACCAGAACACCCTTTCACTTCACTCTTTCTCTTGCTCTTAATAATATATAATATAATATAATAATAATATATAAGCTGTGACTGGATTTTTATTTCTTTAAACCAGTTTTCCAGGTTTTTAGGGCTTTATTGGCATGTAGAGAATTGATTAGGTTTTACAGCATTAAGAAGTAATTGTATCAGTATTCTGTGTAAGCAGCCAGAAGTTAATACTCATAGTCATCCTTTAAAAAAGGGATATCAGTGCATCTCTAATATGTAGCGATACGGAAGCAGTGTGGCTGACATGCTTTTTTTCCAAAACATTTCGATGGACACCAATTCAAGATAGGCATTTATCTTTCAAAAACAGGCTTTTCTTCCTGGTCAACATTTGACAAACTGCCTTTACACTCGTGCGTATATAGTAAATGTGTGCTCTCTATTTGCACAGTTTTTAGAGCAAAGCTCCTGGTTTTCATTAATTATATAAAAATAACTTCAGCTGATGCTGGCAACAATTTCATGCTTGAAGTGACTGAAATGAAAATGACACAGACCGTACACGAAATGTAGATTCTGTCTTTTTTTTTCGTTTTAAAGGGAAGTCATTGACAAAGGTCAAGTCTTTACACTTAAAATTACATTCTTTCATTTGTTCATTTTCTTCACAGAAAAACACTAGCTGTCGTATGAAAACATGACATTAAGGTAACCTTTGATCAAAGTTGTGCTTGATGTTTTCCTATATAATAGAAAGATGATGAATGTTTCTTTTCCCCAAAGCAGACATGGAGGCAATCTGTAAAAACAAAACCTTTTCTTTCCCTTTTTTCGACTTCAACTAATTCACCAGCAGAATATGTTGCCGGAAGAAATGTGGGAGAATCTGAAATATGCGCGGCCATATCAAGGAAGTGTTTGGATCGGATGTTTTTGATTGAGAGTTTAGCTCACAGATCAAGCCTGGTTTAAAACAACAGTCCTGTTGTGGCCTTCACCACTTCTCTGGAGAATAAAAAAGAAAAAAGAAGAAAAAAATCCCTTTAGTGCCACAGTTACTTCTTAAAGTAATCAATGTAAAGCTGGAGCTCAAAGAAACAAGATGCATTAAGGTGAAGTGTGCAAAGTACACTCATTAGTTCTTACTATAATAAACATAACTTTCATGTACATCTATGTGACAAGATGAATCTGGCCTGATTTACTAACTGTTTGCACATATTTAAATAGGCGTGTAGCATTACATTACGTAATAATTGTGCAGTATGTAATACATTTTCAACTCATTATATAAATCCCGCATTTGGCAATAAAATTCTTAAGAGTTGAGAGTCACCGAAAACTTTTCTGAAATGAAAACCCCAAAAATAACGCGTTTTCACTTGGAATGCTGTTGTGTAAACTGGGCCTGAGAATATCAGGTCCATACTGTAATAATCTCAGCTTCCCTTTCCAGCTTTTGTTCTGTACCATTTCACCAATCATGCCTCTGCAAGCAGTCTGTAAATAATTCAATTAAAAATGCACAGAACATTCTTCACTCATCCGATTGAGTAATAAAAAAAAAAAAAAGTGCATTACACTGACGTAAAAACCCTCTGGAAGAGTGTGTCAGTGAAATCTGCCACTGGCACTTTAAAAATGGCAGTTAAACTTTCCCATCTGTCCCTGTAGTCCACATTCTCATGAGCTGTTAAGTCTGTTAAGTATACAAAGTCATTCTTTGAAACCTGACTTCATGAAGGCATCGCTAAAAATGTTGACCATGTGTGCACTGAGGGACGATGGCGAGTCAGGAAAAGACCCACTCTTGAGTGAAACTGGGACACAGTTCAGAGTCAAACAGCTGAGTATCCAAACGTGACAAAAAAGGGCTTGTCAGATCCGTGTTTCCAGCCCGCAGTGAGCGAGGGTTTGATGTCTAAGAGACGGAGAGTGGAGCCTGGATATTTACATTCAGTCATCAAAGACGTATAGACAAGTGGAAACCAAAGATGGAGAATGAATAGAAGTTTAAAATTGAATAATCGGGATTATCAATTTCACTCGGGGAGAAATATAAAAGGCATCAACAGAATGTGAGGAGACAATGGTGTCACTGACTTAATCTCAAAGACCTGCGACAGCCCGTTCAGTCACAACCAGATAAACAGTAATGAGTCAGTCTCGGGTCTGCAAGCCGCGGGGGCATTACAATCTGGAAATACCAGATAATGGGCAGTGAATCACTCTTGTCTCTAGTCTGTCTTCAATTCAGAAAAGAAAAGAAAAAGCAATAAGCCACACTTACTAGATACAATAAAGTAAATAACATAAATGCCAGCTGGACTGAGGACTGCCTGGACGCTCCAGTGACCAACACACAATGTACAAAAGGATTCTATACAGGATGCTGCTGCCCAGGACCGTACCACCACTTTGTGAACGAGGTGGTGATTTACTCTAGCCTCCAGGCAGTCTTTAGTTAGAAGTAAGAAGACTACATGATACAGTGACTCACAATCATAATGATGCTCGGTGTGGTTCTCCAGCCAAACCAGAGAAAACAAGAAGCAGGTTCCAGTAATGACACAACTCAAGATTGAAAAATGACTATTTATAAGTCAATAACCAGACAGGCTGGGACCTACACATTATCACGCATCTACAGGTCATTATATACTCCACATTGTGTGAGAATGATCTTTGAAGGTGTGAACTGCCCCCTACCTTCAGTAGTAGGTGGTACTTCAGGACCCTCTGCATGGGAACCACCAAGAGATCCTGCAGCTTGAACTTCCCCTCTTGCACTTTCATGGTACATTCCTATGGGAGACAGGGTTGTTAGCACACATCACGTACATTGCAGGCTAACAAGAATTCAGTCCTGCTTTAATAATTAATTACTGCATTGCTGATGTTGTCTTCACACATTCACAAGGCCTCCCATTAACAACAACGAGGCCAGTTTATTCTTCCAGGGCACAAAAGCGCCGCTCGTGCCAGCCGTTTGAAACACAATTGCAACGCAATGCTGGGGGAGGAATTTCCCCATTTAATGAATCTATTTCTATAAACTCCTCACAGGCTCCATAAGAAACCCTCTTTTGTGGTCGTCATTCTATAGGATTTCCTCACAATGCCTGGAGTATAGATGATTCTTTAGTAGGGTTCTACGACTGTGCATTAACAGGGAGAGCTTATACTCCCCCCACAAACAAGGCTCTTTTATCGAGCAACAGCAAGAAGCTGATTCTCGCACAATCACAAAGCTCTTCTATTTTGAGAGAGCGCATCCCAGTCTCAACTACCCAGGCTGTAATCGCCTCCTTTTCATTCGTCAACAGCTTCCTGAGCCATTTGTCTACCTTTGCTAACTGCTGATTTGCCTTAATCCCACTATTACATAAAGGTGTTACCCTTTTTACCGCAGGTTCAGAGTCGGAAAAAGAAGGTTATAGAGGATCAGGAAATAATTGTTGCACACAAAGAAAGGATTCACTGTGAAACTGGATTATTATAATCGCTCAGATTTTAATCATGAATGTTTAACAGCCATCTCTCTTTGAAACTGGAGAACATTTAATACGCAAAACAAGATATTGTTCAGTTGAAGGGGAATTATAAGAGAATAAGAAATATAGTGTATTTATGATAATGTGCCCTTCAGGACCCCTTTTAAGAGCAAATACAAGTGATTACAGTGCCAATATCACCAATCAGCAATTCCTCAATTATGCTCAATGTTGGATAATAATTTCAGTCATATTTCTACTCATCTATACGCTTACCAATATGAACCAATGGACCAGGTATGAATCGCTATACAATATTCTATTGTGATCCAATGTGTATATGTGTGCTTGGCTCAAACATGCTTTTTTAAAGAGTAAATTGTCTGACATTTATGATCATCATCATTGTATAAATACATTTTCACATTTTCTTTAATAAGACAAAATGTATCACTCCAGTTATATTATAGCTATATCTTCTGGCCTTCATTTCCAGAAAAGATATTTTCCCTATTGTACAAATATTCTATTTACTGTATTTTCCAGACTAAGAGTCAAGCCTGATTAAAAGTCACATCTGTAAAAAAAAAAAAAAAAAAAAAGGAATCATAGGTGCATTGATTTTTCCAGGCCCAGATGTAACTGCATAGTTAATAAGCCACAGAGCTCATCGATACATTTCTTTTCTTTATTACAACAGGTTTATCTGCTTTTCTCACAATAATCAAAAAGTGTATGAGAAACTCTGAATTATTTGTCATGATCCATTTCAATTGTCTATAGCATATGTCACAATTTTTAGTTTAAATTCAGTTTAAAATGTATTTTATTTAGTTTAAAAATATGTAGTTTCCATTTTGGTGACATTTGGCTTGACCGTCAGTTAAAAACAGAGTAGGTTTTCTTTTCTCTGGTAATCTCGCAGCATTCTGTCATCATACAGTGACACCGAGTGATCTCAGATGACACATACCAGTATATTTTGATATTTAAGTTGCTCATTGATACAAGTCTCATGACTTATCCAGACAATGCTGCAATGTTACGATATTCTTTTTTTCTTTTTTTGAAACAAGAGACATGCACACCGATTGGAATTCTCATCTGGTGAATCAACTTTTGCTTTTGTTAATTAATCAAAATAAGCTACTTTTTAGAGATTCTGGCACCTGTTAACAACTGCACATCAGTTCACACAGTGAAGGTCAAAATAACCAAAACAGAATAAAAGAGCTTTTTAATTAACAGTAAATGAATAATAAATTGGCTTTGTTTCTGTATTTGTTGGCAGTAGGCAGGTCGAAGGATAGAAGGATAGTACAGTACCTCCACTTTAATCTTGACATCCTCTCGTGTTGCTATTAGCTCGTCCAGTGTCTTCTGGGCATTCTCCATGTGGCTGCAGTACTGGCCATAGATCAGCAACCTAGGAGAGCAAAACTCATCAATTAATACAAGCACACAGTTATATGAGGAGGGAAGCCAAAAAAAATGGCTTTATTTATGTTTCTATGAACCCATATTCTATGTAACTCTCTCGGTACATTGTTTTCTTTTTGACTTTCTCTTTAGCCTCAAATACCGCTATTTTGTCTCCCACTGCTTACATTGTGAGCTTACATTTGTGACAGTATATATTTGTAATATTTCTAAATAAACGATACAACTTTTAAAGGGGTCATATTATGCAGCATTTCAACACTTTCAAATGGTGGTCTTGTTTTTCCAAAAATGTGGTATTCCAAGTTTAGTGCCCCAAATACAGCTTTTCCTTGATTTTCCACACATGGCCATCTTGAGAAGAGGAGGAAGGACTTCCTTTGGTGGTGCCATGTGCCAGAGCAGAGCTAATTGTGGGTGGAGTCAAAGGGAGAGCTTACCTCGATAGGGATTGGCTCAACCCCCGATGACACTATAAAGGCTTTGATTTGTTATTATTATGTTAATGTCTGAATGAAAAAAAAGAACTGTGTCATCTGAATCCACATTAGCTGTGAACCAGTTCGTATCTTCCTGCCTTTTGGCAAATAACTGAACATTAATTTTAAGTTAATAACATAATTTGAGGGGTCAGTGTTGAAGACATTTATTCAAAGGGATAAATGGATAAATGATTTTGTGAATAAATGTATTATGATAAGGATTATATTTTGATCCCAGAGCTTGATCCAGTCAGTGCGGCAGCCTCCTCTTCCCAATAAACTGTCATCACAGGCCACTAATGAAAGACGGTCCTTTATATCAGTTACTTTTCAGAGATCCTCTTATCAGTGTGCGCGGGAAAAAAACCCAACCTCTCTTAATTTTAAAGCGGTGAGGACATGAGAGCCATGTTCATTATATATTACAATGGGACACTGACACAGATCTGTGGGTTCAGCCGGGAGGGACTTCAAAGTCATCTTGCCTGGAGGATGCCGCTGCACGTGGCACACATTCCTCCCGCTCACTCACCGAATCAAAGTAGGGCATTGGCACGGCTGGTGTAGAGCTACCCCCCCCCCCCCCCCCCCCCCCCCCCCCGGTGGAGTTGGCACGCCGGCCTGTTAATCTGAATCTTGAGCGGGGTGAGGCAGTGCAGAGAGCTGGCACCCTGAAGTCTGGTGAGGCCTCGGATAGGCAAAGAGCAGCGCTGCCAACACACCAAAGCAGTGGTGCAACCAGGAAATGAGCTACTAATTAATTTCCTACTTCTGAAAGTTTGCAGATGGTGAACTATGTCAAAATTTCTGAGAGACTTACACTGCACTGTACGTTTCTGATATTATTGTAAAGAACTCCGAGTCACAGAATTTAGCATACCGGTACTGTGCCTGGAACTACCCAATTGTACCACAAGGTGCTGTTGTGAGTCAGCTCTCACTTCAACAAGGGATAAGTACACCATTTATAGCAGGGTACTTTTATAAAAACACTTTGCCAATAAAAATAATCACAATACATTTGTTCTGAATTCTTGCACAATCCTGTGAAGAAAAAATAAAAATTATTAATTGATTTTTTGATCTGATACCAATCAAATGCCAAAGACTTGTACTGTATGTGTTAAAAATCCACGGAAGCTCCAACTTATCAAAATCAGGTCATCAATTTCCTGTTGGTGGAAAAATGCACTCTGTGAACCAAACAAAAAAATAGTATGGCTTCAGGATGCAAGGAAGATTAGAAAGTTGAAGTTTTGCTGCCTCCAGATGAAAAACAGGAGAGACACATAATGACATGATCACAATATTGAGGAATATTTGTGTGATGTAGTTTTCAACAATGGAACAATTAAATTGAGATGTCTTGGTGTGAAACCTGAACGATTGTAAATAGTTGTGAAAAAAAAAAACTCGCCTGCACATGACTGAAGTTGAGGGAAATTTTGTATAATGTATGTCTATGTAAATTTGTACCTGGGCATTTCAAAGAGCTCACACAGTGTCGTTGTTTTCACCACAAGCATAACTACGCTTATGATAAAACATTGTCAGAAAGTACAGTCCATGTGTTTGAGTCCGGGTGTTTGGCCTGTCTGGATCCAGATTCTCTGCTCTCCTCCCACAGTCGAGAGACATGTCATCGAGGCCCCGTTTCCATGACAACGTTTCAAGTGAAAATGCATCTCTGCTGTGTTTTTGTTTCAGAGATGTTTTGCTTTTACGCTGCACTATTTTGAAATCAATGTTTGTTTAAACGGAAACGGGAGAAATTACACAGTTGGCATGTTTGACCACTCGTGAGCGCTGTTGGTTGGTTTTATAATGAAACTACAAACACATGCGACACTCTAAACATTAACAATGGTGGACATCTGATGGACAGATGTCCAATTTGGATTGACTCTCGACCTTAAAACCTTAAATTCCCAGAAGACTATGGACTATCTCCTCGCACGTGTTCACTATGACCATGGCGCACATGCACTGGAGAAGTGCTTCAGAAAGGTTTTCTGCTTTTTCCAGGGCGACGGAGCTGGAGCATTCTCAAAAGGTTGTGCTTTCAGTACTGTTGTCATGTCAACCGAGACCCAGAACACAACCAAAGTGTTCCGTTTTGACTTGAAAACGTCATGTAAACAGGACCCGAGATGAACTGACTCTTATGAGATGAAGGTTGTGAATATGAATGTGTCTGTCTGTCCCATATACAGCTGGGATCAGCTCCAGAAAACCAAAGAGTTGGATAAACTGTACGGGACAGGACAGATGAATCTTACTGACCTGTTTTAAATTTTAATTGAAATAATTCTGCTGAGTGAACGTGCTATTCTCAAAGCATGAGAGTGCAAACTTACCAGGATCCATTATTAATGCAACAAAAATGTCTCTGAATAAATAATACTGCTTTAGCAATGTTTATGAGAATGTAAAGGCCATGAGGCACTCTGCGTCATGGTTTCCAGGAGAGGAACTCTGAGAATTGAAATCTGTTGAATTTCAGTCAAAGTCACTGATCTTGCTTGTCCAAAGAGGTCCATCAGAGAAGATGGGGGAGTGTTTGAGGACACACCCATGGCGAGGCCCCAGTTAGCCGGCCCTGAGCGAACAAGACCCCGATTAAGACGTGCTCCACACTCGGGGAGACGGCTCCCCTTGGCTACGGCTCCTCCAGGACCATAAAGTGATTTATACTAATGGAGGTCTTGATCAATTACAGTAGCGAGGATTTAACTTCATCAGCCGGAGACACAAATCATGTACTTATCGGGTCTTTATGTGACATGAAGATCTTCTTTTAACAAGCTGATTCATGACTCAAGTTCAAGAAACATAGTGGCGTCATTTTAGAAGTAATCAGAAACTTGGAAATCAAGGAAACGCAGCAACTCTTCACATTGTTGTTTCCGTAAAAAACATCGAGGCCTCGTCAAATCCTTGCATGCTCATTCATTATTCATCAGTGCCTGGCTTTAATAAGAAAAACTCACTCAAAGGGACCAAATTATTCTTCATAGGGCAAAGACAAGCGTTGAGTGAATGAAAATGATTAAGAGAGACTTGTTTGCTCAGCTGCGTTGTTTTGAGGAAGGCTGCCCCCTTTGTCTGTATTCGTGTTTGTTTGAGCCACTTTCAACGTCATGTCTCTGATCTTTATTTAATCCCAAGGCAGCTCTGCGACCTTTCAAGAAGGAAAGCTCTAATAAAAATCATTGCTGGGTACCTGATCAGGACCAGATGGCTTCAGTTGTACAGCAATCAGCCATAACATTATGACCACTGCCAGATGACGAGTGGTGGTGATCGCATTGGCAAGGCACCTAATGGTGAGGTGGGGCGAATAAGGCAGCCAGTGGACATTTTGTCCTCAAAGTTGATGTGTTAGAAGCTGAAAACTCATTGAAAAGCGCATGGTTTTTAGCAAATTTCAGGAAATTCAAGACCAAAATGTGATGATTAAAAGGCTGAGTCAGAGCATCTTTAAAACGCCAGCTGTTGTCGGGGAGACGGTATTAGGGCTGCGCAATATATTATTGTTTTGTTTGTGCTTTGAGATTTGATCAACCACGGAGCAGTGCTCTTCCTCTTGCCCTTCGCCGACCCCACAACAAGGTGAGTTAATTGTTTGGCAAATCCCATCTTTCTTTGAAATTCATTATGCTACTGTTCACATAACAGTGCTTGGAGCCACTGAAAATGAAACTTTCTGAAAATGACTGGCCTGTTTACATTTTTAAAAAGAGTGTGTTCCAATGAGTGAATCAGAAACCAAAGCCTATATAGTGTCATCAGGGGTTTAACCAATCCCAATCAAGGTAGGCCCTCCCTTTGACCCTCCCACAATTAGGCAGCTCTGCTCTGGCACATGGCACCACGAGAGGAAGTACTTATTTCTCTTCCAAGATGGGCATGTGTGGGCAGAGCTAGTCCAGCTCAGACAGACACAGCAGATTCTGAATGCAGCTCCAATGAGCCAATATTCAAATGGTTTAAAATTAAGGAAAGGCTGGATTTGGAGATCTACATTTTGAATACAACATTTTTTGGACCAACGAGACCATGTGAAAGTGTTAAAGAGCTATATAATGTGACCTCTTTAATGCCAGACGACACAGCATACTGTACCTATAGTTGCCTAATGAGGAAAGGAGACTTACAGAATGTTAGGCATGATGATCTTGATATCATGGATAGAGAAAATAGCTAAAACAAAGAAGGTCTGTCGAGACCAAATCAAAAGGTGAAACATCAAGAAGGCACAAGCTTGTGTTCTTCATCAAGGAGGCAAAAACCTTAAGAAAAGACATCAGTGTGAATTCCCAACAAATGTGAATTAAAGGTTTGAACTTAACAATCTTGGTTCTCTGAAAAAAGTGCGTTTCGACATCATTCAGTAGTGAAAACTACGCGCTTGCTCATTACACAAAGGAGATCTGGGCTTTTTCACTTTCCAAGCTGAAGAAAGAAGAATGAGATTCTATGTAATTCCCCATTAAACAAATGTGAAAAACTAATTATCTTCAAAAGAAATTGTGTAAGCAGCTTCAGGAGTACACATGCAACACTTCCAGGCATATTCCAGGATCTGTGATGTTTGAGAGTCTTCGTGAGGAAACTGAAACACAATCTATGAAAAGATGTTTAGCTTTTATAAATTATATTAAAAAAAATTTTTTTTAAAAAGACTTCTCATCAAAACAACTTCAAAAAAATGCTGACAGTAAAAAATAGTTGTAACTGCATCTTTATGCTTTTTTAATCTGTTTAGTGGTTAATCCATGGTTGGTCACACTTTTATCAATGACCAACTGAATGTTGGAGGCGACCTGTAACAAACACACCAGATCGTCCTTCTCTTGTTAGATAATCACGTTATGAGTTGGTCACACTTCAACAGTTTACCACAAAGCCTTGGTAAGGCAAAAATTTGAAAAGAAATGTGTGTGACTGTCAGTTTCCATAGTGACAATACCTAATATGTTCTTCACTTTGTCACATGACAAACATTTAGTTTAGTTTTCGTGGTCAACACTGCTCAGTGACATTCAAGCCCTGCGTACACAGCAACATTTTAAGGGCATTTTCATTTCAGAAATGTTTCCCATTTACACAGCAGCATTTTGGAAACTGTGTTTGTTAACACAGAAAGGAGAGAATCGGCAGAAAATTATGCAGTTAGCTAGAAAATAAGTTGGCACTGTTCATTGTTTTTGTAATTAAACCGCACATACTTTTATGGAGAGGACAATTCACTATAAACTTTAACAACGGTGAGTAGAAGGAAATTTGTATGGAAAGACAACGACGTCTAATTGTTAATAAGGTGACTCTCAACTGTAAAACTGCCAAGTCCCAGGAGAATATAGACTGGGAGTCATGACACTCTGAAAGCCGCCATTGATGTTATTGTCCTTCTACTTATGCATGTGCAGAACAGCTATTTACAATGGATGTGGTGTGCATGTGCAGTAGCCTTTAAAAAACGTTTTGTGTTTTCCCCATTTAGATTCAGTTTCAGATTCAGATTCAGAAAACTTTATTGGTCCCAAAGGGCAATTCATTTGTAGCCAATCTTAAAGCAGAACATTGCACAAACACATCACAAACACTCACTGTGTGTCACTTCCAACAGAACGGACAATAATTGAATTTAAGAGGACCCGTTACAATACGCTCTATGTTAATTAAACACACTCCCTTCAGAATTTAACAGTACAGTGACAGAGGGGACAAAAGAGTTGGAAAAATGATTTGTTTTCCGAAAGGGTACATAAAAACGGCGTCCAGAAGGCATGAGTGAAAACTCTGAGGACAGAGGATGGAGGGGCTGACCCAAGATACATTTAGCCTTCTTTAGAGCCCTCTCCTTCCATAGGGACTCTAGGTCTTTTTGTTTAACGCCAATGATCTTAGAGCAGATTTTGACGATGTTTTGCAGTCTATTTTTATCTTTCATAGACAAACACTTGAACCAGCAAACAAATGAAAAAGTTAAGAGACTCTCTATGAAACAGCAGTAAAAGTTGCAGAGAATGCTTTCATTGACATTAAAAGAGTTCAGTTTCCTTAAAAGATAGATTCTCTGCTGACCACGTTTAAAAATAGAGTCTGTGTTTGCTTCGAACCGCAACTTGTTGTCAATCCAAGAACCAAGGTATTTGTACTTTTCCACCACTTCAACCACTTCCCCATGAATGTCACTGTTACACAGAGACGAAGCCTTTTCAGTGGCTCTGGGCACCCTTGTCATGTCAACATACACATTTTCCATCTTCACTTGAAAACGTAATGGTGTAAACAGGGCTTTAGGAAAACATGAAACCTTTGGCTTGGTTTAAATAAAAGAAAGAATAGAAGGCAGATTAATTAACATATATGAGCTACTTCAACATTCTGGACTTAGGACTCAAACTGTGGCATCCTGGGTAAAAAAAACTTAATCTCATTATCACCCAAATATAACTTTTTTTATTGATTTAACTTTGTCTCCAGTCAGTTCTAATTGATTTCCCCATAATCAGTACAGCCACTAGAGGTCCTCACAAATCCCAGGAAGTGCACTACCATGGTAAATGTAAGTGTCTTCTGACCGAAATCCCACAATTGAAATCTGACAACACTCCAAGCATCGCTTCAGTAATGCATTTTTTAATTGCTGACATGTTAAACACAAAATCATGTGAGCAGTTGTCCTCATCATTTATCCATCCTGCATATTGCTGCCTACAAAACTATATGTATGCAGAACAATCCAGCATTTACTGCATTCAATACATAAGGATTAGGTAAATATTTTAGTCTGGCTCCTAAACATCCCACCCAAGGCCACGAAATCCCAACATCAAGTCAAAAGAAAAGATGCCACACAGTGTGGCAACAATAAAGCCATCTAATAACAGGTTTTGGTCTGAGACTTGAGAGGGCAGTCAGGGTCTTTGTGCTCATCTTTTCAGAGTGAGAGTTAAACAAAAGTGCTAATGACACTCAAGCACACTGCGGCATGCAGCTACTCTTCCCACCCAGTCGGCCGTAATTAGTCCATGACACAGTGATGAGCACATTCCTGCCTTGACATTTTTTCTTGACACACGACGGGTGGAAACTAGTAATTTCCTTTTTTTCCTTCTTTTTTTAACTCATTTTCAATATGTGCAACAGAGAATAGGTGACAATGCTGATGCCAGGACTCGGTCAACCATGACTCTCAACATCTATTAAAAATACTATTCAGGTGAATTAAAAAAAAAAATAAATAAATCACTGAATGTTAATCTCATAAACAATTGTGCCAGTCTAATACAATCTGAAGTCAATGTGTAAAGATCATCGCCGTGAAGCCAAATGCTGGTCAACAAGCCATCTTTCAATATCATACAACATATCTATGTTTAATTTCCCATATCTGCCTAGATTATAGAACATGTCTCTTTGTGTTTATTTAACTTGTTGATGGGATTTCCAGAGGTTGTAAACAACACTTCTCACTGAACAGGGTATCAGTGTGTACCCATCTCCTTTGAACTGAATTACAAACAAGATCTATTATTTCTTCTACATCGGAAGCCGACTCATCCATGCAACAAAGCTAAAATATACAGCTAAAAACAATGAATCAATGGATAAAATTTGATAAAACTACATTTAGTAGTTCAAATAGTATTTGAAAATTATGTTTCCAGCTGTGAAAAAGACATACAAAAAAAAAAAAATCCCATCAGTATGTGGTAACAGAACAGTAGTAATAAATAGATTAATACGGAATAGTGAGTAGTAATGAAAACACAGTGGTAATACATATTTTAAAATGCGTTAGTCCTGTGATATGTCTGTTTCTGAGAAGCAATACATATTGGAGCCAATATTGATTTGAGGCTGACATTTGTACTCCAAAAACATTACCTTCAGGTCTGATAATTAACCCACTGAGAATTTCTCACAGCACTCTGAAATTCCCTAAACAACATTATGCAGCGGAGAGCTAATGATGCGATTGACGCTTTGTTCCTTCTTTAAATATTCAAGCAAGTATGTATTGATGCGTTGCTTATTAAATAATAATACCTATTACTACAATGTCAAGTAAAACTATTCAAAGAATGTAAAGAATGTGTAAAATCCAGGGCATTCATATTCTAACCTACATATTTGAACCACGTGATAAAATAAACTGCTGTTGGCATTAGAAAACCTTTAGTGTAACTAACCCCCATTGACACAAACGTTTTTAAGTGAAAATGGACAACTTTGGTTTCATTTTGAGTGTCCGTTTACGCGACAACGGTGTTCGGGGCTACCTGACCTGGTCGTCTGGGCATACGAATGTCTGTCCACTCTTCATTGTTATTGTTCATAGCATCAGAACATTGCTGTGCAAATGCAAAAATGCACCAACGCCGTCATGCAAAAGGCGCTTGAGAGAACGTACTCCCGAGCATCAGCCTTGAAACAGCACAAAAAGACAGCTTGTTGTCGGTTTGGAGTTTGCATGTCGAAAGAAAAGCTTCATGTTTTCTATTCATTTGCGTACAGGTAAGGCCCAGCTGCGCTGGCCTCTTCCGTAATGAGGATGCTGCCGTGCATGTTATTTCACAGAAAGTGCCATTTTAAGCAACTACGCCCAGGGCCTTCAGCCTTGTGGAGCCCCATGAGCCGAGTCGAGCGGCTGAGGAAATCTCCCAGCAAAGCAGAAGTGACAGGCTGTGGAGCCAGCTAATATTCTCTGACACATGGCATTGGGACCCCCTCACCTCCACTCAACATAGCCAGCACACAGCAAATGAAGGAGAACATGGAGCAAAGACCCCCGCTAAATAGGCTCATAGTGCAGCCGTGATTAGCTGCTGCACGGATATCGGGGAGCCAGATTACTCCGGAAATGAGTTGGGGATCGTCACAAATGAGCACATCAACAAGAGGGCACTTAGATGCCCATTTGGTTTATAGAGTCCTCTCTGAGGGCACATTCTCATTCAGCCCAGTTTCTGGCTGTTCCAGGACCCAAAAAGATAAACCAGTGACATTTTCAGCATGACATTCACTTTAATGACAAATACAAAAAAAAAGGCTTTTCATCTTTTGCGCCAACGTGAGAAAAAAAAACATACAAGCACATTGTTGTAAAGGTCACGGGGACTTACAAGCACAGATAACAAAATTAATTATGCCAAGCCAGGTCCTGCGGAAAATTGCCAAGATGCTTGAAGAGAGGGCTGCATGAATGACTCTAAATCCCACGGTCACTGTTTATCGCCACGGAGAGAGAGAGAGAGAGAGACGAGGCACAGCAGAGGCTCATAATGAGGGAGGGATACATGTCAATCACCGGCAGACAGTGAAAGCCGATGACACACAGAATCTGCAAATCTAATGAATTGTTTTCCTAAAATAACCCACGTGTTGCATTTCAGAGAATGTCGCTGAAGGTAAAGAGCAACAGAGCGTTGAGTGTCAATCGGCAAATTTGCTCATGAATAGAAGAGAAACGTCATGGATCAGAGATCCATCACATAACAATGAGGGGCTGTATACGTCTATCTTTAGGCTTTTGTTTGTTGTGGTGAAGAAAATTAAATCTCCACGTTACAGGACAGTTTTACATTTACATAGAACGTCTTTCTTATTTTCAGTTGACTTGCCCTTAGCGGACAAAGCTAGATCTCGTTATTTAAAGCCAGTAGCTGTTAAAACTGACTTGAATAAGATTGGATCAAAGTGATCCTCGCAGGTATGAGAGAAAATCTTGTAGTGACTGTGGATAATGTTATTGGAGCATATTAATGGCCACGGCTGAGGAATGAAATGTCAAACCCTGACATACATGAGTTGCTGATAAACTGGCGGAAACACCTGGATTTCTGAGGCATGTAGATATTCCAGTGACTCAATTATCTTTGTAGTAAACATTTGCTTTTGGACGATGATCATGTGCTTCAGAATTCCACAGTGCTCATACAGTCACATGGTCCTAATTATAAAAGAAAATATCTGGAAGATTTTAGACTTTAAGATCATCCTCTCAAGCATCATCATCAAGTAACTAGAAGAATTCCGTTGACACCTTCACATATAGTGTCATTAGATACGGCTGGAATAGATGCATTCCTGAAATGTTTACATTTTACCTCGAGTCCAAAGTGACACTGAATGCAGAGCAAAGTGTTGTTATTTCACCGTCTGGCACTCACAATGTGGAAATAGTTACTAGCACCCATCTGGAGGTCCTTGTGAGTGCTGGTCTGCCAGGCATGTATAGTCAGGTTCATTGGTGGTTTATCTTTCTGTTCCTATTTTTATCATATTTGAACAAGTGAGAGGTTGGGGGTGTTGTGAGGGCAGGGTGGGTTGGACCATATGTCTGTGAGCGAAGGGAAGGTCTCCGTTTTTAACTTATTACTCGATGAATCTTACTCTATAAATAAAGACTGACTGATTGATGAAAGCACTGCTAACTTCAAACAATGGAATCCAATATCTTTTTTTTCTGTAGAAAACATTGTTTTTGTTGGTTTAGGAGTGTTTTCTCTGATTTGATTGTATATCAGCAGTTACAAACTGTGAAATAGGAGCAATTCCACA
The DNA here is from genome assembly GCF_963422515.1 of Blennius ocellaris. Lineage (NCBI taxonomy): Eukaryota > Metazoa > Chordata > Actinopteri > Blenniiformes > Blenniidae > Blennius > Blennius ocellaris. The sequence goes on along the minus strand of NC_137664.1, from coordinate 17,554,991 downwards.
GTAGGAACTACTTGACCAAACAATTAAATATCTTTCGCTGGTACCAGAAATATTTTTGGGTTAAAATTTCCATGCAATTGACTGTCAATAGTAGAAACTGCAGATCCATCACTCAGGTGTGTGACGTGTTTCAGCTACTTTTACACTCAACATTTTAAAATCGATGACCAATTTACACAAAAACAGCAGAAATGAAACAAAAAAGATGGAGTTAGCATCTGGGGCCATGGGTTGGCACGGTTGTTTGTTTTTATAATGAAACCACACACACATGCATGCAGAGAACAGTACTATAAACATTAACAATGGCGAGGTACAAGGACAGACGGCTAAGTTAGATTGTCATTCTGGGTGATTCTCAACAGCGAGAAACTGTGTGGTGAGATGCTGAAAATATGTCCTTTTGCAAAACATCATTTGACTATTAACCTACACTGAACTCAAGATCATTTACCTCCATTATGACCTCCCAGAATTAACAGGTCACTTACAACCTAAATATATGGTGATAAATGTTGACGCTGTTTTCTGAATGTTTTCCTTTTTTATTAAATATTTAATTCAGTTCCCAAAGAAATTATCTGCCATCAGCGTCCCCATTCCAAAGTAGGAGATGTGGCAGCGCAGAGGACTCTTCATTACTTATTGATGAATCAACACTGACAGGAGGACAGGATCACTCAGCCTCTAATAGCAGATAATATTGTTCACCTATTCCTCTTGTCAGACAGGTGAGCTTTAACTGTCAGAGTCTATTTGTTAGACAGCAGCCGGCCTCAGTCCTCAGCTCCATTCCAGCCAGTGCTTTTGTGAAACAGATTCATTTCCTGTGCAGCAAAATCTACTCTGTCTCCTACTCTGTCTCTACTCTGTTAATACCTTCAACTAATAATACGCAAATACAGAGAGGAAGAAAAATTTTTAAATTCTGCTG